>NC_059091.1:21603469-22260969 GCF_020497125.1 Mauremys mutica | reverse complement strand
GGCGTGTCAGCGTCACCTTTTCGCTGCCTCCCACCCTGGAGTGACCTGAACGGATCGACGGTATCTGGGCAGAATACGTGATCCCGCTCGGTCTGGGCAGGCCAGGAGAAGGAGTCTGGGGTTCACCAGGTGTGGGTGGGGCTGGGAGCCAGGACTCCTGGGTTCTGTCTCAGCTCAGGTTGGGAAGTGGGGATCCAATGGGTAAAAACACATGGAGGGAGGCTGCATTTGGGACCCCCACAATCCCTGGGCCCCAGGCCCTCAGGGGAGGGGAGCATCCAGGTGGGTTTGCACAGGTCTGGCTGGGCCTCAATCTGAGGGTGGGGGGAGGAGGGACCCAGCCAACCCAGCCCCATGACACAATCTGGGAATGAGCCCCCAGTGCAAGGGGGGCCATGGAGTCCCAGGGTGCTGGGGGGACTCATAGGAACCCCAGACAGATCTCCCGCCTTCCAGCACCAAGGCGGCGGGGGCGGGGGGGGGAGAGCCTGGCGCCGGGACAGGAGGGGGCTGCGGGTCGGGACTGAGGAGCGTTGGGGGAGCCCTGGGCCGGGACAGGAGGGGCTGCGGGTCGGGACTGAGGAGCGTTGGGGGAGCCCTGGGGGAGCCCTGGGCCGGGACCGGAGGGGCTGCGGGGCGGGACTGAGGAGCGTTGGGGGAGCCCTGGGCCGGGACAGGAGGGGCTGCGGGTCGGGACTGAGGAGCGTTGGGGGAGCCCTGGGGGAGCCCTGGGCCGGGACAGGAGGGGCTGCGGGTCGGGACTGAGGAGCGTTGGGGGAGCCCTGGGCCGGGACAGGAGGGGGCCGTGGGGCGGGACGGAGGAGCGTTGGGGGAGCCCTGGGCCGGGACAGGAGGGGCTGCGGGGCGGGACGGAGGAGCGTTGGGGGAGCTGTGGGGGAGCCCTGGGCCGGGACAGGAGGGGGCCGTGGGGCGGCACCGAGGAGCGTTGGGGGAGCCCTGGGGGAGCCCTGGGCCGGGACAGGAGGGGCTGCGGGTCGGGACGGAGGAGCGTTGGGGGAGCCCTGGGGGAGCCCTGGGCCGGGACAGGAGGGGCTGCGGGTCGGGACGGAGGAGCGTTGGGGGAGCCCTGGGCCGGGACAGGAGGGGGCCGTGGGGCGGGACTGAGGAGCGTTGGGGGAGCCCTGGGGGAGCCCTGGGCCGGGACAGGAGGGGCTGCGGGTCGGGACGGAGGAGCGTTGGGAGAGCCCTGGGGGAGCCCTGGGCCGGGACAGGAGGGGCTGCGGGTCGGGAGGGAGGAGCGTTGGGGGAGCCCTGGGGGAGCCCTGGGCCGGGACAGGAGGGGCTGTGGGGCGGGACGGAGGAGCGTTGGGAGAGCCCTGGGCCGGGACAGGAGGGGCTGTGGGGCGGGACGGAGGAGCGTAGGGCGAGATGTGGGGGAGCCCTGGGCCGGGACTGGAGGGGCGGGGGGGCGGGACGGAGGAGCGTTGGGGGAGCTGTGGGGAGCCCTGGGCCGGGACTGGAGGGGCTGTGGGGCGGGACGGAGGAGCGTTGGGGGAGCTGTGGGGGAGCCCTGGCCCGGGACAGGAGGGGCTGTGGGGCAGGACGGAGGAGCGTTGGGAGAGCCCTGGGCCGGGACAGGAGGGGCTGTGGGGCGGGACGGAGGAGCGTTGGGGGAGCTCTGGGCCGGGACAGGAGGGGCCGTGGGGCGGGACGGAGGAGCGTTGGGGGAGCTGTGGGGGAGCCCTGGGCCGGGACAGGAGGGGCTGTGGGGCGGGACGGAGGAGCGTTGGGGGAGCCCTGGGCCGGGACAGGAGGGGCCGTGGGGCGGGACGGAGGAGCGTTGGGGGAGCCCTGGGCCGGGACAGGAGGGGCCGTGGGGCGGGACGGAGGAGCGTTGGGGGAGCTCTGGGCCGGGACAGGAGGGGCCGTGGGGCGGGACGGAGGAGCGTTGGGGGAGCTGTGGGGGAGCCCTGGGCCGGGACAGGAGGGGGCTGCGGGTCGGGACGGAGGAGCGTTGGGGGAGCTGTGGGGTAGCCCTGGGCCGGGACAGGAAGGGCTGCGGGTCGGGACTGAGGAGCGTTGCCGGGTACAGTCTGGCTGGCAGTTCACTGCCGATGGATTCGGTGTCTGGCCTGGGGCCGGGGATAATGTCGAGATCGATGGACGGATCAATAACCCCACAGGGAGCCGACGGCCGCCCCAGAGCAGCTGCAGGGGCCACTCAGCGGAGCAGGGTGTTGGCGGGGTGGGAGTGGAGGGGTCACTGACAGGCAGAGTGTCGGCCAGGTGGGGGCGGAAGGGTCCCTGGGAGGCAGGGCGTCAGTGGGGTGCGGGTGGGGGTGTCCCTGGGAGGCAGGGCGTTGGCGGGGTGGGTGGGGGATCCCTGGGGGGGCAGGGCGTCGGTGGGAGGGTGGGGGGTCGCTGGCAGGCAGGGTTTTGGTGGGGGTGGGGGGTCCCTGGGGGGGCAGGGCGTCGGCGGGTCGGGGGGGCTTTGCAGGCTTTGGTGTCTGCCATGGGCCAGATCCTGCTGGGAGCAGATGTACCCCATGGGGCGCCTCCCACACAGTCAGTGCTGGCTCCAATGCCCCAGTGTGGCACTAGGGGGCGCTGTGCTGCAGGGAGCGGGGGGCACTAGGGGGCGCTGTGCTGCAGGGAGCGGGGGGGCCGTAGGGGGCGCTGTGCTGCAGGGAGTGGGGGGCACTAGGGGGCACTGTGCTGCAGGGAGCGGGGGGGCCGTCGGGGGCGCTGTGCTGCTGGGAGCGGGGGGGCACTAGGGGGCGCTGTGCTGCAGGGAGCGGGGGGGCAGTAGGGGGCGCTGTGCTGCAGGGAGCGGGGGGCACTAGGGGGCGCTGTGCTGCAGGGAGCGGGGGGGTCACTAGGGGGCGCTGTGCTGCAGGGAGCGGGGGGGCGTAGGGGGCGCTGTGCTGCAGGGAGCGGGGGGCCGTAGGGGGCGCTGTGCTGCAGGGAGCGGGGGGCACTAGGGGCGCTGTGCTGCAGGGAGCGGGGGGGCCGTAGGGGGCGCCGTGCTGCAGGGAGCGGGGGGGCCGTAGGGGGCGCTGTGCTGCAGGGAGTGGGGGGCACTAGGGGGCACTGTGCTGCAGGGAGCGGGGGGGCGTAGGGGGCGCTGTGCTGCAGGGAGCGGGGGGGCAGTAGGGGGCGCTGTGCTGCAGGGAGCGGGGGGGCCGTAGGGGGCGCCGTGCTGCAGGGAGCGGGGGGGCCGTAGGGGGCGCTGTGCTGCAGGGAGTGGGGGGCACTAGGGGGCACTGTGCTGCAGGGAGCGGGGGGGCGTAGGGGGCGCTGTGCTGCAGGGAGCGGGGGGGCAGTAGGGGGCGCTGTGCTGCAGGGAGCGGGGGGCACTAGGGGCGCTGTGCTGCAGGAAGCGGGGGGGCACTAGGGGGTGCTCTCCCCTCGAAGTTGGTCCTACCCCCAACACCCCTGCCTGGGGCTAGGGGGCGCTGTGGTTGCTTCTTCTGATCAATTGAAAAGTCCAAGGGGGGGGGGTAGGGGGCTGGGGGGGTCACTAGTGTCCCTCGTGAGGCTTTTGGCAGCTGCTGGGGGAGGCGTGACCCTGGCCAAACTCCCCTGAGCTGTGGGGCGGGGCTGGCGTGTGAGGCCGGGTGGACACAGGATTCGCCGGGTAGAACCGTGCGGCTTGGGGGCGGGGGGGGGTCTGATTTTCTCGCTATCCCAGACCCGCCCGGGGCCGGCTGCACAGGGGAGAGAGCTGCTCAGTCGGGAGTGTGGAAAAGCTCGTCCCCGACCCACCCAGCCGAGCCGGCAACAACCCTGGGGGCGCTGGGGTGAGCGATGCCCCCCCGGTTGCGTCCCTGCTGGGGCACGTTGCCAGGCCCTCTGTGCTGGCAAAGGCCCCTGATGCAGACCCAGCCTCGTCTACACCGGATTAAGGCGGGGGGCGACTTCGGATTAAGGCGGGGGGTGAACTGAAAGGCCCTGCTCCCGGGGATGCCGCGTGGGGACGGACACTTGTGTGTTGGAAGGCAAAGGCCTCGTGTAGCTTAACGCCCTTGGGTTACACGGGGCCATTTTTTGGCCAAGGGCTCTCAGCCCGAGTCTACGCTGCAACCGTTGGCTGGCAGAGCTCTGGGTGACCCCTGCCTGGCGTAGCAGCACCCGCAAAATGCCCCAGCGTAGGCCCGGCCTGCGGGTTCACCTGCAGCCGCCGTGTGGGAGATTTGTGCCGGCCTCGCGGGGAATTGGGGGAGTTCGGGGTCCCTCCGTTCCAGCCTGATTTGAGCTTTGCTGCGCCGGTTTCCACCCCCTCCTCCCTCAGACGCGCGGCTGCGGCACAGGTCGGCTCGGGCCCATGGGTCCCTGACGGAGCCGCCGGGGAACTGACAGAACCGAGGGGGAGACGCTGATACAGCCACGGCTGAAACTGACTGGCCACTGCAGGCGTCCCCGGGCCGGCGGAAGGAGCTGGGATTGGTTCGTGGCTCTGATCTGGCTGCTGAATTTTGGGGCCCAGACTTGGATCCGTGCGCCGGGCTTGTCCTCGCTGTCGGCTCAATGAGGGCGGCTCTCCGGTGGGGGCACTCGGCACCCAGGGGCACACGGCCACCGGGCGCCTCCTGCTGCCGGAATCGCACCTCCGGGCTGCAGGCAGGAAACGAGGGATGGGTTTGAGGCAATGGGCTCCTCGAATCACACACCCCGAGCCTGCTGCCCCCCTGCCTTGCCGCTGAGAAAGGGGGGTGTCTCTGGGGTTCTGCATCGCTGGGGGCTTTTCACCGATATTAACGTTGGCTGATCAGAAGGGCCACGGCCCCCTCATGTCTTTGGGGACTTTCGGACAAGTTCCAGGCAGGGCCGTTCCCCCCCCCAGCCCAGTCTCACCAGAGGGGCGGCAATGCCCCCGGTATGGGAATCGCCTCCTGGGATCTGCCCTGCGTTTCTGGGCCTCACAAGCCACACGTCATGTGGGTGGCAGGACGGTCGCAGGGGCAGGCAACAGACCGTGGAGCAGGCCCGTGGACGACTAAAGGGTCGTTGGCGATGCCGCGAGGGCTTTTCAGTCTGGCTGACAAGGGCTGGCTGGGAGTTAAAGGTAGATAAATCCGACCCTGGAATAAGACACAGGGAGGTGATGACACAGCGAAGCCGCTTCCCAGGGAGGGGCTGGACTCGTCATCACTTGGAGGGTTTTGAAAGATGATCTCCCACTTCTGGGAGCGATTCTACAGCCTTGCGGGGTGGGGGGGAGCTGGTCATGGAGGTCCCCTCTGGCTTGGAATCTGTCAGCCCCACTGTTCATCCCCTTCCATCACAGACCACGAGGAGAAGAGGAATCTCTGCATTGCCCTCCGCATGCTTTAAGGCTGGAATCCAACCTCATGCTTCAGGGCTGCAGCCGGTTACCTGCAGGGGTCAGGAAGGGATGTCCCTTCCCCCACAGTGCACAACTGGGCAGATGGATCCTGTCCCCCCCCCCCCCCCGGCCTTCCTCTGGAGCATCAGAGTTTGGCCAGAGAAGCATCCTCTGGTTGGTGGAGCTTGCCTAGGGTCAGACTGACCGTCCGATTAGGGGCAGGGAGGAATTTCCTCAGGCCAGATTGGCAGGGATTGGAGGTGGGGGGTGGGGTTTTTCGCCTTCCTCTGCAGTGTGGGGCTGGGAGTATCTGGGCATGTCTCAGTGAATCAATTCCCTGCCATTGCGGGGGCGTCGGGGGCACCTGGCTCCCCGCAGTCTCTGCTGGTTTAGCGAGATCCTGGGGCTCTGCACGAAGCGTCCGGGGGAAGGAACGGCCTGGAGGTCAGGCTAGAGCTGCTGGCTGTCAACGCAAGGCACCTTCCCTGCAGCCAGGGCGGCGCTGACAGCGCTGGGCTTGCTCCGCCTGGCCGGACGCAGGCTGCCGGGGAGCTGAGCGCTCCGTCTACACCCCGGGGGGAGCCAGGGAGGGGGGCGCGAGCAAACGGGGACAGCCCGAGCATGGACATGGGGAGGTTTCTGGCCACCGAGGGGAGGCAGATCTGGAGCCCCTGGAGGAGCCGGGTGGGCGAATGTATTGGAAGGTGGATCAGTGTCTCAAGGGGAGGGTCTGATGGGGCGTCCTGGGGCAGCCGGGCCTGGAGGATCCTCAAGGGGGGATGTGGGCGGCTGAGGCAGGGTTAAGAGAAAGGCCAGGACTGGAATGGGGGTGTTGGGAAGGGGGGGCAGCTGATTCGGGGTTCGTGCATTGGAGGGGGCAGAAATAACCAGGCCAGGGTGGGGGTCGGAGCAGGCTCACCATTGCTCCATGGAGGGGGGGAGGGGAAGGGGCTCAGCTGCAGGGAGAGCACGGGGGTGGGGGGTGAGGGGGTGGCTCTTGCCCTTGGCAAGGGGACGGGGGACATTTGGGGGCTTGGCTCCCCAGAATGTTAGAGCAGCTGGGACTGTCTGTGCTCAGCCCGTCTGTCTGTCCCCCAGCCCATCTGTCTGTCCCCCCGCCCGTCTGTCTGTCCCCCCAGCCCATCTGTCTGTTCCCTCATCTGTCTGTCCCCCCGTCCCTCTGCCTGTCCCCCCAGCCCGTCTGTCTGTCCCCCGCCCGCCCGTCTGTTCCCTCGTCTGTCTGTTCCCTCGCCCACCTGTCTGTCCCCCCGCCCGTCTGTCCCCCCCGCCCGTCTGTCTGTTCCCTCGTCTGTCTGTCTGTCTGTCTGTCTGTCCCCCCGACCGTCTGTCTGTCCCCTCGGCCCAGCCATCTGTCCCCCATTCCCGGCCTGTTTGTCTGTCCCCGCTCCCTGGCCTGGCCATCCCTTCCCCCAGCCAGGCTGTCTGTTCCCCCCTCCCCCGGGCCGGCCGCCTGTCCCCCTCGGCCTGTCTGTGTGTCTGTCTGGGCCCCCCAGCCTGGCCGTCTGCCCTCCAGCGCTTGGTCCCGCCATCCCCGGGTTTCAGGGGCTCTGGATTTGGCAGCCTGGACGGGTTCCCCTGGTCCCTTGGCTTTTCCCTGAGTGCGGGTGGGAGGGCGTCTGTCCGTCTGTCTGTCCATGGCGCCCCCGGGGCTGAACCGACCCCGGCGCCAGGACACTCGGCTGACACCCATCGGGTGGCAGCGAATGCCAGGGCAGATACCCCCTTGGAGAGTCCCCCCGACCCCATGGAGTGCCCCCTTGGATCAGTCCCCTCTCCCCACACAGCGTCCCTACCCCATGCGGCACCCCCTAACCCCATCCATCACCCCCTGCCCCACACAGCCCCCTGCCTGCAGAGCGATCACCCCCTGCCCCACACAGCCCCACTGCCTGACCCAGCACCCCCTGCCCCACACAGCCCCCTGCCTGCAGAGCGATCACCCCCTGCCCCCTCTTGTCTCCAGCAGATAATCAGCACCATGGAGACCCAGGTGTCCAACGGCCCCACCAGTAACAGCGGCCTCCCCAACGGGCCGCCCCTGAGCGCCAACGGAGCGGCCGACGACAGCAAAACCAACCTCATCGTCAACTACCTGCCCCAGAACATGACGCAGGAGGAATTCAAGAGCCTCTTCGGCAGCATTGGGGAGATTGAGTCCTGCAAGCTGGTCCGGGACAAGATCACAGGTACGGGGGCTGCGGGTCGGGAGTGAGGGGCACTGGCAGGGCTGGGGGGGAGCCCAGGGCTGGGCTGGCAGGGGCTGCGGGTCGGGAGTGAGGGGCACTGGCAGAGCTGGGGGGGAGCCCAGGGCTGGGCTGGCAGGGGCTGCGGGTCGGGAGTGAGGGGCACTGGCAGAGCTGGGGGGGGAGCCCAGGGCTGGGCTGCCAGGGGCTGCGGGTCGGGAGTGAGGGGCACTGGCAGGGCTGTGCGGGTAAGGGGAGGGGGCTCTGTGCCCCCCACTCACGTCTCTCCCCGCCCCCAGGGCAGAGTTTAGGTTACGGGTTCGTGAATTACGTGGACCCGAATGACGCGGACAAAGCGATTAACACCCTGAACGGGCTGAAACTGCAGATGAAAACCATCAAGGTGAGCGGGGGCTGGGGGCAGGGCCTGGGGAGGAGGCGGCGGGTGGGGGCCGGGATGAGGTGAGGGGGGATGGGGGGGACGGAGCTGGTTGGATTCAAGGACAGGGAGGGGTTAGGGGGTAGCCAGGTAACCCCCCCAGCGAGAGACAGACCCATGGAGTGGAGCGGGGGGGAGGAAGCACCACAGATCCTGCCCCTGTTCCCAGCTCAGAGCTCGGAGGGGGGCCTAGTGGTTAGAGCGGGGGGCTGGGAGCCAGGACTCCTGGGTTCTAGCCCCAGCTCGGAGGGGGGCCTAGTGGTTAGAGCGGGGGGCTGGGAGCCAGGACGCCTGGGTTCTAGCCCCAGCTCGGAGCGGGGCCTAGTGGTTAGAGCGGGGGGCTGGGAGCCAGGACTCCTGGGTTCTAGCCCCAGCTCAGAGGGGGGCCTAGTGGTTAGAGCGGGGGGCTGGGAGCCAGGACTCCTGGGTTCTAGCCCCAGCTCAGAGGGGGGCCTAGTGGTTAGAGCGGGGGGCTGGGAGCCAGGACTGCTGGGTTCTAGCCCCAGCTCGGAGGGGGGCCTAGTGGTTAGAGCGGGGGGCTGGGAGCCAGGGCTCCAGGGAGGGGAGCGGCGAAGGGTGAGGCGGTGGCGGGGGAGGGGTTGGCCCCGCCTGTCTCCCCGCAGCCCCCGTCTGACCCCTCCCCGCCCCCCAAGGTCTCCTACGCCCGGCCCAGCTCGGCCTCCATCCGCGATGCCAACCTGTACGTGAGCGGCCTGCCCAAGAGCATGAGCCAGAAGGAGATGGAGCAGCTCTTCTCGCAGTACGGCCGCATCATCACCTCCCGCATCCTGGTGGACCAGGTCACCGGTAGGGGCTGGGAGCCCCCTGCTCCGGGGAGGGGGGCTGGGAGCCCGGACTCCGGGGTTCTCTCCAGGGCGCTGGATCAATGGGGCCCGGTGGCTTCAGCGGCATCCAGCTCCGGCCCCTCCCAGCCCCCCTGGATCAGACCCATCCAGGCCTGAGGGACCGTGGGGCCTGGAGACTGATGGACTGGGGGGGGGGGGGGGCAGTGCTGCAGGGGCCCAGGGCTCCGATTTGGCCCAAATGGGGGAGGGGGGCACAATCCTCGTCTTGATGGCGCCAGGCTGCTGTGAAAAGCAGCCATGAGTCCTCAGAGCCCCCCCCCGCCGCTGATTCCCTGCCCCATGGAGCCCCCCCACCGACCTCCTGCCCCACGGCACCTCCAACTGACTCCCCTGCTTCCTGCAGCACAATGCCCCCTACTGACCCCTGCCCCGTGGTGCCCCTCACTGACCTTGTACCCCACGGCACCCCCTACTGACCCCCCTGCTCCAGTCTCTTCCCCACGGCACCCCCTGCCAAGCCTCACCCCGACCCCCTCCCCCATGGCACCCCCTACTGGCCCTTCTGCTCCCTGCAGCACAGCATCCCCACTGCCCCCTGCCCCACGGCTCCCTCCTGCTCCCTGCCCCACAGCGCCCCTCACTGACCCCCTGCTCTGCTCTCTGCCCCACGGCGCCGCCTGCCAAGCCCCACCCTGGCCCCCTGCCCCACAGGGCCTGCTATTGACCCCCTGCCCCACGGTGCCCCTCGGCGCCACGCTGAGGCCAGCCCCGCCCCCCTGACCTGGCTGTGCTCCCCCCAGGCGTCTCCCGAGGGGTGGGCTTCATCCGCTTCGACAAGAGGATAGAGGCGGAGGAGGCCATCAAGGGGCTGAACGGGCAGAAGCCGCTGGGCGCCAGCGAGCCCATCACCGTCAAGTTCGCCAACAACCCCAGCCAGAAAACCGGCCAGGCGCTGCTGAGCCACCTGTACCAGACCACGGCGCGGCGCTACACGGGGCCGCTGCACCACCAGACCCAGCGCTTCAGGTGAGACGCCGCTGGGCCCGGCCCCGCCCCTCGTCCGGGGAGCCCCGCCCCTTTATGGCTCACCCCGCCCCTTTTGGCCACGGCCCCGCCCTTCTACTGCTAGCACCTCCCCTTTTGCCGGTAGCCCCGCCTCCTGTTCCTGGCCCCTCCCATTTTTGCCCCTCGTCCTTTACTATTAGCACATTTCCCAGCCCCCCTTATTAGCTCCTCCCATTTCCCTAGTAACTCCTCCCCCTTTGCTCCTGACTCCTCCCCTTGTTCTATTAACATTTCCCCTTTTGTCCCCTTTTACCATTGGCCCCACCCCTTACCCTAGTAGCCCCACCTCCTTTCTTCCTGCCCCGCCCCTTTGCCAATAGCCCCGCCCATCTCCTGTGTACAGCACCCTGAGTCCCGGTTGCCCAGTGACGAACTCGGGGTCTGTGAAATGGCCCCTGGGTACCTCTCCCCCGGGCAGCCCCTCCCCTCTGTCTCTGCTGGGGCTGGGGGGGGCTCCCCATCACCTCTGGCTCTCTGCCCCCACCTGGGGCTGGCTCCATCGCAGAGGTGTGAACTGTCCGGGACCCCTGGGGCCTGGTCCCCACAGCGCTAAGCAGGGCCAGGCCATGGCTAGGACTTGGATGGGAGACACCCCCCCCCCCGGGCCAAGGGGCTGAATTGGAGGCTGAGGGGGGGGTGCTAGGTGCTGGGCGGGGGGAGGCACCGCCTTGCAGAGGAGAAATAAAACCTCAGTTCTTAGTAGCTTGGGGCAGGGGCGTGAGCCCAGACGTCCTGGCCGAAATCCCGTCCTGCCCCGAACTCCTGCCAGGGCTCCTCCCTCATGGCCTGGCTCCGTCCGTTGTGCGGCATTGGCACCCCAGAGGTGGCTGCATCCCAGCCATGGGGCTGGATCCCCAGGTGTCAAAGGAGCGATGGCTGTTCACGCCGGCCGGGGGGGTCTGGCTCTGTGGGGCAGGAAGGAAGGCGGCAGCTGGGATGCTGTTGGCCGTATCTGCCCCTCTGGAAGGCGGGTTACCAGTGGCACCCTGGGCAGGGACGCGAGGGATCCCTGTAGAACCAATCCCCTGCCCCACCCCAGAGGTGGCTGCATCTCACTACTGGGCATCATGGCTCGATGGGCAGCGGGGGGGGGGGGGGGACGGGACCATTCTTGGGATTTTGGCGATTCAGGGACCTCAACTTTCTCATCCACAAGAAGAGGGGGGGAGGGGGCATACTGGGTGCATGGGCGGGGGTCAGGGTTGGACCGGTGGCTGGGTTGCCATGGCAGCCATAATCCCCCCCCCAGTCTCAGTAGATCCCCCCCCTTTTTACGTGTTCACACATCGTTACTGCGGCCTGTGAACAAGGGGCTCTGAGCCCCCCCATTGGGATGTGACCCCCCCCAAACAGCCAGTCCTGTACCCCCAGACGGGCCCATCCCCCTCAGCGCCCCATTTTCTCCAGCCAGGGCCAGTCCTGGCACCGAGCCCGCTCTCCTTCTCTAGTTACCCCTCCAGCTTTAAAATGACCCCCCAACGGTATAATAGAACCTGACCCCCCCCCCAAGCCAGGACTGCGGCATGTACACAGCCCTGCGGGCAGAGCCTCAGCACACGCGTGACCCACGTCCCCGCCCTGCGTGCGCCACACGTGGCCAAGCCGGTCAGACGCGTTTGTGTCCACGGGGGTTGCTGGCCTGAGTGTGAGAAAAAAATTACACACAACATGCGTGTGCATCCAGCAATGTCCATGTACATCATGCCTGCGTCATGCATGCAGCAGGGCACGTGGGCTATTCCACACGCTGCAACGCCACGTGTTGCACACATGACATGCATGTAGGATGTGTGTCTTCTGAGCAGCCACATGTAGCGTGCCGTGTGATTCAATGCCTTATACACAGCTCCTGAGCCTGCATGTGCGAACTGCCACAAATACACACATGGCCAGGCAATACGCATGTGCGTGAAGCACACACACCTTCATGGGTGCAGCATGTGCTACATGGAACATTCATGCAACATGCTTCCAGGCACATGTGTAACACATGCAACAGAGCCCTCGTGCATGCATGTGCATTTACCCGTGCCACACAGCCCTCATGCATGCGTGTGCATTTACCTGTGCCACACAGCCCTCGTGCATGCGTGTGCATTTACCCGTGCCACACAGCCCTCGTGCATGCGTGTGCATTTACCCGTGCCACACAGCCCTCGTGCATGTGTGTGCATTTACACATGCCACACAGCCCTCGTGCATGCGCGTGCATTTACCTGTGCCACACAGCCCTCGTGCATGCGTGTGCATTTACCCGTGCCACACAGCCCTCGTGCATGCATGTGCACTCTGACCCACAAAGCATCTGCCAGGCCCAGGTGCACTGCACACCCAGGTGCACTGACACGAGTGATGCGGCCGCCGTGCAAACACGTGCCGTGCAGCCATCATGCCGCCGGGTGCACTCACATGTGCAATGCAGCCGGTGTCGCACCCCCATGTCTACACGCGGCACCCCCTGCCCTTTCCTGCCCCATAACCGAGCCAGGTGACCTCGCAGGGCCCCCCCTCCCCGCTGTACCGGGTTAGCTACTAACCGGGCCCTCGCCTCTCCTCTCCGTCTTCCTCCCACAGGCTGGACAATTTGCTAAACATGGCCTACGGCGTGAAGAGGTAACGAGCCCCCCCCCCCCAGCCTGCCGCTGCCCCCCAGCCCCAGCCGCCAGCACTGGGAATTAACTAGCCCCCCCCATTCCCCATCCCCTCCCCAAGGCCCCCTGCCCAGCCCAGCCTGACAGCAGAGACGCCTCCACCTCCCCCCATCTCCCCTGGGTCCCTGCCACCAACCAGATCCCTGCCCTGCATGACTGGGGGGCCATGGGGGGGGCAGGTTCCTGGATCCATTTCGGGCCTGATGGTGGAAAGGAAAAAAACCTTCTTTTGGGGTCGATTCTGCGGCGTCTTCATTGAAATCATAATCCCAACCCCCGCCCCCCCCAGCATGGGAGCAGCTGGCCAGTGCAGAATGCCCAGCCCCCCCGTTCCCCCCCCGGGGGTGTCAGGGCCTTGGGAGTCAGGCAGGGGGGCACATGGGACGCATCACTTGATTATTCCCTCCCTTGGGTTGGGGTTCGATGCTCTTCAGAGCCTGGCCGGCGCGGGGGGGTGGCGAGGGGGGGGGGGATGTGCGCAGATCCCCCAGCAGCAAACACACCTGCTTTTGTTATTGGGCTGAGAGACCCCGACGGAGATCCAGGCCCCCCCAGGCCCCAAACACGATCCGGGCCCCTGTTGTGCCGGGCGCTGCCCAGACCCAGGGACAGACAGTCGCTGCCTCGAAGACTTGACAATCGAAATAGAGCCAGGAAGGATCATTATCCCCATTGCTCACATGGGGAAACTGAGGCCCAGAGAGGGTCACCCAGGGAGTCTGGGGCAGAGGGGGGAGATGAACCCGATTCAGGGTAAGGGCAGCGCAGGCCAGAGCCGCCCATGCCCGGGGGGGCGGGGGGGCGCCTCAAATCCTGGTCTGGCCACGCCCCCCGAATGGAATTGCTGTGGGGGAGGGGTGGAGGGCACTGCAGGTGAGAGCGGGTTCGAATCCAGATCCCAGGCTCCCTCCAAGCCCTGCCCCCCGGAGCTGAGCTTGGTGGCTGGCTGGAACGTAGGGCCTCCCGCACCCAGGCATGGGGTGGTGGCCCAGGAGGGACCCTGCTCCCCCGTGCCCCAGGCGGGTAGGTAGGTCCCCGCTCCCCGTGCCCAGGACGATTCCCCGTGCCCAGGGCGGGTCCCTGCTCCCCGTGCCCAGGACGATTCCCCATTCCCCGTGCCCAGGACGATTCCCCGTGCCCAGGGCGGATCCCTGCTCCCCGTGCCCAGGACGATTCCCCATTCCCCGTGCCCAGGGCGGGTCCCTGCTCCCCCGTGCCCAGGGCGATTCCCCGTGCCCAGGGCGATTCCCCATTCCCCGTGCCCAGGGCGGGTCCCTGCTCCCCCGTGCCCAGGACGATTCCCCGTGCCCAGGGCGGGTGGGTGGATCCCCGCTCCCCGTGCCCAGGACGATTCCCCGTGCCCAGGGCGGGTGGGTGGATCCCCGCTCCCCGTGCCCAGGGCGATTTCCCATTCCCCGTGCCCAGGGCGGGTCCCTGCTCCCCCGTGCCCAGGACGATTCCCCGTGCCCAGGGCGGGTCCCTGCTCCCCGTGCCCAGGACGATTCCCCGTGCCCAGGGCGATTCCCTGCTCCCCATGCCCAGGGCGGGTGGGTTGGTCCCCGCTCCTCGTGCCCAGGGCGGGTGGGTGGATCCCCGCTCCCCGTGCCCAGGGCGATTTCCCATTCCCCGTGCCCAGGGCGGGTCCCTGCTCCCCCGTGCCCAGGACGATTCCCCGTGCCCAGGGCGATTCCCTGCTCCCCATGCCCAGGGCGGGTGGGTTGGTCCCCGCTCCTCGTGCCCAGGGCGGGTGGGTTGGTCCCCGCTCCCCGTGCCCAGGGCGGGTGGGTTGCTCCCCGTGCCCAGGGCGGGTGGGTTGGTCCCCGCTCCCCGTGCCCAGGGCGGGTGGGTTGGTCCCTGCTCCCCGTGCCCAGGGCGGGTGGGTTGGTCCCTGCTCCCCGTGCCCAGGGCGGGTGGGTTGGTCCCTGCTCCCCGTGCCCAGGGCAGGTGGGTTGGTCCCCGTGCCCAGGGCGATTCCCTGCACCCCGTGCCCAGGGCGGGTGGGTTGGTCCCCGTGCCCAGGGCGGGTGGGTTGGTCCCTGCTCCCCGTGCCCAGGGCGGGTAGGTTGGTCCCCGTGCCCAGGGCAGGTGGGTTGTGCCCCGCGCCCAGGGCGATTCCCTGCTCCCCGTGCCCAGGGCGGGTGGGTTGGTCCCCGCTCCCCGTGCCCAGGGCGGGTGGGTTGGTCCCCGTGCCCAGGGCGGGTGGGTTGGTCCCCGCTCCCCGTGCCCAGGGCGGGTGGGTTGGTCCCCGTGCCCAGGGCAGGTGGGTTGGTCCCCGCTCCCCGTGCCCAGGGCGGGTGGGTTGGTCCCTGCTCCCCGTGCCCAGGGCGGGTGGGTTGCTCCCCGTGCCCAGGGCGGGTGGGTTGGTCCCTGCTCCCCGTGCCCAGGGCAGGTGGGTTGGTCCCCGTGCCCAGGGCGGGTGGGTTGCTCCCCGTGCCCAGGGCGGGTGGGTTGCTCCCCGCTCCCCTTGCCCAGGGCGGGTGGGTTGCTCCTCGTGCCCAGGGCGGGTGGGCGCTGTGCCCCCGCCGCGCCCATGCCTGCCTTACACCCAAGGTTAGTCCTCTGTCCTTAATCTCCAGGTTCTCGCCCATCACCATCGACAGCATGACCAGCCTGGCGGGCGTCAACCTGACGGGCGCCTCCAGCGGCGGCTGGTGCATCTTCGTCTACAACCTGTCGCCGGAGGCGGACGAGAGCGTCCTGTGGCAGCTCTTCGGGCCCTTCGGCGCCGTCACCAACGTCAAGGTGATCCGCGACTTCGCCACCAACAAGTGCAAGGGCTTCGGCTTCGTCACCATGACCAACTACGAGGAGGCGGCCATGGCCATCGCCAGCCTCAACGGGTACCGGCTGGGCGACCGCATCCTGCAGGTCTCCTTCAAGACCAGCAAGCAGCACAAGGCCTGAGCCTGGGCCCGAGCCAAGGGCAGGAGAGAGGAGCCGTGGCAGAGACTGGGCAGCCCCCCCCCGACACCCCGACCCGATGGAAAGAGAGACAAGCCCCCCCCCGAACCTCCCGCCCCATGGCAGGCACCATCCCCCCCACCCCGTGATGGGCACCGTCCCCCTCCCAGCCACCCCCAGCTGGCGCGCGATGCCCCCCGTGGGGCAGCCGAAGGAAGCGAACGCCTCGCAGCCTTGGTGAGGGGGAAGAAGCCGCCGTGGGAGCCGTGACGAGACAGCGAGGGGGGTGCCGGGGTCCCACCCCCGCCCGCAGGCGAGGCAAACGTAAGCCTGACCCCCCCCGTGCTCCTCCCCCACAACTGTGCCCCACGGTGTCGCGATAACCCCAGCGGGGGCATGAGCGGGGACCCCCCATTATGCACTGAATTCCAATGTCCCCTCCGTTTTGGGGTGCCCCTGGCCCTCCCCCCACATCCTGGCCCCCCTGACAGCCATCCTGAGGTTCCCCCACACCAACTGCCCCACCCCTGTCCTGAGGGTCCCCTCCCAACAGTGTCCCCCCATCTCTCCCCCCGGGATTCCCCCCAACCCAATGTTGCGGGGAGGGGATTCCCGGCAGGGCCCCTCGCTATGATCAGCGAGCGCCTCTGGGCTGCAGGGGCAGATGGGTGAGACGTTATCGGGGGCAGGGGCTGCTATTCCCAATTAGTGCTGGGTGGGGGCTGGGATGGGGAGGGGGATGGGCTGCTGCTGTTGAGTTGCTGGGGGGAAAATGCTCCCCTGAGCCCACTGGGGCCCCAAGCCCCCCGGCTGTGGAGCTGCCCCAGAGGCGAAGGGGGACTGGGGCTTTGAAACTTACCAGGATCCATCCAGGAGCACTTGGGGGGCGGGCAGAGGGATGAGAGGCACTGGCTGGAGGCACCCCAAGATCTGACCCCTCCCCCTCACCATCAGAACAGGGGGTCCCAGCCTGGCTGTCGGGGAAGGGCCGTGGGGCATGTTCTCACTGGGTCACCGCGGTGCCGTCAGCCATTGCAAAGCCGACTGCTGCTTTCACCCGGCTGGGGCGGGCTCAGGGACGGACTCGGGGGATCGGCGCTGGTCACTGTGCCGGGGAGCCTGGGCTCGCGTGACTCCAGCTGGGGCTTGAGACTACAGCCCCGATCCTGGCAAGGCTGGTGTGTGTGTGGGGGGGGGGGGGGTGACTGTGTCTTTAAAATCCAGGCATGCGTCTCCTCCAGCCCCGACTCGACAGCCGCCGGCTTTGCCGACAGCTCGGCCCTGGCACAAGGGCCAGATCGGCCAAAGGATCCAGTGGGTGCCAAGCGCCAAAAACAGGGTGTTCGTATAAGCCCCACCCACTTGGTGTGAAGCCACGCCCATTCTATGAATGACACACCCACTTGGTGGGTAGGCCACGCCCACTCCGTGTGGGGCTCTGTCTCCCTCTAGTGGTGGCTGGATCACACACAGAGGTGGAGGAGCCCACGCCGACTTGGCTAACAGAGCTGGGGGCGGGGGGGGGGGTAGCAGCCCATGTTTACAATGCAAGGACCTGGGTTCAGGGCCCACAGCTGATACCCCCCCCCATGGGCCCCCCAAACCCGCTTGGCTCCGACGGCGTCCGTGCGTCCTCCCTTTGCTCCCGGCGCCGTTCACCGCACTGCATGCTCGTTCCCGGGGGCCGTGGGGAGAAGCCCACCCAGGGGTGGCTCACGCATGCGTCGGCTGCTGGAAATTCACGCGGTCCCGGAGGAGCGACTGGGCTGTTGTATCAGATCCTCGGGTTGACCCATCAGAACCGCGCTCCCGGGGCCGCCACTCGCTGCAGAACGGCGCCTGGCGGGGGTTTGATGCCAGTGGGAGTTAGGTCCGAAGCGTCAGTGCCTTGGAGGATCTGCGGTTAGGCACCTCCCTTTAGGTGCCTAACCCCCTTTGACACCCTTGGCGGTGCTGAGCCGTAGCCGCCTGCGTCTCATTGAAATGGGGGCTGCTGAATTGGTTTAGAAATTGGATCCCTCCCTGCACCCCCTAAAGAGCCCCGATCCCCATCCAGCATTAACTCTTTCCCTGCCGCAGCCCCACCCCGCCACGCAGGCTTCAGATAGCGCCTGTTTTCATTCCAAAACTGCCCCGAGCAAAACGGGGAAGGGGGTGGTGAGGCACAAAGGGATGTTTAAATAAATGGATTGAACCCATTTGAAAATCAAGAGAAAGTTACCCGCCCCCTCAACCTCCCCTCCCAGCCCCCTGTTAATTTATTTCCTAGAGAAGGGTTGTTTTTTTGTTGCCAAAAAGGGGTGGGGGTGAGAGGGAAAGGGGGGGGGCTTCCTCTCGCAGCTCGTGAACGAACAAATGAAATAAAATAAATAATAATAATAATAGAAAAGGCTGAAAACAGAAATAATAAAAACCAACAAAAAATGGGAAAAAAATCTATTTTTATAAAAAAGGGGAAAAAAAACCAACCTCGCTGGGAATTTTTACTGGGATTCTTGAACTTCACACACACATACACACACACACACACACACACACACAAACACACACACAGAGACACACGCGCGCACACAGACACACACACAAATCTTTTTTGTTTTGAACAATGAGGTTCTGTGATTGCCCAGCTCAGGGCCGAGAAATGGAAATGGTTGTTTTCTTTCTTTGGGTTTCTTTTCCGAAGGGGGGGGGGGGGGCGTGAGCACTCACGATTGTTACCGAGGATATTTTTTTATTTAACATTTTACAACAAAAAAACCCACAAAAAACAAAAAAACAAAAAAAAACCAAAAAAAGCCAAAACAACAACAAAAATAAAACCTAGCAGAGAAAAGCAAGGAAAAAAAATTAAAAGAGGATTTAAAAAACACCCCAAACTAACCGGAAACACAACTGATTTTATCCAGGGAAACATGCTTCATCTTGCCATTACTTCCATTTACACCCAATTCCATAGTTTTGAAAAAGAGCCGTGAGTTCCTCCTTCCCCTCGGTTTTAGGGTGAAAAACTTTGGCAGCGTGTGAACGTTCCTTATTGATTTATTGTCCGTACCATAGTCGTGCCTGGGAGCTCCAGGCTTGGCTCAGTCTCGTTGCGCAAGGCACGACACACATGAGAAACCAGTCGATGGAAGTGGCACAAAAGCATTTCTGAGGATCCCAGGGGAGGGTGGCGAAAACAACCCCCAACCCTGACCAGAAATACAGGCGCGATTCACTTATTGGCGCAGAAAAGCATTTGACTGGGTCGAGAGGAGGATCCGTTTCGGGGCATCTCATGTGCTCATCGGTTCACAGGCCTTGAGAGATTCATAAAGTTTCAGAGCCCATTGGATCATCGAGTCCAGCGGTTCTCAAACTAGGGGTCGGGACCCCAAAGTGGGTTGCAACCCCATTTTAATGGGGTCGCCAGGGCTGGCTTAGACTGGCCAAAGTCCGAGTGCCACCACCCGAGGCCGAGCCTGAGGGTTTCAGCCCGGCGTGTTGGGACTGAGGTTACAGTCTCCCCACCTGGGACTTCAGCTTTGTCCTGCTGTCCCGTCCCTCCCCGACCTGGGTCCGTGGGGCCCGGGCAGGCTCAGGCATTTTTATTGTCAGAAGGGGGTTGTGGTGCAATGACGTTTGAGACCCCCCCTGCTCTAGTCCCACCGGCTGCACAGACCAGGCCAGAGAACTCCACCTGGCGCTTCGCCGAGCCAGCCCGTAGCCTGTGGTTGAGCTGGCGCGGCACATTTAGAAAGACAACTCCCCCATCTGGCTGTGAAATCGCCAAGCTGCTGCACAGCCTGTCTTGCTCCGCGGGAGGCTGCTCCAGTGGTTCACCCCTCTCGCTGGGCAAACTCGGCTCTGCTATTTCCACGCCGGACTTGTCTGGCTTGGAAGCTGGATCTCCCTTTGCCCTGTGGCATCAGCCCTCGTTCCCCAGCGTCGGGGACTGACCGGCGGTACTCAAACTGCTGCCTAAGCTTCTCGTCCATCAGCAAAATTGATTTGAGCCTTCCCATGGCCGCGCCTAAAGGCAAAGCGTCCAGAGCCCAAAACTGCTCTGAGATCCCTTCTCTGAACCTGCCCCCGTTTTTCCAACAGAGAAATGCAGAAGCCATCGTGGTGGCAAGCTGCAGGTTCCACCCCAGTGCCCCTAGCATGAGAGCCCAGGCTCCAGCTAAAAGACAGGACCTCACCTGCCCTGTCTCTCTAATACCATGAGGACAGATGGTAGCACCGTGCCCGTAGCATGGCCTACCATGATGCCCTGGCTGTGAGCTCGCATGGAAACACAATACCCATAGCCTCCTCCTTCATAACTCATGTCTCCTCCTCTGAAACGGAGGCCCCAGCGGCGCCTCATCAAGAGAAGCCAAGCCCTGTGTACCCACCACCACACCCACGGCCATGCTACGAAACTGATCCACCCAGGAGACCCACAGCTTTGCACCAACCCTCTCCTTGATGGGGAGGTGCTACTTTATTTCAAGCCATAGGATAATCATGGGGGATTTTTTGTTTAAGACGTCATTGTCCTGCCACCTGTAGCCACCCTGGTCAACTACCCCGATTCCCAGCCTTACAGCTGGGGGTAGGACTTAAAACTGGCCAGTGTCGGCTCTCCTCTGCTCTCAGGAAGGTCTCTGGAGCTTTACCGAACCCCACATGAAACATTTTAGTCAAAAAAATTACTGGGAACATCAGATTTTTGAAAATCAGATTTTTTTCCCCCAAATGTCCAGCTCTTGCATTGGAAAACTGAAAATGTTGGGCCAAAAACTGGAGTTTTAATATATTCAGCTAAAAATGTCTTGGTTTTTTTGGCCAATATTTGGCTAACAAATTTCTAGTCACTGGCAGAATTTTATTGATGTTTCAGTTTTCTGCAGGAAATTTTCTAGGTTTTGGGCCAGATTTTTCCAGTTTGGGGCAATATTTGGCCCAAAATTTACCAGCGTTAGGGAGATTTGGGCTATAATATTTTGGAAAATTTGGGTCATTTTTTCCCATTTTCATCAGTTCCCCCCCCCCCCAGTCTTCAGCAATTTTCAGCCAGTTTTTTTTAATTTTTGGTTAAAAATTTACCAGTTGTTAACCCCCCAATCCCCACAGTTTTGAGATTTTTTTGACCAATTTTTTCCCATTTTCATGGGGTTTTAGTCAATTTTTCCCATTTTCATCAATTTTCAGCCATTTCCCCCTTATTTGGGGGAAGTTTTTGGCCACTTAACAGTGTTTGTCCATTTTATTGTCAGTTTTCAAAAAAATTGGCCAATATAAATGTTGTTTTTTGGTAATTTTCAGCCACCATTTTTCAGTTTTCTGCTGCCAAATACTCAAGGTTTTTGGGTTTCCAACTAAAAATCTACATTTTCCAACAGGGGGAACAAGAAACCCCCTTTTCTCCCACCAGCTCTAATGTAACCACTGCCTGCGATGGGAGCCAATTTCCCCCAGTGCTGATGGCTTGTAGCAGAGCTCTACCCTTGGTTAATTTCTTTGAAGGATGTTTCATTTCAAGGAGTTTAAAGGGGCAGTTTTTTCCTGGATTTCTGTTGAAAAACCACTTTCAACTCCTTGAAGTCCAGCCGTTCCTGAGAAAATATCTTCCAGTGTCTCATGTCTAAGCCAAAATCTACAGAGAATAAACCTTTCAGGAGTCCTGACAGACTTTTTAAACACTCACTCTTCTTGCTCTGTAGGCTTCTTTCGTTTGTTGCAGCGTAGAGCGACTGCGGTAATGGAAGGGAACTATCCCCAGAGAGGTGTTACTAACTCACCTGTCTGATTTTCTTTTCTCGTCCGCCCCTCCAAGAGTGAGCAGAAATTACGCTGATTTAAACTAAATCCCCAACCTTAAAGAGGGGGAAACTCAATGGCTCTTGCCTTAGCCAAGGTCTGTCATGGCGATTCACATTACAACGCCCATCCCAAACCACACACATCCGCTACTTTTTGGTTTAGGTTTTTTTGTTTTTTTTTTTTTAATTTGATTTTCAAGTTTTGGTTTGACAAAAACGAGACCAATTCCTTCACTTTAGAAAACAAACGGGAAAAAACAACAACGTAAAAAAGAGAACGTGACGCTAATGAAACCTTTTAGCATTAGTTGAGTTTTAATTGTTTAAATGATTTAGAAGTTAGTTTAGGATTTCTTGAGTTTTGAAGATAAACGTGTTCTGTGTTCGTAAGAATCTGTGAGAGCTTCTGTTTGCGAAAAAACATAGAAAAACGACAAAAAAAAATTAACTGGCACCATTAACTTGTATCTTTTTGCGGATTTTAGCTTCTTGTAGTTTTAACTTATTGTTAACTTAACTATTTATTATTACTGCCTTGTATGAGTACATTTGTGTATATTTATGTTATCTCATCCGATCTGCAAGTTACAGAGGAACTATTTTTTAATTTGCTGAGACGTGGTTTTACCTAATTTATTTATTAAAGGAAAAGGGAACAGAAAACTCAAATCATCATAATAAAACCATTTAAGGAGTGATGCTCCGATCGAGGCGAAGTGCACGGACTTAAGTTAAGGGGGACGATGTAAAGAAACGCGTACAGCTCAATTATCGATCAAAGCGTGTCTGTGGGAATCAATGTGACATCAATTACTTTTGTCGTGTGGGGGAAATCACAGGCCTGTTTCTGCTCTTCATTCTACGAGCAGGTTAAGGGACTTGAATTTCTAGCTTGTTGTTTGATCTATTTCTTTTTCTTGGGTGTAAGGATTAGCCCCTTGTCCCCTACATAACACAGCCCTCAGCACTCAAGCACCCCCCCCCCCAGGTAAAACCAAGGATCGATTTCAGTCTGGTGATGGATTTCCTTTTATTTCAGTTTTTTTTTCTTTTAAAAAGAGCCTCCCGTGAAGCCGATATTGTGCACGTAAAGGGACAAATTGCATTTCTCTCTGGACCTGATTCAGCAACGGATTTAAGCATGTGAGCAGGATTACAGAGCTAACTACGATCGGGGGGGATTACCGTGCCGGGCGCCGCCCAGACCCCGCCCGAGATCAGGGCCCCGTCGGTCCGGGCGCCGCCCAGACCCCGCCCGAGATCAGGGCCCCGTCGGTCCGGGCGCCGCCCAGACCCCGCCCGAGATCAGGGCCCCGTCGGTCCGGGCGCCGCCCAGACCCCGCCCGAGATCAGGGCCCCGTCGGGCCGGGCGCCGCCCAGACCCCGCCCGAGATCAGGGCCCCGTCGGGCCGGGCGCCGCCCAGACCCCGCCCGAGATCAGGGCCCCGTCGCGCCGGGCGCCGCCCAGACCCCAACTGAGATCAGGGCCCCGTCGCGCCGGGCGCCGCCCAGACCCCAACTGAGATCAGGGCCCCGTCGCGCCGGGCGCCGCCCAGACCCCGCCCGAGATCAGGGCCCCGTCGGTCCGGGCGCCGCCCAGACCCCGCCCGAGATCAGGGCCCCGTCATGGGGCCCAGGCACAGAGTGAGAGAAGGTCCCTGTCCCGAAGAGCTAAATACACAAAGGCTGGGAGGGGAAACTGAGGCCCGGCCCTGGGCAGCGACTTGCCCCAGGTCACACAGCAGAGAGAGGTGACTCCCAGTCCCTCACCCTACCCACAGGCCCCTCCACAGCCAGGCCGCGTACAGAACGTTGCTGAATCAGGGCCGGTGGAGAAGAGCTGACCTGGCACCGCTGGGCGTTGCAGGCGAGAACGCCGGCTGGATGGGGCTGGATAACCAAGATCCGGTTTCTTTCAAGCCCTCCCCCCCACTCAACTGTCCTTGGCATCCAATGCGCCGCCTGCAGTTGCAGACGAGCTCTTAGCTGTGGAAAGGAAGAAGCTCTCTCCATAGCTGATCAGGTCAACCCGTCGCTCCCGATATTTCTTCTAGTAGCAATAAGCACTGTCGGGTTATTGAAGCGAACGGCCGAGCCGGCCGCGGAGGAGACGACTCCGACTTCCTTTGCCAGTCGCTGGGACAATTTGCTTCCGAGAAATGGGCCGGTGGGTTTCATAACCTGGGGACATGCTCCTAACCTCTCCCCCCCCCCCTCCACCTACCTTGTTGTGGGTTTAGTGGGGGGGCAAAGTGGGTTGCTGGAGACTGCGTATCTCCCTCCCCGCGCCCCGGCTCCGTCGTTTCATACGGTTCATTGATTTGGAAGGGTTTGGAAGCCAGGCAGGGCGAGCGAGGGGCCGAGAGGAAAGGGACTTAGAGGAAAAAAAGAACAAAAAACTGTGGGAAAACAGAACACAGAGCAAAGCTGATTTCAAGGACACTTTGCATTTCGTTAATTTATTACTGGGATTTCCGGCACAGCGACTGTAAGGAACTTTTACATGGACTTGTTGAATTATTTGTACTTTTCATGCCAGAAAATTAAAAAGTTCAGAATCTTACGCGTCTCCCTGCTGCGTGTGTGGGGGCGACACCCAGGCGTGTGCGTTTGTGCGTGTGGGGCTGGATGTGCGTGCAGGGGGGGCGTGGGTAGGCGCCTGGGGGGGGGCATGGGTGCGTGGGGGCCTGGCATTAGAGGGGCGGGCGTTCAACCCTCCCCAGGCCGCAGCTTTTCCAACCGCAGTCGCCCCTGAGGCCTTCAAAATCCTGAGCGCGGCTCAGAACTCATGGGATTTAACAAGCACACGTGTTCACACGCGTGTTCCCATGTGGACACGCGGAGGGCTTTTTGTTCCCTGTTGTGACCCTCTTGGGGTCACGCTCCTCAGACGTCACTTCCAAGGGGCGGGGGGACGGGACGCGTTCTGAGCACGGCAGGCCTGAGCCGCTGGCGAGAAGCGCAGGAGTGGGAGGTGCTCCGGGGGCGTTAAGCCGCGTCGCTAAATCACCCCCAGAGAGCTGGTCGTCGGCCAAGCTCGCAGCACAGTCCAAACAGGTGGGGAAACTGAGGCAGAGGGCGGGGCCGTGACTCGCCCCAGGTCAGGCAGAGGCGGGGCTAGAAGCCAGGGCTCCAGAGGCCCAAATCTGCACTCTCACCCCTGCCCATTAACCCCCCGACTGACCGTCACCAACTGTTTGGAAACGGAGCCTTCCTCTACCGTGGGAGCGTTTCCTCGGCTAGGCTGGCCGAGCTGCCCGGGACTCTGGCAGCCGGGGCTTTCTGAGCGAGACGCAGAGGGGGAAACTGAGGCACAGAGCAAGACAAAGGCGCGGCTCCTTGGGAGCACGTAGGCACCCGGCACCCGCAGGTTTCACTGCAAACCGCCGAAGCACCTGGGATCTCCAGCCCCCGTCCCAGTGCCCCGCTGGCCCCGGCGGGCGTCTCCGTGCCCTGGGGTGGGCACCAGGCTCCTGCAGGGAGGCGCCAGCCCTGCTGCCGGCCAGAGCCGGTTCCGATCCGGCCCCGCAAGGCAGGGAGCCACGGCTGGGGCGGCCGAGGGGGCGAAATGGGGGGGCGCAAACTGGGGTCGATCAGCCCCCCCCGGCAGAACAGACCCAGGGCCCAGAGTGCGGCTCTGCGCCGCCTTGCCAGGCACCAGGGGAACGGTGCAGACTGGGCAGCTGGGCTGGGCACTGCCCGCGGCCTCCCCCTCCCCCGCCTGGGCCTCCCCCTCCCCCAGCCGCCTCCAATGGGGGGGCAGGAGGGGAGCTGGGGCTGAGCAGCTGGGGCACAAAAGGCCAGCGAGGTCTCCCCTCCCCCGCAAGACACCAGCTTAGTGCAGCCGCCCCCTTGCTGCACGCCCCCCCCCGGGGCACCTGGGGGCCCAGCTGGGAGCGGGGGCAGGGAGGCCCCTTTGTTATGGAAATGGGGTGGGGGCAGCAACAGGAGGGAGCAGAGGAACGGCAGCAAAGACCCCCCCTTAGTGCCCAGAGCCCAGAGCCGGCCACAGCGGGAGGGGCCCTGGGGTGGGCACGGCGGGGAGGGTCGCTCCCCCCCCCCAGCCCTGTCGGCGCCCCTCACTCCCAACCCGCGGCCCCCCGCCCGGCCGGCGCCCCTCGCTCCCGCCCCGCGGCCCCCCACCCCGCCGGCGCCCCTCGCTCCCGCCCCGCGGCCCCCCCCCGCTCCGCCGGCGCCCCTCCCTCCCGCCCCGCCGCCCCCCCGCTCCGCCGGCCCCCCTCGCTCCCGCCCCGCGGCCCCCCCCGCTCCGCCGGCGCCCCTCGCTCCCGCCCCGCGGCCCCCCCCGCTCCGCCGGCGCCCCTCGCTCCCGCCCCGCGGCCCCCCTCGCTCCGCCAGCCCCCCTCGCTCCCCCCCGCTCCGCCGGCCCCCCTCGCTCCCGCCCCTCGCTCCCCCCCGCTCCGCCGGCCCCCCTCGCTCCCGCCCCCGGCCCCCCCGCCCCCGCCCCGCGGCCCCCCCCGCTCCCGCCCCTCGCTCCCCCCCGCTCCGCCGGCCCCCTCGCTCCCGCCCCGCGGCCCCCCCCGCTCCCGCCCCGCGGCCCCCCCCGCTCCGCCGGCGCCCCTCGCTCCCGCCCCGCGGCCCCCCCTCCGCCGGCGCCCCTCGCTCCCCCCGCGGCCCCCGCTCCGCCGGCGCCCCTTGCTCCCGCCCCGCGGCACCGGCGCCCCTCGCTCCCGCCCCGCGGCCCCCCGCTGCGCTGGCGCCCCTCGCTCCCGCCCCGCAGCCCCTCGCTCCCGCCCCGCAGCCCCCCGCTCCGCCGGCGCCCCTCGCTCCCGCCCCGCGGCCCCCCGCTCCCCCAGCCCCGCTGGTGATGGGTTCAGGACAGACGCGGCGCTGGGGAGAAACGTCCTTTATTGGGATGGGAATCCTTGACGCACGTTCTCTCCGCTCGCTCCCTCGGCGCTGGCCGGGGGTCGCGACCCCTGAGTGCCTCCCCGCCCCCGGCCTCCCTGCTTGGCTCAGTCGATGCAGGGGCTGGGGGCGGGGGGCAGCTCCTGGGGTGAAGGGGGGGCGCCCTCATGGCATGGAAGTTCTTGGCCTTGGGACCCTCTGCCGGTGACCGGACCCCCGAGTCGCTGGGCACACGGGCAGTGCCCCCAGCAGAGCTGCTCACGGAAGATCACCCAGGGCGTTGGGGGCACTGCCAGGGACCGGTGCCAGGCTGACGGGGAATCCAGTGGACGCAGCCTGGCAGCTGCCCGGCGGGCACAGGGCACGACTCACATTCTGGTGTCGAGAAGGCAGCTGGCGGGCTGTGGGCGTCTTTCTGGGCAGCTGGGAGAGCCTGGTGGGGGCAGCGGGGGGCGGGCACAGCCGTGGGCAGTGGTGAGGTCCGGATCGGGGCTGGGGGAGGAGAGTCACTCAGCCACCCCCTGGAATGGCCTGGCTGGGAAGTGGGGCCGCAGGAGAGAGACTCTGAGAGAGAGAGAGAGAGAGGAGGTGCCCCATGAGATGGGGGGCACCGGGCAGGTGACAGCCCAGCTAATGCCAGCAGGCCCCCTGGGGCCCCCGAAGCGCAGCAAGGATCACTGACAGATGGGCAAACTGAGGCATGCCAAGCCCATCCCCACCCCGGGGGCAGGGGGAAACTGAGGCACGCCCGGCCTGGGCTAAGGACACAGGGCCGGTCCCATCCCTGCTCCAGGCTCCATCCCTGCTCCCCCGAACCAGGATTGGTCCCCCCAGCGCCGGGGGGGGGCACATACCTGGCTCTCCCGGCCCCTCACAGCTCGTCGTGGTCGGCGGCGCCAGGGTCGCGGGGCTCCTGGCAGGCGGACGGCGTCACCAGCTCCATCAGGTACTCGCAGCGGCTCGGCTCCGTGGTGGACGTGACCACGGTCTCTTTGCCACACGTCAGCTTCACCTGGGGGCCGGAGGGCGACGGTCAGCCTGGGGCGCAGGGAGAGGCCCCCAGCCACGCCCTGGGGCACCGCCGGTAAAGCCCCCAGGGCGATTTCCATTGCAATGCGCCTGCCCGTGCCAGCCAGCCGGGCCTCAGACAGGAATGGCTGGGGTGGGGGGCCGGGGGGGAGCGGCTTTGGCCTGCTGTACACAGGGGTCACCATGCACCTGCAGGCTTCAACACCCTGGGTGGGGTGGGGGGTAGAGCTAAGGGGGACCCAGTGCCTGGGGGGCAGAGTTAAGGGGAATGCAGCACTGGGGTGGGGAGTAGAGCTAAGGGGGACCCAGTGCCTGGGGGGCAGAGTTAAGGGGGAGGCAGGGCCTGCCCCCACTACTGGCAGCTGCCACAGGGGTATATCTATGGGCACAGCGCTGTCTGAGCTCATGCCCCCCATGGGAGGATGGGTAGGGGGCAGAGGGTGGGGGTGGCAGGCCAGGTCACGGGAGACAGGGGGCAGAGGTGGTAGGCCGGCTCAGGAGTGAGGAGGGCAGGGGGCAGAGGGCGGGGGTGATAGGCCGGCTCAGGAGTGAGGAGGGCAGGGGGCGGGGGTGGTAGGCCGGCTCAGGAGTGAGGAGGGCAGGGGGCAGAGGGCGGGGGTGATAGGCCGGCTCAGGAGTGAGGAGGGAGGCCAGCAGGGGAGGGCAGGGGGGCGTCAGGCCGGCTCAGGGCAGAGGGCCCTGTGGGGGAGGCCGGGTAGGGGAGGGCAGGGGGCAGAGAGGGCGGGGGGGGGGACGGCAGGCCGGCTCAGGGCAGGGGGCCCCGTGGGGCAGGCAGGGTCGGGGAGGGGGGCGTCAGGCCGGCTCAGGGCAGGGGGGCGGGCGGGGGGGTCAGGCTGGGTCGGGGGGCGAAGGGGGGCAGAGGGCCCCGTGGGGCAGGCCGGGGCAGGGGGGCAGGGAGGGGGTCAGGCCGGGACACTCACGGTGGTGGAGCGGTTGGGGCCCTGCCAGCAGCCCGTCCCGTGTTCGTACTTCATGACACTGAACTTGTTCTCGTCCGGGCCGGCCCACGAACCCCACGTGCTGCAAAGGGGGGGGGGTCAAAGGTCAGCACCCCACAGATGCCACCGCCGACCCCCAGCCTGTGCAAGGGCCATGTCAGTGGGGGGGGAGCTTGTGAATGGATCGTGGGGCCTTTCCCCTCTAGGGGGCGCTGGCTCTGATCCCACCCCAGGGTGGGGACGGGGGGACCCAGGGCCTTTCCCCGCTGGGGGCGCGGCTCCAGTGCAGAGTGGGGGGCAGGGGGGCTGCAGCCCGGGGAGCACGATTCTGGCGCAGGGTGTGGGCTGTGGCCTGGGGGCGCGGCTCCGGCGCAGGGTCGGGGGCAGGGGGGCGCGGCTCCGGGGGGGGGTGAGGGGGGGCTGCGGCTCCGGCACAGGGTGGGGGGCTGGTGGCCCGGGGGGGGGCGCAGCTCGGGGGGGGGCGCAGCTCGGGGGGGGGCGGGGCTCAGGCTCTGTCTTACCCCAGGTTGGTCTCGGCGCCGCCGTTTTTGGGTTTCTGGGACACTCTGTTGAAGGGGCAGAGCCGGTAAACGTACCTGGGGGGGGAGTGAGAGCGCGGTGAGGGAGTGACCCCCCCACCTCAGCAGCGCCCCAGAAGCAGGCAGAGGCCAAGCGCCCCCTTGGGGCTGGGGGCCCCCCATGTTCCCCCCCATTCCCCACCCCCCACCCCCCTTCCTACTCCCTCCCCCTCCATTCCCCAGCCCCCACCCCGCTCCCCCCTCCCCACCCCCTCCCTCTCCATTCCCCAGCTGACCCCCCCATGATGCGTTGCTGGGGCGCATCACCTGGGAAATGATTTGTGGGGGGGGGGAGCTGCCTTAAAGAGACAGGGCGGCATTTGGGAGCTGCTCTGTGACTCTGGGGAAATTAGCCCTAAATAGCTACCAGGAAAAAACAACTCGTTAGCGAGCGCCTCCATCTGCAGCCAAGGGAATAACGGGGGGACACGAGGCAGAGGGAGGGGCCGTGCCCAGCACCGCTCACCCCGTGTCCGATGACTAGATGCCAAGGGGGCGGCTCGGTTCCTGCTGCCCCCCCACTGGCGCCCGAAGGCGGGTCGGGCACCCAGCTGAGGTGGGTTGGAACAAATCGGCAGCCCCAGCGCTGCTGGGAACTCACAGGGGATGGTGTGGAGAGGTGCCAGGCTGAGTCAGGGCTCTGCTCCCAGGCCTGGCAGGGGAGTGGGGGCTAGTGGTTAGAGCAGGAGCCTGACAGGGTCAGGACTCCTGGGTTCTATTCCTGGCTCTGCCACTGGCATACTGTGACACCGGGGCCACTCCCCTTGTCCGTGCCTCAGTTACCACATCCATACACAAGGATCTAATCAATGCTGCCCGGTACCCTGGCACTCAGCCCCCCGACCGAGCGGGCTCCAGGCGCTGCCCGGACCCCCGACGGAGAGCTGAGTGGGAGGGGAAACTGAGGCACCGAGCGGGAAAGTGACTTGCCCATCGTCATCCAGCAGGCCGGTGGTGGAGCTGGGAAGAGAACCCAGGCGTCCTGATGACACCATCCCACACGAGCAGCCCGCTCAGTGCATCGCTCGAGGTTAGCGGAGCACCGTGATGCTGGGCGTCCTCTGGGCGTTACCCCCGAGGCAGAGCCGGAGTCCGGCCGAAAACCTCGGGCTGGCTCGGAGATCCTGGAGCTGGGTCAGTCCCAGGGCGCCCCAGTGACAGTTTGCGGTTTGAGGGCGGGAGGGGGGGAATCAATCCGATCACCGGCACCTACTCGGTGGTGCTGAGCTCGTAGCACTGGCTGTAGAGATACGCGAACTCCCCCTGGGGGCCGAAATCAAAGGAGATCTCCTTCTCCAGGCTCCTGGAACGACACGGGGGCGGGGGGAAGAGGTCAGCCCCACGGTTCAGCTCCTTCCCGACCCCTGGTGCTCTCAGGTACGTACACCCCCCATCGCCAGAGTGTCCGGGCCCCTCCCAATCCCCTTGCGAAGGACAGTGTACTGCTGGGGAAACTGAGGCACGGAGCAGCTCAGTGACGTGCTCAAGCGACAGACCACATGATTTCCTGCTGTCTGGGTCCACTGGGAAGCCAGCCCTCTGCCCCCAGTGGCCCTGCCTCCATTCACCCCGTACGGCAGCGACTCCCCGGCACCCTTGGCTCCTGAGTCACGGGGTCCTGCTCCTCCCAGTGGCATTACAGACTTGGTTCTTCCCTCGCGCCCATCCCCCTGGCATAACAAGGGGGGCTGGTGACCGCTCCCCCCCCCCCCCCGCCCCCAGCACTTTTCATTTTCAAAGCCGCCCAGCAGACATGGCGTCTCCCCCCCTCAGGCAGGGGAACGTTACTCGCCTCATTTTAGAATGGGGAAACTGAGGCAAAAAAAAGTGATAGTATGTGGGCGGGGGGTGTCAGGGCCTGAGGGAGGAACAGAATCCACCACTCAAGCCACTGGACCCCACTCCCGTCCCAGAGCCAGGGATAGAACCCAGGAGTCCTGGCTCCCAGCTCCCCTGCTCTAACCACTAGACCCCACGCCCCTCCCAGAGCCAGGGATAGAACCCAGGAGTCCTGACTCCCGGCCCCCTGCTCTAACCACTAGACCCCACGCCCCTCCCAGAGCCGGGGATAGAACCCAGGAGTCCTGGCTCCCAGCTCCCCTGCTCTAACCACTAGACCCCACGCCCCTCCCAGAGCCGGGGATAGAACCCAGGAGTCCTGGCTCCCAGGGTTCACTTTGTGCCAAACAGGACTTCTCAGATCTCAAGTCATCTCCCGCTTGCAATGGGCCGTCCCTGCCATCAGCCCCCTGGCCTAGCTCATGGGAGGAGGGGGGTGGGTTTTTTTTTGGGGGGGGGGTACCAGCCCTGGGAGGGGCAGAGATGGGATATTGGAGGGGAGGGGGATAAACTTCCCGGCCCCACTTTGCTCCTGCCACACTCGCCAGCTGCCACAGGCTGGACCCCAGGGGACTCGGGCACCTGCCGTCAGCAAGGGGGGGGCCGTCCGGGTTACCTCCCCAGTACTGGTAGCCAAGGCTACTGCCAATTACTGGCCTCTCTGGGGCAGGCTGCTGCAGTCAGCCGGAGAAGGGGGGAGGGGGCCAGATGCCTTGGCCAAACTGCCGAGCTCGAGCTTAATTGAGAGCTGGCAGCTGAGCTTCCAGCCCTGGGAGGGGAGTGGGGGCTAGTGGTTAGAGCTGGGGGCTGGGAGTCAGGACTCCTGGGTCCTTACACCTGTGCGCTCGCCAGCTCTCGCAGCCACCCCCCCGGGCCGGTCGCGGGTCCCGGAGCTAACCCCTCCCTCCGGGCTGGCTGGTGGCTCAGACCAATCGCCCCCCCCCTTGTAGCTAACCCCTCCCTCCGGGCTGGCTGGTGGCTCAGACCAATCGCCCCTCCCCACCCACCCCCCCCCCGTAGCTAACCCCTCCCTCCGGGCTGGCTGGTGGCTCAGACCAATCCCCCCCCCCACCCCCCCCCGTAGCTAACCCCTCCCTCCGGGCTGGCTGGTGGCTCAGACCAATCGCCCCCCCCCACCCCCCCCCCCGTAGCTAACCCCTCCCTCCGGGCTGGCTGGTGGCTCAGACCAATCGCCCCCCCCACCCCCACCCCCCGTAGCAACCCCCTCCCTCCGGGGTGGCTGTTGGCTCAGACCAATCCCCCCCCCCACCACCCCCCCGTAGCTAACCCCTCCCACCGGGCTGGCTGGTGGCTCAGACCAATCGCCCCCCACCCCCCCCGTAGCTAACCCCTCCCTCCGGGCTGGGTGGTGGCTCATACCAATCGCCCCCCCACACACCCCCCGTAGCTAACCCCTCCCTCCGGGCTGGCTGGTGGCTCAGACCAATCCCCCCCCCCCCCCCCCGCGCTAACCCCTCCCTCCGGGCTGGCTGGTGGCCCAGCCAATCCCCCCCACCCCCCCCCCCGAGCTAACCCCTCCCTCCGGGCTGGCTGGTGGCTCAGACCAATCGCCCCCCCAGGGACGGCGTCACGTGGCTGGAGGGGGGGATTTGGAAGAGGGGCTCCACTTACAGGCCCAGTCTGGCACCTGCTGCGGTTTTAAGGGGGGGGAACTGACCTCGATCGGAACAGGCTGCCCGGCTGGAACTCCAGGGGGCGCCGTCTACCCCACACGGGGGGGGGGCAGGGTCCCACCAGGAGAAGGGTCTTTAGAGCCCATCCCCCAACGCCCCCGGAAATGGGTTACAGCCTGCAGCTCGCTCTTGCATTTGGAGGGGCTGGGAGCCAGGACCCCGGGATTCCCCATTCGGGGAGGGGAGGGGAGTGGTTAGAGCAGTGTGTATACTGGGACTCAGGACTCCTGGGTTCTATCCCCAGCACTGAGAGGAGAGTGGGGTCTAGTGGTTAGAGCAGTGTGTATACTGGGACTCAGGACTCCTGGGTTCTATCCCCAGCTTCAGCAGGGAGAGCTAGTGGTTAGAGCAGGAGCAGAGAGGGAGCCAGGGCTCCGGGGTTTGATTCCCCGCTTTGGGAGGGGAGTGGTTAGGGCAGGGAGGGGCTGGGAGCCGGACTCCGGGGTTCTCTCCCCGGCTCTGGGAGGAGCGTGGGGGCTGGTGGATTAGAGCCGGGTGAATGCAGCTCTTAGTGTGTCTCTACGGGGTGCCTGGCTGCTGCGCAGACACCAGAGCCCAGTTCAGGACAGTATCGAGTCAGGAGAGATCTCCCAGCACGGGGGGGGGGGTCACTCGGGTGCTGAAGCACCTTACTGGACCTGCAGGAACTGGTGCCCCCTACGGGAGCCCCCACGTACGCTGGGTGAGAGGTGGGGTTGGACCAGAAAACCCCAGCAAGGCAGCCCGGTGGGTCCGCCCTGCAGCGTCTGCCCCCACGGGTCTCTCCGCTAAGGGTGCTGCAGCCCCCGGCTGGGGCCGGGGCCGGGACAGGGGCAGGCCCGGAGTTCGGGGGGGGGGGGCGCGATCAATAAGAGACAGCTTGGGGGTTGGGCAGTTTTTGTTTTTATAGTCAGCTTCCATCTCGCTGTGATCTCCTGGGAGGTGTCGGAGCTGCGGGGGGGGGGAGGGGGGGGCTGATTTACTGCTCCAAATAAACAGCTCTGAGGGGACAGGTGGTCCCCTGGGGGGGGCGGGTGTCTCTATTAAACAACCCCCCCCACCCCAGAGCAGCAACACTGCAGTGCACCAGCCAGGCTGTGACGCGGGAGAGCAGCGGAGAGCAAGGAGCCTTGTCAAGAAGGGATTGTCAGAAATCCCCAATCCTCATTAACAGCTTAATTGGGGAAAGCTAATTGGCTTCTGGCCCTAGCTGCAGTTCATCTCCGATCCCGGCCGCCGTACACGGCTGGGCACTTTCACTGTCCGGGCTCTGCAGCCTGATGCCTCTGCCGCTTATCGCACACCTGCGCTACCCACTAGACCACAGTCCTCTGCCAGGGCGGGGCACAGAACCCAGGAGTCCTGCAGGCCCAGCTCTGCCCACCGCCCACCCCAGGGCAGGGCACAGAACCCAGGAGTCCTGCCTGCCCAGCTCTGCCCACCGCCCACCCCAGGGCGGGGCACAGAACCCAGGAGTCCTGCCTGCCCAGCTCTGCCCACCGCCCACCCCAGGGCGGGGCACAGAACCCAGGAGTCCTGCCTGCCCAGCTCTGCCCAACCCCCACCCCCGAGCCGGGCACAGAACCCAGGAGTCCTGCCTGCCCATCTCATGCTTTAACCATAAAGTCTCCCACCCTCTAGCAAGAGGCTTCGTCACATTTCCAGGCATCTGAGTTTCCCCAGTTAATTTTGTTCGGGGCAGGCCAGGGGGTGGGGGGCCAGGACGACATGGAAGGGGGGCCCCAATGCCGAGCCTGCACTCCTGCCACACCCCTTAACCGCCCCCCTCCGCTTGCCCCCTTACTGGATGGAATCCTCCATTTCCTTCAGGGACTTTTCGGCTTCTTCAAACTGCTCCCGGGCTTTCTGGGCGGCTGGAAGAGAGGGCAGGGAGGTGAGGCCGGGGGCAGGGAGGGGAGGCCAGGGAGGGGAGGCCGGGGGGGCAGGGAGGGGAGGCCGGGGGGGGGCAGGGAGGGGAGGCCGGGGGCAGGCCGCTTTGCCTGTGGTGTCCTCGGGGCGCAGCCGCCTGGAGCGCCCCCTGCAGGAAAGCCGAGGGACAGACGCCGCGGCCCATTCAATCCCCGGCTGCCCCGTCGGGGGCAGAGGCAAGTTTGTGCGGCCTGTTAGGAGCCGGCGCGGGACTTGCCGAGCTGCCTTCACCCAGGCCCAAGAGCCGGCTGCTTCCTGACCTGCCTGCAGAGCCGCCCCCTTGGCAGCCCAGATCCTGCCGGAGAGCCCCTCCCCCAATGCGGGGAGAGGATCCAGCTCGCCGTGGGGCTGGTTCGGGAGATGGTTTAGCTGTGGCAGGCAGGTGCCCTCCGTGGCAACCAGCAGGACTTGCCAGAGGCCGCGGCGGGTGGCCACGCGCTGCTCCTGCCTTGAAGCCAGCGGGGGCTCTGCTCCCCAGGCCGCCCCACAGCAGCACCACCCCCTTAGCCTGCGGAGAGAAAGGTGTGCGGTAAACAACCTACTGCTCCCGCGGGACAGGCAGAGAGGGTCATTCTGCCGCCCATCTCCGGGTGCCCCCCATCCCCCTGCCGTGACTCCACTCAGACCCATTTAACAGGGAGGGGGGCAGAGACCGGGTGGCCCAGGCACAAGCGAGTCCAGCACAGCGCCCCCGGGTGGAGGCTACCGCGCTCTGAATTCACACGCCAGCGTATTCGGGATTAACGCCCCCGCAGACGAGCCTGCAGGGGTGGCACTGCCCGGCCTGGAGACAGAGCCCGCCCTGGCCCGCTGGGCTCGACACAATGATCTGAACTAGCCGGAGCAAGCAGAGAGCAGCAGCTACTGGCCGTTCTAGGAGGGCCCAAAACGTCACCCCGTTTTCAGATGGGGAAACTGAGGCACGGGGGTGGGAAAGTGACTTGCCCAAGGTCGCCCAGCAGGCCGGCGGCACTAGGGAGCTGGGTCGGGGGTTACTTTGGCTAATTACTGCTAAGTAGGTGATCCGGGAGGGGTTAGTTATCCCCCCCCCACCCTCATCGGTTCCCCATCAGTAGCTATCCTGGCCGCCATGCCCCCTCTCTGGCTTGACCTCACCCAGCAATGAGGCTGGTCTTTGCCGGGATCCCCCAGCGAGACAGAGGGTTTGGGGTTCTTGGGGGGACACGGGACACGGGACACGGCAGCGTCTATCTCCTGATGGTTTCAGCTCAAGGTGCTTCGATCACACACACCTTCCCGGGCTCGGGGAAGACGAACTAATGGTGCCATCCGGCCTCCCCAGCTCTGCACACTCAGCTCAAGGCAGCGAATCTGGGCCAGAGCCAGGCACCGGAGCCCCACTCCCGAGGGCGGCGTTGGGCCATTTCGGCTCAGCGGAGCAGCCTCGGGTATCGAGCGGCTGCCCGGAGAGAGGCAGCTGCACTTAGCCGGGCAGACGCTGACGAGGCTGCGTTCCCGGGGAGACGCCCGCTCCCCGGCCACAGAATCCAGGCGCCTCTGGGGCTGGTCCTGCGGTTATACTGCGGCAGTCAAGAGCCCAGGCGTCCGTCTGGTACATTTCACTGGACTCTGCATTGAAGTGTTGACAGCTCGGGTTGGAAGCCGTGATGACATCGGCAGCGAGGCGGCTGGGGGGGCCCCTTCCAGAACTCCCCCTCTCTTCGGGAGCTGTAACCGGCCTGACACCCGGGCAGGGGTTGCAGTTAAGGCACCGGACCGGGATTCCGGAGATCTGGGTTTGAATCCTAGCCCAGCGAGCTGCGTAGGCCGCCTGTGTAATAGTAACTTGGCAGAAACAGGGCTCGTATCTCTTCATGCGTTGAATGGGGCCCAGGAGCTGGATTCGCTGGGGTCCGGCCGCTGTCGCAGACAGGATGCCAGGGTAGATGGCCCCCCCCCGGTTTGAGACAATCCCCACAGGCCTCAGTTATTGCTGCACGTAACAAATGCTTGAGGCAGCTTGGGGTGAGCCCTGGCCCGGCGGGCTGCGTGGTGCCAGCAGCCAAGCCCCCAAGGGGCAGAGACGGGGCCAGACACAGCCCGGCGGAGAAACGGCAACACGCGGCTGTACTGTAACGGCAGCACGGCAGAGGGGAGGCGGAGCCCCCAGGACCGGACAGCCCCGGCTTTGAGCCCCTGCCCGGCGGGGTCCCCTCGCCGCATCGTCGCCCCGGGGGATCGGCCCGGGGCAGCCTTGCCTGGCTGTGAGCGTCCCGACGGCAGAGCCGGAGCCGAGCAAGGGCCCTACCCGGATGCGTCCTGCAGCAGCCCGCGCTGAGCCGCTCAGGGGTGCTCCCCAATCAGCTGGGGGAAACTTGTCTGCCCCTCAGGGGCATTGTGGGAAGGGCCCAGGAGGACTAGGAGCCCGTGAGCGATTCAGCCTGTGTCCGCGCCGCAAGGCGGGCGGGTTCCAGCCAGCCTGAAAGCGGAACCCTGGCTCCGACGTCACCCCTGCCCCGGGGCTTACAGCACCAACAAACCCGGGGCAGGGGGTTAGCTGTGGGGTGCGGGCAGACCCTCCGGGCTCGTCTCTGCGCTCCAGCGAGAGCTGCCCAGCTGCCAATCCCCCTGCGGGCTGCAGAGTGACCTGCCCGTGCCAGAGGAGCCAGCGCCCCGAGGCAGGACTAGCTCCGGCGGGCCCAGCTGGCTTGAGCCCAAAGCACCCCAGCTAGAGGTGCGGTTAACCCCACGGGCAGCTGGGGGAAACTGAGGCAGGTCGGAAGTTAACGATCCTGAGGCGCTCAGACCCTGTGGCAACAGAGAGCTGACAACACGCAGCGAGGGCGGGCGCCAACACTTTGGAGGACAGAGCTACGGTTCAGAGGGAGGACTGGCCTCCACACCACAAAATGACAAACCTAAGGTGCTGCCCTCAGGGAAGAAAAACCAACTGCACAATGACAGGCCGGGGGAGAACCGGCTTGGCAGCAGCCCTGCTGAGAAGCCTCTGGGATTTGTGGCGCATCCCAGCCAGGCCGTGAGTCAGCAACACGCTGCTGTTGCAGGGAAAAGCAAATGCAATTTTAGGCTGCACTGACAGAGGCCCAGCGTGCAAGTCACGGGAGGCGAGTCCCGCTCTGCTCAGCGCTGGCTGGGCCTCAGCCCGAGGACGGTGCCCAGGTTTGGATGGAGCGAAGCTGGAAAGGACCCAGAGGCGAGCGACCCAGATGCTCAACGGGGGGGACGCCAGCCACGCGAGCGAAGGAACCGGGGCCGCGGAGCTTGGAAAAGAGGAGATTGAGGGGGGACTTGACAGTGGTCTTCAAATACTTGAACGGCTGCCATGAAATAGCCGGCGAAAAGCTGCTCTCTCTTGCCAGAGCGCAGGACAAGGGGCAACGGGTTCAAACTACGGCAGAGCAGATTTCGGTTCAGTCGCCGGGAAACCTTCCTGACTGTAAGAACAGTAGGACCAGGGACAACCTTCACTGGGGGGTTTTGGGAGGGGGCTGGACAGATCCTCATGGCCCCGCCAGCGCTGCCTCAAAGCCAGCCGCCCCCCCCCCCCCCCACGGCTCTTCGCAGAGTTCATTACAAGGAGGCGATGAGTCAGCTTCCCCCGCCCTCCTCTCCCTCGCTGCCGGAACAGATGGGGAAATGGGGGCTGGCAGGGGCGCTGCCATGAAACGGGGGCTTTCAACGCCCGAGAGACGGCAGAGGGTCGCCACCGGCGCAGGCTGCGGCAGGAGCTATAAGGCGGGGGGAGGGGAGCGAGCTTTTGGTTTGGCGCGGGGGGCTGGTTTGCTCCGTCCTGTGACGGGTGGGAGGTCCCGGACAGGGCACGCGCCCCGGGGCTGGCTCGCTGGAAGTGCCGAGCTCCGGCCGTTCCCTGAGTCGGCCCCATCTCAGGATTCTGCGCCCAGAGGCAGGAGGATCCCGAGATCCCAAGATGTGAGATCGGCTTGGCTGGCTCCTGGGTTGCAGGCCAGAGAATTCCACCATTCCCCCAGCATCGGGCCCGACGAAAGGTGCCTCCGGGTCGTGTGGGCAGAGCGGGAGCCCTGGCCGGGGCACGGTGGGATGGACCCCAAGGCGGTCTGGCTGGACAGATACCATCCAGGGAATGGCGCTCGCTCTGCCCGTGGGGAAATAAAGGTGCACCGGCCGCGAAGCTAGGAGGTGAAGCGAATTCTGGCTAGAGGAAGGATGGACCAGTGGTTAGAGCAATAGCCTGTCCAACCTGGGGTCCAGGTGACGAAGTGGGAATGTTCTTAATGTTTTCCCAGAATACTGTGTGGGTGCCTCAGTTTCCCCTATGCAGTTCTTCAGTATCTAGGTGGTGGGATAAGGGGGTGTGAGAGAGGGCCAGTGTGACAGCACTGCACAGAGAATGGCCCACACCCTGTCTCCTGGTAACTGACGGCCTGGGCTCCTCCTCTGCAAAGGTGCCAACTGAAGGTGTAGGAGAACAAAGCGAGCAGGTGACCTCCTGGCCCAGGAAAGAGACAAAGGCCAGAGGAGGGGCTGGGGCGTTTCCGTTTGGAGCTGGCTGGGGAAATGGAGGGGGGCCAGACGGGGCCCTGGCCTCCCTGGCCCCAAGATGGACCTGACTCAGGGGTCGTTTCCTGTACCCACAAACTCTGGGTTGGACTGTGATCCTGTCGGCTAATAAACCTTCTGGCTGACAGTCACGTCTGCCTGCGGAGTTGGGGTGCGGGGCCCTCTGGCTTCCCCCGGACCCCGCCTGTGCAGACTCGCTGCAGGAAGCGCACGGTGGGGCAGGGGATGCTGAATGCGCCGAGCTCAGACCCAGGAAGGTGGAAGCTGTGGAAGCTTCTTGCCCTGGAGACAGTCTGGGAGACAGTCTGCTCCCAGAGAGGAGGCACCCCCAGAGTCCCGACCGGCTTCGTATGGAGTCGTTCCAGAGCATCGCCTGGTGACGCCGTGACAGCAAGTCCCTCCATCTCCGTGCCTCAGTTTCCCCATCTAGGACATGGGGATAATGCCACTGTCCTGCCTGAGGAGAACTACGCTAAAGGTTGCGAGGCGCCCAGGCGACAGGGGCCAGAGAAACCGGGTATTGCTGGCAACTGCCATTTCCCGCTCCTTGCGATTCGAGCTGCTGATACTTCGCCAGCCTCGAACCCCTCCCCGGCACTCGGCAGCGCTGCCGTGCACCCCCAGTCAGCTGCCGTGCCGCCCCTCAGAGGTGGCTGCCCAGTTCCCACGCTCCTTGGGACTGAGCACGAGTCATGACCCATCCTCATAGCTTTAGCCTTTTGCCTCTGGCCCAGACCCTTGAAGGTACTGAGGTGCCCAATTCCCCTCGGAACCAAAGGGAGTTAGGCACCTACGTAGCTTTGACGCTCCGGGCCCGTCTTGGGCAGGGCGACCGGCTCTGGAAGGGAACCGGCGGCAAAGCCCTTGAGCCCGGAGTCGAGAGGAACTGGTGAGTTCTTGGCAACGCTCTGACTCACTCGAAGACACAAACCGGCTCGGCTCCTCCCGCCCACGCCCGAGCAGCCGGCACGCGCTCCAGCCCTCTTAGAGCCAATGGCGTTTGTTTGGCGCTCAGGCGGCACGTTCAGCCTGCGGTAAACCCAGAAGCCTCTGGGCGACGGGATTTACAGAGAATACCAGGAGCTGTTCAGGTTTGCACCAAACGCGAGGCCGTGGCAAGGAACCCGCCGCTGGGGGCTTCGGCACCCCTGGGCTGGGAGCCCAGCCGCCAGGGAGGGACGCCGGTAACCGCGCGTTGACTTCGGTCGGTCACGGAGCGACTCCTGAGCCAAGAGAAGGTGCCGACGCCGACGCTCACGCGGCTGCTGGCATTCGGACCAGGCTCCGGGACACGGGCTGGCAGAGTCACGCGGCCACGAGGGGCGACCCCAGTTTGAATTCTGGGCCCGGCTAAGGGATCTGGGGTCCCCCCCCTGCTGCCCGCTACATACACGGAGCTCCCCCTGCTGGGGCTGGGATGTCAGTACAGGGACACTGGCAACCACAAGTCGAGTTATTCAGCACATTCAGGAGCCCGCTGGGGGTTCATTCCCCCCCCCCCCCCCCCGTGGGCAGGTTCTGGCCCCGATTTAAAGCCTTACCGTCAATGAGGGCCTGTGTTGCTTCATCATAAGGGGGCATCTTCTCCGCTTCGTCCTGCTCCGCTGTCTTGTCGGCCGGCTGCTTGAGCGGGGGGACCTGAAGGGGCAAAGGGAATTTGGATTGGCCCCCTGGCTCGCTGCGGGCGGGGCGGGAGAGTCCCTGAATGGAAGGATGCACGGAGCCCAGGCTGGGGGCGTGCAACCCTCTCGTTCTATGCAATGAGCCGGCGGAACTCACTGCCACATGAGGGCACGAGCTCAGCAGGAGGGGCTGGGCCTTTAGACGGAGAATGAGATTATCCAGAGGGGGAATGACCAAGGGTTCGGGAGGGTTAGAACCACCCCTCCCCCTCCCCTTTGGGACAGGGGCTGAGCTCGGAGGAGCCTGTCCCTGGGGGCTGGTTATCCCACCTCCTTCCGCGGAGGCACCTGGCCCCGGCTTACTGGAGACGGGATGCCGGGCTAGATGGGCGTGTCCCGGTCCAGCGATCCCAATGCTCCTGTGGGGTCACTTGCATGTGCCCTGGGGGACGGGGTAGACACTGGGGGGTGCTGCAGGGATTCAGAAGCCTGAATCCTATCAGCTTCCTCGTGCCCCTAATTCCCACAGGGGCTGGGGAGGCTCCGGCAGGCTCGCAGGAAGCAGCTGGGATTAAACTGAGTGCCGGGGGCAAGCAGGAGGCATCCCTCGTGGGGAGATGGCCGCAAGGACTGGGGGCTCCGGAGAGATCCCGGGGGCTCCGATCTCTGCCCCAGCTGGCCCGGATCTGCGAGGGCCAGGTCACAGCCCCTCCCCCGCACTACCTTCGGCTCCTCTTCGTTGCTCTCGTCATCGTCGCCCTCCTCTTCCTCTTCCTCATCGTAGTCGTCCTCGGGGGCCGGCTGCTCCAAGGGCAGGTCCGGCTGGGGCTCCGGGGCCTCGGGCAGGGGAGCGGCGTCAGGCAGGCCCTGGAAGCACACGGCAGCCACAGGCCAGCGTCAGCGCAGCACCCGGCTGCTCCCTGACGCTGCCAAGCAGGGTCCCAGGGGAGAGGGGGGGCCGGCCAGCGGATGAGGCAATGCGCAGGGGGGGCTGGACTCCTGGGCTCCTTCCTGGCCCCAGCCTGGGGACCGAGCAGGGGGCAGTGATCAGCCTACAGGGCCACCACCCTGCTGTGGGAGTGTCACTGCCCCACACCGTGCCTCAGTTTCCCCACCTGCACAATGGGGACAACGATCCTCAGCTCCTTTGTGAAGCACTTTGAGCTCCACAGATGAAAAGCACGAGAGAAGAGCTGGGGAAACCGAGGCACCGATAGGGGAAGTGACTCGCCACCGGCGGCACAGCCACCGATCATCCCTTCACGCTGCACACTGCCAGGGGGCTTCACACCCAGTCACTGGTGACGCTGGCGACACCACGTTAGTGCTGTAAGAGCTAGGGAAACTGAGGCACCCAGGAGCAGAACGCAGGTTTCAGTCCATGCTCTATCCACTGGACAATGCTGCCAGGGGCTCGCTATGTTATTCCAGACTCGGATGGCTGCAGAGGCCCCCTCGGAGGAGGGCCGGCCCCACAGCACTGACCTCGGGCTTGTAGTTTTCCTTGATTGCAGCCCACACGGTGTCCCGGAAGCTGGAGGCGTCGGCCTGCAGGGCGTTCCCCAGAAGAGTCTGGAAGAGACGCACTGAGGCTTGAGTACAGCAGGGCACAGCAAGGCCTGTGGGACTCTCTGCCACCGGATGCAGATGAGGCCAAGAGGAGGGCAGCTGAGAGGAGCCGGGGCTAGCAGAGAGGCAGGCTGGGCCAGTGGTTAAAGCACCCAGCTGGGACTCCGGGCTCAGCCACTGTCTCCCTGGCTGACTCCTGAATCTCTCTGCGCCTCGGTTTCCCCATCTCTAAAGTGGGGACAACCATCCTTCCTTTTCTGTCTCCCCCTAGGGGTCTGTGCTGTGCCTCGCTCATTGGGGTCTCTCAGATCTGTGCTGCAGTCGACTCAACCAGTGACCCAGAGCACCGGGCGGGAGAGGAAGCTACTCAGTCCCCAGAGAAAACAGGGCTGAAGGGGGGACCCCCCCCCAAAACACCCTCAGGATCGGAGCAGCAAGGACGCCTGCCTGTGAGCCCTTACTGCCACCTGCTGGAGAACAGGGGGAACGGACGCTGGTGGCTCTGGTCCCTGGGGGGCAGTGGAATTGGGTTTTGGTGGGTTGGGGGCCAGGAGGGACCGAGCTGAATTGCTGCAGGTTTCACTGCGGCCACAGAAGCAAACACGGCAGCCCAAGCGCGGGAGGGTTTCCGCGAGCTGGGCGGAGCTCTGCCTTTGTAACGGGAACAGTGGGATTTCACTGCAAATGGGGCGGGGGGGGCTTTGTGGGACAGGGTCTCACCCCACGCAAACGGAGCACTGTTACATGATGGTAGTGGGAGCTGTTAAGCAGCGGCTGCTTCCTACCCCAGAGGTGGCTGCATTTCGGTGCGAGGTGAAGCGATTCCTAGGTAGAGTTTACAAATCAGCCGAGCATGGGATTCTATCTGGAGGGGAGCGGGGTCTAGCTGGTTAGAGCAGGGGGGCTGGGAGTCAGGACTCCTGGGTTCTATCCCCAGCTCTGGGAGGGGAGTGAGGTCAGTGGTTAGAGCAGGGGGCGGGGCTGGGATTCAGGACTCCTGGGCTCTTTTCCCAGCCCTGTGAGCGTGCTGTGTCCTGCCACCGACCCTGCAAACTTGGTCAAGGCCCTTCCCTGCCTCAGTTTCCCTGTTGGTGACTGGAGGACGACCCCACCTGGAGGGTTAACGTGAGACGTGCTAAGAACTGTTTGGCACATCACTGTGCCTCTGTCCTGGGAACGTCGCCCCCACCCTGCCCCCCGGGAATGCCTCGCCCCGCCCCGCCGGGACGCCATCCCCTCCGTACCTGGGCTTCCGTTTCCGAGAGGGTCCCGTCTCCATCCACATCCAGCTCCACGTGGGTCTGGAGCTCGGCCACTGACACCCTGCGGCCAGGAGAAGCGGGAGGACGCGTGAGCCGGTGCCCTCTATGCGGAGGCAACGTGGGTCTGAGGGCCCCCGGCTGGCGAGGGCCCAAGGAGCTGGAGAGGCGCCTGCCCCAGATGCCCCTCTGCCAATCTCCTTTGGGACTTGCTGGCACCTCACCGACCCACACGGGTGGGTCACCTCTGACCCGCGCCCCTCGCCCGGCTGCTCAGTGCGCCCGGCTCCCCCCACCTCTCTCCAGCGCTGGCCTGGCCCAGCAACGAGCCCCAGGCCGCCTGCTGAACCGAGCTCCCCAGGCATCGCCCGAGCTCTGCCGGGGCAGGGGGGATCTTGGCCTGGGGCAGGTTATCCCAGCAGCACCGGGGGTCTTGTTCTGGCCCGGGGGGAGACTGGCGATGGGGAGATGGCAGCAGGGATCGAAGGCAGAGTTCACGGGCATCTGCAGGGGGGTCTGGTCTCAGCCTCACCCACTTCTGTGAGGGGCACAGGCACCCGCCAGGCCAGGCCCTGCTCCGGGGTACACACTGCTGGGGGGCCGGGGGGGCACAGAGCACACACAGGCAGGGGGCACTGCTCACCCCCCCACCCCCAGATCCAGACTCACAGGCCGTCCCCGTCATCGTCCAGCTCCTGGAAGGCGTCGCTGGCTCGGGCCTGCTCCTGCGCCGCCTTCTCGGCCGCCTTCTGTTCTGTGTGAGACCAGCCACAGAGCTGCGGTTAGGGCGCGGCCCCCCTGCCCCTGCGTCCCCCTGGGGGGCGCCCCCACGCTGGGCACCGCACTGACGCCAGGGAGCTGCGGCCCCGAGGGAGCCAGCGACTTGTCGGAGCCGAGATTGGAACCCGGCTCCCCAAGTCCCAGCCCAGGGCTCAGCCGCGTGGCCCCAGCTGGGAAGGGCCCGGAGCCGGGTTTGCTAACAGGCGGCAGGAGTCCCTGCGAGAGGGACAAGGGGACGGGGACGGAGCCTGCAAAGCCCCCCGACGGCTCCCGATCCCCCCCATCTCCCCACTAGTCCCCGCTCCTCTCCCGGAGGAAGGCACCGAACCAGGGGGCCTGGCGCCCCGTTCCCTGACCTAACCAGTCTGCTGCACTCCCTGGGAGAGGGGAGCCCGACTCCCGCCCCGGTGCTCTGCCCACTGGGCCCTGCTGCCTTTCACAGCAATACTCCCAGCCCCACACAGCCTGCCGGGCACCCTCCCCCCCCCAGTGCTCCACAGAGCGGGCACCGCCCTCCCTCTCCCCCAGAGCCCTCCCCCTCCCCGAGAGCCCCACGGAGCAGGCACCGCCCTCCCTCTCCCCCAGAGCCCTCCCCCTCCCCGAGAGCCCCACGGAGCAGGCACCGCCCTCCCTCTCCCCCAGAGCCCTCCCCCTCCCCGAGAGCCCCACGGAGCAGGCATCGCCCTCCCTCTCCCCCAGAGCCCTCGCCCTGCCCCAGAGCAGGCATTGCCCTCACCCTCCCACTTCTTCTGGTGAATCTCCTTGGCTTCCTTTTCTGGCTTCTCTGCTGCCTCCTTCACCGATCTCAGCGTCTCCACTTGCTCCTCCAGAGACTTCCTCCCCTCCTGTAACTCCGCCAGTGTCCTCTGCACAGGGGGCGGGTGGGGGTGTTAGGGAGCAGACCGGCCGCCCCGCTCAGCGTGGGGGGCGGGGAGCAGGCCGGGCCCGTCCCGCTCAGCGTGGGGGGTGGGGGAGCAGGCCGGGCCCGTCCCGCTCAGCGTGGGGGGTGGGGGAGCAGGCCGGGCCCGTCCCGCTCAGCGTGGGGGGTGGGGGAGCAGGCCGGGCCCGTCCCGCTCAGCGTGGGGGGTGGGGGAGCAGGCCGGGCCCGTCCCGCTCAGCGTGGGGGGCGGGGGGTGGGGAGCAGGCCGGGCCCGTCCCGCTCAGCAGTCACCAAGCAGTGGCCCCTGCCCAGCTAGGGGGCTCAGGCCCTCAGGCCGCAGCTCCACCCTCCTGCCCCGGATTTACCCTCATCACCCGCTGCGGGGATCATCTGTTCCACAGGCAGGGGACCGGGGGAGATGCAGCGACTGGCCCAAGGTCGCCCAGCAGCAGAGCTGGGAACTGAACCCCGGAGTCCTGATCCCCCGTCCATCCCCCTCCCGGATTGAAGCCTACACCGCCCCCTCCCCCGCGGCTGGGAGCAGAACCGGCCTCTCCCCTGGGCCACGCTCCCTCACCACGGCTACAGCCACGCTGCAGAGCCAGGCGGGCCCGGCACGGCCTAGGAACCGCGTCCGGGGCGGGTTCACAGCTCACACTGCCACGGGGCTGCGGCATCAACGGACCCAAGCACGCGACGCTGACGCGCTCCCGATGCTGCTCTCAGCTCCCTCCTCGGCAGCCGGGCCCCGGGGGCGGCTCCATGCCCACGACCCGGCTGGTCTCACCAGGGCAGGGACCCGCCCAGCTCCCCGATCTCCTCACCTGCTTGTCTTCCCTGCCCTTGCTCGCTTCTTCAATCAGCACCTGCTTGAGCTGGAAGCCTTCCCTGGCCACTTCTGCCATCTGCGCCAGCGCCTCCCGCTCCTTCCGGCCCATCTCTCTGCACGGGGCGGGGGAGAGGCGAGAGGCCCCCGCGTGAGCCAGCGGCGCCAGGGGCCGAGCCTGGGAGCGCTGGATCTAAGGGCGTGAGCTCTGCTGCCGGAGGGAGAGCCCCCGGGGCTGGGCCTCACACCCGTACGGGTGCGGCCCCTAGAGAGGGGCACCGTGTGGTCACGGGCTGTGTGAGCAGGTGCAGCGGAGGTGGGACGCCCCAGGCGGCAGCTGGCTACTGGGCTGGCGCAGGGATGGGCCAGCTGAGCAGGGACGAGCCTTCCCCGGTCCATTTTACTGTCCGCGATAGGAGCCGAAGCTTAAGCTTCCCCCAGGAGCTGACGGGGTAAAAAGCCACGTCCCTGCTCGGCTCCCCCACCCCGCAGCAGCTTAGCCCTGGGTTGGAGGAGTCACCCACCCCAGGGCCCCACCGACCCCTGGCTGCTTTGCTGAGACGGGGGGTGCCAGCTCGGGTGGCGATTTCTGTGGGCCGACATCCACGTGCTGGGTACTGGACTGAACCCCCCGGGACAAGGCACTAAACACAGGGGAGCAACTCAGTGGGAAACGGAGCCCTCGAGGGGCCCTGAGCCAGCCAGCCACTTCCCCGGCCTCGGGCCAGATCACAGCCGGCGCCCCCTAGAGGGGAACGGCCCCGTGTCCCATTCTCCACCTCCAGGGCTAGACTGGAGCTGGTGCCCCCTAGAGGGGAAAGGCCCCACGTCCCCCGAGCCATCCAGTCCCCCCAGCCGACTCTGATCCCCAGCCTGCGGGCTGCTCTTACTTGCAGGTGTTCTCGCACACGAAGCCGCTGTTGTACTCGTCCGTGGCGTCGCAGCAATCTGAAAGCGAGAGAAGAGCGGCTGTCAGGGCCCCACCCTGCGCCCCCAGGCAGAGCGCCACCCCCCGGCCCCCGAGCAGCAGCGGCCCAGCTTACCGCAGACGCCGTCATTGACGCGGGAGGAGGGGATGTACTGCGGCCGGTAGCCGGCGTTGGTGCAGTGAAACCGGCCGTTGGGGCAAGCCGAGGTCCCTGAAAGACACACAACAGCCCTGCTGGTTGGCAGAGCACAGACCCGCAGCGGGCAGCTGCCCAGTCTCCTCGCCCTCAGGGCCGGGCTTCACAGCAGACCTAGCCTGAGTCCTGTCTACACCCCACCCCCCCGCTGGCGTAGCCTGCCAGCCCAACCAGTCTGCAACGTGGCTGCAGGGGGCTGACAGGCCTCCAACGTCTCCCCACCCCCCCAGGGCAGATTCTCCCCCAGTTCCCTGGGACAGCACCCACCGCGCGGCTCAGCCACGGGGCGCGCTTAGTGCAGCCTCCGAGCGCAGCGGTAGCGAGGACAGAGCAACGCGAGGCTTATTTCAGCGCATCGAACGCCAGAAGGGGTCACCTGGCCTGTCCTCCTGGCCAGCACAGGCTGGGGACCGTCCCCCAGGACGTGATTTCAGGCCTAAGCTGTGCCACGGGCAGAGACCAGGAGAGGCCGAGGTGTCCCCGGGGCCCCCACGATGGCAGGGAATTGACTAGATGAGACGTGCTGAGCCACGCTTGAGGGGAGTGAGCGACACCCCCTCAGTCCCCTCTTCTCCTCCCTGCTTCGTGCCTCCCATCATGCCCCCCGCAGCTGCCTCGTGTCCTCTCCCCGCAACTCGCCCATGTGCCCCCTGCTCTTTCAGACAGGACCTGCCTTGGCGGGCACAGCCCCACACCAACGCAGCAGCGAGCGCCAGGGCGGGGCAGGCTGCTGCCTTACCGGCAGTGGGGCTCTCCGGCCCGTCACCCACCTGGCTCGTCCGAGCCGTCCTGGCAGTCGCAGTAATCGTCATTGACCCACTCGAAGGCGATGGTCGAGGACCCGTCCAGGCAGGTGAACGGCTTCGATTCCTCGTAGAAGTGATGGTCTGGGAGGGAGAGAACCGGAGACGTGACAGGGAAGGGGGAATCTGTGGAGATGCACCCACAACCCCTCCCTCTCGGGGCCTGCGCTTCCCCACCCAAGTACTAGGACAAGCTGTCACCCACCAGCCCCGCCACCACCACGGCGCCCGCAGTCAAGAGAGGAGGGGCGGCTCATTAAGAACACCCCGATTTTAACGACCAGGTTGCAGAGCTTTTACTCTGCCACCCTCGCTTGCCAAACAGAAAGCAACTCAACTGCTGCGGTCCCCCAGGCCTCACAGGTGGAGCTGCGGGCTAGTAGTTAGAGCAGGGGGGCTGGGAGTCAGGACCCCTGGGTTCTATTCCCAGCTCTGGGAGGGGCTTGGGGGGTCTAGTGATTAAAGCAGGGGTGGTAATTCAGGACTCCTGGGCTCTAGTCCTGGCTCGGACCCCGATTTCCCAGAATACCTTGGGGGTAAGCACTCGCCTGCTCTGTGCCTCAGTTTCCCCATCTAGTTAAATACCGTCTGCCTTGGAGGGGGATTATGGGGCCCGGAACATCCATGAAACTCAGAGCCGCTGGCCAATGGTGGAGGTGCACGGGTGGATGCAGCAGCTCTGCCCACAAAGGGGCATTTCCTTTAACTAGCCCCGCCCCCACGCACTTTTTAAAGGGCCAGGGACCCAATTCAGTATGGGACTGTGTGGCAGCTCCTGGTGACTTACTGGTCAAAGAGACACCCCGGGGTCGCTTCACCTCCACGGCAGAGGCCAGGGCGCTCAGCGCGGGCAGCAGCAGCGGCAGCAGCATGATCCACAGGCAGAGGCAGCAGATCCTGGTGGGGAGGGGAGAAGAGAGAGTCCGCGTAGCCCGTTGTTTCCTCTGCACCATTCCCGGGGGGCTCAAATCCCATAGAGGCCCCTGTAGGAACACGCCCCTGGGGCAGCCCAGTGCCTGCAGCGCCCTCCCCAGCTCCTTCCCCACCCAGGGGCACAGTCCGCAGCCCCATAGCAGCCCCACTCCCGCTGAGGCCCCTATAGACCCAGCTCCGCTCTCTCACCCATGGAGGCCCCTATAGAACTGAGCTACCCCCCCCCATCGGGGCGCCTATAGATCCCACCCCTCACTGCGGCCCCATAGATGCAGCCCGGCCCCATCCATCCCCCAGAGACCCCTATAGACCCGGCCCCTATAGAAACCCAGCCCCTCCCACTGCGGCCCCTATAGAGCCCCACTGCGGCCCCCATGGATCCAGCTCCCCTCTGCCCCATGGAGGCCCCTATGGAATGGAACTCAGCCCCCACCAGGGCCCCTATAGACCCAGGCTCGCCCCTCCCGCCAGCGAGGCCCCCACCGCTCCAGCCCCGCCCCCACCGGGCCAGCCCCCCGGTACCCGAGGAGGGGGCGGAATCCCCGTGGAGAAGGGTCCAGGGTCCACGCCAGAGAAACCGGAAGTCAGCGGCGGCTCACATCCGCTTGGGCGCCCGCAGAAGGATGGAGGCGGGAGAGACAAAGGAAACGGCGTGTTCGGGCCGCCATGTTGAGAGTGGCAGTGCTCGCCCTGGCCCACTGGCGGGCGGCCATTTTGGATGTGGCGGAAGTACCTGACCCTTCCCCTCCTTCTAACCATGATGGTGTTGAATGCGCCGCGGTTTGGCGGCCACCTTGAATGTGGCGGAAGTGGTCCAGCCAATAATCGCAAGGGGGACCGGGGAGGTGGGGGAGGAGGATGTCTCCCAGTCTCCCCCTGCCCCACTGGATGGCGGCGGATGGGGCAGCCCGCTTACCTAGCGCCCACTCAGAGGCCGGGTCAGAGCCCGGTGACCTTCTTCCCGTCATGCCCCGCCGGACCCGCGCCCTGGCGGCCAATGGGAGGCTTTGTATCAGAGTTGGTTGCCATGGCGAGCTGGGCGGAGGATGTTGAATGGGGAGCAGGGCCTTGGAGGGGCACAGAGGCGGCTGCAGGGGAGCAGGGCGGGACCCGGCGGGGCTTGGGGGGCGGGGGAAGCTCGGGGCACTGAGAGGAGTGGAGCCACCCGCTGGGGTGCCCCCACCTGCCCTGGGGTGCCCCCACCTACCCTGGGGTGCCCCATCTGTCCTAGGGTGCCCCCATCTGCTCCAGGGTGCCCTTTCTCCCTGCCTAGGGTGCCCCCATCTCTTCTAGGGTGTCCTCCATCTGTCCTAGGGTGCCCCCTCCCCCTGCCCTGGGTACCCCCATTTGCTCTAGGGTGCCCCCCATCTGCCCTAGGGTGCTCCCTATCTGCTCTCGGGTGCTCCTCTCCCTGCCCAGGGTGCTCCTCTGACCGCCCTAGCGTGCCTCTGTGCCTCGCCACCTTGCTCTCCAGCACCTCCCTAGTGCCAGGGGGCTGCAATCACCATGCCTGCAACGCTGAGCCCTGCGGGCGTGAAGCCCCCAGTCCACGAGCAGATCTCAGAGCTGCAGAATAAGATACAGCTCCTAGGTACGTAGCTGTTCCGCAGCAGCTTGCACGCACTGGGGGGTGAGGGTGGGGGTGTCTGTCCTGGGGGGGGGGCAGGGCGGGTGTCAGCATTCAGATGGGGGAGAGGTCCCCACGTGTGACTCTCCATCTGCATCAGTGCTTCCTTCTCAACTCATTGGGTGACCAGACGTCCTGATTTTATAGGGACAGTCCAGATTTTGGGGTCTTTTTCTTATATAGGCTCCTATTACCCCCCACCCCCATCCCGATTGTTCACACCTTCTGTCTGGTCACCCTGCCGGGCCATGCTTAGCTTGGGAGAGCCGCGGGGCTGACGGGCAGTGGCCCGGCTGCCGGGACTTGTTGGTAACTCCCCACTTGGGGTTGTTTTGCACCCTCGGTAGAGGGCGACCGGAAAGCTTTCTACGAGAACTCCCAGTGGACCCTCAAGAAGAACAGGGAGTCCATCCAGTCACTGCGGCAGGAGAACAAAAAGCTGCACAAGAAGCTGGCAGCCATCCTGGCGGTGAGCAGCCCCCGGGGGTGGCAGGGCGCTCAGAGCCTGCGGCACGACGGCTCCCTTCAGGGTGTGCTTCGGTTGCCCGGGAGCAGGAGAGCAGCAGCCCCCCACTCAGAGGCTTCTTTCAGCTCGTGATGTGGTCCAGTGTTGAGGGATTTGCGTGGGGTTGGGCGGGCGGGAGGTTTAGGAGGGTGTGGCAGAGCGTCTTAGGGTGTGCGGGTGCGGAAGACGTAGGGTCGTGCGGGTGTGTGTGTGTGTGCAGGTGGGGGGTATGTGGGGGGTATAAGTGGGTGTGAGGGTCTATGGGGGTGGGTGGGGGTTATTTTGGGGGGATGGGTAGAGGACGTGAGCATGAGGGTCTGTGGGGGTGGGTGGGGTGTGTATGTGGGGGAGTGGGTGGGTGATGAGCATGAGGGTCGGTGGGGGTGGGTGGGGGTTATTTTGGGGATGTGAGTGTGTGGGAGTGGGTGGGGGTTATTTTGAGGGTGTGGGGGATGTGAGGGTCTATGGGGGTGGGATGTAAGAGGGTGCAGGGGAGTGTAGAGGGGTGTGAAGCTGGGGAATATGTGTGAAGGTGGAGGGTGTATCAGGTACTGTATGTTATTAGGTGTATTGCAGCTGTTCCTAGGGGCCACAGCCATGGCCCAGGACCCCGTTGTGCCAGGCGCTGTACGTTATTTATTAGGTGTATTACAGTATTGACGAGGTGCCCCAGCTGTGGCCCAGGACCCCGTTGTGCCAGGCGCTGTACGTTATTTATTAGGTGTATTACAGTATTGATGAGGTGCCCCAGCCGTGGCCCAGGACCCTGTTGTGCCAGGCGCTGTACGTTATTTATTAGGTGTATTACAGTATCGACGAGGTGCCCCAGCCATGGCCCAGGACCCCGTTGTGCCAGGCGCTGCATGAACACAGAACAGAGAGACCAGCCCTGCCCCAGAGAGCTCCCTATCTAACTATAAGACAGGAGACGACAGGTGGCGACAGGCAGGCAGGTGGGGCGGCGGAAGCAAACCGACAGCTTTGGTCAGCACGATGGGCCATGGCCTCAGCTCACCTGCCACCTACCTGTTGTCAAGGATTTTCCAGAGCAGCGTTGGTGGCAACCCCCCCCCCTTCCCTCGCCCCACCAGGCTGTGGGTGACAAAAGGGGAAACCAAATATCTGCTTCAGCAGGATGTGCCTGAGATCTGCCTCCTGGAGCAAAGTGTTCCACCCGCGAGCTAGCAGCCGGTGAGCTGAGCCCGCTGGCCGGCACCGTCTCGCTGCCCGGCTCTCTGAGCGGCTGTCTCCTGGCGTACTCAGTGCCCTCACGCCAGGGCCAGGGGACGATGGCGATTGTCTAGGCCGAGCTCTGGAGAACGGCGGCCGCAGAACGGCCCTGAGTTAACTCCGGGTAGAGCTAGAAAAAAGAGCCCCCCGCGGCCCCTGGCGAATTGCTCCCATGGGGTTACAAATGTGCTACCTATTTCCAGTCTGTGTCGGGCTAACTGCAGCTTCCAGCCATTGGCTCTGGCCCGGGGAGCTCCTATGATCCTGTTGCTGTTCCCCACGCAGGCACCTCGAAATCGGGATCCCACCGCCCCTGCACCGGCGCTTTGTGAAATGGCCCCGATGGAGCTCCTGGGGTCTGCGGCTATCGGGCAGGATGGCTAATCCTTTCATCCGTCTCGGCGCTCTTCTCTGAGCCCTCCCCCAGTGACCTAGATAAACTCTCGGGGGCCGGGACTGGCTTTGTGCTCTGTGCCTGTACAGCACCTGGCACAACGGGCTCCTAAACGCTACCGTAATACACCTAATAAACAACATACAGCACCTGGCACAACGGGCTCCTAAACACTACCGTAATACACCTAATAAACAACATACAGCGCCCGGCACAACGGGCTCCTAAACACTACCGTAATACACCTAATAAACAACATACAGCGCCCGGCACAACGGGCTCCTAAACGCTACCGTAATACACCTAATAAACAACATACAGCGCCCGGCACAACCGGCTCCTAAACGCTACCGTAATACACCTAATAAACAACATACAGCGCCCGGCACAACCGGCTCCTAAACGCTACCGTAATACACCTAATAAACAACATACAGCGCCCGGCACAACCGGCTCCTAAACGCTACCGTAATATACCTAATAAACAACATCCAGCGCCCGGCACAACCGGCTCCTAAACGCTACCGTAATACACCTAATAAATAACATACAGCGCCCGGCACTACGGGCTCCTAAACGCTACCGTAATACACCTAATAAATAACATACAGCGCCCGGCACTACGGGCTCCTAAACGCTACCGTAATACACCTAATAAATAACATACAGCGCCCGGCACTACGGGCTACTAAACGCTACCGTAATACATCTAATAAATAACATACAGCGCCCGGCACTACGGGCTCCTAAACGCTACCGTAATACACCTAATAAATAACATACAGCGCCCGGCACTACGGGCTCCTAAACGCTACCGTAATACACCTAATAAACAACATACAGCGCCCGGCACTACGGGCTCCTAAACGCTACCGTAATATACCTAGTAAATAAGATACAGCGCCTGGCACAATGGGTCCTGCGCCATGACTGGGGTGCCTAAACACTGCCATAATACACCTAATAAATAACATACAGCATTTAGCACAATGGGGTCCTGGCCCATGCCTTGGGTGCCTAAGTGCTATCGTGATACATCTAATATAAAGTCCAGTGCTCAGCACAATGGAGCCCTGGCCCATGATTGTGTTGCCAGGCTGCTACCACATTGCCACTCACCTTGTCTGCTTGTCACCAGACTGAGGGACAGTGGGGGCGACGTGTCCAGGAATCGGGAGCTCTGTTTTGCAGATCCATGTGCCAGGACTGGAAGAGTCACCTGGGAGGGGTGACGTTGCCCGAGGAGCTCTGAGGGTGACGGCCACTGTCTCTTTGTCTGCAGGGAGATGCACAGATCATCAAAGAGGTGTTCCGGGACCGGGCTGCCGAAAAGGCCTCGCTGAAAAATAAAAGTGGAGAGGTATGTGGGTGCTTTATGCCGTCCTTCGTGCCAGGCTGCCAGCCCAGCTGGTCAAGGCTATGGATGAGCAGTCACCCGGCCCACGTTTCTAGGAGGGAAAAAGAGAGAAATTGGGCATCAGCAGAGGAGTGCAGGGCTGGGATGGCAGTGGGCTGTGGGTCGGGAGTGAGGGGGGCTGGCAGAGCTGTGGGGGCAGGGCTGGGATAGCAGGGGGCTGTGGGTGGGATTGAGGGGCACTGGCAGAGCTGGGGGGCAGGGCTGGGATAGCAGGGGGCTGTGGGTGGGGTTGAGGGGCACTGGCAGAGCTGGGGGGGAAGGCGGGGAGAGCAGGGGGCTGTGGGTAGGGAGTGAGGGGCACTGGCAGAGCTGGGGGGGCAGGGCTGGGATAGCGGGGGGCTGTGGGTGGGATTGAGGGGCACTGGCAGAGCTGGGGGGCAGGGCTGGGATAGCAGGGGGCTGGGGGTGGGGTTTAGGGGCACTTGCAGAGCTGGGGGGCAGGGCTGGGATAGCAGGGGGCTGTGGGTGGGATTGAGGGGCACTGGCAGAGCTGGGGGGCAGGGCTGGCCTAGCAGGGGGCTGCGGGTCGGGATTGAGGGGCACTGGCAGAGAAGGGGGGCAGGGCGGGAGTAGCTGGGGGCTGCGGGTCGGGATTGAGGGGCACTGGCAGAGCTGGGGGGCAGGGCTGGGATAGCAGGGGGCTGCGGGTCGGGAGTGAGGGGCACTGGCAGAGCTGGGGGGCAGGGCTGGGCTAGCAGGGGGCTGCGGGTCAGGATTGAGGGGCACTGGCAGAGCTGGGGGGCAGGGCTGGGCTAGCAGGGGGCTGCGGGTCGGGATTGAGGGGCACTGGCAGAGCTGGGGGGCAGGGCTGGGCTAGCAGGGGGCTGCGGGTCAGGATTGAGGGGCACTGGCAGAGCTGGGGGGCAGGGCTGGGCTAGCAGGGGGCTGCGGGTCGGGATTGAGGGGCACTGGCAGAGCTGGGGGGCAGGGCTGGGATAGCAGGGGGCTATGGGTGGGAAGCTCTGAGCCCAGTTGAGGGCGACGAATTGGTAGGGTGATTTCAGCGGGAGCTGAGAACACCCCGCCCTGTACGATTTGCCCTTTCCCTCCTCCCGAGGGTGCCATCGAGGTCATCAACCACCGGCTCTGCGAGAAGATCAACCGGCTCAACGACCTGAAGCACCAGGTGGAGGTGAGGAAGCGGCGGCTGGAGGAGCTGCAGCTGCAGTACGACTCCAAGGTGCAGGAGGCCCGGGGCTCCCAGGCGGTGGAGGAAGGGGATGCGGAGGCAGCCAAGGTGAGAGGGGGGTTCGGGTGGGGGCTGGGGGGGCTCACACCGACCCCAGCACGGCACTCACCCTCTCAGCACCCAGCGCTTTAGCTGGAGGGGGAGTTTCGTGTCTGGGCTGAATGTGATTTATTAGGTGTATTACGATAGTGCCCAGGATCCCACTGTGCCAGGCGCTGTGCACTAATAGTAGGTGTATTACGGGATCTCTGGCCTGGCTCATGCTCAGAGTGTGGGGGCAAGGAGGGCGGGGAGGCTCGGGAACCAGCTGCTGCCCCATTGGGTGCGGGAGGCGGATCAGCCCGGGGAAGTCGCAAACCATTGGCCACTTTGTTGGCTGGGCACCGCCCATCCTGCTGGCCGCTAACCTCTCACTGTGTCCTTGGGCTCCCCTTGTCTCCCCCCCCCCCGCATGTCTCTCGTGTGATACCAGGGGGGGCAGCATGGCCTAGTGGTTAGGCAGCTCTCCTGTCTGAGCCTGGCGGCTGCAGCAAACTCCTAAACCTGTGACACAGACCAGCCACTGGAGGGAGACAGAGCCCCTCACTGCTCTCATGGGCCTGCCCCAGTTCTCAGGGTCAGAATCTCTGGCCCTGTTTCACGGGTGGGGAAACTGAGGCACGGAGCGGGGCTGTGGCTGAGCTGGGACTAGAACCCTGGTCTCTGGAATCCCGGACCAGAGCCTCCTTCCCATGAGCCTCTGGGAGGGACAAGAGAAGCCACCCCCCCGCCCCCCATGCAAGCACGAGACATTTGCTGCCGGGAGTCGGCACGGGCAGCAGGGAGGGGGCGTAACCTGCCCCTCCTGCAGTGCTGAGAGCTGCCCGCCCTGCCCCAGGTTGCCTGGAGTCTGGCGAGATCACGGCTTCTCCGTTTGCTAAAGAAACGGCAGATGCGGCTGTTTCTAAAACACAGGGTGGGGGGTATTTGGGGATCAAAGCGGCCCTGGCGCCCGGGGTTGCCCTGCAGCAGGCCAAGAGGGCGTGACGGGAGGGTGCCCTGGGCTCCGGGATGGGCACCGGCTCCTCCCAGCCGGCTGGCCCTGCAGCCTGCCGGGGCCGTAAGAGCCGGGGTCGTTTGCAGCACCGCCGCTCCCGGCATGCCCCAGTCCGAGGGTTCGGTTCAACCCGCTCTGGGGGCAAGGGGTCCCTCAGCCGCCTGGGGAGGGCAAGGGGGGCCTCCCCACAGCCTGATCCAAAGCCGGGGAGCCCCTGGGCCTGGCTCCCGCGGGGATCGGTGCCCCGCTGTGTGCGGGCGGCTCATTCAGCGCCGTTCGTCTCCCCGCCCAGACCCTGCGCCGGCTGGAGAACCGGCTGGAGAAAGCCCGGCTGAAGGTGGAGGAGGCAGAGCATGTCACCGGCCTGTACCGCCAGCTCAAAGCTCACATGCAGGTGGGGGCCGCCGGGCATGGGCTGGACAGAGAAATCCCCCCCCATCCCCTGAGCTTCTGGGGTCAGGGCCTGCTCCCCCCACACACCTCCAGCTTGTGGATCCGGAGCGGTGGGATCCCAGCCGAGCCCCTCCCCCCCCCGGGGACCCGCAGGGTTGGGTCCAGGTGCCCAGGGGTTGGCTGCAATCCAAGCATGTCCCTGCCCTCGGGAGCACAGTGGGGGGGGGCGCGGGGGGAGCTGACACTGTCTCCCCCCCCAGGAGGAGAGCTTGACAGCCCAGACCCAGCTGGATGCGCTGGAAGCTGAGATCCTGCGACTGCACCATGAGCTCCATGGCCTGCAAGCGATGAACACGGAGGCACAGGCCACGCGGGATGCTGCCAGGGTATGGGCAGGGGACGGGGGGCACCAGGGTGTGGGCGGGGAGCTGCCAGGAGATGGACCATTGGGGGGCCGTCAGGGGTTGGGGGAAACGCAGGGATGGGGGCCACCAGGGCAGATGAGACCCCTGGGGCATCGAGATGGGGATTCCTCCATCCTGCAGCAGGTCAGGCCACTGGGTCATTCTAGCCCAGTACCCAGGTCAGACCCATGGGCCTATCGCAGCTGGTACCCACACACCCACTACGTCCCAGCTCAGACCCGGGCGCCCGTCCCGCCCGGCACCCACCCGCTCCGTCCCAGCTCGGACCCGGGCTCCCGTCCCGCCCGGCACCCACCCGCTCCGTCCCAGCTTAGACCCGGGGGCCCGTCCCGCCCGGCACCCCCCCGCTCCGTCCCAGCTCGGACCCGGGCGCCCGTCCCGCCCGGCACCCACCCGCTCCGTCCCAGCTCAGACCCGGGCGCCCGTCCCGCCCGGCACCCACCCGCTCCGTCCCAGCTCAGACCCGGGCGCCCGTCCCGCCCGGCACCCACCCGCTCCGTCCCAGCTTAGACCCGGGGGCCCGTGCCGCCCGGCACCCACCCGCTCCGTCCCAGCTCAGACCCGGGGGCCCGTCCCTCCCGGCACCCACCCGCTCCGTCCCAGCTCTGACCCGGGGGCCCGTTCCGCCCGGTACCCACCCGCTCCGTCCCAGCTCAGACCCGGGGGCCCGTTCCGCCCGGTACCCACCCGCTCCGTCCCCGCTCGGACCCGGGCGCCCGTCCCGCCCGGCACCCACCCGCTCCGTCCCAGCTCGGACCCGGGGGCCCCTCCCGGCCGGCACCCCCCCGCTCCGTCCCAGCTCGGACCCGGGCGCCCGTCCCGCCCGGCGCCCACCCGCTCCGTCCCAGCTCGGACCCACCCGCTCCGTCCCGCCCGGCGCCCACCCGCTCCGTCCCAGCTCGGACCCGGGGGCCCCTCCCGGCCGGCGCCCACCCGCTCCGGCCCCGGTCGGTCCCGCGGGCGCTCCCCGGCCGGCGCCCACCCGCTCCGTCCCCGCTCGGACCCGGCGCCCGTCCCGCCCGGCACCCACCCGCTCCGTCCCAGCTCGGACCCGGGCGCCCGTCCCGCCCGGCACCCACCCGCTCCGTCCCCGCTCGGCACCGGGCGCCCGTCCCGCCCGGCACCCACCCGCTCCGTCCCAGCTCGGACCCCGGCGCCCCTCCCGCCCGGCACCCACCCGCTCCGTCCCAGCTCGGACCCCGGCGCCCCTCCTGCCCGGCACCCACCCGCTCCGTCCCAGCTCGGACCCCGGCGCCCGTCCCGCCCGGCGCCCACCCGCTCCGTCCCAGCTCGGACCCGGGCGCCCGTCCCGCCCGGCGCCCACCCGCTCCGTCCCAGCTCGGACCCGGGCGCCCGTCCCGCCCGGCGCCCACCCGCTCCGTCCCAGCTCGGACCCGGGCGCCCGTCCCGCCCGGCGCCCACCCGCTCCGTCCCAGCTCGGACCCGGGCGCCCGTCCCGCCCGGCGCCCACCCGCTCCGTCCCAGCTCGGACCCGGGCGCCCGTCCCGCCCGTCCCCCACCTGTGGCCTTGTGACCAGCAGCGTGTGCTGGACTGATCTTTGCCCTGCACCCCGGCTTTTCCCTGGGGGCTGACCCAGCGTTAACTGCCCCCCCGTCCAGGAGCAGCTCCAGCTCCAAGAAGAGAGCATCTACCAGGAGAGGTACATGCGGGAGCTGAAGCTGACGGAGCTGAAGAAGCAGGCAGAGGAGAGGAGGGCACAGAATGAGCGGGCGGAGAGACGGGTAAGGCTGGGGGGGTACATGGCACCCACCCTGGACAGCAGTAGCTCCCCAGCAGAGCAACCCCAGCTCATAACTGTTACCCCCGCTTGCCTCCCCGAGCTGGGAGAGAACCCAGGTGTCCTGGCTCCCAGCCCCCTGCTCTGGCCACTAGCCCCCACTCCGCTCCCACCATAGCAGTGCATCATGCCAGCCCCCCCTCCCCGTGTGTCTGCTCAGCTGCAGGTAGGGGGGGATGGGGGGAGACACCTTCTGCCTTGGATCCGGGGCCACCCTCAGGGGTTCACGTGAGACCATCCAGGCCTGTCCCACGAATGGCGCCGCAGTCGGCAATCCGGGCTTCCACTCACCGCGGTCAGCATCCCCCCCGCACGGCCAGCAGGGGGCAGGGGGGGCGCGGTCAGCATCTCCCCCACATGGCCGGCAGGGGGCAGGGGGGGCGCGGTCAGCATCCCCCCCGCACGGGCAGCAGGGGGCAGGGGGGGCGCGGTCAGCATCCCCCCCCCGCACGGCCAGCAGGGGGCAGGGGGGCGCGGTCAGCATCCCCCCGCACGGCCAGCAGGGGGCAGGGGGGCGCGGTCAACATCCCCCCCGCACGGCCAGCAGGGGGCAGGGGGGGCGCGGTCAGCATTCCCCCCGCACGGCCGGCAGGGGGGCGGGTGTCCGCGCCCCCCTGCCGGGGGGCAGGGGGGGGGCGCAGTCAGCATCCCCCCTGCACGGCCAGCAGGGGGCGGGGAGGGGCGCGGTCAGCATCTCCCCCACAAAGCCGGCGGAGGGCGGGGTGTCAGCCAAGCCGCTGCAGCCCGGGGCGGGATTTGAACCCAGGCCCTGGTGAGGGCCGCGACCTGGCCCGGGCCTGCCTGCGGGGGGCTCTGAGCGCCGCCTCTCTCCCCAGGCCCTGCGGGAGCGCCTGCCCCTGCAGACGGAGGAGCTGCTGAGCGACACCCAGCGCAGCAAGGGCACCGGCCTCCGCGCCAAGCAGCTGCTGGGCACGGCGGCGGCGGTGGAGGAGACCTTCGAGAAGATCAGAGTGGCCACCGGCGTCACCAACTCCAGGGTGAGAGGCTGAGGAGGGCTCTGCCCCCGTCAGCGCCCCCCTGGTCCCCGGCACTGCCCAGCCGAAACCACCGCAGGCTCTAACCACTAGGACACGCTCCCCTCCCAGAGTCCTGGCTCCCAGCCCCCTGCTCTAACCATTGGACGCCACTACCTCCCCGAGCCATGAACAGAACCCAGGAGTCCTGGCTCTAACCCCCCCCCCCCCCGGCATAGGCCTTGGTCCCGATCCAGGGTAGCGAGGGGGGGCCCTCTGGCCAGTCTCATTACCTCCTCCAGCCTGTGCCCCCACGAGCCAAATGACCTGCCCGCCAGTCACGCGCCAGCTCCCCCCGGCAGCGGAGGGGGGGGGCCCACTCAGAAATCGCCCCCCAACCCAGGAGGCTTTGACCTGGGGCCTGTGGCCAGCGGGGCCCCACCCCCCAGCTCCCTGTCTCCGGGGAGGAGGGGCAGTGCCACCTCCCAAGGTCCTTGGGAAGCCGGGCGGTGCCAGCGGGCAGGTCTCCTTCACGCCCGGCCCACGCCGCTCACCCGGAGCCGCTGCCATGGCGACGGCGGGCTGACAGCCAAGCTCTCTCGGGGGCCAGAGCCGGAGCGGGACGAGCCGCGGGCGCCGGCCCCCTGCCGGGGACAGCGAGCAGTCGGGTGGCCATGGGTGCCAGGCCCCTGGCTGTCCCTGCCAGCCGGGCACCGAAGTGCCCTTGTCTCGCCCCACACACTGATTCTCTTTGGGGGTGGGACAGCACAGCCCTCCCACTCTCGCTCTAGCCACTAGACCCCACTCCCCTCGCAGAGCTGGGGAGAGAACCCAGGTGTCCTGGCTCCCAGCCCCTCCCTGCTCTACCCACTAGACGTCACTCCCCTCCCAGACCTAGGGAGAGAACCCAGGAGTCCTGGCTCCCAGCCCCTCCCTGCTCTACCCACTAGACGTCACTCCCCTCCCAGACCTAGGGAGAGAACCCAGGAGTCCTGGCTCCCAGCCCCTCCCTGCTCTACCCACTAGACGTCACTCCCCTCCCAGACCTAGGGAGAGAACCCAGGAGTCCTGGCTCCCAGCCCCTCCCTGCTCTAACCACCAGACCCCACTCCCCTCCCAGAGCTGGGGAGAGAACCCAGGAGTCCTGGAGTGAGGGGAGCAGCAGAGGTGGCTGTGTTTTGGAAGGGGCCTGGCCGTGGCCCTGGGGGGCTCTAACACCCCCCTACCCCCCCTCCCCGGCAGGATGTGGTGAGACGGTTCCTGGCCCAAGGAGACACTTTCCAGCAGCTGGAGCAGCTGACGACGCAGAACGAGGAGGCCCTGGTGCGGCTGCGGGAGGAGGAGGAGGCGCTGCAGGCCGAGCTGCAGGGCCTCACCTACTCGGGGGAGGCCCGGGTGACGGGGTGAGCTGCCAACCCCCCCCCCCACCGCGCTGGTGTGTAGAGGCAGGAGTCCCCCCCCCAGCCCTTCAGTACGTGGGGGGAAGGGCTCTTTGGGAGTCAGTTCTCAGCTGCCAGAGGGGAGTGGGGGCCAGTGGTTAGAGTGGGGTTGGGGGGCTGGGAGCCGGACTCCTGGGTTCCGTCCCCTGCTCTGGGAGGGGAGTGGGGGCCAGTGGTTAGAGCGGGGGGGGGGGAGGCTGGGAGCAAGAGCTCCCCCTGTGTTCGCCGGAGCTAAGGGCAGGAGCTCTCTGGCCCGGCCCTGCCCCGGGGTAGGCAGTACCCACGGCCCTGATGCCCCCTGCCCAGGGCCCAGCGCCTGCTGGAGGAGCTGCGAGCTCACCTGCGCCAGGAGGAGACGCAGCGCGACGTGGCCAAGCGGCAGCTGGACAAGGTGACGCGGGTGCTGCTGGTGGCGAAGGCGGGCGTGGAGCACCTGGCCAGCAAGGTGCAGCACATCCAGCTGGTGAGTGAGCAGGAGGGCAGCCCCCTGGCACAGCGCCGCCCCCTGGCACAGCGCCCCCTGCAGGCGGCCGGGGCCAGGCCGGGCTGCGGGAGGAAGGGGCTGGCGGATACAGACCGACCCTGCGCTGCCTGGTATCGCCACCAGGGGGCCCCTTGACCACGCCCTGGGCTAAACGCAGGGGAGGGGGTTGGTGAGTCGCAGGCCGCCATGAGCACTGCTGGGATTGGGGAGCAGGACTCCTGGGTCCTATCCCCAGCTCTGCCACTGCCATAGCCTCTGACCTTGGGCTAGTCCCTGCCTGCACTCGTGCCTCAGTTTCCCCGTGCGGTGGGCCCTGTTGTCCCCCCAGGAGAGCGGGCGCTTTGCTGGGGCCCCGCCGGACAAGGCCGCCGGCGACTACGTGCTGGAGCTGCTGGCGGAGACGGAGGAGAAGCTGCTCAAGGTGCAGGCCGAGCTGAGCGACCAGGACCAGAGGGAGCTGCTGCAGAAAATCGCCGAGGAGGAGGTGGGCTCGGGACAGGGCTCCCCTCCCCGCCCCCAGCCCCACCTCGCTGGAGCTGCCCCCGGGCCCATCCCGCCCCCCCCCCCCCCCCGGGCTGGGCCAGGCGCCCCCCCCCGGCCCCGGCCCCACTCACGCTGCCCTCTCCTGCAGTTCCACGCGAACCTGGAGGGGCGTCTGCCCAGCGCCAACGTCCGGGTGAAGCTGCCCGTCGCCCAGAAGCAGGACATGTACTACGGTGAGTGTGGGGCAGGGGCGGGTCAGTTCCGGGTTGGAGGAGGCAAAGGTGCACCTGGGCTGGGGGGTGAGGTGGGGTGGGGGGCTGGGAGTGGGGCTGGGGGGAGAGGTGGGGTGGCTCTGTGGGGGTGAGGGGAGCTGGCAGGGTGGGGGGTGAGGTGGAGTGGGGGGCTGGGGGAGAGGTGGGGTGGCTCTGTGGGGGTGAGGGGAGCTGGCAGGGTGGGGGGTGAGGTGGAGTGGGGGGCTGGGGGAGAGGTGGGGTGGCTCTGTGGGGGTGAGGGGAGCTGGCAGGGTGGGGGGGAGGGAGTGGGGGGCTGGGGGAGAGGTGGGGTGGCTCTGTGGGGGTGAGGGGAGCTGGCAGGGTGGGGGGCTGGGAGTGGGGCTGGGGGGAGAGGTGGTGTGGCTCTGTGGGGGTGAGGGGAGCTGGCAGGGTGGGGGGTGAGGTGGAGTGGGGGGCTGGGGCAGAAGTGGGGTGGCTCTGTGGGCGTGACCGGAGCTGGCTCGGGGGGGGGCTGGGAGTGGGGGGCTGGGGGAGAGGTGGGGTGGCTCTGTGGGGGTGAGGGGAGCTGGCAGGGTGGGGGGAGTGGTGGAGTGCGGGGCTGGGGAGAGGTGGGGTGGCTCTGTGGGGGTGAGGGGAGCTGGCAGGGTGGGGGCTGGGAGTGGGGCTGGGGGGCGTGGTGGGGTGGCTCTGTGGGGGTGAGGGGAGCTGGCAGGGTGGGGGGCTGGGAGTGGGGCTGGGGGAGAGGTGGGGTGGCTCTGTGGGGGTGAGGGGAGCTGGCAGGGTGGGGGGTGAGGTGGCGTGGGGGCTGGGGGAGAGGTGGGGTGGCTCTGTGGGGGTGAGGGGAGCTGGCAGGGTGGGGGGTGAGGTGGAGTGGCGGGCGGGGGGAGAGGTGGGGTGGCTCGGGGGGGGTGAGGGGAGCTGGCAGGGTGGGGGGCTGGGAGTGGGGCTGGGGGGCGAGGTGGGGTGGCTCTGTGGGGGTGAGGGGAGCTGGCAGGGTGGGGGGCTGGGAGTGGGGCTGGGGGGCGAGGTGGGGTGGCTCTGTGGGGGTGAGGGGAGCTGGCAGGGTGGGGGGCTGGGAGTGGGGCTGGGGGGCGAGGTGGGGTGGCTCTGTGGGGGTGAGGGGTGCGGGGCTGGGGGGCGAGGGGGGGTGGCTCTGTGGGGGTGAGGGGAGCGGGGCTGGGGGAGAGGTGGGGTGGCTCTGTGGGGGTGAGGGGGGCAAGGTGGAGTGGGGGGCTGGGGGGAGAGGTGGGGTGGCTCTGTGGGGTGAGGGGAGTGAGGTGGAGTGGGGGGCTGGGGGCGAGGTGGGGTGGCTCTGTGGGGGTGAGGGGAGCTGGCAGGGTGGGGGGCTGGGAGTGGGGCTGGGGGGCGAGGTGGGGTGGCTCTGTGGGGGTGAGGGGGGTGGGGCTGGGGGGCGAGGTGGGTTGGCACACTGGGGTTAGGGGAGTGAGGAGGATTGGGGGGCTGGGGGCGAGGTGGGGTGGCTCTGTGGGGGTGAGGGGAGCTGGCAGGGTGGGGGGCTGGGAGTGGGGCTGGGGGAGAGGTGGGGTGGCTCTGTGGGGGTGAGGGGAGCTGGCAGGGTGGGGGGCTGGGAGTGGGGCTGGGGGCGAGGTGGGGTGGCTCTGTGGGGGTGAGGGGGGCGGGGTTGGGGGGAGAGGTGGAGTGGGGGGCTGGGGGCGAGGTGGGGAGGCTCTCTGGGGGTGAGGGGTGCGGGGATGGGGGGGCGAGGTGGGGTGAGGGGGGCGAGGTGGAGTGGGGGGCTGGGGGGAGAGGTGGGGTGGCTCTGTGGGGGTGAGGGGTGCGGGGATGGGGGGGCGAGGTGAAGTGGGGGGCTGGGGGAGAGGTGGGGTGGCTCTGTGGGGGTGAGGGGGGTGAGGTGGAGTGGGGGGCTGGGGGTGAGGGGAGCTGGCAGGGTGGGGGCCTGGGAGTGGGGCTGGGGGGCGAGGTGGGGTGGCTCTGTGGGGTGAGGGGGGCGAGGTGGAGTGGGGGGCTGGGGGCGAGGTGGGGTGGCTCTGTGGGGGTGAGGGGGGCGGGGCTGGGGGGCGAGGTGGGGTGGGTCTGTGGGGGTGAGGGGAGCTGGCAGGGTGGGGGGCTGGGAGTGGGGCTGGGGGAGAGGTGGGGTGGCTCTGTGGGGGTGAGGGGGGCGGGGCTGGGGGGCGAGGTGGGGTGGGTCTGTGGGGGTGGGGGTGAGGGGAGCTGGCAGGGTGGGGGGCTGGGAGTGGGGCTGGGGGAGAGGTGGGGTGGCTCTGTGGGGGTGAGGGGGGCGGGGAGCGGGGGCGAGGTGGGGTGGCTCTGTGGGGCTGAGGGGAGCTGGCAGGGTGGGGGGCTGGGAGTGGGGCTGGGGGAGAGGTGGGGTGGCTCTGTGGGGGTGAGGGGAGCTGGCAGGGTGGGGGGCTGGGAGTGGGGCTGGGGGGAGAGGTGGGGTGGCTCTGTGGGGTGAGGGGGGCGAGGTGGAGTGGGGGGCTGGGGGCGAGGTGGGGTGGCTCTGGGGGGTTAGGGGGGCGAGGTGGAGTGGGGGGCTGGGGGGAGAGGTGGGGTGGCTCTGTGGGGGTGAGGGGGGCGGGGCTGGGGGGCGAGGTGGAGTGGGGGGCTGGGGGCGAGGTGGGGTGGCTCTGTGGGGGTGAGGGGGGCGGGGCTGGGGGGAGAGGTGGAGTGGGGGGCTGGGGGCGAGGTGGGGTGGCTCTGTGGGGGTGAGGGGAGCTGGCAGGGTGGGGGGCTGGGAGTGGGGGGCTGGGGGCGAGGTGGGGTGGCTCTGTGGGGTGAGGGGGGCGGGGATGGGGGGGCGAGGCCGGCTGGCAGCGCCAGGCGGGTGGGGGGGGCGCAGCATCGCTCTGCCCCCCGCCAGCCCGGCCCCCCGTCTCCGCCCCCAGACGAGGACGCCAGCGGCGACGAGGGCGACGTGGTGACTCGGGCCGCGCTCAAGCGCCAGTCCCAGCAGCTCATTGAAGCCAAGACCAAGCGCCGCGGCCGCCCCAGGAAGAAGGAGGGGAAGCCGTAGCCGTAGCCGTAGCCGTAGCCGTAGCCGTAGCCGTAGCCGCCGGGCCGGGGGGCGCCCTGGGGGGCTCGCGGGTTAAAGCCCAGCCGGCTCCAGCCCAGGGCCCTCCCCTCGGAGCCGGGCCCCCTACAGCGCCCCGATCCCAGCAACCCCCCACGCGGCCGCTCTAGCCCCTCTGTGGGTCGGGGGCCCAGGGTTAGTGGGGTGGCAGCCCCCGCCCCACAGAGCTCCTGCCCCTCAGCTGGGGGGGGCAGTGTGAAGGTCAGGGCTCCCCGTGGCCTAGCCAGGGGCCCGAGCCGGTCGTGGAGGAGGGGGAGCTGCCCCACAGCGACCCCTCAGGCCGGGGAGCACCACACCTGGCGCCCCAGAGCCCGGGCCCCTCCCCTCCCCTCCCCCGCAGGCAGTGGGTGAATCGTGCCCCCCGGCCTGGGCCTCTCGCGCTCCCTGCTGCCTCGAGCGCTGCCCCAGAGCTTCCCGCGTCCGCGCTGGGACCCCCAACCCCCCCACTGACCCCCGTGTGCCGCGTGTGATTCAATAAAGCCCCTCGGGCGGAGCAGCCCCTGGCTTGGTGCAGTGTGATGGGCATCCCCTCCCCCGCGAGGCAGGGGGCGGCACGGGGCATTGGGCGTGACTAGCGCCCCCTGGGGCCAGCGCTGAGAGCGCCCCCTGCTGAGCCCCCACAGCACAGCCCAGCGCCCCCTAGCGCCGCCCTGGGGCCAGCGCTGACTGCCGGGGAGAGCCCCCTGCTGAGCCCCCGCCCCACAGCCCAGCGCCCCCTAGTGCCGCCCTGGGGCCAGCGCTGACTGCCGGGGAGAGCGCCCCCTGCTGAGCCCCTGCCCCACAGCCCAGCGCCCCCTAGTGCCGCCCAGGGGCCAGCGCTGACTGCCGGGGAGAGCGCCCCCCACTGAGCCCCCACCGCACAGCCCAGCGCCCCCTAGTGCCGCCCTGGGGCCAGCGCTGACTGCCGGGGAGAGCGCCCCCCACTGAGCCCCTGCCCCACAGCCCAGCGCCCCCTAGTGCCGCCCTGGGGCCAGCGCTGACTGCCGGGGAGAGCCCCCTGCTGAGCCCCTGCCCCACAGCACAGCGCCCCCCGCTGAGCCCCCGCCCCACAGCACAGCGCCCCCTAGCGCCCCCTGGGGCTGGCTGCAGAGACCAAGGGCCGCCCTCTCTTGGCTGCAGCCCCTGCTTGGCCCGGGGGGGAGGGGGGGGGGCGCCAGCAGCAAAGATTTGACACCCCCCCCCGGGCTCTGCTTCACCCCGGCCCCAGGAGCCTCCACCCGCCTGAGCCTGGCCCCAGGCTCTGATCTGAGAGCCCGTGTGCCCAGCTCCCCCCCCCGCGCCTCAGTTTCCCCTGTCAGCAAGGGGGGCTCGTGGCGGCTCTGCCCCCGGCTCCGTGCTGCCGGGCGAGTGCCCCTGGGAGCGGGGGCAGGAGTGTCCCACGCCCAGCGTGAGCCCAGCCCCGGGGCAGCACTGGCGGGGGCACAGCCAGAGAGAGGAGGCCAGGCTGGAAGGGAACTGGGGGGCCAGGCGGCTGTACCCCCAAATCACCCCCTGCCCCTCAGGAGAGGCTGGCCAGGGGGATCAGCTGTGGCGAAGTGGGGACGGGAGTGGGGCCCCGCCGGGCAGCGAGCGGCCCTGGGGCGCGGGGCCCACTGGGACATGCCCCCCTCAGCCCGTGTCCTGCCCCCCGCCCCGATTGCCAGAGCTGTGACCCCCAGGGGGCATCTGCTCCCGGCCGCTCCCCCAGCCTCGGCCAAGCTCCTCCCCCCCCCCCATTCAGTGTCAACCACAGATTGCAGCTCTGGGCTCCCCCCACCTCAGCCCTGCCGGTGCCCCTCACTCCCCACCCGCAGCCCCTGCTGGCTACCCCTGGGACCCCCACCTCAGCCCTGCCGGTGCCCCTCACTCCCGACCCGCAGCCCCTGCTGGCTACCCCTGGGACCCCCACCTCAGCCCTGCTGGTGCCCCTCACTCCCGACCCGCAGCCCCTGCTGCCCACCCCTGGGACCCCCCCAGCCCTGCCGGTGCCCCTCACTCCCGACCCGCAGCCCCTGCTGCCCATCCCTGGGACCCCCACCTCAGCCCTGCCGGTGCCCCTCACTCCCAACCCGCAGCCCCTGCTGCCCACCCCTGGGACCCCCCCAGCCCTGCCGGTGCCCCTCACTCCCGACCCGCAGCCCCTGCTGCCCACCCCTGGGACCCCCCCCTCAGCCCTGCTGGTGCCCCTCACTCCTGACCCGCAGCCCCTGCTGCCCACCCCTGGGACCCCCACCTCAGCCCTGCCGGTGCCCCTCACTCCCGACCCGCAGCCCCTGCTGCCCACCCCTGGGGCCCCCCCAGCCCTGCCGGTGCCCCTCACTCCCGACCCGCAGCCCCTGCTGGCTACCCCTGGGACCCCCACCTCAGCCCTGCCGGTGCCCCTCACTCCCGACCCGCAGCCCCCTGCTGGCCACCCCTGGGACCCCCACCTCAGCCCTGCTCCCCTGCCTGGAGGCGGAGGAAGGCGAGATGGGGCCAGTGGGGTTTCAGGTGCCCCCGAGTTCTGACCAGGGGAGACCTGCCCGCGTCCTGCCCCAGCCCCTGCTGCGCCCACAGAGAGAACCCAGGAGTCCTGGCTCCCCGCACTCCCCTCCCCCAACTACTAGACTTTGCCCTGCAGCCTGTCCTCCCCCAGCTCTCAGTCCCCCCGGCTGCCCCACTCCTGGCCCCCTCCAGGGGGCTGAGCCTCCCCACTGAGCGCCCCATGTCCCCTCCCCGGGGGCGGCTGGGTCTCAGGCCGGGACTCCATGTCCCAGGCGCGCCCTGCGCCGCTCTCCCGCCCCCACCCCTTGGATGGGGGGAGGGGCCCCTTGTGCCCCAGCTGCGCGGCCCCCCCGGCGGCCTGGCCCCTCCCCCGGGGCTGCAGCCGAGAGACCTTCCCGGCGCCGCCGAGTCAAGGGCGGACACCGCGATCCAGCCCCGGCGGCGGAGCGCCCGATGGTAACGCCGCGCCCGGGGCCCGAACCCCCGCCCGGCAGAGACATCGGCCCTGGGGGGCGGCCCCTCGGCTGGGCTGCGAGCGGGGGGCACATGGCTGCCCGGGGGGCGCTGGGTGCCCGGGGGTGGGTGGGAAGGGGGCGCTGGGTGCCCGGGGGGGAGGGGGGCGCCGGGTGCCCGGGAGGGGGGGGCGCTTTGTGTCCGGGGGGCACCTCCCCTGCTGGGGCCTGGGTCGAGACCCCCCCCAGCTCACCGCGAACGAGGGGCACCGAACGGGCATGGTGGGGTGGGGGCAGCTCGGGGGGATTGGGGACCTCACCCCCCTTCCCAGGCGGCCGCGGCCCATGGGGATCAGGGTGCCGGACGCCAGCCCCACATCCCCGAGCTGGGGGGGAGAACCCGACTTGCGGCTACTGGGATGGCAGCCCCCCCCCACCAGCTGGGCTGGGGGGTGGGGCGGGGGGGCAGCAGGGCCCCTTGTGGAGGTGGGGCTGGGGGAGGCCGACCCTGCTGGACCGGTTGGGCGGCTCCGCTCCGGCTCCTTAAATGGGGGGTTGTTCAGGGTAGCCGGAGCCGCAGAGTGCTCTGCCCCCCCCCACATGCCACGCCCGCTTCTCCCCCCCCCCGTGGGGGTGGGTGGCCCCTGCTCCTCCCCCCTTTAGCAGGGGGCTGGGAGTCCGGACTCCCGAGTTCTAGTCGCTTCCAAAGCAGCTTCGTGCCTCAGTTTCTCCCTCCGTTCTCTAGGGATGTGGATTCAGCACCCACCTGTAGGGGGCGGTGGCGTGCCGGGGGCTGCCTGCAGGGAGGGAGCCGCACTGCAGCACCATCCTTCAGCCCCAGAGCTGCCAGCACCCCAGGCTGATGGCTGCACCGGGGGTGGGGTGAGGGGCCCCCTTAATCCTCACCCCCCCCCCAGGGGAAACCCGTCTGTGGCAGAGCCGGGGAGAGAACCCAGGAGTCCCGGCTCCCAGCCCCGCCCCCTCTAACCACTAGATCCCACTGTCCTCCCAGAACTGGGGACAGAGCCCAGGAGGCCCGGCTCCCAGCGCCCCAGCCCCATCGCTGGGTGTTGGGGGCTGGCCGGGCCCATGGCCTGGTCTGTTCTCCCCCCGCAGGAGCCCCTCCAGCAGTGGGGTGAAGAGGTGGAGGACGGGGCCATCTACAGCGTCACCCTGCAGCGGGTGAGGGCGGAGCCTGCGGCCCACGGGGGACCCTGCCCGCTGGTACGGGGGGCTCCGCCAGGGGCCCGACAGCTCGCCTGAGCCAAGGGGGCTGGACCTAGCCAGCGCCTGCCTGGGGGAGGGTACCTGGTGCTGCAGGGAGCGGGGCGGGGGCCAGCAGGGGGCGCTGTGCTGGGACTTTGGCTCATTTTCTCTCCGAGCTGGAATTCTTCACCTCCGGACCTAATCCGCTGCCAGCGTTGTTATAAACAGCCCTGGGCTCCGCCCCAGAGGTGGCTGCAGCTCAGCGCCGGGTGAGGGGTCTCTGTATAAACAGCCCCTGTGCTCCACCCCAGAGGTGGCTTCATCTCAGCGCCGGGCGAGGGGTCTCTGTATAAACAGCCCCTGGGCTCCGCCCCAGAGGTGGCTGCAGCTCAGCGCCGGGTGAGGGGTCTCTGTATAAACAGCCCCTGGGCTCCGCCCCAGAGGTGGCTGCAGCTCAGCACTGGGCGAGGGGTCTCTGTATAAACAGCCCCTGGGCTCCGCTCCAGAGGTGGCTGCAGCTCAGTGCCGGGCAAGGGGTCCCTGGATAAACAGCCCCCGGCCCCACCCCAGAGGTGGCTGCAGCTCAGCGCCGGGCCAGGGGTCTCTGTATAAACAGCCCCCGGGCCCCACCCCAGAGGTGGCTGCAGCTCAGTGCCGGGCGAGGGGTCTCTGTATAAACAGCCCCCGGGCCCCACCCCAGAGGTGGCTGCATCTCAGGCCAGTGGACCCTTTTGGGGTCCTGCAGGAGGGGAAGAGGCTGGGGTGATGTAATTATTCCTTCTATTCCCTCTGTCTCAATCTCTCCATACTTGTCTATCCCCATCCACCCCCCCATCATCTATCTATCTATCTATCTATCTATCCCCATCTATCTATCTATCTATCTATCTATCTCCATCCACCCCCTCTATCTATCTATCTATCTATCTATCTATCCCCATCCACCCCCTCTCTCTCTCTCTCTCTCTCTCTCACACTCCATCCATCTCCCCCCCCCTGCAGGCCGGAGCCAGCCCCCCCTGCCCCTTCGTGCAGTACCGCACCTGCAAGCTGCGCCGGCTGCGCGCCGGGACCCTGCCCCAGCTGGTGAGAGGCCTGGTCTCGGCCAGTGCAGAGAGCGACCCTGGCTACCTCCCCAGCTTCCTGGCCACCTACCGCGCCTTCGCCACCCCCGGCCGCGTGCTGGAGCTGCTGCTGCCGCTGGGCCCCGACAGGTGAGCCGGGGGGGGGGGCGCTGGGATTCCCCCCTCCCCCGATAGGTGAGTCCGGGGGGGGTGCTGGGATCCCCCCCCCTGACAGGTGAGCCCGGGGGGGCGCTGGGCTCCCCCCACCCCCGACAGGTGAGTCTGGGGGGGTGCTGGGCTCCCCCCACCCCCGACAGGTGAGTCTGGGGGGGTGCTGGGCTCCCCCCACCCCCGACAGGTGAGTCTGGGGGGGTGCTGGGCTCCCCCCACCCCCGACAGGTGAGTCCGGGGGGGCGCTGGGATTCCCCCACCCCCGACAGGTGAGTCTGGGGGGGTGCTGGGATCCCCCCACCCCTGACAGGTGAGCCCGGGGGGGGGTGCTGGGATCCCCCCCTCCCCTGACAGGTGAGCCCGGGGGACACGCTCGGATCCCCCCACCCCTGACAGGGGAGCCCTGGGGGCTGGTCTCTGGGCTCCCCCCACCCCCGACAGGGGAGCCCTGGGGGCTGGTCTCTGGGGAAGCTGCGGGGTGAGAACCCTGAAGTCCGGTCTTGCCAGGACTGACCCTCCCCCACCCCCCCAGCGCTGTGCTGCAGGTGCTGGAGCTCTGGCTGCGTGATCACCCTGAGGATTTCCGGGAGCCCCCCCAGCACCCCAGCCTGCGCCAGCTCCATGGCTACCTGCGCCAGGCGGTCCCGGGCTCAGAGGGGTGTGCGCGGGCCGAAGGGCTACTGCAGAGCTTCCAGGAGGAGCCGGGAGATGAACAGGCGGAGCCTGAGAGTAAGAGACTCTGGGCTACAACCCCCTGCTGCCGCCTGTCCCCTGGCTACAACCCCTGCCTCCGCCTGTCCCCTGGCTACAACTTCCAACTCCGCCTGTCCCCTGCCTCCGCCTGTCCCCTGGCCACAATCCCCACCTCCGCCTGTCCTCTGGCTACAACCACCGCCTCCGCCTGTCCCCTGCCTCCGCCTGTCCCCTGGCTACAACCACCGCCTCCGCCTGTCCCCTGCCTCCGCCTGTCCCCTGGCTACAACTTCCACCTCCACCTGTCCTCTTCCTCTGCCTGACCCCTGGCTACAACCCCCACCTCTGCCTGTCCCCTGCCTCCGCCTGTCCCCTGGCTACAACCACCGTCTCCGCCTGTCCCCTGCCTCCACCTGTCCCCTGCCTCCACCTGTCCCCTGGCTACAACCCCCACCTCCACCTGTCCTCTGCCTCCGCCTGTCCCCTGGCTACAACTTTCGTCTCTGCCTGTCCCCTGGCTACAATTCCCGCCCTCCGCCTGTCCCCCTCACCCCCAGCTACAACCCCCACCTCCACCTGTCCCCCAGCTACAACCCCCCAGCATCTGTCCCCCTCCTGGCTCTTCCACCACCACCACCAGTCCCCTGGCTACAGCCCCTCCTCTGCCTGTCCATCTTAGCCCCTCCTCCGCCCATCCCTTGGCTGGAACCCCTCAGCGCCTGTCCCCCTCGCAGGCCCCTGTGCAGCCGGCGGGTCTGATGCCCTGCGCTGTCTCCCCTGCAGGCTGTGAATCCCCTGGGGATGGTCCGCTGGTGTTGGGGGGCGAGGGGGGGCCAGAGGGCTGCGGGGAGTCCCCCGATCTCCTGTCGTTCAGTGTGGAGGAAGTGGCCGAGCAGCTGACGCTAATGGACATAGTAAGTGGGGGGCTGGGGGAGCGGGGCCAGATCACCCAAGAGAGCATAGCCCAGTGGTTAGGGCAGGGGGCCCGAGGGGCAGGAATCCTGGGTTCTCTCCCCAGCTCTGGGAGGGGAGTGGGGTCTAGTGGTTAGAGCAGGGAGGGGCTGGGAGCCAGGACTCCTGGGTTCTCTCCCCAGCTCTGGGAGGGGAGTGGGGTCTAGTGGCTAGAGCAAGAGGGTTGGGAGCCAGGACTCCTGGGTTCTCTCCCCAGCTCTGGGAGGGGAGTGGGGTCTAGTGGTTAGAGCAGGGAGGGGCTGGGAGCCAGGACTCCTGGGTTCTCTCCCCAGCTCTGGGAGGGGAGTGGGGTCTAGTGGTTAGAGCAGGGAGGGGCTGGGAGCCAGGACTCCTGGGTTCTCTCCCCAGCTCTGGGAGGGGAGTGGTGTCTAGTGGCTAGAGCGGGAGGGTTGGGAGCCAGGACTCCTGGGTTCTGTTCCTTTGCTGTGTCCGGGCATAGAGCATGGGCCCTCCCCCACTCCCTCTTCCCCCCCAGGAGCTGTTCATGCAGGTGCGGCCCTTCCACTGCCTGGGCTGCGTGTGGTCGCAGCGGGACCGCGAGGGGGCAGCGCCCAGCGTCCGCGCCACCGTGGCCCAGTTCAACGCCGTCACCAGCTGCGTCGTCGCCTCGGTGCTGGGTGACGTGCAGCTCCGTGCGCCGCAGAGAGCCCGGCTGCTGGAGAAGTGGGTGGCCATCGCCCAGGTGGGGGCAGGGGACAGCTGAGGGGGTGGGGTGGGGGGCAGGGCCGAGGGGGCCCAGTGAGGTGTGGGGGAAGGTGAGGGGCACTTATGGGAGGTTGGGGGGATCCAGGCCAGCAGGGGTTGGGGGATGGAGTCCAGTAGTAACTGGACTTGTGGAGGGTTGCGGCGTAGATCTCGGGGCGGGGGGGGAAGCTGGATCCCACTGACTCTCCTCCCCCCCAGCACTGCTGCGTTCTGCGTAACTTCTCCTCCCTGCGAGCCGTGATCTCCGCCCTGCAGTCCAGCCCCGTGCACCGGCTCAAGAGGACCTGGGCTGCCGTCAGCCGGTGAGAGCTGGGGGCTGAATGGAGGGGGCGGGGGCTGTCTCACACCCTGCCCCCCTTTGGCTTGGCGGGCGGAGCTTGGGGGTGAGTTTGGCTCCATGCAATCTGACCAGCGCCCCCCGAAGGCATGGCTGGGATGGCCAGGGCTAATCCAGGAAGTCCCGCCTTCCAGAGGGCGGGACTTGCCCCCAAGAGCCAGTGCTCTTGGGTTGGGGCTCACGGTGGGGAGTGGGGTCCAGAGGGTCCCGGTGACCCTGGAGGGGTCAGGACATGCTGGGGAGGCTGCCAGGATGGGGTTCAGTGGGTGGAGGTGGGTGGGACAGGAATAGGGTGGTGAGAGGATCAGGGTGCCGGGGTGGGGATAGTGTCAGGAGGGTGCAGGAACCAGGGATAGGTGGGTGCCGGGATTGGGGATTGAGGATTGGAGGTGCTGGGGGTGGGGATTGGGGGTTGAGGTTTGGGGGAGATGGGGGTGGGAATTGGGGGTTGAGGTTTGGGGGAGATGGGGGTGGAGATAGAGGGTTATCAGGGTTCCCTCCCCACTCTGAACTCTGGGGTACAGATGTGGGGACCCGCATGAAATACCCCCTATGCTTATTTCTACCAGCTTAGGTTAAAAACTCCCCAAGGCACAAATCCTTCCCTTGTCCTCAGATTAGGTAACTGCTGCCACCACCAAGCGATTCAAACAAAGAATCATCGAAAGGACGACTTGGAGTCTGATTTCCCCAAAATATCCCCCAAGCCCCTTCACCCCCTTTCCTGGGGAGGCTGGAGAATAAACAAGCCCAGATCAGCCCTGGGTTTTTCGGACACTAAAAAACCCAGTCAGATTATTAAAAAACCAGAACTTTATTAGAAAGAAAAACGGTGACTGGAGCATCTCTGGACGACTGGACTGGAAGGGAACCTCACAGGCGATCAGCAGAGGGTTTCCCTCTGGGCAAAACTTTAAAGTTACAAAATGAGAAAACGGGGCTAAACCTCCCTCTCGGCACAGAGAAAATCACAAGCCAAAACAAAAGCTAATATAAGGCGTTTCCTTGCTAAATACCTGCTAACTCAAGAGGGGTTGGATTTCTCTTGATCTGTCTCCGCAAACACACAGAACAGACACACAAAACAACCCCCCCCCGGCCCCCCTCTCATTTGAAAGTATCTTGTCCCCTTATTGGTCCTTTTGGGTCAGGTGTCAGCCAAGTTACCTGAGCTTCTTAACCCTTTACAGGTAAAAGGATTTTGTGCCTCTGGCCAGGAGGGATTTTATAGTATTGTACACAGGAGGGCTGTTGCCCTTCCCTTTATGTTTATGACAGGGGCTGAGGATTGGGGGTGCCGGGGTGGGTGGGGGCAGGGATCAGGGGCTGAGGATTGGGGGTGCCGGGGCGGGTGGGGGCAGGGATCGGAGGCTGAGGGTTGAGGATGCGGGGCCGATGGGGATGAGGATCAGGGGCTGAGGATTGGGGGGTGCCGGGGCGGGTGGGGATGGGGATTGGGGGTACCGGGCTGGGTGGGGGTGGGGATTGGGGGTGCAGGGATGGGGATTAGGGGTGCATGCATGGACAGAGCTCGGTCCTGTCCTGCCCCCAGGGACACCATGGGCATCTTCCGGAAGCTCTCGCAGATCTTCTCCGATGACAAGAATCACCTGAGCTGCCGGGAAATCCTGCTGCAGGTACCTGGCGCTGGGGCCATGCTATGGGGTGCTGTGCCCCAGGGAGTGAGGGGGCTCGGTGAAAGGTGGGGGGCTTGCTGGGGGGGTGCCATGCTTTGGGGGCAGGGGGCTCAGCAGGGGGCGGGGGGCCTTGGTGAGCAGGGGGCTTGCTGGGGGTGCCATGCTGTGGGGGCAGGGTGGGGGGCTTACCAGGGGTGTAGGGCAGGGGGCACCGGGGGATATTGTGCTGCAGGGGATGGGGGGGCACCAGGGGGGCACCGTGCCCCCAGAAGTGGGATTTCACTCCATGTACTGCAGGCTCCCATCAATGATTTCTTTGCGCTGGGCCCTGCCGGTCCCGTCCCTCTGCACAGGGAGATGCTGCCCAGGGCGTCCCCGAGGGAGCCCCCAGCCCCCGCGTCGCCCGCAAAGCGACTCAGAAACTGAATCCCCCAGAGAAGCCAGTGGTGAGCGATGGGACCCGGCCAGGGTCTAGGGCCTTGCAGGGCTGCGGGTCGGGAGTGAGGGGCACCTGCTGGGCTGCGGGTGGGGACTGGGGGCCACTGGCAGAGCTCGGCGTGGGGGGTGGGGAGGGATAACGGGGGGGCTGCGAGTCGGGAGTGAGGGGCACTGGCAGAACTGGGGGTGGGGGGTGAGGAGGGAGAACGGGGGGGCTGCGAGGCGGGAGTGAGGGGCACCGGCAGAGCTCAGGGTGGGGGTCAGGAGGGATAACGGGGGGGCTGTGAGTCGGGAGTGAGGGGCACCGGCAGAGCTCAGGGTGGGGGGTGGGGAGGGATAACGGGGGGGCTGCGAGTCGGGAGTGAGGGGCACCGGCAGAGCTCAGGGTGGGGGTCAGGAGGGATAACGGGGGGCTGCGAGTCGGGAGTGAGGGGCACTGGCAGAGCTCAGGGTGGGGGGTGAGGAGGGATAACGGGGGGCTGCGAGTCGGGAGTGAGGGGCACCGGCAGAGCTCAGGGTGGGGGGTGGGGAGGGATAACGGGGGGGCTGCGAGTCGGGAGTGAGGGGCACCGGCAGAGCCGTGTGGGTGACCCGGACCCTCCCACCCCAGGCGCCCCCCCCGGGCACTGTCCCGTACCTTGGCACCTTCCTGACGGATCTGGTGATGCTGGACACGGCGCTGCCGGATTTCCTGGAGGTGAGTCGAGGGGGCTGGGGGTCCCAGGCTCACACCCTCGCTGTGCCACCCCCCCAGCGCCCATCTCAGGGGCCCCCTAGGGCCGAGCTGCTCTTCCCCCGAGACCCCCAGAGGCTCTTGTGCACATCCTGCCCCCGGGGGCCGGGACCCCTCCCCCAGTGCCAGCCCCTTCCTGGGGTAACCACTGGGGGGCCCAACCCCCTCACTGTTCTCTCTCTGATTCCCCCCCAGGGTGGGCTCATCAACTTTGAAAAGAGGCGGAAGGTGAGTGGGGGGAGGGGGGCTGGCCGGGACCCTGGGAGAGCAGAGGGGAGTGGGGGGGGGGAGGGGCTGGGAGTCAGGACTCCTGAGATCTCTGATCTGTTGGTGGGAGAAATTGGGGGGGAGGGTCAGGGGATGGGAGCTGGGGGGGGATGGGAAGGGGGCTGGGGGGGTGGGGGACAGGAAGCTGGGGGGGGTGGATGGCGGGGATGGAGGACAGGAGGCCTGCGGTGGCGGGATGGGAGCTGGGGGGCACGGGGAGTGGATGGGAGGCTGCGGGGGGATGGGAGCTGGGGGGTGACAGGATGGGAGGCTGTGGGGGGGCGGGAGGCTGGGGGACAGGAGGCGGATGGCGGGGATGGGAGCTGTGGGGTGGGAGGATTGGGGGGACGGGAGCTGTGGGGCGGGAGAATGTGGGGGGCGGGGAGGACTGGAGCTGTGGGGACAGGAGCTGGGGAGGCGGGAGGCTGGGGGGGCAGGGAGGACGGGAGTTGGGGGGACAGGAGGAGGATGTGGGGGACGGGAGCTGTGGGGCGGGAGGATGTGGGGGGGATGGGAGCTGGGGGGCGGGATGATGTGGGGGGGAGGGGAGCGGTGGGGCGGGAGGATTTGGGGGGACGGGAGCTGTGGGGCGGGAGGATGTGGGGGACGGGAGCTATGGGGCGGGAGGATTGGGGGGGACGGGAGCTGTGGGGACAGGAGGCGGATGGCGGGGACGGGAGCTGTGGGGCGGGAGGATTGGGGGGACGGGAGCTGTGGGGCGGGAGGATTAGGGGGGACAGAACCGGTGGGGCGGGAGGATTGGGGGGACGGGAGCTGTGGGGCGGGAGGATGTGGGGGACGGGAGCTGTGGGGCGGGAGGATGGGGGGGGACGGGAGCTGTGGGGGCAGGAGGCGGGTGGCGGGGCAGGATGGGAGTTGGGGGGACAGGAGGCGGATGGCGGGGACGGGAGCTGTGGGGCGGGAGGATTGGGGGGGACGGGAGCTGGGGGGGGCGGGAGGATTGGGGGGATGGGAGCTGGGGGGGCGGGAGGATGTGGGGGGGACGGGAGCTGGGGGGGCGGGAGGATGTGGGGGGGACGGGAGCTGTGGGGCGGGAGGATTGGGGGGGACGGGAGCTGTGGGGGCAGGAGGAGGTTGGCGGGAACGGGAGCTGTGGGGCGGGAGGATTGGGGGGGACGGGAGCTGGGGAGGCGGGAGCCTGGGGGGGGACGGGAGCTGTGGGGCGGGAGGATTGGGGGGGACGGGAGCTGCGGGGCGGGAGGATTGGGGGGACGGGAGCTGTGGGGCGGGAGGATGGGGGGGATGGGAGCTGGGGGGCGGGAGGATGGGTGGGGACGGGAGCTGGGGGGGCAGGAGGAGGATGGCGGGGACGGGAGCTGGGGGGGCAGGAGGAGGATGGCGGGGACGGGAGCTGGGGGGGCGGGAGGATGGGGGGACGGGAGCTGGGGGGGCGGGAGGATGGGGGGGGACGGGAGCTGTGGGGCGGGAGGATTGGGGGGGACGGGAGCTGTGGGGCGGGAGGATGGGGGGGACGGGAGCTGGGGGGCGGGAGGATGGGGGGGGGGGCGGGAGGATGGGGGGGACGGGAGCGGGGCCCTGAACCCCGTCTCTGGGCCCAGGAGGCCGAGATCCTGCTGCGGATCCAGCAGCTGCAGGCGTCGTGCCGGGGCTACGCCCTGCGCCCCAACCCCCCCGTGCTGGCCGCCTTCCAGCGCCACGGCCGGCTCGCCGAGGAGCAGAGGTACCCGGGGGGCTCGGGGGTCGCAGTGGCGGGGCAGGTGGGAGGTGGGAGGTGGTCAGTGAGCAGGGAGTGCAGTGGGGGGCAGAGGAGGGGCTAGAGGGGGCCGGTGGTGAGGGGGGGCAGGAGAGAGGACACTGAGGGGGGCAGGAGAGAGGTCGGGGGTCAGTGAGGGGGGGCAGTAGGGAGGTGGGGGAGGGGGCAGAAGAGAGGCTGGGGGCAGTAGGGAGGCGGGGTAGGGGGCAGTGAGGGGGGCAGGAGAGAGGCCGGGGGCAGTGGGGGGGGGGCAGTAGGGAGGCTGGGGGGCAGTAGGGAGGCGGGGTAGGGGGCAGTGAGGGGGGGCAGGAGAGGCTGGGGGCAGTAGGGAGGTGGGGCGGGGGGCAGGAGAGAGGCCGGGGGTCAGTGGGGGGGCAGTGGGGCATCACGTGGGGAGCTGCCTGGAGCCTCCCCCTCCACGATGGAAGGAGCGAAGTAGCCGCAGAAGGGGGGGGGCAGGACGGACACTCGCTAACCCCCCATCCCCCCCCCCAGCTACCGGGTCTCGTGGCTCATTGAGCCCCCAGCCGACTCCTGCCCCAACTCACCCCGCGTCAAACGCAGCCTCAGCAAACGCTTCAGCTCGTAAGTCGCCCCCAGCTCGGCAGTCGCCCCCCCAGCTCGGGAGTTACCCCGGCCCCCCCAGCTCGGCAGTCGCCCCCCCAGCTCAGGAGTTACCCCGCCCCCCCGGCCCCCCTGCAGCTGGGAGCCCCCATCAGCGCCGTGCCGCGGCCGGGGGACCTGGGCTCTCCGAAAGGCCGGACGGGACGATCCCAATGGTCTGTCCAGCCGCGTCCGTCTGCCTGTGAGCAGCCCCCCCGGGAGCCGGGAGCCCTGCCTGGGGGGCGTGGGGATGGCGCTGCCTGTGCCCAGCCTGCCTCAGTTTCCCATGGGGGGTCCCGTCGGCTTCCCGCATCCCCTGCCCAGAGGGGTCGATCCTGGGGGCGCCATGGGGCAGCCCTAGGCCAGGCCTCACTCCCCTCTCCTCTGGGGGTCATTCCCCTGGCACTAGCGGCTGGTCAGGCAGAATCAGTGGGGAAACTGAGGCACGCCTAGTGGTCATAAAACTATGACCAGGTTTCCCACATGCATGTGGGGGAGGGGCAGGGGGTCCGTGGGTACTGGGGGGAGGAGGTGGGTGCTGGGGGGCGTCTCGCTCTGGGAGGGTGGAATTGGCATCTGGAGAGGGATGGAGATGTCTGGGGGGCAGGTTCTCTTTTCGCCCTCCCCCAGCCCTCACCCCCATCTCCCCTCAGGCTCCTGCTGGGGGCCGAGGCCCTGCCCCCCCGTCTGCCCTCCGCCAAGGGCAGCATCTCGCCCGCGGGCACCGGCAGCAGCTGCGAAGCCGATGAGGGGCCCAGTGCCCCCTGCTCCCCGGAGATGGGGGGGCCCCTTGGCAAGGTACCGTGGGATGCCGGGGGGCTGCCGGGGTAGCTGGGGGTGGGCTGAGCTGGGCCAGTGCAAAGGCCAGTGTCCACTGGGCTCCAGTGATTAGAGCAGGGGGAGGGGGGAACCCCGGACTCCTGGGTTCTCTCCCCGCTCTGGGAGGGGAGTGGGGTGCAGTGGTTAGAGCTGGGGGGGAGGGCGGGGCTGGGAGCCCGGACTCCTGGGTTCTGTCCCCGCTTTGGGAGGGGAGTGGGGTGCAGTGGTTAGAGCTGGCAGGGAGGGCGGGGCTGGGAGCCCGGACACCTGAGTTCTATCCCCGCTTTGGGAGGGGAGTGGGGTGCAGTGGTTAGAGCTGGGGGGGAGGGTGGGTCTGGGAGCCTGGACTCCTGGGTTCTATCCCCGCTTTGGGAGTGGGGTGCAGTGGTTAGAGCTGGCAGGGAGGGCGGGGCTGGGAGCCCGGACTCCTGGGTTCTGTCCCCGCTTTGGGAGGGGAGTGGGGTGCAGTGGTTAGAGCTGGGGGGAAGGGTGGGTCTGGGAGCCTGGACTCCTGGGTTCTATCCCCGCTTTGGGAGTGGGGTGCAGTGGTTAGAGCTGGCAGGGAGGGCGGGGCTGGGAGCCCGGACTCCTGGGTTCTATCCCCGCTTTGGGAGGGGAGTGGGGTGCAGTGGTTAGAGCTGGTGGGGACTCCTGGGTTCTCTCCCTGATTGCTCACCATCTCCCATTCCCCGCCCCCCTCCCCCCCCCCCCGCGCCCAGAGCCTGCTGGAGCTGCCGGTGAGCACCTGCCCCCCCGAGGAGCCGCCCTCCCCCCTCGCCCGCCGCCCCGGCTCGCCCCTGTACAACCAGCAGGGGGCGGACTCGTGCATCGTGCGGGTCAGCATGGACAATGCCCACGGCAACCTCTACAGGAGCATCCTGGTGAGGGGGGCTGGGGGGGGTCCTGCCTGTGGGGGGCGGGGCTGGGGCTGGCCCCGCCCCATCCCCATTGCTGCCCTGTACCCTCCCCATCCTGCATGCTCCCCCACCCCCACCCCTGCTTGTGCTGCCCCCTCCCCCACCCTGATCCTGTGCCCCCCTCCGGCCCCCCAGCTGACCAGCCAGGACAAGACCCCGGCCGTGGTGCTGCGCGGCCTCCAGAAACACGGCCTGGACGGGACCCCGCCCGGAGCCTTCCAGCTCCTGCAGCTGCTGGGGGGCGGCAGAGGTGAGGGGGGCCCGGCTGGGACGGGGAGCAGAGGGCAAGGTGGGGGGAGGGGAGGTGTCACAGGTGGGGGGAAGGTGGGGGGGGGTGAGGGCATGGGGAGAGGGGAGGTGTGGGGGGAGGAGCAGGGGGTGTTGCTGGAGCAGAGGACCAGGTGGGGGGAGCACATGGGGGGTATCAGGGTATGGGGGAGGGGAAGTGTCACAGGTGGGGGAAAGGTGGGGGGGTATCAGGGCATGGGGGGAGGAGGGGAGGTGTTGGGGGAGGGGCAGGGGGAGACAAGGACCAGCTGGGGGGTCTTCAGTACCATTGTGCCCCCCTCACACTCTCCTCCGACCCCCCCAGAGCTGCTGATCCCTGACGGGGCCAACGCCTTCTACGCCATGAATCCAGCCGCCAACTTCGACTTCGTCCTGCGCCGGAAGGGCCCCCCCAGCCCCCGCCTCCCCCGACCCACCACTGCCCACAAAACCCCCCCTCCCCTCCCCCCCAGCCCAGCCCTAACCACGGAGCCCCCACTCCCCTCCCCCCAAGGGCCCTTTTCGCCCCTAGCACCCTGCAGGCCGGGCACCCCCCCACGCTCCCCCCTCTCCTCCCTCCCAGCCCCTAGCACCTCCCCCCGGCAGCCTCCCCCGGCCTCTCCCCCCTGATCTCCACCCAGAGCCCCCTGCTTCATTCCCCAGCCCCCACCCCCACCCCCACCCCCCGGCTGCAGGTCCAGCTCCTCCCTGCACCCGCTGTTGGCCCCTCCCCAAGTCGCCAGGACCCTGGGGATCTACACCACCCCACCCCGCCATCGGGGAAACAAGCCTCAGCTGGGCTCCCCCAATTCCCACCCCCCCAGTCAGTCCCTGGGTATGGGGCCCCCCCTCAGCCTGCCCCCCGTCCCGCCCTGCAGCCAGGAGCGCGGCGCGTGCCGTGGGGCACCGGAGACGCTAGGATCGGCTGTGCTGGGGGCTGCCCTGCTCCCAGGAAGAGGGGTTTGGGGGGCAGGCGATCCACGGGGGCCTGGAGGGGCCAGCGCTCCTGGGAGAGGTCCCCGCTGAGGGGTGGGGTCTGTGCTGGGGGTTCCCCCCTCGCTGCTCCCCACCAATCAGCTGGGGGGGGGGGGCTCTGAATCCTGGATTTTCCAATAAACCCCCCTGAGCAGAGCAAACCGTGGTCTGAGGGTTTGTTCTGCCCCCCCCCCCGGGGGGGATCTGGGGCAGGCCCGTTTTTGCAGGGGGTGGAAATGGGGGGCCAGTGATTTTGCAGCTGGTTGAGCCCCCCTCCAGTGGCCACTAAGTGGCAGCAGCTGGCCCTGGCCCTGGCTCCCTTGGGGGGCCCCGGCTGGGGAGCTGGTGGGGCTCTAGGCTGGGTGCGGCTGTGTTTTCAGCCCCACCCCCTGGTTGCCGTGACAATGCTGGGGAGATGAGCCTCGCTCTGGGTGTGGGGGGAGCTGCCAGAAGCCCCCAGACGGGGGCAGGGAGGGGGCGTCGGCGTCTCATTCCCCTCCGCAGCTTTGTGTGTTGGTGGGTGGGGGGTCCCCACTGCAGGATCAGGCCCTTTGCAACCCCAGGATCAAGGTGTCTTCAGCCCCCCCCAGCCCACAATTGGGCCCTTGGCGGATGTGCCCCCCCCCGCTCCAGAATTGGGCCCTCAGTCACCCCCCACCAGCAGGCCGGGGCCTGGAGCTGCAGCAGGATCGGATCTTGGGGGGTCGGCTCCTGGGGTCCCACGTCCCCCTCGCTACGGCTGACGCTGGGCTCGCCCCCAGGCCACTGTGGGGGGGAGGAGCACGGGGCTAGGAGGGGGCGACGGACCCCGTCTGGGAGTCCGAGCCCCAGAGATCCCCAGGGTCCCGCAGCCGCTTCCTGCCCGGCACAGCCCTGCCCCAGGTCTGCCAGCAGCGGGCACCGGATAGATAGAGGGGGGACCTGGGGCAGGTGGGGGGTGGGAAGGGATGGATAGAGGAGGGCATCGGGCCGGGTGGGGGTTGGGGAGGGGTGGATAGAGGGGGTATGAGGCAGGTGGGGGGTGGGTAGGGATGGATGGGGGGAATGGGGGCAGGTGGGGGACATGGGGCAGGTGGGGGGGAAGGGATGAACAGAGGGGGAATGGGGCAGGCGGGTGCCCATGGGGAGGGACAGATGGGGGTTGGGAAGGGATGGATGGAGGAATGGGGGCAGGTAGGGGGTGGGTAGGGATGGATTGGGGGACTGGGGGTGGGTGGGGGTGGGTCGGGATAGACAGAGGGGGAATGGGGGCGGGTGGGGGACATGGGGCAGATGGGGTGGGAAGCTATGGACAGAGGGAATGGGGGCGGGTGGGGGACATGGGGCAGGTGGGGGTGGGAAGGGATGGACAGAGGGGGAATGGGGGCGGGTGGGGGACCTGGGGCAGGTCGGGCTCGGAAGGGATGGACAGAGGGGGAATGGGGGCGGTAGGGGGACATGGGGCAGGTCGGTGGGGAAGGAATGGACAGAGGAGGAATGGGGGCGGGTGGGGACATGGGGCAGGTGGGGGTGGGAAGGGATGGACAGAGGGGGAATGGGGGCAGGTGGGGGTGGGAAGGGATGGACAGAGGGGGAATGGGGGTGGGTGGGGACATGGGGCAGGTGGGGGGGAAGGGATGGACAGAGGAGGAATGGGGGCGGGTGGGGGACATGGGGCAGGTGGGGGGAAGGGATGAACAGAGGGGGAATGGGGGTGGGTGGGGGACATGGGGCAGATGGGGGGGAAGGGATGGACAGGGGCTCGGGGCAGGCGGGTGCCCGTGGGGAGGGACAGATGGGGGCTGGGTGAGGGTTGCGAAGGGATTGATGGGGCAGGTGGGGGTGGGTAGGTATGGATGGGGGGCATGGGACTGGGTGGGGTGGGAAGGGATGGATGGGGGGAATGGGGGTAGGTGGAGGGTGGGTAGGGATGGATGGGGGCTGGGTAGGGGTGGGAAGGGATGGACAGAGGGGGAATGGGGGTGGGTGGGGGACATGGGGCAGGTGGGGTGGGAAGGGATGGACAGAGGGGGAATGGGGGTGGGTGGGGGACATGGGGCAGGTGGGGGGGAAGGGATGGACAGAGGGGGCATGGGGCTGGGTGGGGGTGGGAAGGGATGGACAGAGGGGGAATGGGGGCAGATGGGGGGGAAGGGATGGACAGAGGGGCTCGGGGCAGGCGGGTGCCCGTGGGGAGGGCCCATAGATCACACGGGGGGCAGACGGGTTCTGCAGCTGGCTGGCGCAGGGCCGTGCCCTGGGTTTCTCTGGCCCGCGGTGCCTCCCTGGCACCAGGCCAGGCTCCCTGCCCCTCGCTGGGGGGCACCCGGCGGCAGGGGGCCGGGTCCATCGGCTGCGAATTGCGGGTGCTACCAGGTGCACGATCCCCAGTTTATTCAATGCCCACTGGGGACGGGGGACCCGGCCCCCCAGGACCCGCTCCCAGCCCAGAGGGTGGGGCTGAGGGTCTGCGCCTGTGGGTCCACAGGGGCTGCTCCAGGCCGGGCGTTTGGGGGATCAGCCGCCCCTTGGCCCCATGTGACCCTGGCTCTGCCCTGGCTCATTAGTCCCCTGCTCGCAGCCTCGGCGGGGCCCCCGGGTGGCCCTGAGGGGTCGCGTGGGGCCGCCTGGCCAAGCCAGAGCATGGACCCAGCAGAGCTGCCGTGGGCACCGTTCTGGCTCTGCCCTTTGGCCGGCCAAGGGGGCAGCGCTGAACCCCCGGCCTGACCCCTTTGTTCTGGTGCCGGGGCTGGGTTGCTGGGTGTTAATGGGGGGTCCGGGGGGGGCTCCCCTTGGCTGTTTGGAATCTCCAGCTGGTGCTTGAACCAGCCCCTGGGTCCACCCTAGCCAGCCCCAGGTGCCTGCTCTGGGCCAAGAGCAGATTTAACCCTTTCGCATCCGCTGGGGAGCAAGGCTACGTCCGGAGGGAAACTGAGGCACATGTGAGCGTCATGAAAATATTACTGAAATTTCCCATTTTGCCACAGCCCCCCAGGCAGCTTCGTTAGCGTCTCAGCTGCGCTTCCAGGCTGCGTCCGGGGTCAGGGCCCCCTTCGGGCCTGGTGCTGCACAGACCCCGCCCGGGATCAGGGCCCCCTTGGGCCAGGCGCTGCCCGGACCCACTGAGAGACAGTCCCTGCCCCGGAGCTGACAAGCTAAAGAAACACTCTCCCCACTGGGCAGGTGGGGAAACTGAGGCACAGAGGGATGACGTGACGGGCGCATGCGCAGGGGCTCTGTGTCTCAGTCCCAGATCAAACGGCTCCTTTGAACTGTAAATACCCCCCCTTTGGAATCTGTAACACTGCCGGGGGGAGGGAATCAGGCCATGAGGACCCCCCCCACACACACAAAGCCCCTGCCCCCCCACCTGGCTCTCCCATCTCACCACTAGCTTCCTGCCCCCCAATCCCTGCAGTTGCTTAGCAACCAGCCAGCCTTATTCCTTCCACCACCCCCCTGTTAAGGGGGGGTCCCTAATACCCCCCCCCAGTCTTGGTGATCCCGGCTCCCACCAACCCCAGTGTGACCCCTGAGGTGACAAGGGGGGTCCATCAGCCCACGGTGCCCCCCGATCTCTTCTTGCTGTCCCAGCTTGGAAAGGGTTAACGGGCAGGCCCCATGGGGGAAATGGGCGGGAGCCCCTGGGGCGGGGGCGGGGGGATTATCCTGCATGGGGAGGGGGCGATAAGCAGCAGGGAGAGAGGGAAGTGTCCTGGGAATGGCTGATATGGGTCCTCTCCTCCCCCCCAGTGTCTCTGGCCCCTGCCCATCCCCCCTCCAACCACTAGCCCCCGAGGCCTCTCCCAGAGCTGGGGCTAGAACCCAGGTGTCCTGCCCCCCCACCACCCTGCACTCAGAGCTGAGGCTAGAACCCAGGAGTCCTGCCCCCTGCCCCCCCCTTTCAGAGCTGAGGCTAGAACCCAGGAGTCCTGCTCCCCCGCCCCCCGGCTCAGAGCTGGGGATAGAACCCAGGAGTCCGGACCCCCCTCCCCTCCCCTCCCCTCCCCCACTACTCCCCACAGCCGGGGTGTCACGGAGCCCCCGGGCGGCGCGGGCGCTGCTCTGGAGCTGCTCCCCACCAAGCCGGGCAGGACTCTGGGGAGCCTCCTCTCCCTTGGAGCAGCCTGTCCCCAGGGCAAGAAGCTCCCACGGCTTCACCTCCTGGGTCTCTCCTTGGAGCATTCAGCATCCTCTGCCCCTCCGTGCGCTTCCCACAGCGAGTCGCCCCGGCGGGGTCCTGGGGGGGCCACCGGGTCCTGCCCCCCCACATGACTCTCAGCCAGCCAGTAACACAGAGGTTTATTCGATGACAGGAACAGGGTCTAACACAGAGCTTGTAGGTACCGCGAGCCGGACCCCTCGGCCGGGTCCATTCTGGGGGGCAGTGAGCCAGACCCCCACGTCTGCCCCTCACTCCTCGTCCCCAGCCAGCCCCAAACTGAACCCCCTCCAGCCCCTCCTCCTCTCTGCTCAGTTCCTCTCCCGGGCCACGTGGTCACCTGATTTCTTTGTTCTCCCCCACCTGTACCATCCCCTTGGGGGGGGGAAGGGCCTGGCCATTAGTTGCCAGGCGCCAGAGGGTCGGCCAGAAACTGAGCCCCCCCCCCAGTATTCAGAGGGAACATTAAGAACAGCCCCACTTTGTCACCTGGGGATAGAACCCAGGAGTCCTGACACACACACCCCTTCCCTGAGCTGGGGCTAGACCCCAACCCCAAGCTGGACAAAGTCCCCAGTGGCTGATGGTTTAACCTTATAAGGAGCCCGTGAGTATGTTTGTGTGTGTGCGTAATAATACATGTGTGTGATTATATGCCAGGCTGTATGTGCCTGAGTGTGGGTGTGTGTGTGTGGGTGTATGTTCATGGGTGTGCATGCAGGGATGTGCCTGTATTCGGGGTGGGGTATGGGTGCATGCAAGGAGGCACATGTCTTTGCGCGTGTCTGCAGGCGTGTAGTCATGTGTGTGCAGGGATGTGTATATACCAGTATGTCTGAGGCTACATGCATGTGTGTGTGTGTGTGTGTGTGTGTATATTTATGTATGCATGCAGCGATGTGCCTGTATTCGTGGGGGAGGTGCAGGAATGTACACATGTTTGTGCATGTGTGTATTCATGTGTGTGCAGGGATGTGCATGTGCTAGTGTGTCTGTCACTGCATTCATGTGTGTATGTGTTCACGTGTGCAGTTAGGGAATGTGCCTGTATTCGGGGGGAGTGTGTGCATGTAGGAGTGTGCATGTGTTTGTGCATGCATGTAGTCATGTGTGTGCAGGGATGTGCCTGTATTTGGGGGGGAGGTACATGCAGGAATGTACGTGTGTGTGCATGTGTGTAGTCGTGTGTATATAGGGATGTGCCTGTATTCGGGGAGAGGTGCATGCAGGAATGTACGTGTGTGTGCATGCGTGTAGTCATGTGTGTGCAGGGATGTGCCTGTATTTGGGGGGAAGTACATGCAGGAATGGGGGTGTGTGTGTGTGTGCAGGCATGTAGTCATGTGTGTGCAGGGATGTGCCTGTATTCGGGGGGAGGTACATGCAGGAATGTACATGTGTGTGCATGCGTGTAGTCGTGCCTGTGCAGGGATGTGCCTGTATTCGGGGGGGGAGGTGCATGCAGGTATGTACGTCTGTGCATGTGTGTAGTCATGTGTGTGCAGGGATGTGCCTGTATTTGGGGGGAAGGTACATGCAGGAATGTACATGTGTGTGTGCATGTGTGTAGTCGTGCCTGTGCAGGGATGTGCCTGTATTCGGGGGGGGGAGGTGCATGCAGGAATGTACGTCTGTGCATGTGTGTAGTCGTGCCTGTGCAGGGATGTGCCTTTATTTGGGGGGAAGGTACATGCAGGAATGTACATGTATGTGTGTGCATGCGTGTAGTTGTGTGTGTGCAGGGATGTGCCTGTATTCGGGGAGAGGTACATGCAGGAATGTACATGTGTGTGCATGCGTGTAGTCGTTCCTGTGCAGGGATGTGCCTGTATTCGGGGGGGAGGTGCATGCAGGAATGTACGTCTGTGCATGCGTGTAGTCATGTGTGTGCAGGGATGTGCCTGTATTTGGGGGGAGGTGCATGCAGGAATGTACGTGTGTGTGTGCATGCATGTAGTCGTGTGTGTGCAGGGATGTGCATGGAGCAGTGTGTCCGGGGCTGCAGGCGTGTACTCCTAGCTATATGGCGACACTGGTGCGTGGGTTGGGGGTGGGGCTGGGGGCGTTGAGTGGGACGTTCCGTTACCACCCCCACGATCGCGCCATTCAGCTGTTTCAAAGAGGCCCCGGGCTTGGTGTAAACAGCCCGGTCCAGCCCGGCGCCGCTCCGGCGCCTTATCTCTGGCCAACACGCGGTGTTTGTTCCAGCCTGTCCCTCCCCATGTTCTTGCTGGGACAGAGCTCACCTGCGTCACGGGGGCCGGGGCTTGGGGCCGGCCTGGCTTTGATTGACGGCCGGACAGTTTGTTTTTCACAGTAAAAAGTGGGGAGGGGGGTGTTAGTGAAAGCTACAAACGGCTGCTTGAGCTGGGTCCAATTCCCAGCTGTGCCCCCCGGTGACGTCACGGCCTGGCTCTGTGCCTCAGTTTCCCCATCCGTACAATGGGGATAATGAACCTCATTTTGTCTGGCTTGGGAGTGCTTGGGGCAAGGACTGTCTCACTGGGTCTGGGCAGCGCCTGATGCAAGGGGGCCCCGATCTTGGACAGGGTCTGGGCAGCGCCTGGCACAAGGGGGACCCTGATCTCGGTCGGGGTCTGCACAGCCCCTGGCACAGGGGGGCCCTGATCTGGGTTGGCACCTCTAGGGGTCTTGCAAGGCACAAAAGCAGCAATCCCAGTGTGCTGGCATCACAACGCCCTGTTTTATCTGCTGTCCAGCCCCAACGTCCCCTGGGAGGGTTTGATTATCTTGCTGCTGCGGGGAAGGGACCTGCCTTCCTTCCAGCCCGACGGTTGGGGAGTGCAGGCGGGGGGTGTCTAAGTCCCCTTTAACACCCTCTTTCCAGCACTCTCTGTGTCTGGGGTGCATCACCCCTCCCCCCCCCCCCCCCGTTTGGCTCAGGTCCCGTGAGCTGGGCCTGAGTGTCCCTGTGTGCTGCAGGGGGAGGGAGCCGGCTGCCATCTCCCGCTCGATCCCCCCGCTGCAAAGTGCAGGATCGGCCCTGCTAGAGCCCATGGGTGGGGAGTCACTGCCTCGTCTGATCAACTCCCCAGCTGTGCATCCAAAGGGCCAGTGAATCCTGTGTGATCCTGGATCCCAACGGTCACTGATCCACAGTCCCCCATTGTATCCCACCAGGCAGAATCCCCTGCATCCCATGGGGCAGTGATCTGCTCCCCCTGGATCCCACGGGGCAGTGATCCGCTCCCCCCTGGATCCCACAGGGCAGTGATCCGCTCCCCCTGGATCCCACGGGGCAGTGATCCGCTCCCCCCCTGGATCCCACGGGGCAGTGATCTGCTCCCCCTGGATTGCACTGGGCAGTGATCTGCTCCCCTGGATCCCACAGGGCAGTGATCCACTCCCCCCTGCATCCCACAGGGCAGTGATCCGCTCCCCCCTGGATCCCATGGGGCAGTGATCCGCTCCCCCCTGGATCCCATGGGGCAGTGATCCGCTCCCCCTGGATCCCACAGGGCAGTGATCCGCTCCCCCTGCATCCCACAGGGCAGTGATCCGCTCCCCCTGGATCCCACGGGGCAGTGATCTGCTCCCCCCTGGATCCCACGGGGCAGTGATCTGGATCCCCTGTCCAGCCCCAATGATCCCCTCCCCAAGGCAGTGGAGGGGGCAATGGGGGAGATGTGGGGGCGTCTCTACCGCTCCTGGCTCCTCTCCAACTCCCTGCCCTGCTCCTCAGCCTCCCCTAGCAGCAGCCCCAGCCCAGCCCTTATCTGTCCCCTCCCAGCCCGCCCGCCCCGAGCGCAGCCACAACCTGCAGCCAGGGAGCCCTGCCAGGCCAGACGCTGAGCGCTCCGGTTGTCCCTTCCCCGGGCCATGGAGCCTCATCGGAGCCACATCGCTGCCCTCTGCACCGTGCTGCTCTGGGCCGCCTGCACCACGCAGGAGGGAGCCGGCCCCGGCAACGACTTCAACATCCAAGGTACCAGCGCGGGCCCGGGGGGCTGGCAGTGCCCTGCGGGCTGGGGGCGGGTGAGCGGCCCGGGGGCCAGGCAGGGGCATGGGCAGGAGTGTTTCATAACAGGAAACCGATTTCCTGCCTCTGCTGGTAGAACCTGACAGCTAGTGTGTGCGGGTGTGTGTGTTCACGTGTGTGTGCACGAATGTGTGTGTTCACGTGTGTGTGTTCACGTGTGCGTGCATGAATGTGTGTGTTCACGTGTGTGTGCGTGCACGTTTGTGTTCATGTGTGCATGAATGTGTGTGTGCACACGTGTGCATGTGTGAATGTGTGTGTGTGTGTGCGGGGGTGTGTGTGCATGCGGGTCTGTGTATTCATGTGTGTGTGCATGTGTGTGTTCACATATGTGTGTGTTCACATGTGTGCGTGCATGTGTGTGTTCACGTGTGTGTGCGTGAATGTGTGTGTGCATGCGGGTGTGTGCATGTGTGTGTGTATTCACGTGTGTGTGCGGGTGTGCGGGCACATGCGTGAGTGTGGGGGGTGCGCTTGCAGGCATTTGTGCTGAGTGCATGCTGGGTGTGTGCGTGCACATGTGTGTACCCAGCTTTAGTGAATGTGGCTGTGAAACATGCTCTGATGTCTTAGCCCAGTGTGTGGGGCTGCCCGATCGATCCCCTGACACACATATCGCTCCAGCCCAGGGCCGCCCTGGGGGGGGGGGCAAGTGGGGCAATTTCCCCAGGCCCTGGGCCCCCCACGAGAATATCGTATCCTATAGGATTGCAGCTCTTTTTTATGGAAGGGGCCCCTGAAATTGCTTTGCCCCCGGCCCCCTGAATCCTCCGGGCGGCCCTGCTCCAGCCGGCTCTCCGGCCTCAGACACCTCTGTCCTACCAAGAGCCTGAACTACAGCAGAGCCGACCCGTTCCCGCGCCTCTCTCCCCATACACCCCCTCTATCTATCTATCTATTCCCACACACCCCCTCTATCTATCTATCTATCTATCTATCTATCTCCACACACCCATCCCTCCATCCAGATGCCTACATGGCCGTAACCGCCAGTGCTCTGAGCATCTCCAGAAGGATGCTGCAGTTGGGGGAAGCCCCCTGGCAGAGTTTATCGCTGACCCACTGGCCCATGTGCTGACACGTTATATAGACGCAGAGGTAATTAGCGGCAACCTCCTAGAAGTGCTGCAGAGCCAGGCTTGGGCAAATTTGATTTTTATTTTTGAGCAGTTGGACGGATAATCTCGGTGTTTATTCGTAAGGTGTTTTTTTTAGATTTGCATTGAGCTAAATCTTCATAGCTGCACAAAATTGGGGGTTTTAATCAGCCAATGGGGGGTGTTGATGACAATTATTTAATGGCACTAGACGTTCAGATGCAAAAAGTTCAAGCTTTCTAATCGGTACAACCCAAAGGGTCAATGTCACGTATCGAAATACACAAAGGAAACAGCCTTAAATCAAGCTCCTGCCTCCTCGGGCAGCGCTCTGCCGCGCTGTACGTTTCACTGATCATCGGCGGAAACACTTGTTATCAGTTTGTGCCTGTACTGTGTGAAATCAACATTTACTGATACCAATCTGCTCCTCCCAAGCCCGTGCACAGATAAGCGTGGGGGGCGGTTGCACAAGCGTGTGTGTTATGTGAAATATCTTTGGAGAAATGTACATGGTAAAAAGATGAACTGTATGGCTAAGGAGGTAGCTGTGTAGCTATATACGGACGGGGTGGGGTGCATGTCGGAAAGATGCATGATGAGAAGCTGCCGTGTACAGACAGCGAGATGTGGATCTATGTACAGATAGAGAAGTGTGTGTATAATTTGTGGGTCTATGTAAAATATGTGAGTGTCTGCCTCTTGGTGTATGTGTATGTATGTCAAATGTGTGAGTGTGTGCAGAAATCTGTGTCTCTGGAGTACATATATACACACACACAAATATAGATAGACACGTGTATGATACACACACGTCTCACGGCTATTTATGTATCTCTGAAGAGGATGCGTGTCTATAGCTGCGCGTGTGTATATCTGTATATTGTGTGTTTGTTTACTATCTAGCCTCTTGGAATGTTTTCCAAACCGTATTTCACGTAGTACATCTAAGCCTGGACAGCGTCTGAAACGGCCTTATCAGGTGTCGCATACAAGGTTGTTTTGAACGGCCTTGGCCTGAAGGAGGCGGGAGGCAGAACAACTCAAAGAGAAAAGGGGGGGGGGAGAGGGGGGACATCACGGTTGGGGGGTTTACCCCAGATCAGGGAGAGGAGGTGGAGGAGGCATTTCTAGAACGAATAACAGAAGGATCCAAAACACAAGACCTGGTAGTAAGGGGGGGTGGGGGCGGGGGTGGAACTTCACCTCCCCAGACATCTGTTGGGAAAGGAATTTGGCAAGATTTCCAGGACTCTGCTGCACTGTGCTGGGGCCAGCTGTTCGTTCCAGCCAGCGGAGCAGGGCCGCCCGGAGGAGTCAGGGGGCCGGGGGCAAAGCAATTTCGGGGGCCCCTTCCATAAAAAAAAGTTGCAATACTATAGAATACGATATTCTCGTGGGGGCCCCTGCCCCCCCCCCCCGGGCAGCCCTGCAGCGGAGGAAGTAACCGGGGCACAGGCAGTTTTGACTTGATTCTGATCAGTGGTTGCAAATCTGAAGTTGGAAGGCAATTTGGGTGAACATAAGAATGGCCAGAGTGGGTCAGACCAAAGGTCCACCCATCCCAGTGTCCTGTCTTCCGACAGTGACCAATGCAGGTGCCCCAGAGGGAGTGAACCTAACAGGCAATGATCAGTGATCTCTCTCCTGCCATCCATCTCCACCCTCTGACGAACAGAGGCGAGGGACACCATTCCTTACCCATCCTGGCTAGTAGCCATTCATGGGCTTAACTTCCATGAATTTATCTAGTTCTCTTTTAAATGCTGTTATAGTCCTGGCCTTCACAGCCTCCTCAGGCAAGGAGTTCCACAGGTTGACTGTGCGCTGAGTGAAGAAGAACTTCCTTTTATTTGTTTTAAACCTGCTGCCCGTTAATTTCATTTGGTGGCCCCTAGTTCTTATATTATGGGAACAAGTAAATAACTTTTCCTTATTCACTTTCTCCACATCACTCATGATTTTACATACCTCTATCATATCCCCCCTTAGTCTCCTCTTTTCTTTTTTGGTGGAAGTGATTGTGACGGGATAGATTCCGTGTTTCGAGGGAAAGGAAGGAACAGGACAATGGACATCCAAAAAAGCAGACGCTGACAAACTCCAAGAACTGGCAGCTGAGGTCCCACGGGAAGCAAATCTGTGGGATAAAGGAGTTGAGCTGGCGGCTTCTCAAGGAGACACTATGAAAGGCACAACTGTGAAGTAGCCCAATGCGAAGGAGAGCGCAGAAGAACAGTAAGAGGCCAACGGGGCTCCTCCCAGAGCTCGTTAGTGACCTGAAAATCAAAAAGGAATCCTACAAAGAGTGGAAACCCGGATGACCTGCTCAGGAGGAGAACAAAAGACCAGCACAAGCCTGTAGGGACAAAATCAGACAGGCTAAGGCACAAACTGAGTCACACCTGCGAGGGTCATGTAAAGCAAGAAGAGGTTCTTTAAATCCATTAGGAGCAAGAGAAACGCAAAGGAAAGTGGAGGTCCTCTGCTTAGCAGGGAAGGAGAGCTCATAATCCAGGGCAGATTGGCAGAGGCCCTGGAGGTTTTTCGCCTTCCTCTGCAGCATGGGGCAGGGGTCACTGGCTGGAGGATTCTCTGCAGCTTGAGGTCTTCAAACCACGATCTGAGGACTTCAGTAACTCAGACCTAGGTCAGGGGTTTGTTCCAGGAGTGGGTGGGTGAGATTCTGGGGCTGCGTTGTGCAGGAGGTCAGACTAGGTGACCATAATGGTCCCTTCTGACCTTCAGTCTATGAGTTTATGAACTGACGACATCGAGAAGGCTGAAGTGTATCGTGCCCATTTTGCTTCAGTCTTCATGAAAACGGCTAACGGTGCCCAGGTACTTAACACAGTGAATATTAACCAGGGGGAAGGACCGCAAGGGGAAGATCACGTTCAAGCATGTTTAAATAAGTTGGATGTGCTCAAGTTGGCAGGGTCTGATGAGACTCATCCTCGGTTACTTAAGGAACTCGCTGAAGCAATCTGGGAACCGTTCGCGATGATCTTCGAGACGTCATGGAGGCCCCAGAGGACTGGACAGGGGCAAACGTAATATCTATCTTGTAAAAGGGGAACAAAGAGGACCCAGGGAATTATAGACCAGTCAGCCTGACTTCTGTACCTGGAAAGATACCGGAACAAACGATTAAAGTTGGTAAACCCCTAGAGGATACTAGGAGAATAAGGACTAGCCAGCATGGAGTTGTGAGGAACAAATCGTGGCAAACCAACCTCATTTCCTTCTTCGACAGGGTTACTGGCCCAGTGAGCTGCAGACAGGAAATATCTTGATTTCAGTAAAGCTTTTGATGCAGGCCCACGTGACAGCCTCATAAGCAACCTAAGGAAATGCAGCCTAGATGCCATTACTAGACGGTGGGTGCACAGCTGGTTGAGAAATTGGACTCCGAGGGGAGTTTTCAATGGTTGGCTGTCGAACCGGGAGGTTTCAGAGTGGCAGCCGTGTTAGTCTGTATCTGCAAAAAGAACAGGAGGACTTCTGGCACCTTAGAGACTAACACATTTATTTGAGCATAAGCTTTCGTGGGCTAAAACCCACTTCATCCACTACGTGCATCCAATGAAGCGGGGTTGTAGCCCACGAAACTGGGAGGGTGTCTGCTGGGGTCCTACAGGGGTCAGTCCTGGGTCGTGTACCGTTCAGTATTTGTGTTAGTGACTTGGATAACGGAGTGGAGTGTGTGCCGATACGTCTGTGGCTAACACCAAGCCGGGAGGGGTTGCAAGCACTTTGGAGGGCAGGATTCGAAGTCAAAACCGCCCGGACAAATTGGCCTGAAATCAAGAAGAGGAAATTCAGTACAAGTGCAAAGTGCTTCACTCAGGAAGGAAAAATCAAACGTCTTGTGTCAGGAAGAGGAGCCGGGGGTTAGAGTGAGTCACCAAGCGAACGAGCCAGCAACGCGATGCAGTTGTGAAACCAGCCAATATTCGGGGGTGTATTAGCAGGAGCATCATATGTGAGACACGGGTGGTGATTGTCCCGTTCTGCGCGGCACTGACGAGGCTCCAGCCGGAGTCTCCTGGGCGCTGCGCTTTAAGAAGGATGTGGACAAACCGGAGAGAGGCCAGAGGAGAGCCACAAAAATGATCAAAGGTTTCGAAAACCGGCCCTGGGAGAGAAGATTAAAATCTGGGCATGTTTAGTCCTGAGAAAAGGCGACTGGGAGGGGGGAGGGAGCTGAGAACAGCCTTCAAATGGCTTAAGGGCTGTTCCAGGGAGGACGGGGATCAGTTGTTCTCCGTGGCCCCGAGGGGAGGGCAGGAAGCAAAGGCCTTCGTCTGCAGCGAGAGAGAGGCAGGGTAGATCTTAGGGGAAAACTTTCTAACGAACTCTGAGGGGAGCTGAGCTCCGGACCAGGCCTCCAAGGGCGGCTGTGGGATCCCTGACAGGACACGGTGGGACAAGCCCCTGGCAGCGATGGCCAAGGTTCTCTCTCCGGTTTGTCCCACCTCAGTGCAGGGGGCCTGGGCCTGATGAGCTCGTGAGGTCCCTTCCAGCCCCACATTTCTCTGTTTCGCTGAGATTTTCTTTCTCTGCCGTACAGACATTTTGGTAAAACCACGTCTCCTCTTGATATGTGAGATGCTGCTTGCGCCTCTGTAGTCACGGTGAAGTTGAACTTTGCTCCTAAAACAGGGTTATAGAGAATGTATCATTTTCTATAATCTACTCTAATCTATCTATCCCCATCCACCCCCGCATCTATCTATCCCCATCCACCCCCTCTATCTATCTATCTATCCCCATCCACCCCCTCTATCTATCTATCTATCTATCCCCACACAGCCCCTCTATCTATCTATCTATCCCCATCCACCCGCTCTATCTATCCCCATCCACCCCTCTATCTATCCCCATCCACCCCCTCTATCTATCTATCTATCTATCCCCACACAGCCCCTCTATCTATCTATCCCCATCCACCCCTCTATCTATCTATCCCCATCCACCCCTCTATCTATCTATCTATCTATCTATCTATCCCCACACACCCCCTCTATCTATCTATCTATCCCCATCCACCCCTCTATCTATCTATCCCCATCCACCCCTCTATCTATCTATCTATCTATCCCCACACACCCCCTCTATCTATCTATCTATCCCCATCCACCCCCTCTATCTGTCTATCCCCACACACACCCTCTATCTATCGATCTATCTATCCACACACACACCCTCTATCTATCTATCCCCATCCACCCCCTCTATCTATCTATCCCCATCCACCCCCTCTATCTATCTATCTATCCCCACACACCCCCTCTATCTATCTATCCCCACACCCCCCCTCTATCTATCGATCTATCTATCCCCATCCACCCCCTCTATCTATCTATCCCCATCCACCCCCTCTATCTATCGATCTATCTATCTATCCCCACACACCCCGTCTATCTATCTATCTATGTATTTCCATCCACCCTATCTATCTATCTATCCCCACACACCCCCTCTATCTATCTATCCCCATCCACCCCCTCTATCTATCTATCTATCTATCTATCTAATCTACTTTCCTAAACTATATGAAGGAGGGAACGTAGCCTATATGGTAATAATATCGAATAGTTAATTAAAGATCATTTCTTGACTCCCCGCGTGACGCAGACTGGGAGTTATTAACAGAAAGTAGCTTCACACAAAATGACAGAGACTAAGGAGAATTCAGTGTCTGCACGTGGCTGAATCCCCGTGAAATGCCTGGAACAGGCACTGGTCTAATAAACGAAGCATGAAATAATCATATGTATTATCTGGATTATGGTAGAGCCCAAAGGCCCAGCTGTGCCAGACGCTGCACAGACACAGTATAACAGTGTAGTGAGGAGCTGTGTTGTTATTTTCTACACACAATCACACACATGTCCTACCCCCCATACACAGACATACACACATAGATACACACCTATTCCTACACACACATCCACACACCCACTGCCATATATCTATATATACACACACCTATTCCTACACACACACATCCACACCCATATATCTATACACACACACACACAGATACACACACACACACATACACACACATGTGCAGACGCAGAGCTACCCATGCACACAGATACACACACACTCCCTATTGAATAGCCCTTCATGGGTCAGTAGACACTCGTGCACACAGGGATGCTTTCACACACAGCCGGGTCACCACATTAACTCTCCTGCCCCGAGCCAGTGGAGAGCCCTGTGCTGTCCATGGGGTGTCCGCCTGCAGTGGGGCAGACCCAGGGAGCTGAGATCTGCCCCCAGGAGCCCCTCGGGCAGGGCCGGCTGGCTCCAGAGGACACCCCTCACTCGCAGCGGCAGCTGGGGCCTGTTGCCTGCTGGGGGTTGGGGTTGTTCTTGTGCCTGGCTGCGAAGGTCTCTTTTGGAGTCACCTCCCTGGGCGGGTCAGGGCAAGGGGCGGTTAATCCTCGGAACCCCCTGCAGCAGGATGTTCCTGGGGCGCAGGGTTTGCTGCAGGGTAGCGGCGTTCTTCGCTGGCCGGGCTTTGGGGGTGCAGGACTGTAGGATGGGGGAGATCGCGTGATAACGCAGCCGGGTGGGGCTGTTGGTCCGTGTGGACGGGGGGGAGGGGAGAGGTGGCTGCTAACTGGGCCCTCCCTGTGTCCCCAGCTGCCCTGCTCCTGGGTGAGGAGCCCCAGGACCCCAAATGTTTCACGCGCTGCCTGGAGGACCTGACCTGCTTCTGGGAGAGCAGCAGCCCCCCGAGCGCCACCGAATACGGCTTCTTCTACGTCGTGGAGTGAGTCCCCCTCCCCCACCGGGGGCCCCTCTGCGGGGAGCTGAGGGGGGGAGGGGGCAGGTCCTGGAATGCCTCTGTGCCCCCAAGTCTCACCCCACAGCCTGCCCCCTTGCCCCCTCCCTCTGCACCCTCAGTCTGGGCCCCCCACATGTCTGCCCCACCAAACATGCCCCCTATGCTGATACCCCCACCCAAGGCCTCCCCTCTCCCCAGGCTCTGCTGCTCCTGATCCCCCGCCCCCCTCTCTCCTCGACTCCAACAGGGGGGACGCCCCACAGCACTGCAACGTGAGCGTGGCCCGGACGCCCTGGAACAGCACCCGCTTCAGCTGCGTCTTCCCCCCCCAGGACACCCCGTCCTTCACCCTCCTGCACGTCAGCGCCTTTGCCGGCAACAGCAGCAACATCATCCACGCCCGCAACATCATGATCAACCAAGTGGGTAGGTGTGAGAGCCGGGGGGGGGGAAAGGCTCCATGTCCCCCTGAGCCAGCCGGTCCTCCGGCCCCGGGCCAGAGCGGAGCCGGCGCCCCCCAGAGGGGAAAGGCCCCGGGCCCCATTCCCCACCCCTGAGCCAGCCAGTCCTCCGGCCCCGGGCCCCATTCCCCACCCCTGAGCCAGCCAGTCCTCCGGGCCCGGGCCAGATCGGAGCTTGTGCCCCACAGAGGAGAAAGGTCCCGGGCCCCATTCCCTGCCCCCCCAGCCAGTCCCTGCCATGGGGCCAGACAGGAGCCAGTGCCTAGAAGGGAAAGACCCCGGGCCTCACTCCCCCCCACCCCGAGTCCTGCCCCGGGCCACATGGGAGCCGGCGCCCCCTAGAGGGGAAAGGCCTCGAGCCCCATTCCCAGCCCCACCCCCGCCCCAGCCAGGCCCCCAGGCCCCTGAACCCCCCAGCTCACGTCTCCCCACCCCACCCCGCAGTTCTCCTGGACCCGCCATCCAACCTGACGGCGCGCGCGCCCGAGAGCCCGGGGCAGCTGGCGGTGAGCTGGCAGCCGCCCGGCCTGCGCTACCTGGAGAGCAGCCTGCGCTACGAGGTGGCCTTCGCCCCCGAGGGCGCCGAGCGCCAGACGGTGAGTGCCCCCCCCGCCCCGCCCCGCCCAGCGCCCCTCACCCTGCCCCCCCGCCCCGCCCGGGCACCCCTCCACCCGCCCAGCGCCCCTCACCCTGCCCCCCCGCCTGGGCACCCCTCCACCCGCCCAGCGCCCCTCACCCTGCCCCCCCCCGCCTGGGCACCCCTCCACCCGCCCAGCGCCCCCCCCCCGGGCCCCCCCCCCCCGCCCCGGCACCCCTCCACCCGCCCTGCGCCCCTCACCCGGCCCCCCCCGGCCACCCCTCCACCCGCCCAGCGCCCCTCCCCCCCCGCCCCGCCGGGGCTCCCCCCCCCGCCCAGCGCCCCTCCCCCTCCCCCCCCGCCCCGCCCGGGCCCCCCCCCCGCCCAGCGACCCTCACCCTGCCCCCCCCGCCCCGCCCCGCCCAGGCTCCCCTCCTCCCTCCCAGCGCCCCTCACCCTCCCCTCCCGCCCCGCCCGGGCTCCCCCCCCGCCCAGCGCCCCTCCCCCTGCCCCCCCGCCCAGTGCCCCTCACCCTCCCCTCCCGCCCGGGCTCCCCCCCCGCCCAGCGCCCCTCCCCCTCCCGCCCCGCCTGGGCACCCCTCCCGCCCAGCGCCCCTCCCGACCCGCCCGGGCGCCCCCCCGCCCAGCGCCCCTCACCCTGCCCCCCCGCCCCCGCCCCACCCGGGCTCCCCCCCCACCCCGCCCAGCGCCACTCACCCTGCCCCCCCTGCCCCGCCCGGGCAGCCCCCCCGCCCAGCGCCCCTCACCCTCCCCTCCCGCCCCTGCAGGTCGACATCCCCGACGGCCGCACCGAGTGCCTCATCCTCAACCTGCGGGGCCGGACCCGCTACACCCTGGCCGTGCGCGTCCGGCCCGACGGCGTCAGCTACAGCGGCTACTGGAGCGCCTGGTCGGCGCCGGTCACCGTGGTGACGCCCCACGGTGAGCCCCCCCCGGGGCCCTCCCGTGCTGGGTGGGGGGAATAGCGGGGGGGTGGGGATGGAGGGGCCGTGGGCTGGCAGGGGATAGCGGGGGGATGGGGGTAGAGGGGTCATTGGGTGGCGGGGGATAGCGGGGTGCGGTGGGGATGGAGGGGCCATGGGCTGGCAGGGGATAGCGGGGGGATGGGGGTAGAGGGGTCATTGGGTGGCGGGGGATAGTGGGGGGATGGGGATGGAGGGGCCGTGGGCAGGCAGGGGATAGTGGGGGGAGGGGCCATGGGCAGGCAGGGGATAGAGGTGGGAGGGGCCATGGGCTGGCAGGGGATAGCAGGGGGATGGGGGGAGGGGCTGTGGGCTGGCAGGGGATAGTAGGGTGCAGTGGGGATGGAGGGGCTGTGGGCTGGCAGGGGATAGTGGGGGATTGGGGGGGAGGGGCCATGGGCTGGCAGGGGATAGCAGGGGGATCGGGGGAGGGGCTGTGGGCTGGCAGGGGATAGTGGGGTGCGGTGGGGATGGAGGGGCCATGGGCAGGCAGGGGATAGTGGTGGGAGGGGCCATGGGCTGGCAGGGGATAGCAGGGGGATGGGGGGAGGGGCTGTGGGCTGGCAGGGGATAATGGGGTGCAGTGGGGATGGAGGGGCCGTGGGCTGATCTGGGGGGGGGCTGATCCTGGGCCCTTCGCTGTGATCCCACTGGAGGCAGCTGGCGCCATCCCTGGGGTCACTCGTGCCCGCAGCCTGGGCTGACCCTGCCTCCCCACCTTGCAGATCTGGACCCCCTGATCCTGTCGCTGTCGCTCATCCTGGTGCTCATCGTGGTGCTCCTGGCCCTCTTTGCCCTTCTCACCCACCGCAGGTACCGCCCGCTGCGCCCCTGCCCACGGGACAGCCCATTCCCCACCCCCTGGGCCCCTCTGGGCTAAGGCTTCAAGGCACTGGTGGGGGGAGCACGCGCCTGCCACACTGGGGGAGTCCCCAGGCCTGCATGGCCTTGTGTGTGGTAGCATGCACATGCGTGTTGTCACGTGTGTGCAGACGCTTGGCGGTTGTGTGAGGGGATGCGCGAGGCGTGTGGGTGGTGCTGGGGGCCGTATCTCCCGAGCCCCCTGCAGCCAATGGCCCCCGAGCGTTTGCAGGGTGGGTGCACGCACATTTCCATGGAGGGGGGGGAGGTTCACGCCAGGACTTGTCTCCTGTTCACCACTGCCCCCCTCCCCCCCAGGTTTTTGAAGAAGAAGCTGTGGCCGGTGATTCCCAGCCCGGAGCACAAATTCGAGGGGCTTTTCACCCTCTACAAGGGAAACTTCCAGGTACCAGATCCTGCCCTGGCCGGGGGGCCCAGGGGCGCTGCAGGGGGCTGCAGCCCATTGACGCATGGAGGGGTCTGGCCACCAGGGCCTGCAGGGGGTCACCACCCTGCCCCGAGGGCATCTGTGCTGGGGATATGGGGGGGGGTCTGATGCAGGGGAACACACTGGCCTGGGGGACCAGGGCGATTGTCCAGGGGGGAGATGCTTAGAGATGGGGGAGCCGCCAGACAAGGGCCAAGATGGGGAGTGAGCCCGGGGCTGGTTTCCATGCTGCCAAACGCTAGGCATTGTTGTTGTAGGCCCTACATAAACCCTTGGTTTAAAACAAAGGGGCTGGCAGGAGCTGGTGGGGGACAGGCAGAACCTGAGAGTCTAGGGGTGCAGAGAGGGGGCTCAGACCCCCAGGCTTGGCTCAGTCGGTGCCCCCCACCCCTCCCCAGCCTCTCTGGTGATCCAGGCCCTGTTGCCTTTGCAGCTCTGGCTGGGACACAGGAACGCCTACCTGTGGTGGAGCGCGAACCCTGGCTACTTGGAGGAGCCGCCCACCATGCTGGAGGTGCTGTCTGAGGGCCGCGAATCCAAGGCGGAGGGGCCGGTGCCCCTTCTGCCCCCTAAAGCCCAGGGCTTGGTCCTGCCCACCCGCCCTGAGCCGCCCGTGGAGCCCCAGGATGACTACCTGGTGCTGGATGAACAGCTGATGCCATGCAGTCTGGGTGAGGCCTCTCTGCTCCTGCCAGATGCCCAAAGCAGTGCGGGCTCTGAAAGCCCCCCTGCCATGGGGCAGGAGCTGGGCCCCCCGGGGGCTACACCGGAGCCTGTCCCGGAGGAGCGGGTCTCGTCCTCCTCCAGCTTCGAGTACACCGTCTTCGACCCCAGTTCGGAGCTGCTGGCCCCCTGTGGGCACCAGCGCCCGCTCAAATACAGCTACCTGCTGGTGTCCGACTCAGGGATCTCCGCTGACTACAGCCCCCTGGGCACCAGCACCCACCGGCCCAACCTCTACACCAACCTGTGCCAGGATGGGTGCCAGGCCCAGCCCTTCCCAGCCAGCTATGTGGTGTGCTCATAGTGCCAGTGGATGGGCAGGGGACTCCGGGCCTGGAGAACAGAGGTGGAACCCCACGTCTGCTGGACGTGGCGGAAACTCCTTCCTGGCAGGACGTAGCGGGGACCCCGTCCCAGCAGGACGTAGCGGGGACCCCGACCAAACAGGATGTTGAGGGGACCTGGGATGATGTAAAGGAGACCCCCATCCCAGCAGGACATTGAGGGGACCCCATCCTGGCATGATGTAAAGGACACCCCGTCCCAGCAGGATGCAGAGGGGCCCCATGCCTGGAGGACGTTGAGGGGACCCCATCCCAGCAGGACACAGAGGGGCCCCGTGCCTGGAGGACGTTGAGGGGACCCCGTCCCAGCAGGACACAGAGGGGCCCCGTGCCTGGAGGATGTTGAGGGGACCCCGTCCTGGCATGATGTATAGGACACCCCATCTCACCAGAACATAGCAGGGACCCTGTCCCAGCAGGGTGTTGAGGGGACCCGGGATGATATAAAGGAGACCCCCGTCCCAGCAGGACACAGAGGGGACCTGGGATGATATAAAGGAGACCCCCGTCCCAGCAGGACTCAGAGGGGCCCCATGCCTGGAAGACGTTGAGGGGACCCCGTCCTGGCATGATGTATTGTAAAGGACACCCCGTCCCAGCAGGACGCAGAGGGGCCCCGTGCCTGGAGGACGGACATATGACCCCAGCACCAGCTCCCCCTTGCCTGGGGCTTGCAAGGCTGTGGGGAAGCCAGTGGAGGTGGATTCCACACGACCCCAGCTCAGGCTCAGACTGGGCTCTTGCGGGGATGGAAACTCCCACCTGGCCGGATGGGCCATGGGCAACGCGGCCAGTGCCGGGTGTTACATCCGCGGAGCAGGTGGTCAGGGATCAACCTGCCAGCAGGGGGCGCGACCACCAATCCCCCCCCCCCCCCCCGAGCTGCCTTGGATTCGAAACACGAGCTGGGTGGAAGCTGCAGCCCCCTGTGCCACCAAGGGGAGCCCACCCACTCTGCCCCCCCGCCCAAGCCTGGCTCAGCTGCAAGGGATGCTGGGAGTCCTGCAATCCTGCTTCCTGCCCCTTTTCTTTTTGTACTTGTGTGTACGGGGGGCGGGGGAGGGGAGCTCAAAAAGCCCCGTTACCCCTGTAAATCTGTTACTGCTGTGACCAATTTATTAGTCAGGCAGCAGGGGCCAGAGGTGGGAGTGGGGGGGCCGGGTCTCAGGGCTCTTGGGTTCTAGCCCCAGCTGTGGGAGAAGAGTCTGGCCTAGTGGTTAGAGTTAGGGGAGCTGGGAGTCAGGACTGCTGGGTTCTATCCCAGCTGTGCCACCGACTTGCTTTGTGACCCTGGGCATTTCCCCCCCTTTCTGCACCTCAGTTTCCCCACTTGTAAAACAGGGCTGACAATACTGACCGACCCGGGCTGTCATTTGGATTTTCCCTTTAAGTATTTAACTCCATGGGGTTGTCCCTGCCCTGGGGCGCTCTCGGATGGACTGAGTCGCCCTGGCACCACCAGCAACCCATCTGGCAGCACTGAAACGCCTGGGGGTCGAGGGCCGTCTCCTACCTGCCCGGCAGCGGTGGGCCCCAGCTTAGGCCAGGGGCTTGTTAAAGGGGAGCAGGGGTGGGAGGGCCAGTGGGGGTTGAGAATCCCCCAGAACTAGGGGACTGCTCCGCAGTGCCTTGGCAGGGGTGGGGCCCGGCTGGGAGCCACCAGCGGCTGGATGCGTGATCTAAACGGGCTGGTTTTTCCCACTCCACGTCTGCCTAGTCTCAGCTGGGGAAGGCTCCACGCATCCCGGACGCCCCGTTACACCAGCTGTCGGAAACCGACCGAGCTCCGGCTTCAAACCAGTTAGGTCTCTTCTCCCCTCACTGCTCCTCCAGGGGGCTGCTGCCTTCTCTGCCGGGGAGAAACCTCCTTCCCCATCCACCACGTCTGTCCCTGGCCTCCCAACTCCCTGGGATCCCACCCGTAGCTTTATAGACCAGCCAGAGCCCCTCACAGACGTGTTTTGGGCTCTGCCGTCCCGAGCAGCCCTTTGCTGCGCCGGGGGAGAGACTGGAACCTCTGTAGGGCAGGGATTGGCTTTGTAACCTGAGTTTGTACAGGGCCTGGCACAATGGGATCCCGGATCATACAGCGAAATCACGTTTTCCGCTCCTCGTAGCAGGGCCTGAGGAGCCCTGCGCGACACTGGATAAAGCCAGCATGCATGGCTGCCTGTCCCACGTGCCGGGGTCTCGCACGTGCACAGCACTAGTGCAAGGAAACGTGGCAATGGGGCCCTGGACACTGCTGGCTCTCCCGTGCCCCTGGGCATCAGTGACTCCCCTGGCTCTCAGCCCAGGCGTTGACGGTGCCAGGGGCAGAATCGGGGGAGTAGCTCCGCTTGGGTCCAGCCCCCCCACCAGCGTGAGAACACGTCCCCACCTGATAGCGATTATCTCCACAGCAACCAGCCCCCCGGGGGTTATCAGCAGCGGCTCAGGCTGCGGCTGGGACTGGCGCGGCTCCAATGGCAGGGTAAGTCACTTGGGAAGGGAGCCCGGGAGGGGGCAGGAGCTGACGGCTGCAGCCAAGGCAGCAGGGAGCTGCTGGGCCTGATTCGTGGCTCCACCCTCCTTGTGCCCGTGCCCCCAGCTCTGTGCCAGATCAGCTCCATGGCACTAAGCCAGCTGTGAGGGACACTCATGGCTGTGGGAGGGGAGTGGGGTCTAGTGGGTTAGAATGGGGGGGGGGGTCTGGGAGCCAGGACTCCTGGGTTCTACTCCCAGATCTGGGAGGGGCTGGAATCAGATTCTATTACTGGCTCTAGATGGGGAGTGAGGTCTAATGGGGAAAGTGACTTTCTCGAGGTCAGAGAGCAGGTAATGAGTGGCAGAGCCAGGAACAGAAGCCCAATCTCCTCTGCTCCGAGCCCTGCATCCTACGCACTGGAACAGATAGACTCCCCCTCAGAGCTGGGCGCAGCTAACCGGTCAGGTCATCCCACCTCCCCAGAGAGCTGAAACCGTGGAAAATAAATTAGATTCAGGGGTAGAGAGTGCGTATTGCTCTGTGTCCGTGCAGCACCTGGCGCGATCTCGGCTGTTCCTTCGGCGGTACTGGAATAAATAGATTTGAACTGTTGAATTTTCCTTCATTTCTATTCACTGGGGGTGGCAAACCAAGCAGGGCAAGGAGGGGACGTACAGAGACGGATTTCCCCCTAAATCGCCCAAGGTTCAGCCAACGGCCAGGCCAGAAACCCACAGACAAATTTACATCTCCAGAGCCCCAGGGGTCATTTGCCAGCCGCGGCAGCTCTGTCTGTGTCTGTGTCTGCCGCCCCTGGATCCTCTGCACGGCCCCACGGAACCGGGGACACCCTCATCTCTCCATCGAGGGTGAATCCCAGCTTCCATTCCTGGTCTGCGGCACCGGGCTGGGACAGGCGCGCCCTGAACACGCGGTCGCCCCCGCAGTCCTCCTGGCCCGAGGCTGCCGCCGGGGCTGGGCACAGCCAGCACTGGGCTGGGAAGTAGCGCTGGAGGACGCCGAGATGATCCTCAGCCGCTGTTTCCCCGGAGACCTGCATGGAGGCGACGAGCTGGCAGCAGGGGGCAGATCCTTGGGGGTCCGCGCCGAGGCGCCCCGTGAAGTACGAAGCCGTGTCCACCAGCAGGGCTGAGAGCCGGGCGGCCGCCTGGGGGCCAGGGCAAGCAGCGAGGTACTGCTCCAGCCCGTCCAGCAGGAGGAGGGCAGGGGGCCCAGGCAGGCTCTGGGGCAGCGAGGCCAAGAGGCGCAGCAGCTCCCGCAGCGAGGGCGGGTAGAGGAACTGGATGCGCTAGGGTGGGGAAGGGAGGGAGCTATTGAACTGGGTCGGCCCCAGCCCAGCCTGCGATCCCCTCCCTCACCAGGCCTCCCCCCGCCAGCCCCAACCCAGCAGCCCCTCCCCCCAACCAGGTCCAGTCCCTGTCCTAGGCCAGCACCACCCCCCCACCTCCAAAAAGCCCCTCCCACCCCTCAAGCCCCTCCCTTTATCCTATGCCCTGCCCCTTAGGCTCCTCCCCTGCCATGAAGCCCCACCCCTTAGCTCCCCCCCTCCCACCCACCCAGCACTGCAGCCTCCAGCTTCTCCCCCCATTCAGCCCTCCCGGGAGAAAGTAACCCCAGCCCCCTAAGACCCCGCCCCATTTCCCCACAGGCCCCGCCCAGGCTCTTGGCCCCGCCCCATTTCCCCACAGGCCCCGCCCAGGCTCTTGGCCCCGCCCCATTTCCCCACAGGCCCCGCCCCGGCTCTTGGCCCCGCCCCATTTCCCCACAGGCCCCGCCCAGGCTCTTGGCCCCGCCCCTCACCTGCAGGCCGCGCGGGTCGCTCTCCCCGCGCCGGGCCCCCGGCAGCCGCTGCAGGGCGCGGGGCGCCAGGAAGAGCGCGCGGGGCCCGCCCAGCGCCGCCCGGAACAGCAGCGCCGAGCGGCCCGAGCCGGCCGGGCCCAGCACCAGCGCCGGGGCCGGGGCCGGGCCGGGCCCAGCTGCGCCCAGCGCCCGCCGCAGCGCCGCCGACATTGCCCCGCCCGCGCCTCGCCCCGGGCCAATCCGGAGGGATGTCCCGCCCCGTCCCCGGGTGGTAGCTAATCAGAAATCGTTCTCCGTTCCGGTCCCGCCCCTTCCAACCGCCCGCTCTGGTTGATCTAGCCAATCCGAGGGGAAGGCCCGCCCACTCTTTGAAGCCTAGCCAATCAGTGGCTGCAACCGCCTCTGGCCGCGCCTTCCCTGCCCCACCCCCTGCCCTGGGCACTGGATCCCCGCTTCCCAGCCGGGATAGAACCCAGGCGTCCGGGCCCCACCCCCTGCCCTGAGCACTGGATCCCCCCTTCCCAGCCGGGATAGAACCCAGGCGTCCGGGCCCCACCCCCTGCCCCGAGCACTGGATCCCCCCTTCCCAGCCGGGATAGAACCCAGGCGTCCGGGCCCCACCCCCTGCCCTGAGCACTGGATCCCCCCTTCCCAGCCGGGATAGAACCCAGGCGTCCGGGCCCTGCCCTGAGCACTGGATCCCCCCCAGCCGGGATAGAACCCAGGCGTCCGGGCGCCACCCACTGCCCTGGGCACTGGATTCCCCCTCCCAGCCGGGATAGAACCCAGGCGTCCGGGCCCCACCCCCTGCCCTGAGCACTGGATCCCCCCCTCCCAGCAGGGATAGAACCCAGGCGTCCGGGCCCCACCCCCGGCCCTGAGCACTGGATGCCCCCTTCCCAGCCGGGATAGAACCCAGGCGTCCGGGCCCCACCCCCTGCCCCGAGCACTGGATCCCCCCTTCCCAGCCGGGATAGAACCCAGGCGTCCGGGCCCCACCCCCTGCCCTGAGCACTGGATCCCCCCTTCCCAGCCGGGATAGAACCCAGGCGTCCGGGCCCCACCCCCTGCCCTGAGCACTGGATCCCCCCTTCCCAGCCGGGATAGAACCCAGGCGTCTGGGCCCTGCCCTGAGCACTGGATCCCCCCCAGCCGGGATAGAACCCAGGCGTCCGGGCGCCACCCCCTGCCCTGGGCACTGGATTCCCCCTCCCAGCCGGGATAGAACCCAGGCGTCCGGGCCCCCCCCCCGGCCCTGAGCACTGGATCCCCCCCTCCCAGCAGGGATAGAACCCAGGCATCCGGGCCCCACCCCCTGCCCTGAGCACTGGATCCCCCCGTCCCAGCCGGGATAGAACCCAGGCGTCCGGGCCCCACCCCCTGCCCTGAGCACTGGATCCCCCCTTCCCAGCCGGGATAGAACCCAGGCGTCCGGGCCCCACCCACTGCCCTGAGCACTGGATCCCCCCTTCCCAGCCGGGATAGAACCCAGGCGTCCGGGCCCCACCCACTGCCCTGAGCACTGGATCCCCCCCCAGCCGGGATAGAACCCAGGCGTCCAGGCCCCACCCCCTGCCCTGGGCACTGGATCCCCCCTTCCCAGCCGGGATAGAACCCAGGCGTCCGGGCCCCACCCCCTGCCCTGAGCATTGGATCCCCCCCAGCCGGGATAGAACCCAGGCGTCCGGGCGCCACCCACTGCCCTGGGCACTGGATCCCCCCCAGCCGGGATAGAACCCAGGCGTCCAGGCCCCACCCCCTGCCCTGGGCACTGGACCCCAGTTCACCTGCACTGACTGGGCTATATAAGACCGACGCACCCTTTGGCTGGTGCCCCAGGCGCTGATGGGGGCGTGGGGAGACCAGAGCCGTAACCAGGGCGGCGAGTGAGGCACTTGCCTCGGGCGCGCAAAGCGGAGGGGCGCAGCTCTACTGCCACCGCTTCTTCGGCGACGGGTCCCCGAGTCCCTCTCGGAGGGACGGACCTGCCGCCGAAGAGGCTGGAGCCGGCCCTGGCCTTGGCTGCAAAAATTCCTTGTTACAGCTCTGGCCGGAGAGCAGAGGGGTTTGAGGAATGTTCCCTTTATTTGGGGCACCCACCAAAAGGCTGGCTGCCAAATCTACCCTCGCAGCTCTGCTGATAGCCCTGGATCCTGACCCACAGCCCCCGCAATCCCAGCCCTGGGTCCCCCCTCCAGCTCAGGCTATGCCCCTTGATCCTGACCAACCCAGCTGTGGCAATGCTCCACACCCCTGACCTGCAGCCCTTCTGCCCTGGCCCTGCTACCCCTTCCACCTCTGCCAAGGCCCTTAATCGCAACCCGCGCCCCCTGCCGTCCCAGCTCTGCTTCCCCCACAGCTCTGGTGAGGCGCCTCAACCCTGACCTCCTGTGAATGCCCCTCAGTCCTGACCCATCGCCTCCTTAGAAAGGCTCCAGAGAAACTGATTTCACCATAGCGTGAATGGGGGCCCCTGGGTGATCGCTGGCTTTGGGCCCGAAAGGCAACCAGGGGCCATGGGGGACTCGGAGGGGGATTAATGCAAACATTTAGCAGTAAACGGTGGCATTTTCAGCCAGCTGGTGTCTCCATCTGTCCCCTGCTCCGTGGGGCATCTGCAAACCTCTCGCCACCTGTCGCCTGCTAGGGAGGCAGGGAGAACGGCCAGAGCTGGAGCGGGGAGGGGAGCTAGGCTGGGAGGAGCTAATTTGCAGTAGAATTGGGGAGGGGAGAAAATCCAGGGACACCCCAGCGAGTGGACACCTGATAAGCACCCTGGGGTCCTACCGTTACCACCTGGGGCTGCATTATCCCAGGGGCAGCCCAGCCTGGGGTGAAATGACACAAAGGAAGCTTGTCCCATGTCCGAGGGGGTCACCAGCTGGGAGGGGGGAGGCAGAGAGGGATCTCTGGGCTGCAAAGGGTCAGAAGGAACCCACCCCAGCCAGTCTCCCCCTCCCCCCCCCCGGCAGATTTTAAGGAGGATCCAACTAACGAGATTAGGTGGGGATCACAGCTCAGGGCACCTCGGTTGTTAATTACCAGCTAAGGCGCAGTGTGTGTGTCCATGTGCCAGGTGGGTGAATTGGCTCTGACCTTAGACTGGGGTCCCTGATCTCCCCTCCCCACACAGGCTCAGTTGCCCCCAACTCACCTGTCAGCCTGGGGATGCTGGATATAAACTACAGACCCTCCCCCCCGGGTAATGGATTTAGCAACCCCCCCTGCACGGACACAGACTCACAGAGACCACTATATGGGATGCCCAAAGGGCCTGCTGTGGATTGGGGGGGGCCTACCCAAGGGGGTTTTAGAGCCACAGCTCCCCACCACCATGTCCCAGCCCTGGGACTGCTCTGGGGGGGGGAGAGCATGGGCCTTTCCCCTTTAGGGGGAACCAGCTCCCCTCCAGCCCCAGGGACTGTCTGGCTCAGGGGGCTGGCCCCCTTTCTTAGGGGCTGGTTTCCATGGCCAGCTTGGTTGGAGATCTGTCACACTGAGGGGATCTTGTGGGGGCAGGGGGGGGGTTACCTCTCCCCTCTCTCCCCTCCGTCTCTGCTCTGAATGTGTCTGGGAATCCATTGCTAATGGATAGCTGGGGCCTACTGTGGCAGTGCCCGAAATGGGGAGGGGGGTGGGTGCTGTTTTAGCGGCAGGAGGTGAACGGGGGGGGGGGGTACAGTGTATTGGGGATGGGCTGGGGGAGGGGCTGTTTTAGGGGCAGGAGGGCGCAGGGGGTGGTATAGGGCATTGGACAGGTGCTGGGGGGTGGCCGCACCAGGGTCCCCCCTTTGCCATGTTTCTGGTTGATGCCCGGTTATGGGCAGGGCCACTGGCTGCAGGTGGCCTGTGCTGCTGGCATGCAGAGCTGGCAGGGTGGCTGTGGAGGGGGGGACTGGGGCCGGTCGCAGGGTTGGGTGAGCAGGGCACGGGAGGGGGGTGCAGCTCCCCACACTGACTAGGGACTTGGGGGGAGTGAATATACAGGGGCAGGGGTTAGATCAGGGGCTGGGAAGCAGGACTGCTGGGTCTGTTCCCAGCTCCGGGGTTGGCCTGGCGTCTCCAGGAATTAAAGATTAATCTTTAATCAAAGATTATGTCAGGTGATGAAATCTCCCGAAATACGTGCGCCTGAAACTGGCAACCCTCATGCCCTGGCACTTGGGGGGAGAGGGGGGGGCTGCTCATTTGGTCAAGTGCCATTTTCCAGGCCTCTGTCAGAGCTGCCAGTCACCCCCTACACACACACACACATGCTCCCTAGCAACTGCGTTGCCTAGCGCCCGCTGCTCCGGTTGCCAGGCAACACTGAGAACTTTCAGGGTTCCAGTGGGTGCAGAATTTTGAAGGGGGAGGCCAGAACCCCACCCCCGCTCAATCCCACCTGCAGCCTCTAGTGAGCGTGGGTGGGGGGTGGCTGTGGACCAGCAGCACCGTCGATAACTATCGGGGAAGGGGCGAATTAAAGGGAATGGGGTGTTCACTGCCCATCCTCCACGCTGTTCTGTGTGTCTCCGGACTGCCAAGGTGCCCATCCCTGGTGTTTCTGGGCACTGAGTTTGCTCCCAGGATGTGCTGGGCCCTCCCACAACCCCCTCCCTCACATATACACTCTACACACCCACAGGGTAGGGGGGCGTGGGGGGAGGGCGGAAAAGGGGGATGGGATGGGACCATTGTGGTCACCTAGACTGACCTCCTGCATGGCCCAGGCCAGCGAATTTCCCCCAGCGATCCCTGCATCCGGCCTGTCACCTCTGTGGGATCTAGAGAGGGTGATTCTAGAGCTGGGGGAGAGGTCCTGGGGCTGGGAGTGGCTCTTGAATTGGATGATTCTAGAGTCGGGGGTTCTAGAGCAGCGAGTTCTTGGGTCAGTGATTCTAGAGATGGGGGTTACGTTCGGGGCTGTGGAAGAGGAGTGTTCTAGAATTGGGGGGTTCTGGCCTGGAGGGCTCCAGAACATGGCAGTTTTAGAGTTAGGTGGTTCTCGATGTGGGTTCTAGAATGGGGGTCCCAGAGCAGAGTGACTGTAGAGTTTGGGGGGGTTGGACAGAGACGATTACAGAGCTGTGAGATCTAGAACGATGGGGTTTTCTGAACAGGGTATTCTGGAGAAGGAGGTTCTGGAATGGGTGCGTCTGGAGTGGGGAGGTTCTAGAGCGGGGGGCTATGGACTGCGGGGTGCTCCAGAGCCTTTTCCAAGCCTGCTCTGTAGGCTGAACGGTTCAGCTGGGGGACGGGGCAGGACCCTGCTGGAGCGAAGACCCCAGTAGCGCATGGAGCCCGGTGCCAGCCCTGCCCTGGGCAAGAATATTGAAGTAGAAGCACCAGCTGCCTCCACCTTGCTACGGAAGCCAAGAGACCAGACCCCACCCTCACATACAGGCCCTCCCCCCGGCACCGGCTGGCTCCCAGATCTGGGGCTTTTACCGTCTTCCAGGGCCAGGAGGAGCCAGTCGCTCTCCTGCCTCCGTCCAAGATCTGGAGAGATGCTGGAGCCCAGTGGCCTCTCCCACCAGGATCCAAGTCCCCATATGCTGGTGGAGTCGGCAGATGCACTAGGAGCAGAGATGGAGGGTGGGAAATGTACTTAGGAATCATAGCTAACCACCCCCATGGCTCACGGACCACCCACCTGACAGCGAGAGACGTGCCCTGCGAATGGTTCCCCCGCCCCATATTTACCTAAGGCAGACGGGCGCTGCTCGCCGGGGCTTTTCCATAGCAGGCCAGGAGTCAAGCAGCCGGGAAGATCCAGCCTTTGAGAGCCACCCCCAGACCAGGACCTCTGGCTGCTGGGAGAACTGCAGAGCTCTGACCTGGGCCTTGTCGATGTCAGAACCAAGCAGAGGTGGGAATACAAATACCTTAGCCGTGCTGGATTTGTGACGTGGGCTGAGCCCAGGGTTTGCCTAGATTGACAGATGCCAGGGCCAGATGGGACCCCTGAGCTCCTGAATACCACTGAGCTGCCCTCCAGCAATTCCTGATTGAACTGGGGCACTTTTAGAAACGCACCCAAGCGTGATTTAAAAATTGCCAGTGATGGAAAACCCACCACAAGCCTTGGGAAATTGTTCCAACAGTAAATCCCCCTCTCTGTTAAAAACATGCACCTTAGTTCCAGTCTGAATTTGGCTAGCTTAAACTTCCAGCCTTTGGATCATGTTCGACCTTTCGCTGCTAGACTAAGAGCCCAGGATAAGTATTTGTTCCTTGAAGTCACTCAGAGACTGGGATCGAGTCGCCCTTTACCCTTCTCTTTGTTAAGCTAAATAGATTGGGCTCCTGGAGTCCCTCACTCTAAGGTCTGTTTTCTAATCCTTGGATCATTTTCCTGGCTCTTCTTTGAACCCACTCCAATTTATCAACCTGCTCCTTAGCTGAGCGCAGGATTCCAGCAGAGGTAGCGCCAGTGCCGAATCCAGAAGGAATACAATTGCGGCGCCTACTTGAAATCTCCTTACAGGTGTTGGAAATGTTTGATTTCAGGCTTTTAAACTGACGCCCTGCAATTCTTGTTTAGGCAGCTGAAGAATATCAGCCACTGTTTTCAAAGATGCTGCACTAGGGCCAGTGGAAAATTCCCCCTTGAACTGGCTTGTTGATGGCCAGTTGGGGTTTTCGAGAAAAATAACTTTTTTGTGTGTTTCAGAGTAGCAGCCGTGTTAGTCTGTATCCGCAAAAAAAACAGGAGTACTTGTGGGACCTTAAAGACTAACAAATTTATTTTAGCATGAGCTTTCGTGAGCTAAAGCTCACTTCTTCGGATGCATAGAATGGAACACACAGACAGGAGATATTTATACATACAGAGTGTGTGTGTGTGGAAAGTGTTTGATTTCCTCCCAGATGTTCTATTGGGCCTTGAACAACCAAAAATCTGAAAACTGACCCCAAAATGGGAAAATCCCCAAACCAAGACAGACCGAAAGCAAAAACTTAATGGTGGTTTGGGGGACGCACGCAAAAGAGTCAAATTTTTCTACAGAAAATTTCAAGAGAGACAATTAGAGGTTGGGGTTGGGTTTTTTTTGCCTTCCAGTTTTTGTTGAAAGTTTCCACACAGAAACCTCCCCCGTTTTCCAGTGCTGAGTTCCCGCCATACCCATTTGTAGAGCCCTGCGCAGATACAAAGTTTATATCCGCATCCGATCTGCGATCCGCAAACATGGGCCATGGATATAAAGCGGAGAGCCGCAGATTGGCTGGGCTCTACCCAGTTGTTTCAACGAAAGCAAGAAAGAAAGAAGTGACTCTGCAGAATGCCCGGCCCCAGGGGGAGTTGCAGGCCCCACAGACGTGTGTGGCCGAAGCTCCTACTGATTTCCCTGGATCCAGCATTTCCCCTGGGTGGCTCCGGGACTAGTCTTTCACCCTGATGCTAAGGAAAGGGCCGTGTTGCATTGGTTGACTCCCAGCCTCCTTGGGCCCAGGGGCGGCGAGTTGTATGGTGCCCGTGGTGCCTGTGCTCCAGGAATATTCAGAGCACGGGGGCCCGGCTCCACCAATGTTCGAGAGACCCGGTCCCACCTGCCGCCCCTGTGCACCTCCCCTGGAGCATCTCCCGGCCCCGCATGCTGCCCCCAGGCGATTTAAAATCTCCCAGCAGCGCAGCGGGGCTAAAGTGGCTTCCTGCCACCCTCACTCCACGCAGCGCATCACTCCTGGAAGCGGCCGGCACATCTCTGCAGCCCTGGGGGGGGGGGGGTCTGCGCACGCTGCCCCCCCCCCAAGCACCAACTCTGCCACTGGAACTGTGACCAATGGGAGCTGCGGGCAGCAGCACATGGAGACCTCTGGCCTCCCCGCCTAGGAGCTGCTGCCAGAGTGGTGTGCAAGTCGCTTTCAGGAGCCACCCCGAAGTAATCACTGATCTCACACCCCCTCCCGCACCCCAACCCCCTGCCCCACCCCAGAGCCTGCACCCAGCATCCAAACTCCCTCCCAGAGCACAACCCCTCACCCCCTCCTGCACCCAAACTCTCTCCCAGAGCCCACCCCCTTCCTGCACCCCAACCCCCTGCCCTAGGCCAGAGACCACTCCCCCTCCTGCACTCCAATCCCCTGCCCCACCCCAAAGCCCGCACCCAGCATCCAAACTCCTTCCCAGAGCCTGCACCCCCTCCTGCACCCTAATCCCCTGCCTCAGCCCAGAGCCCGCACCTAGCACTCAAACTCCCTCCCAGAGCCCGCACCCCTCCTGTACCCAAACTCCCTCCCAGAGCCTTCGGCAGGTGTGGGTGTGGGGGGGGACTTGAACCCATTCTGGGCACCACCAAAAATGATACAAACCCGCCGCCCCTGCTTGCGTCTGCTTATCTCCACGCACGTCCCACCGAGTGAAAGCTCCAAAGCGGCCAGCGAGCGACCCTGGGCTGGGTGGGCCACGGCTCGGATCCGGTGAGGCAGCTCCCGTGGCAGCAGGATTCCTCGCCTGCTCACCCACGAACACCTGGGCCCGTCCTCGCAGGGTCTCCTAAATCAGCAGCCGGGGCTGAAATCCACCCTCCTGCGCTGGGGCCAGCAGGAGCCCTTGGCGTCACTTGAATCTCGCTTAAAAGAGACGGCGCGTGGCCCAGCGGGCAGGGCATTTGGCTAGGAGGAGTCAGGACTTCTGGGCTGGAGCTTGGGCCCTCAAGCCTGATGGGCTTGGAGACCCCAAGCTGCAACGTCCCCACTGCGATTTTTAGGGCACTAGCGCCAGCCCTGCTAGCATGGATCTGTCTACGTGGGCGCGGGAAGCGCAGTGGGTTTTGCTCCTGTCAAGGGCGGCCGTAGCTAGAGGAGAAAGCGTTAGCCTCAGATCCCCAGCGGGGGGCGACGCTGCAGTGCCGGGGTTATAATTCCTACAACACCCCGGGCACCTCTGGCCGTAGGGAGCAGCCTGACCCTTCGGAGGCAGGGTGTGTCGGAGGGACAGTCACCTTGCAAATCTCATGCCGCTCATGGCTGGGGGAGGGGAATCCCACCCTGACTTGTGCTGTCTCCCCCAGCCCTTGAGCTGCGGCTGCTTCTGGGGTGGATGGCAGCGGGTGTTTTAACAAGCGGTGGCTGAGAGCAGGGAGCACAGGCGAATGCTGCATCCAGGCGGCAGTGCAGAGTGGGGGGATGTTAACTGGAGCTAGCTGAGATATCAGGGCTAACAGCCCCCTCCTCTTGTCATATACCAGCAGGGGGGCTGAGGAGCGTGAGTGGTGAGGGCCTGGGGGTGCTTGGACTTAGCCCCTGCAGGTCAGAGCCTGGGGGTCTCCGAGGAGGTCACGGCACCCACCAGCCACTGGACACTTTGGAGGCTCAGATCCAAACACTGATTGGCTCCAATGAAGCAACATCGATTTGCCCCATTCATGCCATGTCCTCAGCTCACTGTTGCTCCGCTGGACTCGATGGGTCCAGACACCCAGGTGGCTTTCCAGGGAAGCAGCTTGGATGGACAGAAAAAGACCCAGGAATACCCATGTAGCCCTGTTTCCTGTCTCCAGCTTGGCCAAGCACCAGCTGCTGCAGAGGAAGAGGCAAGAAACCCATTGGTGGGTTAACTGCCCCCTCAAGGGGGAAAACCTCCTCTTATCCCCCAATAACTGGGGGTCAGCTCATGGCCCGTTGCCCAATGGGGGGTTCTTCTAACCCTCTCTACCCTGACCCTGGGTGCTCTTGCTCCCCATTGAAAAGTCTGATCCCATGCAGGAATCCTCCTCATCCTGTGGTGAGGAGTTCCACAGGCCAACGCAATCACTGGCATAGCACGACACAGGGGCCAGCATGGGTCTTGGCTCGCTGGTGCCATCTGGTGTGGGTGGGCACCATTCCGTATTCCTTCCGGGGTGGTGCTGAGCCCCTGGCTGGGGTGGGCAGAGGGTGAGCGTCAGCTGGTGCAGAAAGGAGGGAGAGAGGCACAGATGAGCGACCCTCCCCTCGGCTACGCGTATTCTCAAGCAATAACAACGCAATCCGTATTATCTACCCAAGAATACCCGTTGTCGAAGGGAGCTAGCGGGCGGGGGGGTTCCTCTTGGGCACAGCTCCCGCCCAGGTGACCCGGAGGGGAGCTCCAGCCTGCAGAGAAAACAGGAGAGAAAGCAGGGGCTGAAAGAGCAAAAGAGAGTTAGTCACAAGGGGACGGGGCTGGGGCGGGTTAGGAGGCCAGACCAGCAGCACTACCCTGATTCTGTGCCGGGCGCTCTGGGCTCTTGCCCCATGTGGTCCCACTGGGCCCTGCTCTGGGCTGGAGCATGTCCGTGCCACTCTGCTGGCTTCCATGCAGGGCTGCCAGGTCACACCAGCTGGGGATCTGGGCCCATTGATTCCAATGGAGAGACGCCCATTGACACCAGCCGGAGATCTGGGCCCATTGATTCCAATGGAGAGACGCCCATTGACACCAGCTGGGGATCTGGGCCCATTGACTCCAATGGAACGATGCCCATTGACACCAGCTGGGGATCTGGGCCCATTGACTCCAATGGAACGATGCCCATTGACACCAGCTGGGGATCTGGGCCCATTGACTCCAATAGAGCAATGGCCATTGACACCAGCCGGAGATCTGGCCCATTGATTCCAATGGAGCGACACCCATTGACACCAGCCGGGGATCTGGCCCATTGACTCCAATGGAACAATGCCCATTGACACCAGCTGGGGATCTGGGCCCATTGACTCCAATGGAACGATGCCCATTGACACCAGCTGGGGATCTGGGCCCATTGACTCCAATAGAGCAATGGCCATTTACACCAGCTGGGGATCTGGGCCCATTGACTCTAATGAAACGACGTCTGTTGACACTGACTGGGGATCTGGCCCATTGACTCCAGTGGAACGATGCCCATTGACACCAGCCAGGGATCTGGGCCCATTGACTCCAATGGAGCGACGCCCATTGACACCAGCTGGGGATTTGGGTCCGTTGACTCCAGTTGAGTGACACTGGACTAGAACCCAGGAGTCCTGACTCACAGATGCCCCACTCGCTAGTATCTAAACCAGGGGTAGGCAACCGATGGCACGTGTGCCGAAGGTGGTATCCGAGCTGATTTTCAGTGGCGCTCACACTGCCCGGGGCCTGGCCACCGGTCCGGGGGGCTCTGCATTTTAATTTAATTTTAAATGAAGCTTCTTAAACATTTTAAAAGCCTTATTTACTTTACATACAACAATAGTTTAGTTCTATATTATAGACTTATAGAAAGAGACCAAAAAACGTTACAATGTATTACTGGCACGCAAAACCTTAAATGAGAGTGAATCAATGAAGACTCAGCCCAGCACTTCTGGAAGGCTGCCGTCCCCTAATCTAAACATAGGCTGCCCCATGTGAGTAGCTTGCAAAACACCCCATTAACTTAGGGGTGTCAGGGGAATCAATGGGGCCTCCCTGGTGCAATGCTGGCTACAGGAACATGCTCTCGGGGAAATGCTCCGGGGGCAGGGAGGGGCTGGCTAAAAGGCTTTTAGTTTGGGCCCAGCTGGGATTTGCTCACAGTCTCTTGCGGTAACGATGATTCTATTAGTCATTTAAAAAAAGGCCTCATTAAGGCCGGGTCCATTTAGGCTTGGCCAGCACCTTGGATAATTCTTGTACATTTCAAACTCCTTAAGTCACTTTGGCAAGCACTACCCTGAGTGTCTTAGCCCTAATTGTGAGTAGCCTGGGGCTAGAACCCAGAAGTCCTAGCGCCCAGCCCCTGCTCTAACCACTAGGCCATAATGCCCTGACCCTACTTTTACAGCTGATCTAAAACTGGGGGCAAATACATTCACCCTCAGTCCTGAGTCTCCGCCCTCTCCCTGCTGTAACCCACTAGCTTCCACTTCCCTCCTAGAGCAAAAAACAGAACCCAGAAGTCCTGACTCCCAGCCCCCGCCTGCTCTAATCACTAAACCCCACTTCCTTCCTAGTGCCAATTCTAGAACCCCGCCCTCCTGACCTGTCAGGCAGATCCAGTCTCTCCTCTCCCAAGCAGGGAGCACACACAGGCACCCGGATAAATGTTTCATTCTGACACTCCGGAGCTCTGGGCAGGGTGTTGTGGGGGTGGTATTTTTTTGGGGGGGGGGGGTGTTAATGGACCCAAAGCAGCTCGTCAGACCAGCACCGTCTGCCGCATGACTGGTTACACAGCTGGAAGTGTGATGTGAGACTATTTCCCCAGGTGCCCCCACCCCCTGATTTCCACTCTTAAGACCCCCTATTGCTTCCAGGGGACCCTTCTGCTAGCAGGGAAAGATGGGGACACCTGCTCTGTGAATACCTGTGCTCTGGAATTGTTATTAGATGTCTTAGAGTCATGGCTAGAGACCCCAGCCGAGGTCAGGGCCGCGTCACACCAGGCGCTGCCCGGCGGAGATCAGGGCCCCGTCGCACCGGGCACCGCCCAGGGGAGATCAGGGCCCCATCGCACCGGGCGCCGCCCAGCTGAGATCAGGGCCCCGTTGCACCGGGCGCCGCCCAGCGGAGATCAGGGCCCCGTCGCACCAGGCGCTGCCCAGCCGAGATCAGGGCCCCATCGCACCGGGCGCCGCCCAGCTGAGATCAGGGCCCCGTCGCACCAGGCGCCGCCCAGCCGAGATCAGGGCCCCGTCGTACCGGGCGCCGCCCAGCCGAGATCAGGGCCCCGTCGCACCGGGCGCCGCCCAGCCGAGATCAGGGCCCCGTCGCACCGGGCGCCGCCCAGCCGAGATCAGGGCCCCGTTGCACCGGGGGCCGCCCAGCCGAGATCAGGGCCCCGTCGCACCGGGGGCCACCCAGCCGAGATCAGGGCCCCGTCGTACTGGGCGCCACCCAGCCGAGATCAGGGCCCCATCGTACTGGGCGCCGCCCAGCCGAGATCAGGGCCCCGTCGCACCGGGCGCCGCCCAGCGGAGATCAGGGCCCCGTCGCACCGGGCGCTCCCCAGCGGAGATCAGGGCCCCGTCGCACCGGGCGCCGCCCGGCCGAGATCAGGGCCCCGTCGCACCGGGCGCTCCCCAGCCGAGATCAGGGCCCCGTCGCACCGGGCGCTCCCCAGCCGAGATCAGGGCCCCATCGCACCGGGCGCTCCCCAGCCGAGATCAGGGCCCCGTCGCACCGGGCGCCGCCCAGCGGAGATCAGGGCCCCGTCACACCGGGGGCCACCCAGCGGAGATCAGGGCCCCGTCGCACCGGGGGCCACCCAGCCGAGATCAGGGCCCCGTCGCACCGGGGGCCACCCAGCCAAGATCAGGGCCCCGTCGCACCGGGCGCCGCCCAGCGGAGATCAGGGCCCCGTCGCACCGGGCGCCGCCCAGCAGATATCAGGGCCCCGTCGCACCGGGGGCCACCCAGCCGAGATCAGGGCCGCGTCGCACCGGGCGCCGCCCAGCGGAGATCAGGGCCCCGTTGCACCGGGCGCTCCCCAGCGGAGATCAGGGCCCCGTCGCACCGGGGGCCACCCAGCCGAGATCAGGGCCCCGTCGCACTGGGCGCCGCCCAGCAGAGATCAGGGCCCCGTTGTACTGGGTGCTCCCCAGCCGAGATCAGGGCCCCGTCGCACCGGGCGCCGCCCAGCCGAGATCAGGGCCCCGTCGCACCGGGCACTCCCCAGCCGAGATCAGGGCCCCGTCGCACCGGGCGCCGCCCGGCCGAGATCAGGGCCCCGTCGCACCGGGCGCCGCCCAGCCGAGATCAGGGCCCCGTCGCACCGGGCGCCGCCCAGCCGAGATCAGGGCCCCATTGTACCGGGCGCTCCCCAGCCGAGATCAGGGCCCCGTCGCACCGGGCGCCGCCCAGCCGAGATCAGGGCCCCGTCGTACTGGGCGCTCCCCAGCCGAGATCAGGGCCCCGTCGCACCGGGCGCCGCCCGGCTGAGATCAGGGCCCCGTCGCACCGGGCGCCGCCCAGCCAAGATCAGGGCCCCGTCGCACCGGGCGCCGCCCAGCGGAGATCAGGGCCCCGTCGCACCGGGCGCCGCCCAGCAGATATCAGGGCCCCGTCGCACCGGGGGCCACCCAGCCGAGATCAGGGCCGCGTCGCACCGGGCGCCGCCCAGCGGAGATCAGGGCCCCGTTGCACCGGGCGCTCCCCAGCGGAGATCAGGGCCCCGTCGCACCGGGGGCCACCCAGCCGAGATCAGGGCCCCGTCGCACTGGGCGCCGCCCAGCAGAGATCAGGGCCCCGTTGTACTGGGTGCTCCCCAGCCGAGATCAGGGCCCCGTCGCACCGGGCGCCGCCCAGCCGAGATCAGGGCCCCGTCGCACCGGGCACTCCCCAGCCGAGATCAGGGCCCTGTCGCACCGGGCGCCGCCCGGCCGAGATCAGGGCCCCGTCGCACCGGGCGCCGCCCGGCCGAGATCAGGGCCCCGTCGCACCGGGCGCCACCCAGCTGAGATCAGGGCCCCGTCGCACCGGGCGCCGCCCAGCCGAGATCAGGGCCCTGTCGTACTGGGCGCTCCCCAGCTGAGATCAGGGCCCCGTCGCACCGGGCGCTGCCCAGCTGAGATCAGGGCCCCGTCGTACTGGGCGCCGCCCAGCCGAGATCAGGGCCCCGTCGCACTGGGCGCCGCCCAGCCGAGATCAGGGCCCTGTCGCACCGGGGGCCACCCAGCCGAGATCAGGGCCCCGTCGCACCGGGCGCCGCCCAGCGGAGATCAGGGCCCCGTCGCACCGGGCGCCGCCCAGCCGAGATCAGGGCCCCGTCGCACCGGGCGCCGCCCAGCCGAGATCAGGGCCCCGTCACACCAGGGGCCGCCCAGCCGAGATCAGGGCCCCGTCGCACCAGGGGCCGCCCAGCCGAGATCAGGGCCCCGTCGCACCGGGGGCCACCCAGCGGAGATCAGGGCCCCGTCGCACCGGGCGCTCCCCAGCCGAGATCAGGGCCCCGTCGCACCGGGCGCCGCCCAGCCGAGATCAGGGCCCCGTCGCACTGAGCGCCGCCCAGCCGAGATCAGGGCCCCGTCGCACCGGGCGCCGCCCAGCGGAGATCAGGGCCCCGTCGTACTGGGCGCTCCCCAGCCGAGATCAGGGCCCCGTCGCACCGGGCGCCGCCCAGCCGAGATCAGGGCCCCGTCGCACCGGGCGCCGCCCAACGGCGATCAGGGCCCCGTCGTACTGGGCGCGCCCCAGCCGAGATCAGGGCCCCGTCGCACCGGGCGCCGCCCAGCCGAGATCAGGGCCCCGTCGCACTGGGCGCCGCCCAGCCGAGATCAGGGCCCCGTCGCACCGGGCGCTCCCCAGCCGAGATCAGGGCCCCGTCGCACCGGGCGCCGCCCAGCCGAGATCAGGGCCCCGTCGCACCGGGTGCTGCCCAGCCCCTGACCGAGCCCACCGTGTCCAAAGGTTCTGGGCTCCGATGACAAGACAGATCTTGTTATGCAGCAATCAGGCCTTTCTCGGCTCTCTCTCCCCTGCCCCCCCATCCCTCTCCTCCCCCCACCCCCGGCCGCTTTCAGCACCAGGGCCAGCTCCCCGGGTTTGCATTGTCCCAGGAGCGCCAGGAAGCCATGATCCGCGCTAGTCATTTCCCCACACACAGGCCCAGCCCTAAGCCAGATGCTGGCAGCGACTGATCGCCGATCAGAGGCGGCGGAGACAGAAAATGGGGGGTCGGGGGTAGGTTTGGGCAGGGCCCCGGTTCTCCCCGCTGGCCTGGTATTTGGAGAGCCGAGGCCAGGCGGGGGGTCTTTCAGGGGGTGGATAAACAAGCCTGCAACTTTTGGGGCGAGCCACCCGCTTTGCCCAGGCAGCAGCCGGGATGCCCGGGGCCCACGCCCGGGGCCATTCAAACGCACTTCGGTGGCTCATCGGTTCCCCTCCCAATCAAGTGACGCAGGTCTGGGCCCAGGGTTTAGGGGGACTCCTGGTCGGTGTCAATCTGAACCCCAGGCCCCTTCTGCCCTCGGCTGGGGCGGGGAGCAGCTGACAAACTAGCGAGAAGGAGAAAAACGGGGCGGGTTTTTTTGGGGGGGTTACACATTTTTGCTCACTAAAAAAGAAAAAAAAAGGAATCAGCGAGAAAAGCCACAAAGCAGAGAAGGGCGCAGCAGCGGGAGGCGGTAACTGACTGAAAACACAAGGGGGGGGGGTTGCCAGAGAGGGGGGAACATTCCTGGAGACGCTTTGGAAAAGAAAACACCCTAAAAAAAAAAGGACCAGAGCGGGCTCCCCAACCAGAAAATAACCCCGGGGCTTCATCTTCATTCCGTGTGCCTGGCTGGGGAAGGGCCCCCGAACCGGTGCTGGCGGGTTAGGAAAATGACACTTGAGTCAGGCTGGTCCCCACCCGCGGGAGCAGCAGGGCGGGCTGGAGACGCTGGGGTGGGGGAGGAGCTGCCCCCGGGGGGTGGGGAAGTGAGAGCAGAGGAGGGGCTGGGGGAGGGGGCTGGGGCTGGGGCTGGGCCCTGGGAAAGGATGGGGCAGAATGGAAGGGCGGGGGGGGGATGGAAAAAACCCAGTGGGGTTTTCTTAGCATGTTGCCCCACCTTGGCTGATCTCACACACACACTAACACACACACAAACACACACTAACACATACACACACCCATTGACACTAACACGCTCACACCCACACGCTCATTGACACTAACACACTCACTAGCACTCACACTCACTAACACACATTTACACACAAACGGACACTAACACACCGACACACACACTCACTCTCACTAACACACACATTGACACTAACACACTCACTGACACACTCACACTCACTAACACACACACTGACACACTCACACTGACACACTCACACATTGACACTAACACACAGACACACTCATTGACACTAACACGCTCACTGAGACACATACACTCACAGTCTCACACTCACATTCATACACACACACTCACTAGCACACACACTCATTGACACTAACACACACACACTGATATACCCACAAAATAACACTCACACACAGACACACTCATTGACACTAACAGACTCACTGACACACACACTCACTAGCACACACACTCATTGACACTAACACACACTGACACACCCACACATTGACACTAACACACTGACACACTCATTGACACTAACATGCTCACTGAGACACACACTTTCACACTCACACACACACTCACTGGCACGCACACTCATTGACACTAACACACACACATCGACACACCCACACATTGACTCTAACACACACTGACACACCCACACATTGACACTAACACACACACTCATTGACACTAACACGCTCACTGAGACACACACACACTCACTAGCACACACACTCATTGACACTAACACAGACACACTCATTGACACTAACATGCTCACTGAGACACACACACTCACACTCTCACACTCACACACACTCAGCACACACACTCATTGACACTAACACACCCACTGACACACCCACACATTGACACTAACACACACACACTCATTGACACTAACACGCTCACTGAGACAAACTCACACACACTCATTGACACTAACACAGACACACTCATTGACACTAACACGCTCACTCACACTCACACACCCCAGCAAGCGGATCCCCTCCTGGGCATGCAAAGAAACAGCAAAAGGCTGCAGAGGCTCCCGGGGGGCAGAGACGCGCCCCGAGAGCCCGGGACTCACCCCGCTTTTGTCCGGCAGATCCTGCGGAGGGGGGCAGCGCGGGGGGGCTCAGCGGCTCGCCGCGGGTCTGTCCGTCCGTCCTCAGCCCAGGCTCCTTCTCGATCTTTTCTCTGGGCGGAGGAAATCCCCGGATTTCTTGTGGAATTCCAGCCGGATGTGTCTTTAAAATCACCCCCCCTTCCCTCTCTGCCCCCATCCCCGGATCGCCCCCCCCCCCAGTCCAGAAACCTCCATGGCTCCGGGAAAAGCAGCCCCCCCCCCCGCTGTAAACACGCCTGGGAGAAGAAAAGAGGCGAGTCAGGGGCTGGATTTGCGCCCCCCCCCCCCGCCGTCACTGCAGCCAGCCGCCCCCTCTGCCCCCCCCAGGGGTCACGCGAGGGGGGTGAACCCCCAGCTGGGGGGAAGGCGCCGTGTGGCGAGCGCAGGACTCGCCGCAGCCCGGTGGCTGCCACGCCCTGTGCCCCGGGCTGGGAGAAGCGCTGCCCGCCGGGGGGGCGGGGTGCCCGCTGCCTGCCCGGCGCGGGGTGGGGCCTGCCCGCGGGTGACAGTCACGCGAGTGGGGTGGGACGGAGCGGGGCGGGGGATCGCGGTTGTAAAGGAGGCGACGCCCCGGTATCGGTGTGGGGGGTGTGTGGAGCGGGAGGGGGGTCTGGAGAGAGGGGCCGGGAGGGGGAGCGGGGAGTCTGGCGGGGGGAAGGTGAGAAGCTGGGGGGGGGCCCCACCCCACTTGGGAAACTGACCCCCCCCCCGTGAGTGCGGGGCTGGACCAGGGGGCTGGGAGGGGCTGGGAGCAGTTCGGGGGAGGGGTACAAAGTGGGGGGGCGGGGGAGCGACACGCCGGTGCCGGCCAGACAGACCCCCCCGCACCCCCCCCCGGAGCCGATGCCCCGATTCGCGCCTCACTGGGGCCTCCGGCTGCAGGGCGGGTCTTGGGGCTCTGCGGACACGTGGGGCGGGGGGACCAGCTGCATTTCCAGCCCCCACTGCGGGCAGCCCTGGGCCAAGCAGGGAGACCGCCCAGCCCCAGCTGGGTTTGCCCTGTGCCCCCCACTCCTCCCCCCAGCCTTGTGCCCCCCACTGGCCCCCCAGCCCTGTGCCCCCCACTGCCCCCCCGCCCTGTGCCCCCCACTGCCCCCCCACCCTGTGCCCCCCACTGGCTCCCCCCCCCCAGCCCTGTGCCCCCCACTGCCCCCCCCGCAGCCCTGTGCCCCCCACTGGCCCCCCAGCGGTGTGCCCCCCTCTGGCTCCCCCTCCAGCCCTGTGCCCCCCACTGGCCCCCCAGCCCTGTGCCCCCCACTCTCCCCCCCACAGCCCTGTGCCCCCCACTGGCCCCCCAGCCCTGTGCCCCCCACTCTCCCCCCCACAGCCCTGTGCCCCCCACTCCCCCCCCAGCCCTGTGCCCACCACTGGCTCAGGCCCCCCTGTGCAGCCCCGGTGCCCGGCGCTGGCTCAGTCCCCCCCATGGCACGACCCTGGTGCCTGGCGCTGGCTCAGTCCCCCCATGGCACGACCCCGGTGCCCGGCGCTGGCTCAGTCCCCCCGATGGCACGACCCCGGTGCCTGGCGCTGGCTCAGTCCCCCCCATGGCACGACCCTGGTGCCTGGCGCTGGCTCAGTCCCCCCATGGCACGACCCCGGTGCCCGGCGCTATCTCTGCCAGAGGCCCAGCTGAGGGCAAACCAGCCCATGCCCCGTCGGGGTCTGACAGCCTCAGCGCCTCCCTCCCCGACACGGCCTGTCTCAGTGCCCCGGGGTCAGGGTCTGGGGCAAATCTCTCAGGCCCCCGGAGCCCCCCAGGGAGCTGAGATCACTCAGCTGCCAGCCCTGCCCTGCCCCCCCATCACTCAACACCCCCCCCCCCATACCCACTGTCACGGAGCCCCCGGGCGATGCTCTGGAGCTGCTCCCCACAAACCCAGGCAGGACTCTGGGGAGCCTCCTCTCCCTTGGAGCAGCCTGTCCCCAGGGCAAGAAGCTCCCACGGCTTCACCTCCTGGGTCTCTCCTTGGAGCATTCAGCATCCTCTGCCCCTCCGTGCGCTTCCCACAGCGAGTCGCCCCGGCGGGGTCCTGGGGGGGCCACCGGGTCCTGCCCCCCCACATGACTCTCAGCCAGCCAGTAACACAGAGGTTTATTCGATGACAGGAACAGGGTCAAACACAGAGCTTGTAGGTACCGCGAGCCGGACCCCTCGGCCGGGTCCATTCTGGGGGGCAGTGAGCCAGACCCCCACGTCTGCCCCTCACTCCTCGTCCCCAGCCAGCTCCAGACTGACACCCCCCCCAGCCCCTCCTCTCTGCTCAGTTCCTCTCCCGGGCCAGGAGGTCACCTGATCCCTTTGTCTCCAACACCTTCAGTTGGCACCTTGCAGGGGAGGGGCCCAGGCCATCAGTTGCTAGGAGACAGAGTGCCAGGCATTTAGGTGCACTGGCCCTTTGCTCTGCAGCAATCACACCCCCTGATCCCACCACCTAGATATTAAGAACTGCAGAGGGGAAACTGAGGCACCAACACCGTATTCAGAGCAAACATTAAGAACATTCCCAGTTCGTCACACCCCCACCCCCAGACTTGGGACTGGGGGGCACGGGGGAGGGGACAGCTGAAATATACAAGGCAAAGAGTGACTGACAGGCCTGTGTATCACACACCCACCCACCCACCCGCCCACACACCACTTACCCAGGCTCCCTTGCAGCCTGGATCCCTGCTCTTCTTGTCGGCTTCACCCTGTGCCCCATTAGGCCCCTCGTCCAGCTACTCCCCCCACTTCACTGACCCCTTCAGCCTCCCCTCCCACAGCAAGGGGCTCAGGCTCTCTGCAGACTCAGGCAGTATCGCTGTGTCCGAAGCATCTCTCTTGTTTCCAGCAAGAGCTGTGATCCACCTGCCTCCGGGAGCTGGGGCTCCCCGGGCACAGACCCGCCATGGGGGCAGAGCTGGGCCCCACTGGTTCTGGCTCAGGGGCTCAGACCCCCCTCCCCAGGGCCGAGCTTGGCATAAATACACCCAGCCAGTGACAACGCCATGCCCCACTCTCTGCCTTCTGCCCAATGAGCTCAGAGCACCTCATGAATAGTCATTAAGCCATGCCCCAGTTACCTTTCCTGGATCCCTGCAGAGAGGTAAACTGAGGCAGGGGGGAGGGAATGTGGCTGTAGTGAGGGTCAGAGCCAGGACTCCTGGCCCTCAGCACCTGGCCTCGCTGTGTGCGGCAGCTACAGAGCCACGGGCCCATCGTGCCCAATGCTGGCGGCTTCAAGGCTCTGGTGCAGCACTGCAAGGGGCAGTGCAGGAGATGGGGGGATGGGGTGTTTCCCCGTGGGAAAAGCACGATCCTGGTATTCAGGAGCGCTGGGTTCTATTCCTGGCTCCACCGCTGGGTGTCCCCCTCTCTGCCTCAGTTTCCCCTCTCACCTTTTGGCCATATAGACTGTGTGCTTTGGGGACTGTCCATTGCTGGGGGCCTGACACGATGGGGGCCTTGATCCTGGCTGGGGTCTGGCAGCGCCTAGCACAACTGGGGCCCTGAGCTCAGCTCGACCATCGTTTACCTAAAATTGAGCAGTGAAAAATAACCCACGGGGCACCTCCCCATAGCAGCAGCCAGCTAAACAGGCGTGCGGCCCCCTTCGGCTGTTCTGTGCCATTCAGCTGAAGCCCAAGGCACCGGCTGATGCTAACCCCAGACAGACAAAGCGCACACTGACGGCCAGGTAGAGCAAAGAGTGACGTTTCTATAGTAACAAAGGTGTTCCCAGGTGGGCTGGCCGACAACGGAGTCTGCAGCGATGAGGAGGGGGGAGCTGCCTGGGTGTAATCAACACAGTGACTTTGCCTGAGTCTGCAGAGAGCCTGAGTCTGTTGCTCCCAGCCGGGGGAGCTGCCTGGATGCTCCCCAATGAGGTGTTAACTCCCCTCTGCTCTGCGTGGGGTAGGAGGGGAGGGCGGAGGGGGCTGAGACATCCCAGCTGCTGAGATGCATACCGGGGGGGGTGTCCCTGCTGCCACCCATCTCTCTGCCAGCACGCCCAGGTCAGGGGCTCCCGTGCTGCCTGGGAAGTGAGGGTCCTGCCTGCTATTGCCCACAGCCGTGCCCATGTCCTGGTGCACCTGGCCCTGGGCACCTGATCCCAGGCCATTGGCACCCCTGGGAGCTGGATTGGGGCCCTTAGCATCAGGGCTGGGATCCCCCAAGGGCACCCTGGATCACAGTGAGATTTGCGGCCCAGCACTCCCATTCCGGAGCCAAGAAGCCGGGAGAACCAGGAACGGGGCAGGCAGGGGGCGAGTGGGCTGAAGAGCAGAGCAATGAAGTACCCAGGAAGGGAACTGCCCCCACCTGCCCCCCCACGCCTGCCCCAAGCCTTTATCAGGATGCAACATTGCTCGCCCTAGACTGGGGTGACGTGCCAGCGATCACACGGACAGTCAGCGGCAGAGCCGAGGATAGAACCCAGGAGTCCCGGCTCCTAGAGCCCCCTGCTCTAACCACTAGACCCCACTCCCCTCTGAGAGCTGGAAATCCTGACTCCTGGCTGTCACGGAGCCACAGGCCCGGTGCTGCCACACGGCTCTGGACCCGGCCCAGGGTGGGCCCCTTTTGAGTGTTCGCCCCCGTGAAGGTCGCACGCTCTTGCTGGGATCAGACCCTGAGCTGCCCCACTTCCTGGCACCGAGTCGCGGTGCCCTGAGCACCCCTGGCCCGAGCCGTGAGCTCCCCACCTGGGTTGGACCCTGGAGAAGGTTTCACCAGCAAAGGGAGCTAGGCCCCCCGACTTCCTGAGACTGGAGTGACTCCCAGCCGGTGGTGTAAACAGGAGGGTTTATTGGAGTCCGGAACCAGCCTAGAGACCAGAAAAGTTACAGCAAGTTTGGTCTCATTCCCGAGCAAACCAGGTCACCTGGTCACCTGCCTTAGCGCTTTGTTCTCCCGCTGGCGTCCCGCAGAGCCGGGGCGGCCGGCCCGGGGCGTTAGATGAGAGGCCCCGAATGTCCGGGCCATTGGCTTCTGGGTTCGTCACGAGCATGGGGCCCCTGGCAGCCAGGCATTGATCACCCCTGGATCGCGACAAAGAATAACCCCCCTTGGGCCACCACCTAGTTAACCAGGCAGCACAAAGGGGAAACTGAGGCACCCACCGTCTTCATAGAAAATATTAAGAACAATTCCCACTTTGTCACACCATCCCCCCACCTCTAACCACTAGACCCCACTCCCCTCCCAGAGCTGGGAATTGAACTGCCACATCCTGATTCCCAGCCCCTCCAAGCTCTAACCACTAGCCCCTAAGCTCCATCTTTACACTAGGTGCAATGACATTCCTTCAGAGCCAATGTTCGGGGGCCCTCTCCGGCTGGCAGGGGTACCCGGCCCCCGGGTGCCATTCTTTGGGAGCCCAGCCCCGTGACGAAGTGGGGGATTTTCTGGGTTTGTCCTTGGTTTTCCAGTGCTTTGCATGCCGAGGGAGTGGACTACGTGTGGCACCTTAGAGACGAATACATTTATTGTAGCACTGGTGGTCCAGTGGGTTCTGGCCACAGTGGGAGGACAATGGGCTGTGAAGAGAGGAGCCACTGACCTGACCAGGCGGTTCCAGCCGGAGAGGCCAGAGGACAGAAGAGGGGAGAGGAGGCCCAGGCGCCCCTGTTTCCCTGGCGAGAAGACAATGGACGGGGGGGGCTTGGGGCGGTGATTTCAGAGGCCCAGCTGGGAAGCAGGGGGGGGCTTGGGGCTGGAGGGGGGAGCAGGCAGAGCCCCCCTGGCTGCAGGGGGACTGGGAGGTGCTGGGCTGAGGGAGGCCAGGCCTGAGGCCCGGAGAGTTTCCTGTGCTGGGTTCAACGCTCAATAAACCTCCTGTTTTACGCTGGCTGAGAATCGCTCCAGTCTAGGGATCAGGGCTGAATTGTCCCCTTCTGGGGGTGGAGGCCCCAGGGGTCCAGAGCGAGGGGACGCCCTGGGGGGGGCCCACGGCTAGAGACAGGGGTGCTGAGGCTCCGAGAGGTGCGGCTCCAGGAGGTGGAGGGGCCTGACCCTGGGAGAGAGCGGACCCCCGAGAAGGCCTGTCGCACTGAAAGGGCCCCACCCCCCCACGGAGCGCACGGGGCCAAGGGCTGTCACACTGAAAGGGGCACCCTCCCCATGGAGCGCACGGGGCCAAGGGCTGTCGCACTGAAAGGGGCACCCCCCCACGGAGCACACGGGGCCAAGGCCTGTCGCACTGAAAGGGCCCCCCCCCCACGGAGCGCACGGGGCCAAGGGCTGTTGCACTGAAAGGGGCACCCCCCCCCACGGAGCACACGGGGCCAAGGGCTGTCGCACTGAAAGGGGCACCCCCCCCACGGAGCGCACGGGGCCAAGGGCTGTTGCACTGTATGGGCCCCCCCCCACGGAGCGCACGGGGCCAAGGGCTGTCGCACTGAAAGGGCCCCCCCACAGAGCGCACAGGGCCAAGGGCTGTCGCACTGAAAGGGGCACCCCCCCCACGGAGCGCACGGGGCCAAGGGCTGTCGCACTGAAAGACACCCCCCCCCACGGAGCGCACGGGGCCAAGGGCTGTCGCACTGAAAGGGCCCCCCCCCACGGAGCGCACGGGGCCACGAGTGGGCACGATCTGTGAGTCCGCGCCAAGCCCCCACTCTGGAGTCCAGAGGTGTCTCTGCGTCACCCTGCCCCGGCCAAGGGGCCCCGAGCGGTTTGATGCCGGGCGTGGGATTTTTCCACCGAAACCGTCACGCGAGCCCCACAGGCCGATGAGCTGGAGGGAGAGTTTGAAACGGCTCCGCGGTTCGTCCCGGTCTGGGATGTGGGGCGAGGGGGTGCCCAGCGAGGGCCCCATCCCAGGGCTGGATCGAGGGCCCATGGGGCTGGGCGGTGCATTTAGTGAACAGCCAAGGCCTCTGCATCCCCCGTACCCCCCCCCCGCTGCAGCTCCCATCTCCTCCCTGCCTGCACTAGGCCGTGCAGCTCCATGCACACGCTTGGCCCTACCTGAGGTGGCTGCCCAGCCCTCCAGGGCCCGGCTCTGTGGCAGGGCAGGAGCGCTCGCGGCTTCCCCTGGCCTCGTTAGCCGCAAGGCCGTTAATTAAGGGAGGAGCCCCTGGGCCGGCCAAAGGCTTAGACAAGCTCTGTTGCGGGGGGCAGAGGGAGGCAGACAGGGCAGCCGCTGGCACCTAGCAACGTTGGGACGGGAGGGCTCGGCTTTGCTTCCGCCGGGCCCTCGTTATGGAAGGGAAACTGAGGCAGGCAGCGCTCAGCCACAAGGGGGTGCTGGGGAGGTGCAGGCCCATCTATCCCGGCCTCCCAGCTGGACCCTTCAAAGGTAGCTGCGAGGTCCCTGCCCCCCAAGTGGGGAGGGAGGGAGGGAGGGAATAACTGGCTCCGCCCACCTCCCCCTACATCCCCTGCTGCACATCCCAGCTCCTGGCATCCCCGCCCCCCGGGTTGGTGGGGGCTGTTCTCGTGCTACTGTGAACCCTCCAGATGCCCCTGGGATACACCCCCCCTCCCGTGATTGTGTTTCCATGGCAATGGAGAATAAACCGCTGCCCCCGGGTAGGGGGTTGGCTCGCTCGGGGGTGGGGAATGGGACACTGGGCCTTTACACTCTAGGGTATGGGGGGGGGGTCACCCTGACAATGAACTGGGCTTGAGACAGTCACTGGGGGAAGAGTATCCCACCCTGGGGGTGCAGGGGGAGGAGGATGCGATGAGCCCCCCGCCCTCCCGTGAGCAACACGCCCTGTTTCATGTGGCTGACGTGACTGATCTGTCACATCAGGTGGGGGTGACACTGGAGCTTGGCCAGGCAGCCTGGGGAGGGAGGGTCATGGGGGAGCCCAGGGCTGGGCTGGCAGGGGCTGCGGGTCGGGAGTGAGGGGCACCTGCGGAGCTGAGGGGGGCTCACGCACTCACTCTGGGGGGCTGCAGACTGACGACTCCCCAGGCTCCCAGCATCTGTTACAAACGTGGTTTTTATTAAATCCTCATGGAAACATGTCGGATTTGGCCTGACACTCCCCCCCCCAGTCATACCCTCCCCAGGCACCTGCCCCCCATATCCCAGCAGGGGGGGTTCTCCACAGCAGACGCCCCAGCCCTGGCTGGACGACCCAACGGGGAAGAAACGGGTCCGGGGTGTGTGTGATCCCCGCTGGCATTGGGGGTGTCGATGCAGCGGCTCCACCCCGCCCCCGCCGCTCCCCCCGCGCTCCCGGCTTGGGGCGATAGGAACGTGTCCGGCTCTAGGTGCGACGGTGGCGGGGAAACCCTGGTGGGGGCGAGTCCAGCCCAGCCCCTCGCAGGGGTGTGAACGGCCCCAGCTCGGCGCCCATGGTTAACGAGTCCAGGCCTGGGGGCTGGATCAGCCACCGGCCACGGCTCGGTTGGTGCCACGAGTAGGTGGGGGGGACACTTAGCCCTTCCCCCCCCCCCAGGCAAGGAGGACAGGGCCCCAGGGCCCCCCAACCCTCCCAACACCCATCTGGTCTGGGCAACGCCTATGGGTGGGGCTTATTTTGTGGGTGGAGCTTGGATGAGCCCCTCCCCTTCCCCCATCTGAGCCCTGTGGTTGGCCAGCGATAACCTGTGATTGATGGGTGGGTGGGGCTGAGCAGCCCTCGAAGGGCTCAGGGTGCCCCATCCCCCACTTCTCTGGTCACCGACAGCTTTGGGGGACCCCCTGGGAGAAGGGTCCTGGCTGCAGGGGTGGCCCTGGGTAGCCAGGATGAAGGGGCTCCAGAGCCAGAAGCACCCCCCCACGCCTGCCCCCCCAATGCCCTCGCCCACCCCCCCATGCCCTTCCCCCCGCTCTGCTGCTCAACCCAGGCTCAGCAGTGCCCAGAATTTGCTGCAACCCCCCAACCCCCCCCCCCCCGCCACTTTGCTCCCATTTCGCTGGTTTCTGCCTTTTGGCTTTAGCTCCATCGAGGCCTTTGAAACCAGCCCCCGCCCCCCCCAGACCGTCATCACCCCCCTCTGGCCCCCACTGCTCCCCTCACCCAGCACTGCCCCCTTGTCAGCTCCTGCCCCCCACCCCCCAGATCAGACTGACATACACCCCCACCCCCCCATCCCAGCCGGAATAGAGGGGAGGCAGCCCCCAGCCGGGGGGCCCTTTGGGGCTCTCAGTGGGGGCCCCTAATTCTGTTCCCATCACCCCCACTTCAGCGGCTGCAGGATGGGCAGGGACTGAACCTCCCACTTATGCCCCTGGCAGCAGGATGGGGCCCCTCGGGGGGAGAGGGGCGGGAGAAAAGGAGGGTGAGGTTTTACCCCCACCCCGGTGCCACACTTACGAGTGTGTCATTACGAACCCCAAACAAACCAGGGAGGAATTGGTTAAAGGGACGGTGCTGGTTGGGGGAGGGCAATAGGCAGAGGGGTGTCCTGAGTGGAGGGGGGGCCCAACCCCCCCTCCCTGGGGCAGTGCCTCCGTCAGACCTCGCTGGTGACGGAGCGGGAGGGGATGAGCACGTCGGGGGTGGTGGGGAAGAGACACAGCTGAGGGTCAGGTGATCGCTGGGAGCCGAGCTCTGGGATCCTGGAGGGGAGAGAAACAGGGGGGCAGAGCTTGAAACGTGGCCCCAAAGTTCCTGAAAAAGTTACAGCCTCCACCCCCCCCTTTGATCCCACAACCTTTGGTACCAGAGCAGAGCCGAGCCCTCTAGTGATGCAGCTGAGGGAGCGATGCTGCAAGTGGTCAGCGCTGGTAGGTTGTTATCCCCTCTGCAGTCTGGCTCGTGAAGCGCTGGTAGGTTGTTATCCCTTCTGCAATCTGGCTCGTGCAGCGCTGGTAGGTTGTTATCCCCTGTGCAACCTGGCGCAGACAGCACTGGTAGGCTGTTATCCCTCTGCACCGCTAGTAGGTTGTTATCCCCAATCTGGCTCAGGCAGCGTTGGTAGGTTGTTATCCCCTCTGCAGTCTGGCTCAGGCAGTGCTGGTAGGTTGTTATCCCCTCTGCAGTCTGGCTCGGGCAGCGCTGGTAGGTTGTTATCCCCTCTGCAGTCTGGCTCGGGCAGCGCTGGTAGGTTGTTATCCCCTCTGCAGTCTGGCTCGGGCAGCGCTGGTAGGTTGTTATCCCCTCTGCAGTCTGGCTCGGGCAGCGCTGGTAGGTTGTTATCCCCTCTGCAGTCTGGCTCGGGCAGCGCTGGTAGGTTGTTATCCCCTCTGCAGTCTGGCTCGGGCAGCGCTGGTAGGTTGTTATCCCCTCAGCAGTCTGGCTCGGGCAGCGCTGGTAGGTTGTTATCCCCTCAGCAGTCTGGCTCGGGCAGCGCTGGTAGGTTGTTATCCCCTCAGCAGTCTGGCTCGGGCAGCGCTGGTAGGTTGTTATCCCCTCAGCAGTCTGGCTCGGGCAGCGCTGGTAGGTTGTTATCCCCTCAGCAGTCTGGCTCGGGCAGCGCTGGTAGGTTGTTATCCCCTCAGCAGTCTGGCTCGGGCAGCGCTGGTAGGTTGTTATCCCCTCAGCAGTCTGGCTCAGGCAGCACTGGTAGGTTGTTATCCCCTCTGCAGTCTGGCTCGGGCAGCACTGGTAGGTTGTTATCCCCTCAGCAGTCTGGCTCGGGCAGCGCTGGTAGGTTGTTATCCCCTCAGCAGTCTGGCTCGGGCAGCGCTGGTAGGTTGTTATCCCCTCAGCAGTCTGGCTCAGGCAGCACTGGTAGGTTGTTATCCCCTCTGCAGTCTGGCTCAGGCAGCGCTGGTAGGTTGTTATCCCCTCAGCAGTCTGGCTTGGGCAGCGCTGGTAGGTTGTTCCACCTCCCAATCCCCCCCCCCCCATTTTCTCTCCTTCCCCCCCAAACTCCTGTTTCACTCCCCTCAAAATCTACATATTGTCCCAAAATTCATTTCCCCTCCCAAAACACATGCCCATAATGCCCCCTCCCCATTCGCCCCCTCTCCTGCCCCCCTCCCCCCTCCCTGGCACTGGGCTGCACCTGCCTGAGGGTGGGGGGAGGGAGCGCTCCCTCGGCAGGTCTCCAGCATGGCGTGGGGGGGTGGCACTTACTCGTAGGGCCGAGCCGCCCCAGCGTGGCCCCCCGCGCGGAGGGAGCGAGCGAGCTGCCTCTCCAGGCCTCGGGTGAGCAGCGTGGAGAAATCCTGCTCTTCTGGGGGGTCCCTGACCCGCTGGGGCCCCCCCCAGGGAGAGCAGTGCCAGGCGGGGGGAGGGGGAAATGGGGGAGGAGAGAAACGACAGAGAGATGGAAACAATGTTAGGCCTTTGCTCCTCGCTCACCATGGGGGGGATGGGTCTTTGGGGTTCACACCGGGGGGACCAGGGGGTCACTGGTGTTCACACTGGGGGCATCGGGGGTCTCACGGGGGAGCCCGCGCAGGGGGACTGAGGCTGCTATGGGGTGAGAAAGGGGTTTGGGGCTCATCTCTGGGGGGCAGCCTGAGATGGAGAATGGCGGGAGGTGGCGGGAGAGAAGGAACCCAGGATGCAGGATGCGGGGTCTATGCTCCCCCCCCTGCAGCCCCACGGGGCCGCACTCTCCCTGCACGTCCCAGACAGACCCCCCCCAGTTTGCCCCCCCCCCCAGACTGGGGTCATGTGAGAGCCACCCCCACCCTAGAGCCAGCTGCGTGGGTACCGGGGGCCAGACACCTGGTGAAACATCCCCCCCATGACACCCCCCCCCCCGCTTATAGCATGACCTGGGGGGCAGATGGGGGTGTCGAGGTGCCACGGGGGAGGGGCTACGGGTGGAGGTGTCAAGGGGGAGAGGATCAGGGGGGTTATGAAGTTCCCAGCCCCACACGCTGGGGGCCGGAGATTAAGGCTGCACTGTCCTGGCCCCACTGCCCCTCCCCATCCTGATCCCACCCCGAGGGGAATGGCCCCCGCACCCCCCCCCACACCTGTTCCTAGAACCTGCCCCACCCCCGCACCCCCCCAACACCTGTCCCTAGAACCTGCCCCCCCCCCCGGCTGCCGCCAGCTCAGAGTCCCAGGAGGGGGAGGGGATCGCAGTGGGGCCACGTGACCCCCACACCTGACAGCCCCTCAACCCCACCCGCAGCCCCCCCCATCCCCGCTCCACCCTGAATTTTCCTGGGGTTTGGGGCAGAGAGACCCCGGCCCCAGAGGATGCAGCTGCTGCCCTGTGGCGGGAGGGGGATGGGCTGGCTGGCTGGCAGCTCCCCAGAGCTGGGCGCATCCCTGCCCCTCACCTGGGCTACGCTGAACTTCTCCAGGGGGCTCTCGACGCAGGGCAGCCCCACGCCGGGGACGCTGGCCAGGCTCTCGGCCGGCGCCGGCTTCGGGGCCGCGGGCGCCTTGGTCTGGAAGTTATTCACCACGCAGGTGACCTGGGGACGGGGACTGAAGTGAGGGAGGGTCCAGCCCCCCAGGAGCCCCTCCCTCGGCTGGTGCCCCCCAGCTGACAAGAGTGTGATGGGGGGAGTTGGGGTACGGCTGAGAGGCCTCCCAGGTGGGGGGTTCTGCGCTGGGGACTGTGGGGAGTTGGGGGTGAGGTAGGGTGTCATGGGGGCTAGGGATGGGGGGCAGGTGGGTGCCGTGTGGCAGGGGGTGGGGGACTGCAGGGGGGCTCAAGGGCCAGGTGGGGGGCTGTGGTGAGCTGTGGGGGGTAGGGGCTGGGGGCACTCAGGGGAGGTGGGGGGCTGCAGGGGATTTGGGGGGCAGGTGGGGGGTTGGGGGGCTGTGGAAAGCCGTGGGGGGTGGGTGCCATGTGGCAGGGGGTGCTTAGGGGAGGTGGGGAGCTCGGGGGGCAGGTGCGGGGTGGGGGGGCTGTGGAGAGCTGTGGGGACTGGGGGTGCTTGGGGGAGGTGGGGGTGGGCTGGGGGGGCTGTGGAAAGCTCTGGGAGGTGGGTGCTGTGTGGCAGGGGGCGCCAGGGGGAGCTCAGGAGGGCTGGGGGCAGCTGTGGAGAGTTGTGGGGGTGGGGCCATGTGGCAGGGGCTGGGGACGCTCAGGGGAGGTGGGGGGCAGGTGGGGAGTTGGGGGGCTGTGGAGAGCCGTGGGGGCACTCAGGGGAGGTGGGGGGGCGCTGTGGGGAGCCGCGGGGCCGGGGCGCTCGGGGGGGGGAGCCGCGGGGAGCCGCGGGGCCGGGGCGCTCGGGGGGGGGAGCCGCGGGGAGCCGCGGGGCCGGGGCGCACGGGGGGGGGAGCCGCGGGGAGCCGCGGGGCCGGGGCGCTCGGGGTGCGGTGGGTGGAGCTCGGGGGGGCTCTGGAGAACCGCAGGGCCGGGGCGCTCGGGGGGGGGCTGTGGGGAGCCGCGGGGGCGGGGGTGCTCGGGGTGCGGGGGGTGGAGCTCAGGGGGGCTATGGAGAACCGCGGGGCTGGGGTGCTCGGGGGGGGGCTGTGGGGAGCCGCGGGGCCGGGGCGCTCGGGGGGGGGCTGTGGGGAGCCGTGGGGCCGGGGCGCTCGGGGGGGGGGCTCACCAGGAAGGCGGCGATGGCGGCCCCGGTCAGGAACCCGGCCAGCACGTCGGCCCAGTGGTTCCGGTGCTCGGCCACGCGCAGCACCCCCAGCAGGGCCGCCGGGCCGGCCAGCACCAGGCACAGGGTGGGCTTGGCCAGCCGGGACCCCCGCACCTCCAGCACCAGCGTCACGTACATCTGGGGAGGGAGACGGTGTGGGGGGGGCAGGAGTCATCTGAAGCCCCCCCAAGCCCTGCCCTCCTCCCCCCCTGCCCGCAGACTCCCTCCCCCTCCCTGGGGCTGCCCTGCCCCATAGCCTCCCCTCTCCCTGCTCCCCCCAGCCCCACTGCCGTCCTGCCCCCCTGCCTACCCCCACCCCACTGCCCCCACCAGACCCGCGGCCTCCCCTCTCCCTGCTCCCCCCAGCCCCACTGCCGTCCTGCCCCCCTGCCTACCCCCATCCCACTGCCCCCACCGGCCCCGCGGCCTCCCCACCCCACTGCCCCCCCCAGCCCCACTGCCGTCCTGCCCCACCTCCCAGCCCCCCCGCCCGGCCCTGCCCCCCGGCACGTACGGCGGTGTACACCACGGCGTAGGCGCTGAGCGCGGCGTCCTTGGAGGGGAAGGCTTTGCGGGCTGCGGTGACCAGGGCGGGGTTCCCGGCGCAGGCCCCCCGGTCCGTGATGTACTGGGGGCCGGGCAGCTGGCACCCCAGCGCCGTGTAGTTGGGGCGGCACACGGAGAGGAAGTGGGGGGTCTGGTTGCCCGTGACGACCTGCCCGGCGTTCGCGAAGATGGTGGTGGTGAACAGGCCGAAGGAATAGACGCCTGCGGAGGGTGTGGGGGGGTGATTAATGCAGAGATGGGGGGTCTGCGGGTCGGGAGTGAGGGGCACCGGCAGGGCTGGGCTAGCAGGGGCTGCGGGTCGGGAGTGAGGGGCACCGGCAGAGCTCAGGGAGGGGGAAACCTAAGAGCCGGGCTAACAGGGGGTTGCTGATCGGGAGTGGGGGGCATAAGCAGAACGGGGGATGCCAGGGCAGGAGAGCAGGGGGCTGCGTGTCGGGAGTGAGGGGCACCAGCAGAGCGGGGGTGGGGGGCAGGGCTGCGGGTCGGGCTCGGGCCCCTCCCACTCACCCAGGAAGCGGACGATGCGTCTCAGCAGCGGGATGAAGTAGCAACACTCCCCAGAGATGATGGTTTTCTCCTCACGCCGCCGCGGCCGGCAGAAAAACGCAGCCAGTTCCCCGATCAGGATCTGGGGCGGGGGGGGGGGGGGAATCCCAGTCAATGGCTCCATCAGCACCCCCACCTCAGGCCCAATCCCCACCTGGGCCCCATCTGCAGGGGCTTCCCCCCTCCCAACCCTTGGGGAGCAGGACGGGGTCTAGGAGCCAGTCAGGGCAGCCTCGGGGCTGCTCTAACTCATGCTCTGCCCCAGCACAGGCCTGCGGGGGTGGGGGGGCAGGCACTGCCCAGTGTGCTCCAGCTACGCCCCCCAAGCCAGGGCCCTAGGCCAGCCCAGGGGTCCTGGGACCAGGCAGGAGAGCTCCCACCTGAGAAGCACAAAGGGGCATCACCATAACTGAGAATCGTGTCCAAGGTGCAGGATCCAGCCCCTAAGAGCCCCCCATTAATCTTCCCCTCCCCCAATACCCTTTCCCACCCCCAGGGGGCGCCAGACTGGATCCCAACGCTGGCCCCTCTGCTCCCGGTGCTGGGGGATCCTTGGGGCAGAGGGGGGAGGAGTGAGGCAGCCTCATCTGTGCCGGGGGGAGTCGGGGATCCCTGCCCCCCTTCTAGCCCCTTCCCCTCCCCCCCACCAGCCTTCCCTGTCCGTCCCCCCCCTCAGCCGAGCAGACGGTGCAGCCACTAGGGGCGGGGGATTAGCCAACTGAAGCGGACGGAGCCTGATGCGGGGGGGGGGGCTGGCTGGGAGCTCCCAGTTCCTAAAGGGGGGGCCGGGACTGTGGCTTTTCCCCCAGACCCGCCTCCGTTCCAGTGAAGGGGGGATCGGGGAAGGGCAGGGAGGGGGGGGTTGGGCAAAGGGGCTGCGAGGGGGGGGGAGGACTGAGGGGCACCGGCAGAGAAGACCCCATCCGTGCTCCAGGGGGAGCTGCTGTCTGTGTCCAGCTTCTGCGGGGGGGGGGGGGGGGGGGCGCTTGGCCATACATGGAACCAGCCGCATTCAGGCTGCCGGCTTCCCATGGGGGGAACAGGGGGGGCACCAGGCCCTGGCTGCTCCGTGTTCCCTTTGCACAGATGAGCTACATGACTCCCCTGCCCCACCCCTGCTGGCCCCCCCAAACCCCAGCCCCCACCCCACTCCACCAGCCCCCCTGAACCCCCAGCCCTTCCCTCCAGCCCCCCAACTCCACCAGCCCCCCGAACCCCCAGCCCTGCCCTCCAACCCCCCCACTCCACCAGCCCCCTGAACCCCCAGCCCTGCCCTCCAGCCACCCCACTCCACCAGCCCCCCCAAACCCCCAGCCTTTCCCTCCAACCCCCCCACTCCACCAGCCCCCCTGAACCCCCAGCCCTTCCCTCCAGCCCCCCAACTCCACCAGCCCCCTGAACCCCCAGCCCTGCCCTCCAGCCCCCCAACTCCACCAGCCCCCTAAACCCCCAGCCCTGCCCTCCAACCCCCCCACTCCACCAGCCCCCTGAACCCCCAGCCCTGCCCGCCAGCCACCCCACACCACGAGTCCCCCTGAACCCCCAGCCCTGCCCTCCAACCCCCCAACTCCACCAGCCCCCTGAACCCCCAGCCCTGCCCTCCAGCCACCCCACTCCACCAGCCCCCTGAACCCCCAGCCCTGCCCTCACTCCACCCCACTCCACCAGCCCCCTGAACCCCCAGCCCTGCCCTCCAACCCCACCACTCCACCAGCCCCCTGAACCCCCAGCCCTGCCCTCCAACCCCCCACTCCACCAGCCCCCCTGAACCCCCAGCCCTGCCTTCCAGCCACCCCACTCCACCAGCCCCCTGAACCCCCAGCCCTGCCCTCCAGCTACCCCACTCCACAAGCCCCCCTGAACCCCCACCCCTGCCCTCCATCCCCCCCCGTCCACCTGCCCCACGAACCCCCAGCCCTGCCCTCCAGCCACCCCACTCCACCAGCCCCCTGAACCCCCAGCCCTGCCCTCCAGCCACCCCACTCCACCAGCCCCCTGAACCCCCAGCCCTGCCCTCCAACCCCCGCACTCCACCAGCCCCCTGACCCCCCACCCCTGCCCTCCCCCCCCCCCCCTCCACCAGCCCCCTGAACCCCCAGCCCTGCCCTCCAACCCCCCCACTCCACCAGCCCCCCTGAACCCCCAGCCCTGCCTTCCAGCCACCCCACTCCACCAGCCCCCTGAACCCCCAGCCCTGCCCTCCAGCTACCCCACTCCACTAGCCCCCCTGAACCCCCAGCCCTGCCCTCCAACCCCCCCACTCCACCAGCCCCCCGAACCCCCAGCCCTGCCCTCCAGCCACCCCACTCCACCAGCCCCCTGAACCCCCAGCCCTGCCCACCAGCCACCCCACTCCACCAGCCCCCTGTACCCCCAGCACGGCCCTCCAACCCCCCCACTCCACCAGCCCCCCTGAACCCCCAGCCCTGCCCTCCAGCCACCCCACTCCACCAGCCCCCCTGAACCCCCAGCCCTGCCCTCCAGCCCCCCAACTCCACCAGCCCCCTGAACCCCCAGCCCTGCCCTCCAACCCCCCCACTCCACCAGCCCCCCTGAACCCCCAGCCCTGCCCTCCATCCACCCCACTCCACCAGCCCACTGAACCCCCCGCCCGGGCCTCCAGCCCCACCCCACTCCACCAGCCCCCCCAACCCCTGCCCTCCAGCACCCCCACCCCACTCCACCAGCCCCCCCGAACTGCCAGCCCTGCCCTCCAGCCCCCAGTCCCTGCTAACCCAGGCCCGGATCCAGGACTCTGACGCCTGAGCCAGGTCTGAGGGGCCCCCAGAGGAGGCTTGAGATCCCCAAGCACCCCCCCCCCCGCACAGTCTATGCAGTATCCAGAGCACGATCTGCAGGTGCCAGCGGGTCCCTGTGGGGGGGGGGCCCTTAGTCACTGGCCCCCAAAGGGGCACATGGGGGCTGGTGGGTGGGTGCCCTGACAGCAGCCTCTGCTTGGGGGGAGCACATTGCCCCAAAGCCCAAGGGGTCTGGAGGGTCAGAACCCAGGTGGGACCCTCATGGCCCAATCCTGGGGGTGGGGGGGGGCGGCTCTGAGATCCCAGCCCCACCAGAACCCCCGGGCACCACCCTGCCCTCCCATACCCCCCACGCCAGCCCCTCACCATGGCCGTGGGCACGGCGGTGACCAGGGAGTAGACCAGGACGGGCGGGGCGCGGCTGGCGTCCTCGGGCCCCGGGTAGGGCTTGGCGTAGGCGCTGTCGTGGCAGAAGAAGCCCTGGATGTGGACGGGGAAGGTGTCGGTGTATTCGAAGTGATACGCCAGCAGCACCGTGCCCGCCATGATCACCAGCTGGAAATAGAACATGGCAGCTCAGCGGCCAGCCCCGGCCCGGACTGAGCACAGCGAGGGGGCAGAGTCGCAGGGTGGGAGCGGGGGGAGCCCAGGAACCATCCGTCCCGCCCTCCCTCCCTCCCCCCCCCCGGCTCCGTGCAAGCTCCCTCGTGCACTCCCGTTCACGCTTCGGTGCCTGCTGTAGCTCCACATCACATCACGGCTGAGGGCAGAGGCGCCTGCCTCAGCCAAACTGGGGCAGACACCTGCACCCCCCACTTGCCTCCCCCCAGGGCTTCCCCCCCCATCTGCCCCTCCTCCAGCCGGAGCACCCAAATAAATCCAACCCCCCCACCACCACTCTGTGTCTTTTCAAGGCCCCCTCGCCCAGCGGTGAGATGCAGCTGTCTCTGGGGTGGGGTGCAGGGGCTGGTTATATAGGGATCCCTTGCTCGGTGCTGAGATGCAGCCACCTCTGGGGTGGGGCCTGGGGGCTGTTTGGGACAGGAAGGAAGTGATGAAGGATCCGGTAAGCAAGGGAGTGGGGGCTGGGGATTTGCCTTGGACCCCCCAGCCCCTGGCAGTGATCTCAAGGGGTCAGGGCCAGGGTTGTATGAAGCAAAGCGACAGATGGTAAATTTCATTCTCTAACTCATGACCCTGGCTCTCTGGGCCAGCTTTGTGCTCCTGAGCTGGATGCTGGAGGGGCGTCATTTCGACCCCACCTCCCCAGCACGACCTCCCCCCACACTTGCCGTTTAACACAGGCAAAAGCCCTGTGTCTAACCTCTGGAGGAGTCACGGCAGGAGGGGCTGGTGCTAGGGCATGAGGAAGGGGGGTTGGTAGGGCACTGCTGCAGGGAAGCTCGCAGCACTGGAGTCCCCCTGGCCTGGACACTGCCTGGGAGAAAGTGGGAATTTCTCATAATGTTTTGTATGAATACGGTGTGTGCCTCAGTTTCCCCTATGTGCTGCATGGGGGTGGAGTGGGGGGAGGTTGTTTACTCTTTGCAGAAGTCCAGGCGTGACTGACACCTGGACCTCAGGCCTCTGGAGATGCCCAGAAAACAAGGAACACGCCAAATGCCCGGACATTTGGTACCCAGCGACTACGGCGCATGGATGACCCGGATGGATCAGGCTGGAACTTTCTGTTCTCTGGGGTAACTAAGGGCCTGCGCCGCTGGGTTCCAGAAACTCATAAAGCCTCCTGCTGGGAGGGGCGTCACTCCAGAATCAGGAAGTCGGGGGGCGGGGCTCCCTTTGGGGGTGCAAGTCTCCCCCAGGGCTCCACTCCAGGTGGATTCATCACCGGGAGCTCATGGCGTGACCCAGGGGTGCTGACGGTTCGGAGGTTCAGTCCCAGGAGGTGAAGAAGCTGAGGGGGCTGACGCACTGAGGGGTCCTCCCAGGGCCTTGCGAGAGCACCGGGCCTATGGATCCATGACACTGCCACAGGGAAGCTCGCAGCGCCAGGTCCCTGTTTTAAGGTACATTGGTTAATTTTGGATTCTCTCACTGAGCTGAGTGGGGAACAGAACCCAGGAGTCCTGGCTTCCAGCCCCCTCTTCTCTCATCACTACACCCCACCCCCCTCCCATAGCCAGGGAGGGAACCCAGGCGTCCTGGCGCCCTGGGGCCCAATGCCTTACCTCCACAAACACAAAGCAGGGGATGATGGAAACGCTTCTCTTCAGCTGCTGCTTCCCGCCAGCCATGATGCCCACTCTGGGCGTGGGAGAGAGGGGGTCCCTCCGTGGGGAGGGGGCACCTGGCAAAGGAGACCCAAAGGCAAAGGGGTCAGTGCATCCCTACACAGCCCCCTGCCCACACATGGTGCCAACAGAGACCCCAGGTCCCTCCCCCAAGCAGCATCTCGCATGGTGCAAACCGCCCCCCACTCCCCGATTCATCTTCCAAGCTGAGATCTTGCTGCCCCTCCGCTGAGGCCCCCCATGGGCTCCTGATCTGGCCGCCATCCTGCCACTCGGCCTCCTGCCCCTGCTCCTTTGGGACGTCAGGACAGTCCGACAAATCGCCCCGACGCGGGACGACAAATCGAGATTTTGGAACGTTGGTGGAATGGAAGTTCCGGGAAAACGCCGGACGGTCGGGAGCAGCCGGACGCTCTGTTTCGATCCGTTTGACGCGTTCGAACGGGACAGAAAACACGAGCTAGGAGAGATCTCAGCATCCGCCGGGAATGTAAAACAGCAAAACACAAGATCTGCTGCGGCGAATGAGAAAGTGTAGAATAGAATCTAACCAGAGAAAAGAGAATCGAATAGCAAAGTGTAATCGAGTCTTTTTCTCTGGTTAGACCCTCTTACACTTGCACAGAACTACAATCTAAAGAGAGAAAATATATAAAAATACAATCGATTATTTTTTTCTATATTTTGGTTCTATTACACTTTGATATTAGATGATATTTTCTCTATTTAGATTATAACTCTATCAATTGTAACAATCTAAAGTCTATAGTAGAATAATAAGATCGAGGGTAATAGAATAATAAATCATACAATATCAGAGGATAATGGAATATATAATGTAAATGTATCAAACAGAGTGTAATATAGTGTGAAAGTTTAAGAGAATAAGAAATCGTACGCAGCAGCAGGAGGACTGGCTCCATTTTGATCAGTTTCCAAATTTTTCTGTCAAAAAGGAGGTGGAAATCCACCTTTCAGTTGTGACAAAATGGCCTTTTCTGACAGGAAACACCTCTGCCAGAATTGCTTCTGGCCCCTGGACTGGGCAGGTTCTGGGCCCCATTCAGGCCGCAGGCCGGGTGCCAGCTGGGCGGTGCCTCCGCAGGCGACATACCGAAACGTGGGCGCTACCAAGCGGCATCCTCCATGCGGCACCTCCTCACTGCCCCGTAGGTTCCAGGGCATGCCTTCCGGGGGACGCCGTGTTGTAGAACTGGGGAGGCAGATTCGTTTGGGGGCTGGACAGAACTGTTAAAGGGGCCGCCAGTTGGACCATCTGATCCTGTCTCTCAGTGCGAGAGGCAATGAATTCCAGCCACGTGCACTGTGCAAGAGGGGGCAGGTCCCAGATGTGCTTGTGCAAGAGGGGGCGGGTCCCAGACACACTTTCTGCCACACTTTCGGGGGGTTGTGCCACCAGAGGTTTCCCTGCGGGAAGCACAAGCCACCACAAGGGTGTGACGAGATCCAGGTGTGGATCGGCCGAGGCAGGAGCCTTTCTCCCACCCCACGGGGCGATCTCTGCTGCCCCCGCAATTTCTAGAAACTCTGGCTTAGACACGTTTGTAAATAGGAATGGGTCTATTTTATGTATCCCTCCACCTGCAGGGTAAAGGTACTAAAAGTTAAAGCCTGGAAGTAGTCCCGGCAGAGATGCACAGTACATGGGTCAAGGGGCTGCATTGGGAGGTGCTGATTGGTGGGGTGGCTGGAAGTAGTCCCAGCAGAGGTGCACAGTACATGGGTCAAGGGGCTGCATTGGGAGGTGCTGATTGGTGGGGTGGCTGGAAGTAGTCCCGGCAGAGATGCACAGTACATGGGTCAAGGGGCTGCATTGGGAGGTGCTGATTGGTGGGGTGGCTGGAAGTAGTCCCGGCAGAGATGCACAGTACATGGGTCAAGGGGCTGCATTGGGAGGTGCTGATTGGCTGGGAGGTTGGAAGTAGTCCCGGCGGAGGAGGACAGAGCACGGATGAGGCAGCAGCATGACCTGTACAATCTACTCCCAGCCCACAGTGACCCGTTCCCTCTCCCCAGAGCCAGCCTGGCAGTGCTGGGCCCCAGCCGCCTGCACCCAGTGAGCACAAAGCATTAGCAGGGACCCGCTCCGGGGGGCTGACTGGGACTCAGGACTCCTGGGTTCTGTTCCCTGTTCTGCCTCTGACCTGCTGTGTGACCTCACTGCCCCCCGTGTGCCTCAGTTTCCCCTCCTACTCTGTGTCTATGTAGCTTGTAAGCCCCTTGGGGCAGGGACCATCTCTCAGTGTGCAGCGCCCGGCACAGCGGGGCCCCGATCTCGATCGGATGCTAGACCCTACCATTGAACTGACAGCCCACTTCACCCGGTTCTTTTCCGGATGGCCAGGACCCCCCACCTCCTGCCAGCTGATACCGGGGTGAATCCTAATCCTGTCCCCCACTAATCCTGCCCATTTCACGCCCCAGTTCGGCTGCCCTGGCCGCAGGTGGAGATACATAGAGATTATTCTGCCCCCCTCCCCAAACACACACGCATTTCCCAGCCCCCATGGATAACCCCAGACTGGTCCCCGCTACCGATCCAGCCCCCAGCCCCGCTGTCCAGGTCCTCAGCTGGCATCACACCTGCCAGCCCCCCCTTTTCTGCCCAGAGTCGGGCTCTGATCTGCCCCCCACCTGTACAGCTCTGCCGGGGCCACGGCACCATCACCCCGGCCTGAGCTGGCCCAACGGGCGGATCCAGCCGCCACCAGCCCTGGTTCACACCCCTCGCTCTGATGAGTCACCCAGGAGCCTGGCTCCCGGGCCCAGGGATCGCACCCGTTACCGGCTACAGATTGCTGCCAAGACTGTGCCAGGCTGGGGGCTGTAAATCTCTGTGTACCATACACCCCCTTTATACAGCCCCCCCCTCCCCCTCTCTCTATCCATCCCCATTCACCCCCTTTTATCCAGCCCCACCCCTCCCCTCCCCTCCCCCTCTCTCTACCCATCCCCATTCACCCCCTTTTATACAGCCCCACCCCTCCCCTCCCCCTCTCTCTACCCATCCCCATACACCCCCTTTATACAGCCCCACCCCTCCCCCTCTCTCTATCCATCCCCATTCACCCCCTTTATACAGCCCCACCCCTCCCCTCCCCCTCTCTCTACCCATCCCCATTCACCCCCTTTATACAGCCCCACCCCTCCCCCTCTCTATCCATCCCCATACACCCCCTTTATACAGCCCCACCCCTCCCCCTCTCTCTATCCATCCCTATACACCCCCTTTATACAGCCCCACCCCTCCCCCTCTCTCTATCCATCCCCATACACCCCCTTTATACAGCCCCACCCCTCCCCCTCTCTCTAGCCATCCCCATACACCCCCGTTATACAGCCCCACCCCTCCCCCCTCTCCATCCCCATACACCCCCTTTATACAGCCCCACCCCCTCACTATCCATCCCCAAACACCCCCATTATACAGCCCCACCCCTCCCCCTCTCTCTTTCCATCCCCATTCACCCCCTTTATACAGCCCCACCCCTCTCCCTCTCTCTATCCATCCCCATACACCCCCTTTATACAGCCCCACCCCTCCCCTCCCCCTCTCTCTATCCATCCCCATTCACCCCCTTTATACAGCCCCACCCCTCCCCTTCTCTCTATCCATCCCCATACACCCCCTTTTATACAGCCCCTCCCCTCCCCTCCCCCTCTCTCTCTACATACAGATGCACCCCCATCCATCTCCACTCACCCCCTTTATACAGCCCCACCCCTCCCCTCCCCCTCTCTCTATCCATCCCCATACACCCCCTTTTATACAGCCCCACCCCTCCCCCTCTCTCTATCCATCCAGATACACCCCCCTATCCATGCATATACACCCACTCTATCCATCCATCCCCATACATCTCCACCCACATACACCCCCATCCATCCAGCCCTGTACGGCCCCTCTATCCATCCATATACACCCCTCTATCCATCCAGCCCCATATACCCCCTTTATCCATCCCCACCCCTCCTCTCTCTATCCATCCATCTCCATACACCCACCCCTGTCCATCCAATCATCCCCATACACCCCCTTTATACATCCCCACCCCCTCTATCCAGCCCCATACACACCCCATCCATCCAGCCCCATACACCCCTTTATACAACCCCACCCCTCCCCCTCTCTCTATCCATCCAGATACACCCCCCCCATCCAGCCCCACCCCTCCTCCCTCTATCCATCCATCCAATCATCCCCATTCACCCCTTTTATATATCCCCACCCCTCCCCCTTCTATCCTTCCAGATACACCCCCCATCCAGCCAGCCCCACAAACACCCCTGTCTGTCACTCTATCCATCCATATACACCCTCCTCTATCCAGCCCCTCCCCCCTCTATCCATCTCCATACACCCACCTCTATGGATCCATCCATCTCCATGTCCCCACCCCTTCCCCATCCGTCCCCCCATCCAGCCATCCCCATGTACCCCCTTTTATACATCCCCACCCCTCCTCCCTCTAGCCAGCCAGCCCCACAAACACCCCTGTCTGTCACTCCATCTATCCATCTACCCTTCTCTATCCACCCCCCTCCAGCCAGCCCCGACACCCCCTTTTATCCGGCCCCTCCCCCTCCAGCCAGCCAGCCCCGACACCCCCTTTTATCCGGCCCCTCCCCCTCCATCCAGCCAGCCCCGACACCCCCTTTTATCCGGCCCCTCCCCCTCCAGCCAGCCCCGACACCCCCTTTTATCCGGCCCCTCCCCCTCCCTCCAGCCAGCCCCGACACCCCCTCTTATCCGGCCCCTCCCCCTCTAGCCAGCCAGCCCCGACACCCCCTTTTATCCGGCCCCTCCCCCTCTAGCCAGCCAGCCCCGACACCCCCTTTTATCCGGCCCCTCCCCCTCCAGCCAGCCAGCCCCGACACCCCCTTTTATCCGGCCCCTCCCCCTCCAGCCAGCCCCGACACCCCCTTTTATCCGGCCCCTCCCCCTCCAGCCCGCCCGCCCCGACACACGCATTTGTTCATCCCCCCCCAGCTGCCTGGCGCTGGGGCCTGCCGAGCCCCCCGGCCCCTCTCACCGCCCCTCTCTAGGCAGCAGCCATCGCGGCCCCCGCGGCTCCTCGCCGGCCGGTCACTGCTCCGCCGGCCGCCGGCCCGGCTCCATCGCGCTGGATCGCGGCGATCGCCCGGTTCCGGAGCCGCTCCGCAGCGGCGGCTTCTCCAGAGCGAGGGGGCGGCGCAGGGGCGGGGGCGGGAGCGTGTGTGCGGGGGGGGGGGGTGATCAGCTGGCGTCATTAACATGAGGCGTGTGCCCCCTGCGCGGGGGGGGACGGGGGTCCAGGCGGGGAGAAGGGGCCGTGCCCCCCCCACGCTGCCGCCCCCCTTTGCAGGTGGATTGTCCCGCTGCTTTTTATTTTGCTCGCTGGGGGTTGCATTGCCCCCCCCACCTCGGGTCTGAAAAAATGTGTGTGTGGGTCGCTCATAATCTGGGGGGAGCAGTTTGGGTGGGACAGGGCTTAAAGTGCCCCCCCCAACTCCACACACACGAGGGGGGCACTCTGGGGGGCTTTGCCCTAGTGACTGAGAGAGTCAGAGCAGGGCTAGAACCCAGGAGTCCTGCCCCCGAGCCCTGCTGCTCCAACCACTAGACCCTACTCCCCTCCTAGAGCTGGGAAGAGAACAGACTAATGGGGGGGCAGGGAGCCAGGACTCCTGGGTTCTCTCCTGGCTCTGGGAGGGGAGTGGCATCTAGCAGTTAGAGTGGGGGAGTCAGAAGTCAGGACTCCTGGGTTCTATCCCCAGATCTCCCTAGAGAGTAGCTAACAGACCCCCTCATTCATTGCATCTGAAGAAGTGACCTTTTTTACCCACAAAAGCTCATGCCCAGATAAATCTGTTCCTCTTTAAGGTGGCCATGAGCGGGACGCGCTGCAATGGAGGGTTAAAGTAAAGGAGTCCGGGCCAGGTGCGCCTGATGCTCCTGGGGACTGGAAACAGAACCATTGACTCAACGTCCTTATTCTCCAGGGTTCAGTTTTATAGGGATTTTTCCCTATGTTAGGTCTTCATTCTGCTGTTGCCAGATCAGTCAGCAGATAGCTGGTTCCATTCTGTCCTTTGTTTCCTTTGAGGTGCCGGGGTGGATTCCAGTTCGCCCTCCCGGGGGCCATCTGGTTGATTCCACTTGACACCTTCTTCGGCCAACACTGACTTTTTCAGGCTTGGTAACTCCCTAACCATTCATTCGACATTTAAACTAGACACTCATTCACATATCTTTTATCTTAACTACATTTATTTTACAGTTTCTTTATCCTTTTGGGGTGTGAGACTCCTTGTCTTTTAACAATTAAAAACATAAAGTGAGGTAAAAATGACTTTAACAGAGGTGGGGGGCTCTATTTGTATGTTACATAGTTTTGCCTGAGGCATAGGGGTAATTGAGGGCTTGCGCGCTGAGTTGAAGTCAATTGGCCAATTAGCAGCGATTGACAGCTCGCGCAATGAGTTAACAAGGTACTGAGTCAATTAACCAATCAGCAGCTTACAGCGGCCATTTACAAAACAAAGTAGCAGCAAAGAATCCTGTGGCACCAGACTAACAGAAGTTTTGCAAGCATCCGAAGAAGTGGGTATTCACCCACGAAAGCTCATGCTGCAAAACTTCTGTTAGTCTATAAGGTGCCACAGGATTCTTTGCTGCTTCTACAGAACCAGACTAACACGGCTACCCCTCTGATACAAAACAAAGTAGCAGTTACAAACTTTCACTTAGAAAACAGGCACTTAGAGTCGATTGACGTCAATTAACTAGTTACAAAGCAAAGTAGCGACTTCAAAGTTTCACTTTAGAACACAGGCGCTTGGAGTTAATTGACGTTTAAAAAGTTTTGTACAAAGTATCTCCTTGAGCAGGCTTGTACAGACATAGCTATTTCTAACAATAAATCCTTACAACAATAAATCCTTACAAATCTACTTTTAACATAAACCTTACATAGATATTTCTGACAATAAATCCTTACAAACTTACTTCTAACATAAACCTTAAGTTATAAAGTATTAGTTAATACTAAAACCATAAATCAATAGATCATTTCTCATATAAACCATGTGTAATGTAATCCTTCTTTAATATCCCTACAAAGACACCCCAGAGTCCCAGGAGGCATGCAGCCAGGAGCTCTTCTCAAGCCAGGAGGAAGGTAGCCAATCGCAGCAGCCAGCACTTGGTGAAGGACAAGCAGAGGCTTTTATTTTCAGGGTGGAAATGTTTCGGGAGAGGAGGGGGGGTTAGGGCTGCATGCATGCATGCCTAGATGTGGAATAGCCCATTGATGTGGTCTATCACGTCGCGGTAATCGGCTGCAATAATCTCCTCAAAAGTTTCAGCCAGAGCGTGGGCAATGTGCCTGCGCAGGTTTATAGGGAGAGTCGCTGTGGTCCTTGTCCCAGTCACGCTGACGCGTCCGCGCCACTGTGCTGCGAGGGGTGGTGGGACCATTGCTGCACACAGGCAAGCTGCATAGGGGCCAGGGCGGAATCCGCATTGCTGTAGAAGAGCCTCCCGCTGTTCCGTAGTGACCCGCAGCAGGGAGATATCTTCCAGGAGTAACTCCTGTGGAAAATGTTGGGAGACTGTTCAGTGCAGATCCCCCCTGTAGCTGTTTGCTGTCCCCAACGCACAGAAACCCCTGCACAGCCCTGAAGCAATCTCAGTCCCCCTTACTCACCCAGTGGTTTCCCCAGGAATTGAAATTAGGGGGGGTGTTTGAATTTACAGGGGGGGTGTCAGGACCAATGAGATATATAAAAGAGATATGAATAAAGTAAATGTTTTGTTAGGATTATGCAAATTTAACATAAGAATAATGCAAGTTACACCAAAACACATAACAGGTCTAGATTTCTAAAAAAATATACATTTTAAAAAAAAGTATTTAATTTAAATTGACTTTTGAAAAGTAAGCCATCATGGGGTAAGAGGAAAGTCCTCTCATGGATCAATAACTGGTTAAAAGAATAACCAGTAGGAATAAATTATCAGGGTAGGAATAAAGGGTAGGAATAAATTATCAGTTTTCAGAATGGAGAGAGATAAATAATGGTATCCCTGAGGGGTCGGTACTGGGACCAGTGCTGTTCAACATGTTCATAAATGATCTGGAAAAATGGGTAAACAGTGAGGTGGCAAAATTTGCAGATGATACAAAACTATTCAAGATAGGTAAGTCCCAGGCAGACTGCGAAGAATTACAAAGGGATCTCAAAACTGGGTGATGGGGCAACAAAAATGGCAGATGAAATTTAATGTTGATAAATGCAAAGTAATGTACATTGGAAAACAATCTCAACTATACCTACAAAATGAAGGAGTCTGAATTAGCTGTTACCACTCAAGAAAGATCTTGCAGTCATTGTGGATAGTTCTCTGAAAACATCCACTCAGTGTGCAGCGGCAGTCAGTGATTCCCAACATTCTGTTTGCTTTTTTAAAAAGAACAGGAGCACTTGTGGCACCTTAGAGACTAACAAATTTATTTGAGTATAAGCTTTCATGGGCTACCGTCCACTTCATCGGATGTAGCCCACGGAAGTTTATGTTCTTTTTGCAATACAGACTAACACGGCTGCTACTCTGAAACCTTTGCTTTTTTAAGAAAGGGATAGATAATAAGACAGAAAATATCATATTGCCTCTATATAAATCCATGGCACATGTACACCTTGAATACTGTGTGCAGATCTGGTTACCCCATCCCAAAAAAGACTGGGAATTTTCAGCTTAGAAAAGAGATGACTAAGGGGGATATGACAGAGGTCTACAAAATCTTGACTGGTGTGAAGAAAGTGAATAAGGAAATTTTATTTAATCCTTCACATAACACAAGAACTAGCAGTCACCCAGTGAAATTAATAGGCAACAGATTAAAAAAAAACAAAAGGAAGTATTTTTTCACACAATATAATGTCAACCCAGGGAACTCTTTGCCAGGGGATGCTGTGAAGACCAAAACTATAACAGGATTTTAAAAAGAACTAGATAAATTCCTGGAGAACAGGTCCATCTGTGGCTATTAGCCAGGATGAGAGGGATGCAACGCCATGCTCTGAGTGTCCCTAGCCTGTTTGCCAGAAGCTGGGAATGGGCAACAGGGGATGGATCACTTGATGATTCCCTGTTCTATTCATTCCCTCTGGGGCACCTGGCCTTGACCACTGTTGGAAGACAGGGTACTGGCCCATGGGTCTGACCCAGTATGACCATTCTTATGTAAAAATTAATTATAATAAAAATGTTTAGTACAGAAACTATATGGACCATGGGTCTGATCCAGTATGACCATTCTTATGTAAAAATTAATTATAATAAAAATGTTTAGTACAGAAACTATATGGACCATGGGTCTGACCCAGTATGACCATTCTTATGTAAAAATTAATTATAATAAAAATGTTTAGTACAGAAACTCCCCAACATAATGACCTCCCAAGATAGCAACAATGTGAGATAACAACCTTGGCAAATACTGCATTTTAAAAACATATTTATATGTTTCCATTCCCAGTCACAAATCCAGCATTCTGGAGCAAAGTGACTAAAATATAGTCCAACAAACAGATTAGGTGTGAATGTAAATATAATCTGGCCCTGAAGCCTTAGCTCCCAGCTCATCACTAGCTGTCAGGGAGAGCTCATTTAGACTTTGCATACAAATCATCATTTGAAATTATTAGGTTGGCCAACATCACCAAAATGAATGCACTGACATCATAAAAACCAGCTGTATAAGGAAGCTAGTCGATGTTCATACTTTTCAAATCTATTATACTTTTTCAGATACACATATTTTATCATACACTGTATAAGCTTTTAAAGTGTGTATTAATGTTTCAGTTTAAATTCAGATTTCCAAACAGTCACTAAATTGGTATGTAACTAGCTCACAAAACTGGGGCAGGGGGGGTTGTAGGGAAATCACAGAGTAACTCACCATTTTCTGCGTCCTGTAAGTTGTGTGCGCTCTGTTGGATATGGGAAAAATATGCTAAAGTGGAGATTTTAGACTCTTTCAGTGTGTGTGGGAATCTGTGTCTGGCTGAGATAGTGAACAATACTTCTGTCTGTTAACTGTTTCGAAAAGCGACCTTGACTGCTGCTGGACCATAGGCGGCAGGTTCGTATAATTTTTGATGGGGCCCAAAATGGTGGTCCGTCCCCCCCCCGCTCTCACCCTGTAAGCCGATATAAAATGAAGCTACAATGCGTCGACACCACAAGATTACAAGGGTCAATTAAAAGTGGAAAGTCAGAAGCAGCACTTGCCTGCTTCAATATACGGTATTAAATTTTGTTGCACCTGTTGTGACAAAGTGGGAACGTTCTTAATGTTTTCTCTGAATACTGTGTGGGTGCCTCAGTTTCCCCTGCGAGGTGCCAACTGACGGTGTTGGGGACAAAGATCAGGTGGCCTCCTTGTCCGGAAGAGACACAAAGGCCAGAGGAGGGAGTGTCAGTTTGGAGCTGGCTGGGGAAATCGGGAGAGGCCCAGAACTTGGGTCTGGGCTCCCCACCCCCCAAGATGGACCTGACTGAGGGGTCCTGTTTTCTGTACCCACAAGCTCTGTTTTAGACTGTGATCCTGTTGTCTAATAAACCTTCTGTTTTACCAGCTGGCTGAGAGTCAGGTTTACTGCGGAGTTGGGGTGCAGGGACCTCTGGTTGCCCCAGGACCAGCCTGGGCACACTCGCTGCGGAAAGTGCATGGTGTGGAAGGGCTGAATGCTCCGAGGTCAGACCCAGGAAGGTGTAAGCTTCTTGCCCTGGAGACAGTCTGCTCAGAGAGAGGAGGCTCCCCCAGAGTCCTGACTGGCTTTGAAGGAGTGGTTCCAGAGCATCCCAGCATCCCCTTCCACACCATGCGCTTCCCGGAAGTCTGCACAGGCACTGACACTCCCTCCTCTGGCCTTTGTCTCTTTTCCAGGAATTAGGAGGCCACCTGATCTCTTTGTTCTCCAACACCTTCAGTTGGCAGCTTGCAGGAGAGTGGCCCAGGCCATCAGTTGCCTGGAGACAGGGTTGCAGCCATTCTCTGTGCAGACGGCATCACGCTGGCCCTCTAGGATCATAGAATCATAGAATCACAGGGTTGGAAGGGACCTCAGGAGGTCATCTAGTCCAACCCCTTGCTCAAAGGAGGACCAAACCCAACTAAATCATCCCAGCCAGGGCTTTGTCAAGCCTGACCTTAAAGACCTCTAAGGAAGGAGATTCCACCACCTCCCTAGGTAACCCATTCCAGTTCCTCACCACCCTACTAGTGAAAAAGTTTTTCCTAATGTCCAACCTAAACCTCCCCCTCTGCAACTTGAGACCATTACTCCTTGTTCTGTCATCTTCTACCACTGAGAACAGTCTAGATCCATCCTCCTTGGAACCCCCTTTCAGGTAGTTGAAAGCAGCTATCAAATCCCCCCTCATTCTTCTCTTCTGCAGGCTAAACAATCCCAGTTCCCTCAGCCTCTCCTCATAAGTCATGTGCTCCAGCCCCCTAATCATTTTTGTTGCCCTCCGCTGGACTCTCTCCAATTTATCCACATCCTTCTTGTAGTGTGGGGCCCAAAACTGGACACAGTACTCCAGATGAGGCCTCACCAGTGCTGAGTAGAGGGGAATGATCACATCCCTCGATCTGCTGGAAATGCCCCTACTTATACAACCCAAAATGCCATTAGCCTTCTTGGCAACAAGGGCCCACTGCTGACTCATATTCAGCTTTTCGTCCACCGTAACCCCTAGGTCCTTTTCTGTAGAACTGCTGCCCAGCCATTCGGTCCCTAGTCTGTAGCAGTGCATGGGATTCTTCCGTCCTAAGTGCAGGACTCTGCACTTGTCCTTGTTGAACCTCATCATATTTCTTTTGGCCCAATCCTCTAATTTGTCTAGGTCCCTCTGTATCCTAGCCCTACCCTCCAGCGTATCAACCACTCCTCCCAGTTTAGTGTCATCTGCAAACTTGCTGAGAGTGCAGTCCACACCATCCTCCAGATCATTAATGAAGATATTGAACAAAACCGGCCCCAGCACCGACCCTTGGGGCACTCCACTTGATACCGGCTACCAACTAGACATGGAACCATTGATCACTACCCGTTGAGCCCGACCATCTAGCCAGTTTTCTATCCACCTTACCGTCCATTCATCCAGCCCAGACTTTAACTTGCTGGCAAGAATACTGTGGGAGACTGTATCAAAAGCTTTGCTAAAGTCCAGAAATAGCACATCCACTGCTTTCCCTTCATCCACAGAGCCGGTTATCATAGAATCATAGAACTTAAGATCAGAAGGGACCATTATGATCATCTAGTCTGACCTCCCGCAAGATGCAGGCCACAAAAGCTGACCCACCCACTCCTGAAATAATTATCTCCGTTGACTCAGCTGTTGAAGTCCCCAAATCCTGATTTAAAGACTTCAAGTAGCAGATAATCCTCCAGCAAGCGACCCCTGCCCCATGCTGTGGAGGAAGGTGAAAAACCTCCAGGGCCACTGCCAATCTACCCTGGAGGAAAATTCCTTCCCGACCCCAAATATGGAGATTATCTCATCATAGAAGGCAATTAGGTTAGTCAGGCATGACTTGCCCTTAGTAAATCCATGCTGACTGTTCCTGATCACTTTCCCCTCCTTTAAGTGGTTCAAAATTGATTCCTTGAGGACCTGCTCCATGATTTTTCCAGGGACTGAGGTGAGACTGACTGGCCTGTAGTTCCCTGGATCTTCCTTCTTCCCTTTTTTAAAGATGGGCACTACATTAGCTTTTTTCCAGTCATCCGGGACCTCCCCCGATCGCCATGATTTTTCAAAGATAATAGTCAATGGCTCTGCAATCTCATCGGCCAACTCCTTTAGCACCCTCGGATGCAGCGCATCCGGCCCCATGGACTTGTGCTCGTCCAGCTTTTCTAAATAGTCCCAAACTACTTCTTTCCCCACAGAGAGCTGGTCACCTCCTCCCCATACTGTGAGGCAGGGTGCAGCTGTCTGGGAGCTGACCTTGTCTGTGAAGACAGAGGCAAAAAAAGCATTGAGTACACTAGCTTTCTCCACATCCTCTGTCACTAGGTTCCCTCCCTCATTCAGCAAGGGGCCCACACATTCCTTGACTTTCTTCTTGTTGCTAACATACCTGAAGAAACCCTTCTTGTTACTCCTAACATCTCTTGCTAGCTGCAACTCCAAGCGTGCTTTGGCCTTCCTAATTTCACTCCTGCATTCCTGAGCAATACTTTTATACTCCTCCCTGGTTATTTGTCCAATCTTCCACTTCTTGTAAGCTGTTTTTTTGTGTTTAAGACGAGCAAGGATTTCACTGTTAAGCCAAGCTGGTCGCCTGCCATATTTACTTTTCTTCCTACACATCGGGATGGTTTGTTCCTGCAACCTCAATAAGGTTTCTTTGAAATACAGCCAGCTTTCCTCGACTCCTTTCCCCGTCATGTTATTCTCCCAAGGGACCTTGCCCATCCGTTCCCTGAGGGAGTCGAAGTCTGCTTTTCTGAAGTCCAGGGTCTCTGTTCTACTGCTCTCCTTTCTTCCTTGTCAGGATCCTGAACTCGACCATCTCATGGTCACTGCCTCCCAGGTTCCCATCCACTATTGCTTCCTCTACTATTTCTTCCCTGTTTGTGAGCAGCAGGTCAAGAAGAGCTTTTCCCCTAGTTGGTTCCTCCAGCACTTGCACCAGGGGAAATTGTCCCCTACACTTTCCAGAAACTTCCTGGATTGTCTGTGCACTGCTGTATTGCTCTCCCAGCAGATATCGGGGTGATTAAAGTCACCCATGAGAACCAGGGCCTGTGATCTAGCAACTTCTGTTAGTTGCTGGAAGAAAGCCTCGTCCACCTCATCCCCCTGCTCTGGTGGTCTGTAGCAGACTCCCACCACGACATTACCCTTGTTGTTCATACTTCTAAATTTAATCCAGAGACTCAGGTTTTTCTGCAGTTTCATACTGGAGCTCTGAGCAGTCATACTGCTCTTACATACAACACAACTCCCCCACCTTTTCTGCCCTGCCTGTCCTTCCTGAACAGTTTATATCCATCCATGACAGTACTCCAGTCATGTGAGTTATCCCACCAAGTCTCTGTTATTCCAATTACATCATAATTCCTTGACTGTGCCAGGACTTCTAGTTCTCCCTGCTTGTTCCCCAGGCTTTGTTCCTCTAGGGCTCTACAACAATCACACCCCCTTATCCCACCATCTAGATCCTTGAGAAATGCATTGGGGAAACTGAGGCACCCACACAGTATTCAGAGAAGAACATTCCCACTTTGTAACACCTGTATACGACTAGTTATATACTTTAAAGGGGTGTAAAATAATCAAGTATTGTGCTAAACACAATGATACTCCAAACTGACCACCAAACTGACCACCAAATTTAAGTTGCACGTTTTTCCCCTCAGGTGAGGGCTCTGGGGTGGGGCTGGGGATGAGGGGTTCACAGTGCAGGAGGGTGCTCAGGGTTGGGGTGCTGGGGGCACAGGGCTGGGGATAAGGAACTTGGGATGCAGACAGGCTGCCCCAGGGCTAGGGCCAGAGAGGATTCCCCCCCACCCCGTTACCGGCAGCAGCTAGCTCCAGGGGAGGGACCCCTCCTCTCCCCCCTCCCTGCAGCACACTCACTCTGCACCACAGTCACTGCACATGCTCCTAGAGACTCTCTCAGGTCCAGAAAGCCCACTCACCTCTCCTATGGTGGGTACCGGGTGTCACGGAGTCCCCGGGCGCTGCTCTGGAACTGCTCCCCACCAAGCCAGGCAGGACTCTGGGGAGCCTCCTCTCCCTCGGAGCAGCCTGTCCCCAGGGCAAGAAGCTCCCATGGCTTCACCTCCTGGATCTCTCCTTGGAGCATTCAGCATCCTCTGCCCGTCCGTGCGCTTCCCACAGCGAGCCTGCCCCAGCGGGGTCCTGGGGGGGCCACAGGGTCCTGCCCCCCCACTTTTCAGTCAGACGTGACTCTCAGCCAGCCAGTAACACAGAGGTTTATTCGATGACAGGAACGGGGTCTAAAACAGAGCTTGTAGGTACAGCGAACCAGACCTCTCGGCCGGGTCCATCCTGGGGGGCAGTGAGGCAGACCCCCCCCGTGATCTGCACTTCACTCCTCGTCCCCAGCCAGCTCCAGACTAACCACCCCCTCCAGCCCCTCCTCCTCCTCTGCTCAGCCCCTTTCCGGGCCAGGAGGTCACCTGACCACTTTGTCTACAACACCTTCAGCCGGCACCTTTGCAGGGGAGGGGCCCAGGCCATCACTTGCTAGGAGACAGAGTGCCAGGCATTTAGGTGCACTGGCCTTTTGCTCTGCAGCAAAGAACTGCATAGGGGACACTGAGGCATCAACACAGTATTCAGAGAAAACATTAAGAACATTCCCAGTTCATCACACTGGGGCGGCGCGGGGGGGGGGGGGGTTGCCATCATGTGTGGCCTCCCCACCCCTGCTGCTGCCCCGGGGGGGGGGAGAGCTCCCAAGCACCTGTGTGCCTCCTTCCTCCTCCTCTCTCCCTCTTCCCCTCCCCTGGTGCTCCAAGAGGCTGCAGGCTGCTGATCTCTATAGCCTTAGGCAGAAGCAGCACAAACAAAGGAGAGAGTCACTGGCTGTTTTCTTTCAGGCAGGGAAGCTCTGAGGCAGGGGCAGGGGAGAAACCCAGCTCCAAATATTGGTGGAGCAGAGCCCTCAGCCTTGAATATTCCTGGGGCTTAAGCCCCTCGAGCCCATATAAGTTGGCGCCCCTGTGCTGGACCACTGCACAGAGACTACAAAACCTCCAGAAGAAGCCGTGAAAAACCAAGGAGGACATGCTGAAAACAGTTATTGATCACTCTGCTAGAGAGAGTAAAAAACTGCAGGACTGGAGAGAAAGGGAAAGCAGGATCCGCCAGAGAAACGCAGTGGCCAGGAGGAAAAGCACAGAGCAGCCGCTAAGCATCCTGGCGCGCCAAGCGGACTCTATCGAGTCACTCGTAGCCCTGCAGGCAGAGCACTACCGTGCTACTCCCCCGCCCCCCCCCGTCCCAAAGCTTTTTCCCTTGTGCCCCAATGTCAGCTCAAAACCCCCTTCCCCAGCATCCAGGTTCTTACCACCACCAGCTGCCTCCAACACCTGTACGTTCACCAACCAGCCCTGAGAACTGCGACCCTTACCCTCTGCACTCAACCCCCATCACCATGCAGTATATGCACCCTGAAGTGCAGCAGCCATTGCACAGCACTGCAGACAGGACATATGCAAACTTGTGACTGTGCAGTTCACCAACCCACCCCCCCCTCCGCCCTTTTAGGTTCCTGAAATGTTGTGTGTCTGTCAAGGAAGTTTTTTTCTTTTCAATAAAAGAATTCTTGGCTTTGAAAACAGTCTTTATTATTGCAGATAGTGAAAGATACCTTAGCCCAGGAAAGAAACCGGCCCTGCAAATCATTTTAGGGATAATAAAATCCTAACAGTGTAACCACTGCACTTCACTCCCATGCAAGGCAGCAAACATTACTGTTGGCTTTCAGCCTCAAATTCTTCCCTCAAGGCATCCCTAATCCTTGTAGCCCTGTGCTGCCCCCCCCCCCCAGTAATTGAGGGCTGTTACTGCTGCTGCGGGTGGTGGATCCACCAGCCAGGAGAGACCCTGGGTTACTGTGGCCCACAGTCGGCCTGGCTGACACTGGTCCCAGGGTGACCTTCCCTCTGGCTGGGGGGGAGGGGTGGTTGTGCACAGGTTGCACCCCACAGGCTGGGCTTTGGGCAGCTGCCCCAGGCGAAATTGCCCCTGCCTGAGCTGAGAGGGTGCACGGCTGGGGATCACTTTGCTAACCTCCCTGCTCATCCCACCCACTGTCACCTCCTCCTCCGTCACTCCATTGGCATTCCTAGTTACGGACTGGGGTGCCTGATTCTCAGCTCCCATTGCTATTACCACTAGACCCCACTCCCCTCCCAGAACTGGGGATAGAACCCAGGCATCCTAGCTCCCAGCCCCCCCCCACTCTAACCACTAGACCCCACTCCCCTCCCAGAGCCAGCAGAGAATCCAGGCGTCCCTTCTCCCAGCCCTCCTGCTGTACCCACTCATTCTACTGGGGCACACCCAGTGTTTCGCACAAGCAGGGGTTGCAATGCTCGTGCCCCATCAAGAGCACTTTTGTGCAAGTGTGTCACAGGTGTGCCAGGGGGAGCGTGCCCCCCTCAAGTGCCCCATATTGGCAACAGAGGGCCAGGACCCAGTTACAAGCCTATGCCCAGGGTCCGTGTTTGCCCAGTGAGCGCCACCTTGACGCTGTTTCCACAAGCCTGGTCTCGGCTGAGAGCTGGTGGTCATGGTTATTGCGGGACGGGGCCTTCGGAAACGGTCTGAGACGTGTAGAATAACACGTTCCCAAGCTGCCGGGGGTGAGAGGGGGCACCTGGGCCGGGCAGGTCGCAGAGCGTGAGAACAATTGAGATCTTTCACCCCAGCCTAGCGCTGACTCTCTAGAGGGTTGGGCCTTTCCAGACTCCAGGTCAAACCCTTAGCTAGGGGCCTGTTGCGGCTGATTGACGTGAATAAAACACCTTGGTTATGAAAAGGGACAAAAGCTCTGGAACTGTATAACAGGAGCAAGAAAGGGACAAGATGGGGGTCCATTATGGAGGTGACACACGGCCGGGACGGAGGGTCTCATGAAAAGACGATCCCGGCTCTCGTGTGTGGACCACGGCTGGGAGACTCACCGTTGGGTGAGATGTCCCGTGTGGCCAACGTTCGTGAGTCTCATGATCATTGTTGGCTTCCTTAAAGCCCCAGGTCCTGGAGTCAGTGGATATGGGATGATTTCAGCCTTTGGTCTTAAAGAAAAAGGAAGTTTCTAACCTTTGTGGTTGTGGAGAAAGCTTCAAGATGGGCCCCCAGTGCACCCTTATTGGACAGAGAAGGCTCTTGTCAATTCCTAGAGGTGCCAGACTGCGGTTTACATTTGTCTTTTATCCATAACCGTGTTTCCAAGCCTTGTACCGTGGTGCTTGTGACGAAGTTGGGGGGTCTCGGAGTTTTTCACAAACACTGTGTGTATCTCAGTTTCCCCGGGGTGCAGCATGTTTAACCTGGTGGTGCAGAGGGTGTTTGCTGTTGCAGAGGACCAGGTGTGACCTCACCTAGCAGCCGGGACTCCAGACAATGGATTGGAGAGTGGGGACCCTAGCAACTGGTGACCGGGAGGCCCGGCCGGACCATCTTGGGAGCCCGTCGGCTGTGGCCAGTGGGAGGACAATGGGCCGAGGAGGACCCAGGTGACCTGACCAGCCAGTCCCAGCTGGACCTGTCTGGAGGGAGGAGGGGCTGTAGGATGAGCAGCTGGAAGGAGGGGGCGTGGGGACTGGGAGCAGGGGGCAGCCTGAGTCCACCTGGATGTGGGACTGACCTAGATGAACTGGGCTGAGGGTTGCTTGGCCCGGGGTCCTGAGAACCCCTGTGCTGGGTCCAGATGTTCAATAAACCCTCTGTTCCGCTGGCTGCTAGTCACTGCGGGGTAGAGATCAGGGCGGCGTTGGTCCCTCCGGGGGTGGGGAGCGAGGGACTCCCTGAGCGGGAGAGGCAGCCAGGCAGAAAGCCCAGAGGAAAGGTCCCAGGGGGTGGCAGGGCCAGAGAACTGAACCCCCGGGAGAGAGTGCAACCCTCACTGGGGGCTGTCACGCAGAAGGTCCCTCCCAGGGGCCACATGAGCCCAGGGACTGTGTGTCCATGACACGGCTTCTGTGTGAATCTTTTCCTTAAGCTGGGTCAAATAACCGTCTGGTGGGTTTAGACCGGGGTGGGCAAACTACGGCCCATGGTCCACATCTGGCCCATCGGAGAGTTTCATCCGGCCCTCAGCTCCCGCCGAGGAGTAAGATCGGGGGTTTGCTCTGCTCCAGCCGGGGAGCAGGGTCGGGGGCTTGCCCCGTGCCGTGCGGCTCCCAGGAAGTAGCCGACATGATCCGCCTCCGGCTCCTACGAAGCACGCAGAGGCGTGGCCAGGAGGCTCTGCGTGCTGCCCTGTCCGCAGGCGCCGCCCCCAGGGCTCCCATTGGCCATGGTTCCCGGCCAATGGGAGCTGCAGGGGTGGTGCCTGCAGATGGGACAGCACGCAGAGCCGCCTGGACGGGAGCCACAGGGGGGACATGGTTCTTGGAGCTGCTTGTGGTAAGTGCCGCCTGGGGCCTGCACCCCTGAGCCCACCGTGTGCCCCAATCCCCTGCCACAGCCCTGGCCCTCCACCCTCCGAACCCCAAACCCCTCATCCTCAGCCCCCCCCCTGCACCCTGGCCCCCAATCTCATGGCCGGCCAGACAATTTCCATACCCCGACATGGCCCTCACGCCAAAAAGTTTGCTCACCCCTGGTTTAGACTCGGGGACTTTACTATCCCGATGATCTAGTCTGACCTCCTGCACATCCCGGGACCTCCCCTTCCCCCGCACCCCCCGGAATAGCCCCGTAACCTCTGGCGGAGTTACTGAAGTTCTCACATCATGATGTGACGACGATGCACACGGCTACGTGTGTGTTGAACAGGGGCGGGGGGGGGGGCTGCTTCCGGAGAGGCAGCGCATCCGCGTGCATTTCGGATGAGGGACCGGGCGCTCGAGCGTAACGCAGCGGGGTGCACGGACAGGCCGGAGGGACCTGTGCCACAAACCCAGGGTGGCCAACTAGCTCCATGGAGCTGGCCACAGTTATCTCTGCTCTGATCCAAGCACTCACCCAGGGAGCCAGCAGAGGTAAACGTCAGGTTTGCAGAGCCAGCAGCTCATCGTTTGGGGGTGTTTCCCGCATTGGGTACAGACAAGCCAAGCTGTGAGCAGGCAGCCGTGACTCACCCTGCACCCGGGGAGTGCACGAAGCGTGTGAGTAAGGGCAGCTTTCTCTCAGGCAGGGGTGAGATAACGGGGATCCAGGGAGGGAAGAACCGGTTGGAAAACGCAACGGAGACGTGAACGCTCATGGGAAACAGTCAACTCCATTCCCACGTGCTTGTGCAAATCACCACAGATACCGTTCCCAAGTGCTTGTGCAAAACAGTCTGCTCCATTCCCACGTGTAAAACACAAGGGCGTCCATTCCCATGCGCCTGTGCAAGATGCTGCAGGTTCCACTTCCGCACGCTGGTGAGAAACAGGGCACGTTCCGTTCACAAGTGCTCGTGTGAAACGCAGCACTGTCCCAGCGCAGCTTCCTGTGGAATATCTGCTGCTTCTTGGATGCATCCAAGAAGCTGGAAGGCCCAGGTCTGTGCTCTGTGGATCCCGTGCCCCCCGGTTCAACACTAAATCCACCCTCACGCCCCCTACAGCTGCCCCATGGAGGAGCGAATACCTGGGAACCTTCCCCGACCCCCAGCACTGCTCAGAGAGATCTACAGCCCCACAGCGGCTGAGCAACTCCTCTCCCTCCCTACAGCAGGTCCAGGCTGGCGGGGGACGCTCCTAGCAACAGACTGGCCTGGCCCTGGTGGGACCCCCAACTCAGAGGGAAATGGAAGCTCCTTATCCATGGCTTCTTGGCCTGAGCAGGCTTGCAAGTGCAGCAGGGTGGCCTTGGGCTCAAGGCGCTGGGCCAGGACACCTGGGTCCAATTCCCAACTTTGCCACACACTTGCCAGGCCTCAGTTTCCCCATCTGTACAATGGGGCTAATGATCCCTGCTGTGTCTCCTTTGCTTGTGAGCCCTTTGGAGCTGTGTGCAGCACCTGGCACAGGGGGCCTTGATCTCAGCTGGGGCAAGGACTGTCTCTCGCTGTGTCCGTGCAGCACCCGGCCCAAGAGGGCCCTGATCTCAGCTGGGGCTTCTAACATAAAAATACTAATTAGCAAGAGGCTAGTTTGGATCTAGGAACACATGGGGAAAAGCCCCAGCCCGGAATCAGTAGAACAGAAAATGCCCCAGTGAAGCAGCTGTAACATCTCAAATGTCAAGAATATTCCCAGGCTCGTGGGATCATTTCGGGAGGAGCTTCTGGTCAGTAACTCCTGGGGGATGATGGGAGGAGAGTCAGCGCAGGACGCGGGACGGAAGGACTGGGGAGACGAGCGATCGCTATCACCAGGGACTAGCCAAGAGGCCTGCAAGGCAGCATGGTGCAATCTGTCTGCGGCTGGGGCCGGGAATGGGTCACGCACGGGGGTGAAGCGGCCCAGCCCCCCTGGAAAACGCAGAGACCTCTCGTCCCGGCAGCCGGGCAGGTTGTGAACAGTGACGGAGTCGTTGAAGCGCGTGGGCCCTAAGGCGAGACAGTTACTGGGGTGCGGGCTTCCAAAAAGGCCACTGAGCCGGCTTCCCCCGGGGGCTACGAGAATGAGTTGCCCCCTTCATGAGACTCAAGAAGCTGAGCCCAGGGCCACCCAGAGGATTCAGAGAGCCTGGGGCAAAGCAATTTTGGGGGCCCCTTCCATAAAAAAAAATTGCAATACTATAGAATATTATATTCTCGTGGGGGCCCCTGGGCGGCCCTGGCTGAGCCAAGCGCAGGTTAAGCGGTGACTCGATCCCGGCTCCGGGTAGCTGCCTGGGGAGGAGATTTCGGATCCTCGCGGGCTCTGGGATCCAGCAGAAAAGGGTCTGGCGAGATCCAGCGGCTGGGAGCCCGAGCGAGGCATGTTCAGACTACAAATAAGGAGCCCGTTTTTAAGAGCGTGGGGAATGAACCATCCGAGAACTGACCCAGGGCGGTGGTGGAGCCTCACAACTTGGAGATCAGGGGAACTTTCTAAAAAGGCTCCAGCTCGGAGCTGGGGCTCTAGGAACCGGTGGACGCAATTCTCCGGCCTGCGATCCACAGGGCGGGGCAGGGGTGGAGGCGAGAGGGGCTGGAACAGGCACAGTAGGAACCTCCAGGACCCTCCTTCCCAGCCTGGAGCCAGCTTCCCCCCACCTCCACCTCCCACCACCTCCCCCCACTCCCCCTCCTATCCTCCCAGCCCTGTATGTGCAGGGTGTCCGTTCCCCCCTACCCGGGAGGTCAGACTAGATCTGACGGACCCATCCCACCTTCAGCTCTGTTCATTCACCGCAGAAGGGCATCCCCGTCCGCAAAGGTGGACGGTACCAGCTGCTGTAGTGCAAGAAACCTGGCAGTCAGTACTGGCCCCATTGCCCCAGGGTGGCACTAGGGGGCGCTGTGCCGCCAGAAGCAGGGTAGGGGCTCAGCAGGTGGTGCTGTCCTCACAGTGTTGACTCCATTGCCCCAGGGTGGCACTAGGGGGCGCTGTCCCTCACAGTCAGTGCTGGCCCCATTGCCCCAGGGTGGCACTAGGGGGCGCTGTCCCACACAGTCAGTGCTGACTCCATTGCCCCAGGGTGGCACTAGGGGGCGCAGTCCCACACAGTCAGTGCTGACTCCATTGCCCCAGGGTGGTACTAGGGGGCGCTGTGCTGCAGAGAGCCGGGTAGGGGCTCAGCAGGTGGCGCTGTCCCTGGTGGTCAGTTCTGGCCCCATTGCCCCAGAGTGGCACTAGGGGGCGCTGTCCCTCACAGTCAGTGCTGGCCCCATTGCCCCGGGGTGGCACTAGGGGGCGCTGTGCTGCAGGGAGCTGGGTAGGGGCTCAGCAGGTGGCGCTGGTCCCTGGCGGTCAGTTCTGGCCCCATTACCCAGGGTGGCACTAGGGGGCGCTGGCACAGTAGGGGGCGCTCTCCCCTGGCAATCAGTGCTGGCCCAGTGCAGGGCTAGGGGGTGCTGTGCTGCAGGGAGCAGGGTGGAGGCCCAGTAGGGGGCGCTGTCCCCTCACAGTCAGTGCCGGCCCCTAGTGGCTGCCAGTAGAGCCTGCAGGGCTGGAAGAGGCATCGGATACAGGGGCTTTCACACCCTCCTTTCTCCCAGGGCGGCTGCAACCCTCACATCTGAATCCTTTGGTCAGGGAACGGCAGCTGCCGAGAGCCACAAACTCTCCACACCCAGTTCATGGCGCTGGATGCGGGGGTGGGTTGGGGGGAGGGGTTTCTTCACACAGAGCAAACTGCCCGGCCAGGACGCCTGGGTTCTCTCCCTGGCTCAGGCAGGGAAGGGTGGTCTGGTGGTTAGAGCAGGAAGGCCTGGGAACAAGGACTCCTGGGTTCCCAGCTCCCTGAGAGGAATGGGGTCTAGTGGTTAGAGCAGGGGGGGCTGGGAGCCAGGACCCCGGGTTCCACCCCCAGGGCTGTGAGAGAAGAGGAGGGGATTCCACCTCCACAGGGCATCTCACAGGGAGGCCGTGAATGGTGCCTGCCAGGGACAGGAGATCCACTGTCTGGCCAGGAAACCATCCCCGCTGGGTTGGGCCCCTGAGTTCCTCCGATCTGGCCTTAGGGATTCGGGCACCACTGAAGGCCCCCAGACCCAGTCACTCCCAAGCAGCCATTTAATTCTGTCTCATCCGTAGGCCGAGTCCCGGCAGGTCCCAGGCACTCTCTGCTCTCAGCCTGGGGGAAAGAGAGGAGGGCAAATTAGCACGCTGGCCCTTTAATTGTCAGGGCACAACAGTCCCTCAGCTGCAGAGACCCAGGGGAGGGGGCAGCAGCCCTGGAAGGGGATGGTCGGACGCCTGGGTTCTCAGCCTTCCCCCACAGTGGGAGAGGGGTTGCAGAGATCGGGATTGGGTGGCCGGATGGCTGGGTTCTCAGCCATGGCCTGCTGCCCAGGGTCTGCAGAGATTGGAATGGGATGGCCGGACGCCTGGGTTCTCAGCCATGGTCTGCTGCCCGGGGTCTGCAGAGATTGGAATGGGGTGTCCGGACGCCTGGGTTCTCAGCCTTCCCGCACAGTGGGAGAGGGGTTGCAGAGATCGGGACTGGGTGGCCGGATGCCTGGGTTCTCAGCCATGGTCTGCAGAGATTGGAATGGGATGGCCGGACGCCTGGGTTCTCAGCCATGGTCTGCTGCCCGGGATCTGCAGAGATTGGAATGGGATGGCCGGACGCCTGGGTTCTCAGCCATGGCCTGCTGCCCAGGGCCTCATCCCACGGGGGGCTGCAGGCACAAGTCCCTGTGCAGGTGCGTTTCCGTGAGGGGTTTGCCCCGGTTGGCCCAGCACAGCCCAGGACCAGCAGCAGGGAGGGTGGGGGGGGAGGGGTCTTACCAGCACAGCCCCCCCTAGAGGCAGGGGCCCTCGCAGGAGCTGTGGTCTGAGCTGCTCTCCTCCTGGCACAGGCGCAGGGCTGGCTCCGCGGCAGGGGCCGGCGGGTTGGCCGAGATGGACATGCGGTGCCGACGGCTCCGACGGCCTGGCGGGGCAAGAGGGGTGGGGGGTTCTCAGTCACGGGGGAGGGCACTCGGGGGGGGGCTCCGCCCCAGGGAGCTTCGACACAGAGGGGCCAGACCCCCAGCTACTGAGAACTGACCCCCCTCGACTCCAGTGGAGCCATGTGGATTTACCCCAGCCCCACACATACACCCCCTGAAGCTCCCTACTGACATCCCCAGCCCCCCACATCCCACACCCAGCCCCCTGCCCCTCCCCCATTTCACCCATCCCCTCACACCCAGCCCCTTCCACCTCCCTGCCCCCGATCCCACACCCAGCCCCCCGACCCCCACCTCACACCCTGCCCTCCCCCCCCCCACGCCCGCTCACCTGTGACCCTCACCGCCGCCTGCCCGTCGCCCCGGAGGCTGCAGTGGGCCATGGAGTTCCGCAGGGTGTTGACGGCCGACCTGTATGGGGAGACCCCGTTAACAGATCCCCCCACTAGGCCGGGGGTGCTGAGGTGATAGTGCAGACAGACTGCAAGGGATGGGGATACCCCAGTTACGCAGGGACCCCTGAGCCAAGCCCAGCCTGGGCTTCTCTTCAGCGCCTTCTAGTGACTGATGTGTGAAAGAACATAACAACCTACTACTGCTGCCTGCTCACAGAGCTGCTCCTTTAGCTCTGGCCTATAGCCCCGCAGGGCCCAGGGTTCAAACCTGGGAGCAGGCAGGCGCGTTCACCTCAGCGGTGGGCAAAGGGAGGCCATGCAGAGAACGCTAGGGGGCGCTGTGCTGCAGGGAGCAGGGCGAGGGCTCAGTAGGGGGCGCTCTCCCTTGGCAGTCAGTGCTGATCCCAGAGCCCCAGTGTGGCGCTACGGGGAGCTGTGCTGTGGGGCGCGGGCTCAGTATGGGGCGCTCTCCCAGGCAGTCAGTGCTGACCCCAGAGCCCCAGGGTGGCACTAGGGGGAGCTGTGCCGTGGGGCACGGGCTCAGTAGGGGGCGCTCTCCCAGGCAGTCAGTGCTGACCCCAGAGCCCCAGGGTGGCACTAGGGGGTGCTGTGCTGTGAGTGGGGGCCCAGTAGGGGGTGCTCTCCCTTGGCAGTCAGTGCTGACCCCTAGTGGCTGCAATGAGAGCCCAGCGAAGGGGGTGCACAGGACAGATGGGGGGCTCCAGTACAGCTCAGCATGGAGAGGGGCTGGGGGACGGGAGCCTGGCCGCCCTTACCATATATCATTCAGCTCCTCTTTCACCGGCCGGCCATCTCTGCCTCCGCCCACGGACCCCGGGGCCCCCTCTGCGCCCGGCCCTTTGCCCTTCAGCTGCGACAGGATCTGGGGAGAGAGGGGGGCTGTTCTGGTAACTGGGGTTCCACCCGACCAGACCATTAGGGCACAGAGATCTGCTCTGCAGCTTGCGGGGCTCAGCAGGGGGCGCTCTCCCCTCACAGTCAGGGCTGGTCTCAATGCCCCAGTATGGCACTAGGGGGCGCTGTCCTGCAGGGAGAGGCTCCATAGCCGGCGCTCTCCCCTGGCAGCAGTGTGTGCCTGGTTTGTGAATGGACCACAAAGGGGGAGGAGCATCGTGTAGCCCCACCCCCTTGCCTCTTCCGCCCCTCCCCCACGTCTCACCTTTCTGCATTTCACTTGATTCTCCTGCATTTTCTTTATGCTGACGAGGTTCTTGGTTATATCATCCTCCTGATCCTCTGCAGAAGAGAAAAATCAGAGCCCCCAGTTCAGGGTTCCCCACACCCCACCCAGACCCTCCCAGAACGGGCTCCACCGCTAACCAAATGCTCCTAGTGGCACGTCTGGCCCTGCCGCCTGGAATCACTGGAGCCCAGCACTGCTCCCGCCCCTCGACTTGCAGTGGGGCCCTCAGCAGAGCGCAAGGCGCCTCCGGGCCTCAGTTTTCCCACCTGGAAAATGGGGCTGATGATGCAGACCTGCCTCCCAGCAGGGCTACAAGGCAGAGAGGACAGGTGACCCCGTGGTTAAGGCACTGGGCCTGGGAGGCAGAGATCTGGGTTTGGTTCCTTGAGAGAGTGTGGTGTAAAAGTTAGATTAAGGGGGGTGTGAGCCAGGACTCCTGGGTTCTATCCCCAGTTCTATCACTGGCTCATGGCCTGAACTTTGTGCCAGTCCCTTCCGTGCCTCAGTTTCCCCTCTGGACAAGCAAGCCAACGCTGACCCAGCTGGGAGATCCAGGGCTGGAGGGTGCTCTGGAGGGCGTACTGTGCCATGCACCCATGGGGGGGATTTTTACCCATAGCCACCTGAGGGCTGGGGGCAAAGAAAGGGATATTCTGCAGGGTACCTACTCAATTTCTGATGGATCCTCCTCATCTCACCTTGCACTGACTCCAGCTCCTCCCAGAGGAATTTCTTGCTACAGGAAGAGGAAAGTCGTCTGAAAGCCACAGGCTCCTGGCACCATTGCCCCAGGTCGGGCTGGGGAAATCTGCGGAGCAGGGGGCTTCCACCAGCAGGAGTGGTCTGGGTACCCCGCTCGGGTGATATCCTGGGCCCAGGGCAGTCAATCCGGGGGGAGGAGCTACTGAGGAGGGGGGGAGGAGCTACTGAAGAGGGAGGGGCTCCCACTGAAAATGTTCTTGGGGGAGATTTTTAAAGGTCACACAGGAATTAGGCACCTTGTGGGGCCAAGATTTCACCCCTTTCTGCTCTGAAACCACCACCACAGGTTGCGGCTGGAAGCTCCGTGACGCTCAATGTGGTAACGCCACAGGGGGGTAGGCAGGCTCCAGCGACTTGGCACCCAGCCTGAGACTCTGGATGCCTGGGTTCTATTCCCAGCCCTGCAGCTGGGACCCCTCCGTGCCTCAGTTTCCCCTCCCAGCTTTTGTCGATAGTTTTGGGGCAATGACTGTCTCTCACCAGGTGTCTGTGCCACGCTTGGCCCCACAGGGGCTATTACTGTGCGAGCAGCACTCCTATCCCATGCATGGGCAGGTGATGGGTGCACGGGGCTGCTGGGAGAGGGGCAAGTGTTGGCAGTCCGGGCCCTGGACTAGGACTCAGGGGATCCAGGTTCAACTCCCAGCTCTGCCACTGACTCCCTGTGTGACCTTGGGTGAGTTGCTGCCCTGCCCTGTGCCTCAGTTTCCCCATCTCTCCAACGGGGATAATGATCTTTCCTTTGTCTGTCTAGAGGGTACAATCTTCAGTGCAGGGCCTGTCTCATGCTCTATGACTGTGCAGGGCCCCGATCCAGTCGGGGGAGGGGTATCGGGTTCCCGGGGGCAGCAGATTTGGGAGCCCCCCTTGCTGTGGAATCAGCCCCCCATGCCCGGTCTAACCTCTCCAGGATCTCCAAGGACAGGTTCTCCAGCGAGTCCCCCCGCTGGATCATGCGGTGGTCGGGGCGCTCCAGCAGAGACTCCTGCAGCCCTTCCACCTCCTTGGCCATGGCAGCCCAGACATCCAGGATCTTCCCGTCCACCAGCCGCTCGAACATCTCCCCCTGGGCCGGGCCGCAGGCTCGGCTCAGCTCCTCTGTGGGGAGAAGAGGGGGGCTCTTTACACCCACTCAAACATTACCATGTGGATTTGAGGGGTGGACCTACTGGTGGGGGAGGAGCTATAGAGGAAGGAGGGGCTCTTGATGAGGGAGGGGCTATTTGGGGAGGAGCTACAGAGAAGGGAGGAGCTAGAGGGGTTATTTGGGGGAGGAGCTACTGAAAACGTTCTAGGCGGAGGTTTTAAAGGGGAATTAGGAGCCCAGGGGCCCTTGGTGCCTTTGACAATCCCAGCCCTTCTGGGAAATGATGGAGGCTGGGCCGGTGGTTCAGGCCCCAGACTGGGACTCAGGAGATCCAGGTTCAACTCCCAGCTCTGCCACTGACTCCCTGTGTGACCTTGGGTGAGTCGCTGTCCTGCCCTGTGCCTCAGTTTCCCCATGTCTACAATGAGGATAACGCTCTTTCCTTTCTCTCTCTCTATGGTGAAATGTTCAGTGCAGGACCTGTCGCTTGCCCTATGACCGGGCAGGGCCCCGTTCTTGGTCGGAGGGGTCAGGGGCAGGGAACCATGCAGCGCCTGGCACAACGGAGGCCCCGATCTTGGTCCGGGGGGGGGTGTCTATGCAGCGCCCAGCACAATGGAGCTGCCATAATCCAATGACTGGAGATAATCCCCTGGTCTGCAGAGCCCTCTGCTGGGAGAGCCGGCTCCGACGGGGACTGAACTGTGTCTCACCTTCCAGCTGCTGGATCTTTCGCTGCTGCAGGCTGCTCTCCTGCTCCAGCAGGGAGACCGAGTGGCTCAGGGCTTCGAAGGCCTGTCACAGAGACACGCAACAGAGGGGATTCATGGGCCGAGCCCTGACACCCAGCCCCGCTGCCTCTGGTTGTTTCCCAGGGCCCCTGAGTGTAGACGGAAAGGGAGCTGGGCTGGAGAGACAGTGGGGTTTAGCGCATGGGGCACCAGGCTGGGTGACAGGACACCACGGTTCTAGTCCCAGTTCTGGACTGAACTTGCTGGGTGGCCTTGGGCAAATCGCTTTGCTGCTATGTGCCTCAGTTTCCCTTCCCACCTTTTGTGTGTTTACATTGTAAGCTGGAGCAGGGACTGGGCCTCATTACGTGTCTGGGCAGCACCCGGCCCAATGGGGCCCTGATCCTGGTCGAGGTCTGTGCAGCGCCCAGCCCAGTGGGGAATCCTAGATGCTACCGTAATGCACACAACAAATCCCCTCTCCCTGCTGTGGTTACCTTTGCCTGGGCATGGAGTTGGCTTCTGATGATCTCCAGCTCATTTTTCAGGATCTTCTGGGAATCTGGGAGCATCGCCTGGATCATCCCTGCCACAGAGCAAAGGCGGCTGGGGGTGAGTGGGGAGCCGGAGCTGGCATGGGGATGGAGCCCGAGGAAGGACTTAAAAACATGCGGAGCCTGCTTCTCTGTGCCACCCTGGCTCTGCACTGGCATAGGGGGAGATTGGGGTACACTGCGCTGTGGTTGTTTTCTGCTCCCCAGGGGCCCATGGACGAGGCCGAGCACGAGTTAGAGCAGCCCCAAGGCTGCTCTCCCTAACACCGGTGTCTTGACCAGGTCCCCCCTCAATCCCACAGCATGCCCTCCTCCCCCCCACCCCGGCTTGGGACATTGCCCCTCAGCCTGACCCCAAAGCCAGCTCATCTGCCCCCTAATGGGGTCCACCCTGGCTCCTCCTACCACCCCCCCCTCAGGGCCAGGAAGCCAGGCTCCCTCCCCAGAGGGCATCCCACCCCACTGCCCACTGAGGAGGGGGTGTGTCTTGGCTGGCCACGCCCACTCGCTGCCCTCCAGGTCTAGTGACCCCCGTCCGCACAAAGGATCAGCCAGGTCTGCCCCCTGCCCCCATCACGGAGGTGGGATCGTCTCTCACCATTTGTCTCGAAGGCCTCCGTCTCCAGCTGACTCTGCAGGGAGGGGATCAGAGGGGGCGTCAGCCTGTACCCACAGCACCACTCTCCCCGTTAGCCCCTGCGAGCTCGGCGTGGGGGGGGGTAGAGATGATTGTCTAGGGGTCTGAGTGATGGACTCAGCCCATGGGGATGAGGCTGGGAGTGGCTCAGGTGTGTGGGGGGTGAATCCTGTGTCCTTGGGGGGGGGACAGGGACCCCATTATCATTGACGCTCAGGCCCCTTTATAGCCGCTCTGGGAGCACAAAGGGGGTGGGAAGAGGCCCCCCCCGGAGTATCCCTCTGGGCAAGGGGCCTCCCGGCTGGTGTGAAAGCAGAGTAAGGGGGGCGGGATCGGGGGCATGCCCAGAGCTTGGCCATTCCCTGGGCAGGGCACGAATTAGAGCAGCCTCGAGGCTGCTCTCGATGTCACTGGAGACAGAAAGAAGAGCAGCGCAAAGAGGGTTTAGAGCCATCACCCTCTGTCTGAGCCCCAAACTAGGGAGTGGGGTGATGGGGAGCCAGGCAGACTCAGAGCCCCGGCACGATGGGGTCTCCGGGCTTTCCAGCGGCAAGGACCAGGATTCTCTTTCCGTTCCCAGTGGCGCGGAGTCGCTTACCAGCCCTGCATTGCTGCTGGCCCTGGATAAGTAGCAGCTGGGTGCATTGCCCCTATTCTTGTCCTCCTTGGAGACTGTGATCAAAGTGGTCTCCTGGAAACAAAGGGGGAGAATTCAGCTACCCACATACCCCCGTCTACCCCTCCCCCGGGAAAGGGGGGGTATCCGCTCGGCTTGGCAATGGAAAGGGGATGCTGCATTGCAACCTGCCTCCCTGCAGAGATGTCTGCCTTGCAAAATCAACACACCATCATATACAGGGAAGCTCAATTCACCTGCAAAGGGCCTAGACTGGAATAGTAGGGGGCTGTGGGTCAGGAATGAGGGGTACTGGCAAAGCTGGTGGGTGGGATACCAGGGTTGATGGGCCCCTGGTCTGACCTGGGGCTAGGAGGCGCGATACCAGGGTTAATGGGCCCCCAGGGGGTGGGATATTGGGGTTGATGGGCCCCCAGTGGGCAGGGTACCAGGGTTGATGGGCCCCTGGTGGGTGGGATACCAGGGTTGATGGGCCCCCAGGGGGTGGGATATTGGGGTTGATGCTCCCCCAGTGGGCAGGATACCAGGGTTGATGGGCCCCCAGGGGGTGGGATATTGGGGTTGATGCTCCCCCAGTGGGCAGGATACCAGGGTCGATGGGCCCCTGGTGGGTGGGATACCAGGGTTGATGGGCCCCCAGGGGGTGGGATATTGGGGTTGATGCTCCCCCAGTGGGCAGGATACCAGGGTCGATGGGCCCCTGGTGGGTGGGATACCAGGGTTGATGGGCCCCCAGGGGGTGGGATATTGGGGTTGATGGGCCCCCAGTGGGCAGGATACCAGGGTCGATGGGCCCCTGCTCTGCTCCACCGCAGCGATCCCTGTTCCCCCCGGATCTGGGCAGGGGCGGGTGGGTCGCCCAGTGGGTCTGTGCGAGGGCCGGCGCTGCCCGCCTGGGGCCGGGGTGATGAGCTGGGTCGGGGCTCAGCCCGGCTGCCCTGGTACCTTGGTGGTCAGGACCTGCCCCTTGAGCGCATCCATCGCCTCCGGGTCTCTGCCCCGCTGCCAGGGGCCCACGTGGACCCCAAAGCGCGCGGGGGGGGGGGGAACAAGGGGGGCGGGGTTTGACCCCTCCAGGCCGCCCCACCCCCCATGTAACAAAAACAATCACAAAGGCCAAGGGGCGTGGCTTTCTAGCCCCACCCCCTGCGTGATCTCATCCCCCCCCTCAGTCCCTATTGGCCTGGAGCTCCCCTCGCGAGGTGATTGGGCAGGAGCCGGGAAGGGGGTGGAGCCTTGAGGGCAGGGGGCGTGACCAGAGCGACGGGACAGCTGAGCCCGGGCCGGAGCAGCCCGCGGGCGGGGCAGGTAGGGAGCCGACCCCCCCCCCGCCCCGATCTGTGCACGGGGGAGGGGGAGGGGGCGGGGTGTGGGGGGGACAGGCAGGAGTGGGGCAAAGAGAAGAGCCGAGAGCACGTGTGGGGCCGGGGGAGCAGCCACGCGGGGCTCCCGTGGGTCCCTGGCTTGCCCGGTTGGCTCGTGTGGGGCCCCGAGGCTGGGCAGGGACTTTGCCCCCCCCCCTGGCGATCGTGTGCAAGGCTGGGAACCTCCCGGTTCCCGACCCCACGCTCCTGGGCGCTGCTCCCAGCCCTGGCCGGGGGGGCGGGGCAGGACTCCTGGGTTCCCTGCCCAGCTGTGTGGCTGGCTCGCCAAGTGACCTTAGCCCAGAGGCAGGAAGGGAACCCAGGCGTCCTGAGGCCCCCACGACGGGTCTCCCTAGATCTGTCTGTCGTGCTACGCCCCCCCCCACCCCCTCCCCCCGACGATTCTAGGGGGCAGGGCGGGGCAGCGTCTCTCTATCTGGGCCATTGGCCGTGGGAGCCATGATCCTACACCAGGCTTCTGCCCATCCCCGCCCCCCTCCCCACCCTTATCTCCACTCCCCAGCCCCGGTGCTCTCCTGTACCAGCGCTGACTGAGCCCGGCCTCCCTGCTGTTCTAGCCCCCGGCTGCTCCGCCATCTTCACCCCCCTCTCGGGTCGGTTTTGTAAGTCGTTTAATTGCTCCGTGCCTCAGTTTCCCCACCTTTACATTGGGTGGGATGACCTTGCTGGGAGGGGAGTGTGGTCTAGCAGCTAGTGCCGGGACTGGGACCACCTGGGTTCCAGTCTCCCAGCAGACCAGTGGCAGAGCCGGGAGCTTCCCTGCTCTGTGCCTCAGTTTCCCCATGTGGGATATGGGGATAATCGTGACGTGCTTTGAGATCTCTGGCTGGGAAGAGCTCAGGAGTGTTTTATTATTTGTCTGTTTAGACTGAGCTCTTAGGGGCAGGGATCATCTCTTGCTGTGTCTGTGCCGCGTCCGGCACAACGGGCCCTGATCTCAGCCAGGATCAGCCCCAGGGGCCCTGATCTCGGCCCGGGGCCTGCCCAGGATACCTCACCTATGCGTGGTCTCGTTACTCTGCAGTGACCCAGAGAGCGCTGGGAATGGCCGTCCCTGCCCCCCAGAACTCATTGTGGGGTCTCCCCACCTCTCTGCCTCCAGGTCTGCAAACGCAGCCGAGATGCCGCTGGAAGGGGAGCCCAGCAGCCTGGCTAAAGTCGCTCAGCTCTTCATCCTGTCTCTGGCCTGGGGGATGCAGATATGGGTCACCTTCATCTCAGGTGGGATGTGCTGCCTGGGTCTCTGGGAAGGGACCCTCTGGCTCTCAGAGCTGGGAATAGAACCCAGGAGTCTGACACCCAGCCCCTCCCCTCCCGTAACCATTAGACCATACTCCCTTCTTAGAACCAGGAGTCCTGGGTCCCTGCTCTAACCACTAGACCCCACTCCTCTCCCAGACCCGGGGTAGAACCCAGGTGTCCTGGCTCCCAGCCCCATGGCTCTAACCACTAGACCCCACTCCCCTCCCAGAGCCGGGGTAGAACCCAGGCGTCCTGGCTCCCAGCCCCATGGCTCTAACGCTCTCTGCGTGCCTTGATTTCCTCCTCTCTCCTTGGCTTAGGGTTTGTGCTGATCCGGAGCGTGAGCCGACACACCTTCGGCCTCGTCCAGAGCAAGCTCTTCCCCTTCTACTTCTACACCCTGGTGGCCTGCGCCTTCCTCAACCTCTCCATCTTCGCCTGCTACCACCCCCGAGAGCTGCTGAGCAGTGGGGAGACCCTGCAGGTACCATCGAGGGGCCAGGCACAGCCCCGGCCCCTCGTGAGCCGCCCCCCTCCCCTCGTCGGGCGGGTGGGTCGGTCGCACCACTTCGCGTCAGCTCCCTGCCATCGGTGACTTCCAGGGTTAGCTGAGAATGGGAAAGTGGTTAAAGTGCTGGATGCCTGGGTTCTGGGAGGGGAGTGGGGTCTAGTGGTTAGAGCAGTGGGGGCCTGGGTTTCAGGAGGCCTGGGTTCTGCCCCTGGCTCTGGGAGGGGAGTGAGGTCTAGTGGTTAGAGCAGCAGGGCCTTGGTGCCAGGACGCCTGGGTTCTATTCCTGGTGTTACCAGCGTTGCCCATTACTTTGGGGTACGCTCATTTATTAGGGTCACTCTTCTGGGGTGGGTGGGGGTCTGTAATTCTATCAACGTGCTGCTTCTGTCATTTGTGTTCTCACATGGAGCTCCGCTTCTCCCTGCTGCGAGTCCCCTCCCAATGGAGCTACCCTGCAGGACCTCGGTTCCCCCGGGCTGAGTTCCTCCAGCCCCAGGATCAGACCAACACACCCACACCCACATGAACAGAGCCCGTCTGAGCGGACCGGCACTCCCAAGCCAGCCCCTTATATGTCCCCGGCCTGAGCAGGCTGGGCCGAGCAGCACCTCCAAGCTGCCACCCTCGTATATCCCAGGTTCAGCACGTCCCTGTCCCCACTGTCACGTTACAATTGTCCTGGTAGCAACCCGCTGGATGAGCAAACCCCACCGGATTTTGGGGCACTGCAGGGATCTTTAGCTTGGGTACGAGGAGCGTTGCTGCAGAGCGAATGGGGAAACCAAAGAAACGCCCACGAGGGGGAGAGAGAGAGACGCAACCGGCTTAATCATGAAAGTTATTTATTGCCAGGTAATAACCAGGCGGGAGCCAAGCAAACAAAGCAGTGATAATATTAAATCGAACTTACGCTTGACTATAAAAGTCAGCTTGAGAAAACGATAATTTGAGGTGGCCTGAGACGGAGCCAGAATTTACCAATGTACGTTGCCAAAGAGCCACAGTAATAGATCAGCAGCCCCCCATCCGCTCTCCCCCCGCCGCTCCCAGTGCCTCCCTCCCACCCACCCGCCGATCAGCACCCCCCCTCCTTCCCCGCACCTCCCGATCAGCTGTTTCCTGGCGTGCAAGAGGCTGTGGGGGCGAGGAGGAGGAGCGAGGGCGCTGCAGGCTCAGCGCAGGGGGCCACCCCTGTTATAACTGGTCGCACAAGTCAGGGTCAGAAGGTTATACCCAGAGCTGGGGTGTCACCACTCCAGGTGGTAGCTGAGGGTCCGGAGTACTGGAGACAGGCAGAGCCCCCCAGCACAGTCAGTCAGGAGAAGCTGAAGTCCCAGTGGAACTGATGCAGAGTTTGGATCCAGGCATCAGAACACCCAGGCATCCAGAGCATGGGGAGGGGGGTTTTGTAGAGAAACAACCACGGTTCAAGGGAGAACACTAGACTTGTTTGTGTGTGAACAAGGGAGAATAGCAACGTTGCTTTGTTCAGGCTAGACACGGGAGCGGCTCACGCCTGGCTTTGGGCGGTGACCCTTGGAGGGAGCTCACAAAGCAATTAAGGAGTTTCACTATTTTGGATACCAATGGAGAATTTATTACTAGAATTGGGCTGATCACTGCTGAGCTGGGGGTGTGCTGGCGTGGGTCCATTAACATGTGCAGCAGAGATCCCCCATCATGCAGTGCGTCCCTGCTTTTCTGGCCCCAGAGTTCCCTGCGGTTCTTGCTTTGGAATCTCTGTTCTCCGTTCTGTGTGCTCATGGAGGTGCCTCCTTGTCCCATCTTTGATGCAAATGAGGCCAGGGGAGTTTCCTTAATCCCATCCCCCTTATCCCAGGGGTTTAGGGGTGTCTCCCATGGCCTTGTCAATGCTCTTTGTAAGTCTTTCTTCTGATGGGTTTTGGTTTAAGCAGAGGCTGGGGGTGGGGGCTGGGTCTTTCGTGAGTCAGACAGGCTGGATGCTGCACCCGGGTTCCCCAAGAACACAGAGCTGCTAGGTAACACTGGCTGTGGGAGGGGAGTGAGGTCTAGTGGTTAGAGCAGTGGGGGCTGGGTGTCAGGATGCCTGGGTTCTATCTCCAGCTTCGTCCGTTCAGTCTGTCAGACCCCATTCGCCTCCCAGAGCTGGGGACAGAACCCAGGCGTCCTGACACCCAGTGTCCCATGCCACCATCCCAACCATCTCTCTGTTTCCTCCCCCAGGGCTCGCTCTACTTCGTCTGCCTTCTCCTGGCCAGTGTTAATGCCCTGGGCTTGTCCCCGGCCACCACGGCAGCCATGTTCCAGTTGCAGGCCATCGAGCGGGAGCACGGCCTGGGCGGGGAGGTGGGACTGGCGGCCCGGCGTGAGACGTACCAGCAGCTGCGGGAGAGGGACCCCAAGTACCAGGCCGCGCGGCAGACGTTCTTCAAACGCCACGGCCTGTCGACCCTCTGCAACCTCGTCTGCCTTGCCTGCAACGGAGTCAACCTGCTGTGCATGGCGCTGCACCTCAGCAGCCTGTAGGCGGGGGCCCTGCCCGCGGGGAGGGGGCAGCGGCATTGTCGTTGGGGGGCGGGGACCCACTCACTAGGTGGGACTTGATTGAGCGAGGGGCTTGGCAGTCCCTGCCCCCACCGGGGTCTGATTGGTGTCGCTTTCTAAGCCTGTATCCCACGTCTGGCACCAGCTGGATGTTCATGTGTTGGGCGGGGCGGGGGACGCAACCGACTTGGTGACTCAGCAGTGCTTTTCCCTGTTCTCTTCCCTGCTCTGGGAGGGGAGTGGGGTCTAGTGGCTAGAGCGGGTGGGGGAGGGGAGGTGTGCTAGGGAGCAGGACTCCTGGGAGGGGAGTGGGGTCTAGTGGGTTAGAGCAGTGAGGGGGCTGGGAGCCAGGACTCCTGGGTTCTATCCCCAGCTGTGGGAGGGGAGTGGGGTCTAGTGGCTTAGAGCAATGGTGGGGGCTTGGAGCCAGGACGCCTGGGTTCTATCCTCAGCTGGGGGAGGGGAGTGGGGTCTAGTGGGTTAAAGCTGCCTCTGCTAACATGTGCCATCGAACCAGCTGGGGACTGAAATTTGCCCTGTGCTGAGGTCCCCAGGCCTTTTTCACACCGGGCTCTTTCAAAGGGCACCGTGGGAGACGAATGCCCATTTCCCTTTGGAAACGGTCCCGCTCCCTCTTAGAGATCATTGTTATTAGCTCCATGGCGGCGGCAGCAGCAGCTGTGTTGGGACCCCATGGCGCGGCACCTAGAGAAGAGCTTAGTTGAAACAGGCAAAATATGGGAGGGGAAACTGAGGCACAGAGCGGGCATGTGACATGCTCAAGGTCACCCAGCTGGCAGTGGCAGAGCCGGGGAATAGAACCCAGGTCTCCTGAGTCACGGTCGACTGGGCAACGCTGCCCCTTATCAGAACCTCTGCGGGATTTACTGGCAGTGCTTAGGCTGGCTCTCCGGAGCGCTCCGCTCTGGCGTCCTCTTGTCTATTTCACGCTTCCTGTTCTGTTCTCGCTGCGCTCCGTTTCCTTGCTGAGCCTTGGCCGGCCGAGATTGAGACGCACTCTTTGCCCTGCTTTTTATTCCAGTTTGTACCGATCAGAGGGGAAAAACCCCAAATGAAAGTCACCTTCCAGTGAGGTTCTTTGGGGGAAAATAAATCGCTCTTTTGTGCCTGTACAGCACCATGCACAAAAGGGTAATAGGCTATGACCGGGGCTCCCAGATGCTATTGCAATAGAAATAAAGAATCCTATTCTCTGAGCTGCTTTTCTGTTCTAAAGTTTTCCATTAATAAAGGACGTATTTACAAACTCACCGACAGAAATAGCGGCACGATTTCTATATTGTGACCTGGGCTAAAACTTTTCCAACGCTGCTCTGGGAATTTGGCTTTTTCCCCTTAGGACGGGGAGGAATTAGACCGGGGGAAAGAATTTATGTTTCATTGGATTTTTCTATATATTTTTTTCCATTGGTGGAAAACAAATTGTTTTTTTAAAATGTTGGGTTTTGTTTTTTTTAACCCCAAACCACTGGCAGTTTTTGGAGTTGGTTTCAGCAAAACGCCTGCAAAATGTTGTTGGAAACAGACATTTGTGTGTTGACAAAACTAGCCATTTTTTGTCCTGGGGGGTAGGGGTGGGCGTGCAACGAAAGGTATGAACAAAAAACCTCAGCCAGTCCTACTTAGATGACTAGTTCTCTGGGGGAGGAACTGTCTCTTTTCACGATGTATGCGCAGCGCCTGGCACAGTGGGTGCCCTGGGCCAAGAGTGCAGTGCCGAGGCATTGCCGTAATACAAATGATAAAAACCCAGGCCTGGACGGTGGATCCTGAACCGGAGTTCTTTGGACCTCCCGGCTTCCCGCGAGCAGCCTTGCACGCTGTATGATGTGCCTTCCCTGAACTGCAGCTGCCTCTGGGGGGCAGCGTGTCACGGCGGCACACAGCAACGCCACCGAACCTTGGTGCGTGGGGATCGAGCGGGATAAGGTGTAACTTGAACTGGGATCTGGGGGGGACATCAGAGTTAAAATGTTTAATGATACCCCCCTGGTTGGTGTATCCCCCCCAATTGGAGCGGCAAGCATTCTGGTGAGAAGAATGTCTCCTATTCCCCGCCACTCCTGCAGGCCAGCTTGGCACCTGCTGAGGGCCAGGGCTGTGCTCATTTGGCCACAAGGTGGCGTGGGGTTGTCTGAGCATTACCCAGGCTGCTGGAAATCTTCAAGAACTGGGCCTGTGAAGGCGGCCTGGGGCACCTGCATTCCACATTGCTGGATTAATAGCAGGGTCCCACTGCGTGTTCTCTCCTGCCCCGGCACCTCAAGGTGCAGCGACCCCTGGTGCCGCTGAGACTGGCTTTGGTTGCAGCAGCCTGGAGCACCGGCTCCGATTGGATGGCTTACGGCCGCCAAACCGTTGGGGTTTTGTTCTTCCAGGAAGGACCGACGGATTTTATGGCCGGCAGGGACGAGCAGGAATCCAGTTATCCAAGAGGCCAGGCGCAGCTCAGTGGTTCCTTCCGGCCTTACATGTGATCATCGAGGGTTGGTCGCTGCTTAAAAGTTTATACACGGCAAGGGTGGGGGTTTGGGGGGGAAGATCCACCCATTTCTGGCTGAGCTCAGGCATGTCATTTACAAAGAAGCACCCGGCCCCTAAAATATAAATGCTGGTCTTTAATATGAATCCGCAGTCCCTAGGGATGCTTAGGAAAGGGGCATGAGGAATGGCCGGGTGGCAAAGGTGGGAGGCCGCGTTCCCCAGAGGAAGGGTTTTTCTCGGGGGTGTTTCTCAGAGGGTTCGAGTTCTTCCCTTTTGTTGTTTAAAAACACAGGGATGGGGGGATAATGGGGGAAAGACTCGCTCCCTCGCTCGCTTCCCGCCACCCGCCTCACTCATGTTCACTGGGCTGGGGAGGGCCCCTTTTCGACTGGGTGTTCGGACACCTGGCAACTCTCCGCCCAGTGAGGCCAAGTGACATAGCTGCCTGCACTCCAATGGAGCAATGCCCGTTTCCACCCGCCGGGGGCCTGGCTCTGAGGATGGGGCTTTCATTCTGCCGCTGCCCATGGGCAGCCCAGGGCCTTGGGTTCTCCAGCACCCTGCCTTCAGGCAGCGCGAGGAGAGCCGTGCCCGGGCCAGGGCGTGGGAGTGGCTGCATTGCAGGGCTGGCACGGAGAGACGGCTCAGCAATCCCTCATCCTCCCTGGCAGAGCTGCCGGCAGGCTGGCTGCTCGCACCGGAGAAGAGTCACTGCAGAGGTTGAACCTGCCATAAGCAGCCCTGGCAGCCTCAGTGGAGGGGCTGCATGCTCGGAAAGCGGGGGCCCGATCCACAGCTGGTGCAAAGGGGGTTGTGCTGTGGGGGGGTCACTGAGGCCAGATCCTGGTGTAAATGGGCACAGCTTCATTAGGGGTCACTGGGCTGGACCCCCAGTTGGTGTAACTCTGCATGGCTGAGGGTTACTATCCCCATTGTATGCATGGGGAAACTGAGGCACGGAGCGGCTAAGTGACTTGCCCAAGGTCACACAAGGCATGAGGGGAGGAGCAGGGACTTGGACCCAGTTCTCCCAAGTCCCAGCTGAGTGCTCTAACCACTGGGCCATCCTTCCTCTCTGAAGCAGCCTCTCTGAGTCACCTTGGGCCAGTCACTTATTACTACTTATTATGGCAACACTGGAGAACAGGGCACGGCACAGACCCCGACTGACACAGGCCACTGGGCTTGATGCTGCACAGGTGCCAGCTGAGATCGGGGCCCCACTGGGCCGTCACACAGACAGAATGAGGGACAGTCCCTGCCCTAGAGAACAACTAGACAAAGCAAGTATCATCCCTGTTTCACAAATGGGGAAACTGAGGCCCAGCACAATAACGTGACTCACCCAAGCCATCAGGGGCATGAACCCACGGCTCCTTTCCAATTCCCTGGGGACCTCTGCAGAAACAGGATGCGGCAGCTGACCCCGGGGAAGGCGGTTACGAAGGAGGAACTCACTCACGCATAGCCCCTTCCCCTCCTTCCTTGCAACAGTGAGGGGGGAGGGCCCATCAGCGGGTACATGTACACAAGCATGTGAGCCAAGCGTTGGTGAAACGTGCCAGGCAAACAGCCCTGCTGCCGAGAGGCACCACGGAGCAGTGACACAGCAGTCAGATCTCCTGGGTTCTACCCCGGGCTCTGGGAGGAGAGGGGGGGTTCTGGTGGTTAGTGCAGAGCTCATGGGTGCCAGGACTCCTGGGAAGTGGGAGCCAGTGGCTAGAGAAGGGGGGATTGGACTGGGAGACCTAATTCTCCCCTAAGTGCTCCCCGTGTTTGGGACATGCCCAGAAGTGGTTGGAGGCAGCCGTAGCTTTGACCCACCTTGCTGTTCTCCATATGCTGGGTCCTATCTGATCCCCATTCTTAGCAAGAGCAGCCTTGGGGCTGCTCTAACTCATGCTCTCCACTCCCATAACCCCCAGGAGCTGACAACAGCTGTAGCTCAGTGTGCTTTGGCCACACCACAAGCCAGTTCCACACCAGCTGGGGAGGGCCCCTGCACAGGCCACAGAAGTGTGTCTGTGTGGGTGGGGGGTGTTAGAAAGGGGCCTGTGCGTCATTTGGTGTTGGTCCCAGAGACGTCCCTACCAGTCAGTCAGAGCAGAGGAGCTGGGCTGGAAAGAGATGTCCTGTCTTGCAAACACTTTCACGACGGCGGATAATTTTCCCGTCCCAAATCAGGACCAAAAGTTCAAGTCTCCAAAAGTTTCACGGAAGCTGGGAAGGAAAATTGCGTCGGGCCCATCCACCAGTTTCACGTGGATCGTGTCACAGCACTTTGACGTTGGCCATTTTCATTTCTTTGTACTCTGCTGCGCTTCAATTTTCAAATCCAGCCGTCGTTCTGAATCAGGAATCCAGAATTCTTGGTGGGAAAATGTCCCAACAGGATGCTTTGCCCATTTCAAAGCGTTGTTTTCCTCCAAACTTTGTCAATCCTGAAAATGCATCAGTTTCCTGCAAGAAGTTGCGGTGAACTTGAATTGGAGACAAACTTTTGTGGAAAAAACTCCGGCTCACCTCTGCTGAGCAGCCCTGCAGGACTTAGACAGGCCATGCAACGCATGGAGCATCCGGGGACCCCCTGACTGGATCCATTAGCGCGTTCTACCTCTGGGGTGAGGCAGGAAGCCGGCCAGTCCTTTAGAATAGCTGGAAGGAGGTTAGAAGGAGTAGGGTGGGTCATTGGCAGGGAGCTGGGGAGATCCAGGAGAGAGAGGGCAGCTTGCAAACTACATGGCCAATGAAGCCCCTGCGTTCTAGCTTTGCGCTCACGCTCTCCTTTGCATTGTGCAAGGTCGGTTCTGATGCAAGGGTTTGTAATTCCTCATTGCTTGTTCTGAGAGCAAGCCTCTCTTCCCCCTTCATTGCATGTTGTTGACACAAGAGCTCCTTTTGCTGAGACTAATAACCACAATGTATTGAAACAGGTTTCAAATGGTAAGCTAGCACTTTAAGTTGGGGGGGGGGGGGCTTCCTGGTCCTGCTGGCAGACTGGGTCTCTGTAGGGAAGTGTGGAATCTGGGTCGCAGCTGTCAGTCTGCAGAGAGCCGGTTTAGAGTAAGGGGTAAGCTGGGCTGCAGGGAGCAGCCTGTTTTCTCTCCCTGGATTTTTGGTTCTTGTGTGTTGTCATTCTGAATGCTGAGAAATAAAGCTGTGTTATATTGCAACAGCCTCGTGAGAGGATTTTATGTTTCTGTGTAACTTCTCTGTCTGTACGCCAGGAACATAACAATAACCATCGGAGCCAGGGGAAAAAAGTTGGTTCAAAACTTTTTAAAAAATTTCTTTAGAGGAAAATGGCTTTTTTTCCCCAAAGCAGATCAGAACTCAGGATCTTCGGCTCGAAATCCAGGTGTTTTGAAATTTCCAGCTGTCCCAAGTGGGAATGAGATTAAAACAAACAAACCTAACTGAGCGAAAACTGTCCCTCACTGTGGCTGGGCACAAAGGGAGCCTCCAGCTCTGACAGGCGTTTAGCAGCTACTGTAACAATGGGCTAGATCCTTAGGTGGAGTAAATAGGCCTCACTCCAATGGAGCAATGGGTGGTGATTTACACCCGGTGGGGATCTGGCCCCATTGACTCCTTTGGAGTGATGCTGATTTGCACCCGGTGGGGATCTGGCCCCATTGACTCCAATGGAGTGATGCTGATTTACACCTGGTGGGGATCTGGCCCCATTGACTCCAATGGAGCGATGGTGATTTACACCCGGTGGGGATCTGGCCCCATTGACTCCAATGGAGTGATGCTGATTTACACCCGGTGGGGATCTGGCCCCATTGACTCCAATGGAGCGATGCTGATTTACACCCGGTGGGGATCTGGCCCCATTGACTCCTTTGGAGTGATGCTGATTTGCACCCGGTGGGGATCTGGCCCCATTGACTCCAATGGAGTGATGCTGATTTACACCTGGTGGGGATCTGGCCCCATTGACTCCAATGGAGCGATGCTGATTTACACCAGGTGGGGATCTGGCCCCATTGACTCCAAAGGAGCGAGGCTGATTTACACCGGGGGATCGGGCCCCCCGAGATCCAGCCCCGTGCACCGGCTCCCTCCCCCTGCAGCGCCGTGCGCGGCGCCCTGGCCCGCCCCGAGGTGGGGCCGGTGTGACGGCACATCGCGAAACCCTCGCGTTTTGCTACTAGTTGCGAATCTGGAGCGGTTCATGTTACTGCCGTTTACACCTGTGAACTGTTTGCAAACCCACCCCCGCTCGGCTCGTCACGCCGGATCGCGGGGGGAGCGGGGGCTGGGCCAGGCTTCCCCCGGTGCGGCCACATCAGCCCGAGGAGGCGGCCCATCGGCTGCGGGAAGTCGATTGCTGAGGTCTGGGGAGAGACACACCTTCCTCCGGCCCCAGCGCCGCAGATCCGGGTGCAGCAGCCGAGGGGGGCAGAGGGGGAACCAGCCCCCCCAGCGGCGCGCGAGCGGGAGATCCGCGCGCACCTTGGAAGGTAACTTGGCAGGAGCCGGGTTTGGGGGGGGGGCGGATTTCCCCGGGGCTCTGGGCGTTCGCGGGGGGTGATCGGCCGGGCGGGGGCTGGTGAATGTCTGGATCCGCCAGGCTCATTGAACGGGCGAGAGAAGCTTTTCCTTAGGGTGGGAGTGGCCGGGAGCCCTGGTCAGGGGCCAGCAACGCCCTGCTTGGCACCATGGGGCCCTGGGTGAGGTCTGGGCAGCGCCTGGCAGGAGGGGGCCCCCGGTCCCCGTCGGGGGTCTGGGCAGCGCCTGGCAGGAGGGGGCCCCCGGTCCCCGTCGGGGGTCTGGGCAGCGCCTGGCAGGAGGGGGCCCCCGGTCCCCGTCGGGGGTCTGGGCAGCGCCTGGCAGGAGGGGGCCCCCGGTCCCCGTCGGGGGTCTGGGCAGCGCCTGGCAGGAGGGGGCCCCCGGTCCCCGTCGGGGGTCTGGGCAGCGCCTGGCAGGAGGGGGCCCCCGGTCCCGGTCAGGGGTCTGGGCAGCGCCTGGCAGGAGGGGGCCCCCGGTCCCCGTCGGGGGTCTGGGCAGCGCCTGGCAGGAGGGGGCCCCCCGGTCCCTGTCGGGGGTCTGGGCAGCGCCTGGCAGGAGGGGGCCCCCCGGTCCCCGTCGAGGGTCTGGGCAGCGCCTGGCAGGAGGGGGCCCCCGGTCCCGGTCCCGGGTCTGGGCAGCGCCTGGCAGGAGGGGGCCCCTGGTCCCCGTCGGGGGTCTGGGCAGCGCCTGGCAGGAGGGGGCCCCCGGTCCCCGTCGGGGGTCTGGGCAGCGCCTGGCAGGAGGGGGCCCCCGGTCCCTGTCGGGGGTCTGGGCAGCGCCTGGCAGGAGGGGGCCCCCGGTCCCCGTCGGGGGTCTGGGCAGCGCCGGGCAGGAGGGGGCCCCCGGTCCCCGTCGGGGGTCTGGGCAGCGCCTGGCAGGAGGGGGCCTTCGGTCCCCGTCGGGGGTCTGGGCAGCGCCTGGCAGGAGGGGGCCCCCGGTCCCCGTCGGGGGTCTGGGCAGCGCCTGGCAGGAGGGGGCCCCCGGTCCCCGTCGGGGGTCTGGGCAGCGCCTGGCAGGAGGGGGCCCCCGGTCCCCGTCGGGGGTCTGGGCAGTGCCCAGGACGCCACGGCCCCTCCCCCCCGTCAGGGAGCCCCAATTTCCGTTGAGACTTCCAGGTGCTCCTGTCAGAGGAATGATAACGGGCTGGATCCTCAGTGGGGTCACTCATCTGGTCCTGGGGGCCATTCTCCCCCCCCCAACTGAGCGCTTGTGGAAACTCGTGGCTGTTAGTGGGCGCTGCGGGGGGCACTGACCCGTGTTCTGATTCGGAAGATGCCTGGCTGAGTGGCAGGGAAGTCGGTTTCGACTGATGAGGCAGCAGGAAGCAGCCCGGGTGACAGCTCGGAGGCCGGCAGGAAGCAGTCGGCTGCTTCCCAGGCAGGGATCAGCCGCAGGGGAACGGCTGCTCTCCTAAGGCTTGATTCAGGAGGTTCCCCGAGCCAGGGGCACCCTCGGTTCCTGGGTACGCCTCGGGGGCGGCTGCGTGGCTCCAGGGCATTTCACATTGGGTCTGAGGCTCTCTGGGTGACCAGCCTGCCTGGATCTGTGGGTCTGGCTGGTTTCTCATTCACCCACAGCCTCTGCAGCAAGTGTAAAGCGATGGGGTCTGGTTCTACACTCAGCTTCCTTTAAGGGTCCCCTCAAGATTCCCCCATTGCAGGAGGGGTCTCTCTGACCCCCCCCCCCAAGGGCTATGCACCAGCCCTTCTCCCGGTGTAAGGGGCCGATGGGGGAACGGCCAGCAGGCCCTACACTGTTCTCCGCTTCCTGGGGGCGGAGCAGCAGTAGAGCAGCCCTGAGGCTGCTCTCGCTGCCACCAGGGGCAGGGCCCAGAATACTGGCAAAGGGAGCGTAGAGCCCCAGGGAATGCACGGTCCACGTGCACCATTCACGCGTAGGGGTGGGGATTCCATGTCACGAAACAGGAGCCATTTGGAGAAGGGAAGGGGCGGGGACAGGATGGTGATAACGGCCAGGGCATCGGCCTGGCAGGGCGGCTCCAATCTCTCGCAGAATTGAGCCTTTCCCTCGCTGGGGATTTCTTCGGGTGAGGTGGCTGCCTGCCCCTCCTGGTGCCGGGGCACAGATCACGCCTGCAGCCGGATGCCCACTTCCACCGGTGTCAGAGTAGAGGGAGGGGCCCTTCCATGCCCCGCCCACAAACTACGTTACTGGGATCCCCCCCACTGTGAATTCCAGCTGCTGGTGCCCCTTAAAATGCCCCTCCACCCCCGCACACAGCACTTTGATTGGATATGGTATCCTCACTTCTTGTGCGGTGTTGCTCTGCGTTGCGAAACCGCCGCCGTTCTCCACCCCAGAGGCGGCTGCATCTCAGCTCCCGGTGAGGGAACCCTGGATAAACAGTCGCTGTGCCCCACACCCATGCCCCAGAGCCAGTCACTCAGTCTTGGGTGTAGGATCCCTGTCTAAACAGCTGCCGCGCCCCACCCCAGAGGCAGCTGCATCTCAATGCAGGGTGAGCCATCCCTGTATAAACAGCCACTGTGCCCTACCCCAGGGCGGCTGCATTGTGGCTCTAGGTGAGGGATCCCTATATAAACAGCTGCCACACCCCACCCCAGAGGCAGCTGCATTTCAGCACCAGGTGGGATCCTTGTCTATCATCAGCTAGGCGTGGCTAAGCTCTGCCGACAACCTCTTACTACCCGCTGTCATGACAACCCTGCCCCTGCCAGCAGGTGGCTAATTCGAGCTGTGATCACCCCCAGCCCCTTCCTGTCTGGGTTGTGTCTCTGCACTCCCTGCCCCCTGGGTGTCTGTGTGGAAGAGATGACACAGCAGCATCTGCAGGGGAGTAGTAGCCTGCAGTTTCTTAGCCAAGAATAGCCGAGCTCTCCAGGTTTGGGGGCCGGGTTTTGGTTGGTTGGGTTTTTTGGGGTTTTCAGCTTGTCTGGCCTGGGTTTCATTTCCCAGCCGCTGTGCCCACCCCAGAGCTGCCCTGCCATGTTCTGTTGCCTCCAGCATCCCGGGCCCTGCCACTTTAACTCCTTCAAGCGGCTCCCAGTCATGTTCTGGCCCCTCTAGGCTGTGCAGAGGGGGAGGGAAAAGCCCCTGCTAGAATCACCCCTTTGGGCAGGGGCTCTGGGTGAAGCAGCCCCTGTGCCTCACCCCAGAAGTGGCTGCATCTCGTCGCCGGATGAACATCTGCCATTCCCCTCCACCCCTTCTGCGGTGACAGAGGGGTCCCTCACCTGGTAGGGAGATGCAGCCACCTCTGGGGTGGTGAGTTGGGGCTGTTTGTGCAGGGATCCTGCCCCCTCCCAGGGACTGCTTCTCACTCTGAGTCCATGCCGATAGGGCCCTCGATCTCTGTCTGGGGGGCAGGGGGTGTCTTGCTGTTACCGTAATACACCTAATAGTGCGAGGTGAGCGGGAAGCAGGATAGTGGGGTGGCCTTGCAGATCGTTGCAGAGAATCTGCACCGTGCATAAGGGGCGGCACAACGGTGCATTGGACCGAGGCCAGTCAGCGCCGCCGGGGCGTGGTGGGTGACTCGATCACGGGTAAGAGATGGTACTTCGGGCAAGGATCGGTCAGGCAGGGCTTTAAAGGGGAATCGGCCCCTTCCCCTGGAGTTCCCTGGCTGATGCCAGGTTACGCCAGTGGGGCAGCTGGCCCCAGCAGTTTCTTTGCTCTGCCTGGGCTCCCTCTGGTTGTAAATTGCAGGGAGCGGCCCCTGTTGGAGCCATAAATAAACAAGCCCTTCGCTTTGCAGAATCAACATTTATAAAGGGCCAGATCCCGGCTGGTGTAAATGGGCCCAGCTGCGCTGGCTCCGGTGGCGCAACGCTGGTCTACACCAGCTGGGGGGCTGGCCTAGAGGCTTCAGGGCCTGATGTGAGATCGGGTGCATGTGTGTAGGGGGTGGGGGGATACAGGCCGGGGTGGAGGGAGGGACTGTCCAGCTCTCCTAGGGCCGAGTGCCCCCTCCCCGATCCCCTCCCTGTTAGTTCTTGCCCCAGAGTCTCCACCCGGCAGGGCAGAGAGCCCAGGCTGTGAGTCAGGGCCCTGCACCGAGGCTGGTTTGCTCTGGCCGTCGGCACAAGATTCCTGGCTTGCATCTGCCCTGGCCGTGCCCATGCCTTGGCGCGGGATGGCTGCATGCCAGCTCCTGGCAGTGCCTCCCCGGCCAGTCACTGCTGCCTGCCGGCCCCTAAGCAATGCCGTCCCTCCCTTGCACTGCTGCGTGCCAGTGCCCATCCAGCGCGTGCCCCTCTGTGGGCTGCTCCATGCCAGTGCCCATCTGCCCTGTCATCCACCCGATACCCCTCCACTCCCTCCCGCATCCCTCCACCCTTCCGTGCCAGCTCCCACCCCCGACACAACCCCGAGGAGAGCGCTACTGTGGGATGTTTCATCGCTCCGGATGGAAAGAGCTCGGTGATGAGTCCCAGTGGCTCTATGATCTCAGGGCTCCCCTGCCTCAGTTTCCCCCGGCAGCATTGCCTCCACGCACAGCAGGATGGAGACAACCGTCCCATGATGCCCCACTAGCATGAAGCCAGGGTATTTGAACAGCAGTGATTGGGCAAGCAATCTACCAATGAGAGCTCTTGCCACCAATCTCCCTCCAACCCATGGCATGCAAATTAGCATTGGAAGAAGGGCAGGGATTGGTTAAGCTACCTCTGATGTCATAACGGGCCCTGCTGAGCCTGTTATGATGAGTTATTACATGCAGCGATTAACAACTTTGCTTAATTGCAACCGAATTGCTTCAGGTACAGCCTGCGCGCAAGCTCCCAGGATGGGAAGCTCGAGGGGTCTGCGTTATCCAGGGGTTAAGGTCACTGAGGACCCAGTTTGGGATTAATTCTAGCTCTTAAATTAGTTAACCAATTCCCTTGCGAATTCTCAGCCAGCTCGCTCTGTCCCGGGAGAGCGAGGACTGTACGTTTCATATGAAATGAAAAGAGTCAGATCCCAGCTTCAAGGGCCAATTATTGTGCTGGGCACGATACAGACCCTGACCAAAATCAGCACCCCTGGTGCTGGGCGCTGCTCAGACACTTAGCCAGACAGTCCTTGTCCCAAAGAGTTCACTGTCTAAACAAGGGAAGGACAAGAGGAGAAACTGAGGCACGAAAGGGGGAAGTGCCTTGCCCCAGGTCATTGGCAGAGCTGGGAATAGAGCCCAGCTGCCCAAAGCCTCAGCCTGGTATCCTCTCCATGGCACCACGCGGCGGCTCTAGGAGGGCAGAGCCCAGTGGCTGTCAGCACAAGCCGGGGAACCGGAGCGGTTGCTTCACTTGACTGGCCCGGAGCCGCAGGGATCCGAACTGGTCGGGCTGGTTGGGTTGGAGGCCCTGGCGAAGCAGCAGCTGGCGCGGGGGTGGGGCGCGTGAGTCACTGAACCCTGGCAAGAGCTGTTACAAAGCCAGTCCTGCTGGCTCCTGCCTGGCAGTGTTTAACCCTGTCTGCAAGCTGTGGCAGGCACGGGGCATCTCGCTTCCCTCCATGCGTCGGGTGAGGCCACCACCAGAGCGCTGCGTCCGAATGAGAATCCTTAGCAGGGACGCGCATTACGGTAGCACTTAGAGATCCTAACTGAGCGTGGGGGCTGCACAGACCCCCTCCCAGGATCGGGCCCCCAGCACGAACTGGGGGCCGTGCAGGCTGCCTCTGGGATCGGGCCCCCCCAGTGCATGCTGGGGGCTGAACACACGTCTGCTGTGGGAGCCGGGAACTTCACTCCATTGCCTGGTCGTCCTCGGATTACAACTCCCATGAAGCAGCCTGGTAACCCTCCTAGTGAGCAGAGGTGGAGCATCATGGGAGTGGCCGGCCCTGGTGCATCATGGGCTACGTAGTCCAAGTGATGACCTGGGCCCCGGGGTAGAACTGGGGCAGGCAGGAGGCACCAGCACTACAGCTCCCCTGAGGCTCTGCGATGGCGTTTGCCAACAGACGTCTCTTGGGCTTCGGGCCTTCTGGTTTGCGGTGGAAAAATCAAGTTCTTCTGCAGGAAGCAGAGGCTTTTCTGGACAAATTTCATTTAGTCGAAAAACTCCATTTCCCCTCAGAAAACAGCTTGGGTGGATAATATTCAACCGGCCCCACTCAGCCCCCACCTTGGCACTTGTGCCAGCTCTGAAAAACAGCAGCAACTCGCCCCTGGTCTCACCCAGTGGCAGAAGCAGGACTCGAACCCAGATCTCCTGAAGCCCAGTACCTTCACCCCACCCCTGCCATTCTTCAATCAGAGCCCACCCCCCTCTGCCGCCAGGAGTGGATTTCTTCCCTTCTCCCTCTAGGTAAACAGGTTTTGGTTTTGGTTTGGTTTGAAGTAGGGGTGAGAAGCAAAAGCCACAGTTCCTGCCACTTCCCAGTTAGCAAACAGCCGTGTTTGAGCTTAGGCAGCCTCCTACGCACACCCTGCCCCAGTCAGGTGTGACCCAGCCCAGCCCAGGGTGCAGGGTAACCCCGCCCGGGACAGGAGGATCGTCTCTGCCGGAGGAGACGGGCACCTGAGCAAGTCCTCGAGCAGCTGGGTGAAATTTCCGGCCTGGGCTATGCCAGAGCTCGGACAAGGTTGCCACGATGGGAGGCAGGATGGCTCAGTGGTTAGGGTGCTAGCTTGGGAGAGCGGCATTCGCATCCTTCTACAGTAGGGCTCAGAAGCCGCCAAGCAAGCTCAGGGTCCTGTTGTGCTGGTTGCCACACGAATACAATCCCTGAATGAGCTAATTAGCCTCTTATGTCTTTGTGCAGGACCTGAGATACTGGGGCCCTTGGGTGCTACCGTAATACACCTAATAAACAATGTACAGCACAATGGGGTCCTGGACCATGGCTGGGATTCTTGGGTGCTACTGCAATACACCTAATAAATAACATACAGCATCTGGCACAGTGGGGGTCCTGGGCCATGGCTGGGGCTCCTATTTGCATCGTGAGAGCACTTGACATATGAGACAATGGGTGTGAGGGGAAACTGAGGCACAGAGCTGGGAGGTGACTTGCCCAAGGTCACTCAGCAGGTCTGAGCTGGGACTAGAACCTGGGAGTCGTTATTTATTAGGTGTATTACGGTAGCGCCTAGGAGCCCTGGTCACAGGCCAGGACCCGGTTGCGCTCGGTGCTGTACAACCCCAGAACAGAGAGACTGGCCCTGCCCCCAAGGGCTTGACAATCTTACTCCTCCAAAGATCCAGTGATGATCTGTGTGTTACTGGTGGTAAATGACTCTTCTGGGCTGGAATCTCTTCCGATCACCGGGGATTGGCTGCTCCCAGAAAGGGCTTTCCAAAGGAGAAGGAGTTGGGATCCCCTCAAACACCCACAATCGGGGTCACATACTCTCTTTTGGAAACCTCACAAGCGCTGCATGTCCTAGCTGGCCTGGGAGAGGAATGATCGCGGGGCTTTTCTTAGCCTTGTGGCTGGCTGGAAAGCAAGGCAGAATGGCTTGTTCAAAGTCACAGAGTAAAGTCCTTGGCAAAGCTGGGAATGAGACCCAGGAGTCCTGGCTCCCAGCCCCCCCAACTCTAACCACTAGACCCCACTGCCCTCCCAGAACTGGAGATAGAACCCAGGAGTCCTGGCTCCCAGTTCCCCCTCCCAACACTAACCACTAGACTCCACTCCCCTTCCAGAGCCAGGAGAGAACCCAGGAACCCTGGCTCCCAGCCTGCCCCAACCACTAGACCCCCACTGCCCACCCCTCTGCCTTGCTGATGCCCCCTCTCTGCCCCCCTAGATGGCCTCCGCCAACGACACCCGGCAGGCCCAGAAAGATGCCGCCGACCAGAACTTTGATTACATGTTCAAGCTGCTGATCATCGGGAACAGCAGCGTGGGGAAGACGTCCTTCCTGTTCCGCTACGCCGACGACTCCTTCACCTCGGCCTTCGTCAGCACTGTGGGCATCGACTTCAAGGTCAAGACGGTCTATAGGAACGAGAAGCGGGTCAAGCTGCAGATCTGGGTGAGCGCTGGGGAGGGGAGGGAAGCGGGACCCTGGCGGGGAGGGAGGGAGGCCCCGGGGGTTCCCAGCGGGACAGTTTCTCTCTTGGGGGCGGGACTGTCTCTTTGTGCTGTGTTTTGTACAGCATCTAGCGCAATGGGGTCCTGGGTCATGGCTGGGACACCCAATGTTACCGTAATACTGATAGTAGCTGATGAGGATTAGCCATGGCCCAGGTGGCCCCGCACTTATCGATCAGGGGCCTCGGGCCAGAAAAGATCCAGCACCCTGTATGCTCTGGTGTCGGCACCAGACACTGGGAGGGGAGAGAGAGAGAGGGAGGCGTCCAACCCACCCTGCTGCCCCTAGCAGGGCAATACTATACCGCAGGTGAATTCCTCCTGACCCTGAGCTGTGGATCGGCCTGTGCCCTGAAGCATGAGGGTTGACGGCCCTTTTCCTTTCAATCCTCGCCAGGTGCCGGCCTTTCGGTCCCAGATTCCTGGGACTTCTGGCCCCACGCGGGGCGCGCACCTTTCCCCAGCACCCTGGTCTGTACAGCCCCCCTGCAGCCAGCCCCCAGTCCTGAGTCCCCACTGCCCAGGGGGTGGCGGTTTGGAGGCTTGGCAGTTGGAGAGGCTCTGCCCTGCGTGGTGGGGTGTTGGGCCAGCTCCCCATACGGGGAGTGGATCAGAACTTGGAGGCTCCCAGCACTTGTGTGCAGCAAATGGGCGTGAAATAGGCACACTACCCCTCCAGAGGGAGGGGGCTGTTACCGTAATCACTGGAGAGCTGCAACGCTTCCTTTTTAAAACTTCATTTCCTCTTCTGTTGGAGGAAGACGTTCTGCCCAGTGCTGCGGCCCTACAGGGAAGAGGCCCCACCTCCCGACCCGGAGCCAGCCAGTCCCCTGCCCAGAGTTAGATCAGAGCCAGCACCCTCTGGAAGGGGAAAGGCCCTGTGCCCCATTCCACACACCCCTGAGCCAGCCAGTCCCCCCCATTCCCCCTGGGCCCAGCCCAGAACCAGCACCCCCTGGAGGGGAAAGGCCTTGTGACGCATTCTGTGGAGAGTGACACTTTTTAAGACTCTCTTTATTTCTTGAATGCAACGTGGCCCCGAACCCCCAGCTGGTGTGATTCAGCTTTGCTCTCTTGGCACCAGGTCACTTTACACCGGCCGGGGATCTGGCCCGTTGGCTCCACTGGCTCTGTGGCCGAGTGGGGGTCGGGCCCACGTCAAGCTGAGGCCCCAGTGGCCGCCCTGACCCACGGTCCCGGCTGGCGGGCCCGGATCAGCACGTTCTTTTCCTGTTATCTCCATGGCCGGCAGCTGCGGCGAAGTCCCTAAGTGCAGCCGGAACCCCCGGTGCTGAGGGTAAACATGCCTCCCCTCCCCACGCGGCAGCTGCAGCTGTCACTGGCTTTCGCGGGGAGGGAGGGGGGTCAGAGTCTCTTTGCTCCTGAAGGCCTCTGGCAGTCACCATGGTAATGGCACCGGCCTGCGTGTGCTTTGGCTCGGGCAGCAGCTGGCATTACCTTGACTCCGGTAAATGCCGCTGGGCACCATCACGCAAACTCTCCACCCGAAGATTATTTCCCCCCTGCCCCCAAATCCTCTGGGGTCTCCCCCACCAGCCTGGGGACCGAGAGACCCAATCTGTCCCCCTTTTTTTATTCTGTTTTAGCCTGTGGAACTCATTGCCACTGGTTTTTTTCCATGGTGGGAACTTCACCAGCCTCCTAATGCCACCTCTGAACAATGTCTGCCTCCTCATTTACCCTCTGTCAATGCAGTTAGCCTGTGGAACTCACTGCCACAAGATGCCACTTTTGGAGAAGGGCTCCATCTGGCCAGGCAGCCTTGCTCTGGGGATTTCTATAAGGCTGAGCGGTCTCTGCACGTGCTGTGGCTTGAATCTTTGCAGGCCGTAACTCCACAGACTCCAGCAGGGAATTTGGCCCAGTGTGGTTTTTTTTCCACTGTAACCTCTTGCCCCACTGTGATAGGCGGGAGAGACCCGGAGGAGCAGTGTTGACGAATGGAGGCCCTCTCTGGGCACTGACCTGACCACTAGGAGGGATGGGTGATTTAGATCAGGGGCACATGTAGGAGCGACATTACGGTAGCAGGTGGTTAACCCTTTGGCTTGGCTTCGCTAGAGTCACTCCCCTGCTTAATTAGAGCTGAAGCTCTTTGGGGCAGGGTCCATCTGTTTGTTCTGCGGATGTACAGCACCTGGCGCGTGGGTTCCTGGGCCGCGACGCTGAGGCGCTACCACAATCCGCCTCATAAATAAGTATTTACGCCTGTGCTTTGCTTTAAGGGGACACAGCTGAATGGAGAGGGGCTCATTGAAATGAGGATGGACAGATGCCTTCCTGCCACCTCCCAAAAGGATTCGTGGAAGTGTCTCTGCCTGACCCTCCGAAAAAGAGGGTGGTCAATAAATAGGTGTATTATGATAGCACCTAGCAGCCCCAGTGATAGCCCAGGACTCCATTGCGCTGGCTGCTGTACATTATTAGGTGTATTATGGTAGTGCCTAAGAGTCCAGCCATAGCCCAAGACCCCATAGGGCCAAGCACGATACATTATTTATGAGGTGTATTACGGTAGCCCCTAGTAGCCCCAGCCATGGACTGGGATGCAATTATGGTAGGTGTTGTAGATTATTTGTTAGGTGTATTACGATAGAACCTAGGAGCCCCAGTCGTGTGGCTCGTAACTCCATTGTGCTGGGCGCTGTATATTATTAGGTGTATTACGGTAGCACTTAGGCCCCCCCAGCCATGGCCCAGAACTCCATTGCGCTGGGTGCTGTACATTATTAGGTGTATTACAGTAGCACCTAGGCCCCCCCCAGCCATGGCCCAGAACCCCATTGTGCTGGGCGCTGCACGAACACAGAACAAACAGATGGTCCCTGCCCCAGGGTGCTGATCCTCTAAATTCGACTAATTTAACGGAGATTAGTTTAAGGCCTAGTGTTGATCCCATCATCTAGGCAGGACATCGCAGGTTTTAGCCTGCGGAACTCATTGCATCAGCTGTAAGGCCGACTCTCCATTCCAGACACCCGCCGTCGGCAGACTCTGCTAGTCAGTGCCGTGTAGACGGGTGAGGTCTGGCCGACCCAGCAGAACCCCTACCGGAGACGCGGTTATACCAGCCGAGCGTTGCTTTTGCTGGGCATGGTGATTTTGGTGGGGTGGGGTGGAATGAGCGATCCTGGTGGAGCGCCGCCTGCCCAAACAAAAACAAAAACAAACCCGGAGTGCCGCCCCCTCCCAAGGTGCCGCCCCAAGCACGTGCTTGGTAGGCTGGTGCCTGGAGCCGTCCCTGGGATGGAGACACCAGGGTATTTAAACAGCAGTGATTGCGCAAGCAATCTACCAATGAGAACTCTTGCCGCCAATCTCCCTCCAACCCATCCAGCATCCCTGTAGTCCTGCCTTCCGCAGCGGGCTGACTAGGATCCCACCCGGTCTCTTCCCTGTCCCGCACCCCTCCACGAGTCCCCTCCTTGCCCACCCCGTCCAGGCAAGCCGCCCACACTTCGCTCTCTCTCCACACGGCAGAAAGGGGATCGTCCTGCTCTCTGGTGTTTTATTTTTAACAGCAGCCCGTTCAAATTTCCATTCCGCCCCCTTAGTAATAGATTTTTTTTTTTTAATTACACGCAAACAGTGCGTCTTACGTGCATCTGAGCTGTCATGGAAACGAGCCCCAGTTCCTGGTACCAGCCTGACACTTCCAGGCCTTTTAATGAAAAGATCCGTCTGTCACGGCCCTCTGTGCGCTCTCTGGTCTCCACAGTAACAGGCCCATCTCTGGTCTCTGCCTGCTCCTGAGAGTAGATAAGAGCCGTACAAGGCCAAGCAGATAGCGAGCAGCTGACATTTCTCACCCTCCCACAATGCACCGCTTCACGGCCCCTAACTGAAGCATCCCTGCGGACACCTGGGGAGAGATGGGCCCTGCCCCAGGGAGCTTGCAGTCCAAAGAAAGGGTTATCCCTTGTTTTACAGATGGGGAAACTGAGGCCCGGGGGGGGCGGGAGTCTCTGGCAGGAAGTGAAGGGGAGCATTAAGCCTCAAGCCTCCCACAGCACTACCTCCGGGTTGAAATCTTCCCCTGTGCCGCTGGGGATCTTGCAAAGAAGCAGCTCTTATTTGTGCATGTTGTGGGGACGGGATTGTTTAAAGGACACCGCAGGGCAGGAGAGATACCGGACGATCACGACGGCTTATTACCGAGGAGCCATGGGCTTTCTGTTGATGTACGACATCGCCAACCAGGATTCCTTCAACGCCGTGCAGGACTGGTAAGAGACCCCCTGTTCCCTTGCGTTGTACCATGAGAGCCAGTCGTGTCCAGAGCTGAGTGAAGATACAGGCACTGGGGGCCCCTGTTTAGGGCCCCTGGCTCCCTGAGGGTCACAGGGATTGAGGTCAAGATCTCCGTGGGGGAAAATGAGCTCTCTGACTGGTGCTGGTGGTGAAGAAAAGCTTGAGCCGAGCAAAACGGACGTCTGCCTGAGTCTGCCGAGAGCCTGAGTTGATAGCTCAAAAGAGCGCGGAGTTGTCTGTTGCAGCGACCCTGCCTGAGTCTGCCGAGAGCCTGAGCCCGTCCGCCTGAGGGCGTGAGTGGGGGAGGGAATATGGCCCCCTCAATCCCTCCTGCCCTGGGGAGGGCCCTGCCTCCATTGGAAACTCTTGATAAGGTTGCAGCGCTCATGTTCCTTAAAGACACGGCGTCGTTGGGAGGGGGCCCATCCGTAAAGACTCATTGGATTTTTAAGATCTTTTATGGGGGGCGGGGCAGTGTTGGGGATGGAAGAGGCAGGTCACTGCACTGAACTATGGGGAAAACCGGGGCGGGGTCGACCTCGGAGATGGGGCTCTTCTCCCCCCCCCCCCGACTTTTTCACTGCTCCTTATTCCTGGCTTCACCCCTCTCTGGGGTCTGTTTGTCTTCACCCCCGTGCCCAGCTGCAGCCTCCCACAGGGAGAGGCACAAATCTGCTGGGGCCACCCATGAGTCAGATTGACAGTGAGTCACCGGGTTTAGGGAGGAGAAGTCAGGCTGTCTGAGGCCGATGCTGCAGCTCGGAGCCCCTGAGCTGCCTCGGGCCAGGCTGAACGGGGAAGGGATTTAGCCCAGGGATATAGTGGAAGCCAGGACTCCTGGGTCCTCTCCCTTGCTCTGGAAGGAGGGTGGGGTCTAGTGGTTAGAGCAGGGGGCTTGGGAGTCAGGACTCCGAGGTTCTCTTCTGGGAGGGGAGCCCTCGGACGGCTGCTTTCACTCACACAAAGCCCACTGGGTGCCATTTCTTCCTGGGACTGTGTTTAATGCCGCTGAACACTGACGGATGCACTTTCCCTCTAAAGATCTCCGAGTGCTTTACAAACAGGGTTTGGTAGTTATTGTTATTATTTTGATCCCTCTTTCACAGAAGGGGAAACTGAGGCACAAGGTAGCAGAGACACCCAAAGTAGTTATCTTTTCCACCCCCTCCTCTCTACCCACTAGGCCCCTCTCCCCTCCTAAGCCTGAGCATAGATAGAACCTTGGACTCCTCACTCCCAGCCCCACAGCTCGAACCACTAGACCCCAAAGCCCTCCCAGAGCTGGGGATAGAACCCAGGAGTCCTGACCTCAAAAGGATAGTAAACAATGTGAGTTGGTGGGGGAAGGATGCGTTCAGTCCCTCCCATGGAAGAGCCTATATGTTGTGCAAATTCCTGGCTGGTGTGGGGCTCATGTTGCTTTAAGACGGGGTGGTGCGGGGTCCCCAGCGGTAAAAGACACATTGGATTTGTAACCGTGCTCTTTTATAAGGGAAGGAGGAGTCAGAGTGGGGTGGGGTGAAGGTGATTGACAGCTGGGTGCGCACGGCTTGTAAGCAAGGCCCGAGTTCAATTCCCACCCCCGCTCCGTAGGGCGACCCAGATCAAGACCTACTCGTGGGATAACGCCCAGGTGATCCTGGTGGGGAACAAGTGTGACCTAGAAGATGACCGAGTGGTGGCCACAGAGGATGGCAAGCGGCTGGCAGATGAGCTAGGTAGGTGCCCTCCACTCCAGCCCCGCAGCGGCTGGAGAACCTGGAATGGATTTTTCTGTTTGTCGACAATTCCAAAAACCCCAGGAATTAACTTTCGTGGGGGGGGGGTCAACGTTTTTCAAAATGTTCAGCAAGTTGAAAACTGTTTTGTTTCGACTTGAGGCAGAAGTTTTGAACTGGAGCATTTTTAACTTCTTTTGTTTAATTTTAAAGAACACAATTGAAGGAAATTTTGAGAGGAAAAAAACTTAAATGTGTTATTTTTTAAAAAATTCTTTTGGGTTTTTTTTTGTTTTTTGTTTTGGGGGGGGGCTGTTGTTTTTTGGTTTGGGTTTTCTTCCCCTCCAACTGCAACAATTTGGCAGAACCAAATTCCCATGAAAATCAGCAGTCGGTAGGCACCTAATTTAGGCCTGAGGGCTCAGGCACTTGGCTAATGTTTTATTTGCAATCACAAACTTCTCCATGAACAGAAGAGAAGGGGCCTCTCCCAATCATCTCGCCGCCCTTAACTCTTGTTTTTTGTGTCACCTCGCCCCCTAGTGGCCAACGTCAACAGATAAAAGTCCTACTGCTGCTGGCCTCTATAGTCCTAGATTCCAAGGCCAGAAGGGACCATTGTGATCAGCTAGTCTGACATCTTGCATCACACAGGCCAGAGACCTGTAGGTAGTTATAGAGGGGGATTGCGTTATTGCTCCGTTAGCTCAGGTGTTAAGGGATTGGGGGTTTCATGCCAAAGGCTAAGGGTTCAAATCCTCTTCCTGGATCCACCGTAAGAATGGCCATATTGGGTCAGACCAAGGGTCCATCTAGCCCATCCTGTCTTCTGATGCCAGGTGCCTCAGAAGGAATGAACAAGTGATTCATCCCCTGTTGCCCATTCCCAGCTTCTGGCAAATAGAGGCTAGGGACACCATCCCTGCCCATCCTGGCTAATAGCCATCGATGGACCTATCCTCCATGAACTTCTCTGGTTCTTTTTTGAACCCCGTTATAGCGTTGGCCTTCACAACATCCTCTGGCAAGGAGTTCCACAGTTTGACTGTGCGTTGTGTGTACATTCAGTCACCAACACATGATTTTTCTCCTCCTGTTCTTTCTCTTTCCCTCCTTTCTCCCCCTTCCTTCCCTCCCCTCCCCTCCCCGCAGGGTTTGAATTCTTCGAAGCCAGCGCCAAGGACAACATCAACGTCAAGCAGGTCTTTGAGCGCCTGGTGGACATTATCTGCGAGAAGATGAACGAGAGCCTGGACACCAACACCACCCTCGTTGGCAACAGCAAGAACGGGGCCCTGACCGAGACTCCACCCCCACAGTCCAACAGCTGCTCCTGCTAGATAACAGACTCCACCCACCTCCACTCCTCTCTTTCCGCCCCCCTCACCCCCCGCCCCAGCGATCACATTGATGTCATAGATAATTAGGATGGGAGGTTATGGGGAGAGGCAGATCTCTTGGGCTGGTGTCCCACTGTTTCTCTATTTGCCTATGACAACAATGCGTTTTCCCTTTCCTTATTCCCAAGCCAGGGTTCTTCCATCCCGGCAACCACAGCCAGCAGAGGGATGAGGAACGTGAGCCCATCCACCGGACCTCAGAGGTGGTGGGGCAGGCCCAGGCCCCCCACCGCTGACGCAAATTGGCCTGACTTCCGTTGACTTTGATGGCGCTGACGTGGATGCTACGGATCCAACGGGGGTCTGATGCCTCAGCAGCTGCACAGTCTCTTGGGCGTGCGTCTATTAACCAAGCCCTAGGTACAGCTTTGCAGAAGGCTGGGGCATCGAACCCCCACGTAGATCTGTGACAACTGCTCTGTGTTTGTAAGAGGACGGAGAGGGGTGTCGGGGGAGATGTGGGGACTGCACAGGGCTTGCTGCAGAATCCTCATGCTGGAAAACAGGTGTTGGGGGAGGGGGAAGATCCAGTTTCATCTCAATTTTCCACTGAACATTTCACGCTTTTCCCAGTGAAAATTCGTGTCCTGACCATCTTTGACCAAAAAGCGGAGCGACTTATTCTGAAATGCCTCCTGGATGTTGTAGTCCAGCTGCCTTGTGCTCCTGTTCTCTTCTGTAGAATGGAGGCCTTGGTCAGACTACATCTCCCATGATGCACCACATTCTCTCTGCTAGGAGGGCGGTTTGCATCATGGGAGTCCCTGGCCATGGTGCAGCATGGGAGATGTAGTCCAACTAAGGAACCCGGCTCATAGGGGAGAATTGAAGCTTGAGGCCACTGAACTACAACTCCCATGAGGCACCACAGCAGCATTTCCAAAGCAACTCAACCCCACCTGACTTTCCCATAGAGTCGCAACCCTGTAAATGGCCAGGGGCGCCTAGTGCGCTCCCCCACCCTGGTGCATTTGTTTGCACTAGTGTCGAAGGCTCCCATGGCGGGGTTTCAGTGAAAATAACACAAAGCACCCGAGAGTTGGGCCAAAGATCCCGGGCCTGATTTCCTGTTGCACTGAGCCTTGTACGGTGATTTATTTACACAAGGATGTGAGGGGTTAAAATCAATTCTAATCTGATTTGCACTAATGGTGCATGGGGGGAGGGGTTGCACTAGTGATGCAGGGCACTGGGGAGTTGGACCAGTGAGGCAGGAAGGGCCAATGGGTAGAGAGACTTGCCTCCATCTTGGGGTGTTGGTTCCAGGCCGGAGCCCGGCTTGGCAGTGACTGAGACCCTAATCTAATGCAGGCAACGCGAGAGCTCGCCCCAGGCTTGAGGCTTCGGGATCCATCACTATTTGGTTCGGTGTCCTACACTGTGAGGGGCTGGTGCGCTGTGGGGCAGTTGAGGCAGAGCTGCCCTAGAACCAAGCTTCGCAGGGCCTGGGGCCCAGATCCTCTTGCCATTCCCTGGGTTTTGAGGACATCTGACTCCCTTTGTGAGCCCTCTGCCCCCAGCCTGCATTAAATATCCCCATCAGGCCCACAGACTCCAGTGCTGTTATTTTTGGTAGGTGCTGTGCAGGCACCCAATGGGGCACCTTCCAGAAAGCTGTAGCTGGTAGATGGGCCTTGGATAACCCCCGAGGGAGGAAAATCACTAGATTCCCCATCAGGGGATGGCTATGCTTGGACCTGGAGCAGGGCATGAGACTCGGTTGTTCCCCTACTTCTGGGGTCGTGCCTAGTACCTGGTGTCAGCTAGAGCAGCCACTGGGCTGCTCTAATTCATGCTCTGTTTCCCAAGAGCCCCTGCTGAAGCATGGAGTACCCATAATGCAATGTGTTCCTCTCACACACACCCCACACACTAGGTTCAGTGCCCTTCTACCAGCTTCCCATTGGCTGGGGTCGGCCCTGCCCCTGCACAGTGTGTGTGGGAGCGGGGGAGGCAGGATTCTCAGGTTGGGCTGTCTCTGCCCACTTTATTCAGCCTTAAAGAGGCCTTAACTGAGAATCAGCCTCTCGAATCTGGACTCTTGTGTGTCAGCTGCCCCTTACTGTACCGGGACTCGGCTCCTTTAAAAAGGAGTCAGACACATTCCAGGGTGACGTGAAACGCTCCTTGATGTCCCAGTCATTTCAGCCCCTCTGCGGCTATCGATTAGCTTCTCCTCGCTGGAGCAAGCTTCTGTGCGACAACTGGGCTCTCCTGGAGTCCGATCTCACGGCTCTCTGTGAAGCAAGCGCTCAGGATGCGGCTGCAGGGACTGGTGCGCTGGGGGGACCAGACAGCAAGGGTGAAAACTCGGGTTCTGGGTGGGGGGTAATAGACACCTATATAAGACAAACCCCCAAATCTGGGGACTGTCCCTATAGAATCGGGACATCCGGTCACCCTACGGTGCACCATCCCTCAGCTCACAATGCGACACTTACACGCTTCGTGCCCCAGCCGTGCAGTGTTTTGGCCACGGGGTGGGGGTTGCATCTCTCAGATTTCCAGGGGATGTGCAATCTTTAAAAACGGAGGAGAGGCCAGTGTCTTACTTTTACAAAAAAAGAAACAAAAGTGCCTTTAGCAAAAGCCAAACTCTTGATCAGTCATGTGTAGCTGCCACGCTCCCAGCTAAGCGGTAGCCCCGTGGTAAATGTCTTGTTTAACCTCACGCTCTTTTCTTCTTAGCCAGACCTATGCCTTCCCCCTACACCCTTCCCAGAGTTATTTGAGAGAGAGATGCGCAGAGTACAAGGCCAGAAGGGATCATTCACTCATCTCCTCTGACCTGCTGTGAATCAGAGGCCATGAAACTTCATCCAGTTACCCCTGTCTTGAGCCAAAGATAGATACGCTGGCACTGATCTTTAAAATCCCTGCGGTCAGATCTCTGTAACAGGGTGTGTGTGTGGGGGGGTGTTATAACTGATGTAGCATGTGAACATTGGAAGGTGGCATCCACCCCAAAAAATAGGCCTAAAGAAATTGAAACCTGACCAAAGTGGGATTTAGGTATGACTGGGGCGGGGATGGGCTTTTTGTTCTGTGTTTGTACAGGGCCTGGCACACTGGGCCATGACCAGGCTTCTGAGCGCTACCATAATATGCCTAATAAAGACTAATAATGCCTTTGAAAATCCCAACGGAAGGGTCTGATGACTGACTGATTTCTACGCAGGCGGGTCTCGGGCCCCCTCCACGGGCCAGATGATATAATTAGGTGGTGGTGGAAACGTCTCTGGCTCAGGGTATGAGAGATGAGGGGGGAGGCAATGGCTTTTATTGGCCCAAGCGCTGCTGGTGAAGGAGACAAGCTTTCGAGCGCCAGGCAGCTCCTCTGCGGGACCTGAAGGAATCCCAAGTTTAGCTTTGGCACAATTCAACTTTGATTTTTCTATCAGTTCGATGGCTACGAGGGATGTTTATTTTAAGCACATTTTTGATTGTTTGGAACCAATTTACCTGTTCACCATTGCACAAAATTATGGGTTTTAAAGCATTTTTTTCTATGTATTTAAATTTTCCCAGTTGTGGGAAAATATGGGGGGGATCAGAGACGGGGAGGGGAGCGGACCATGACACTCGACTTTGGGATTCAACAAAGAAAGCTTGAGAGCCATCAACACACAAGCTGGCAACATCACACGTCAAAAATTTACCCTTCACTCAAACTCTAGTAAATTCTCAAGCAGCATGTTTCTTACGTTGCCCGGCTCTCAGTGTCAATGATCAGTGGAAATCGTTTTGCCTCCTTTGTGGGTGTCTGGTGAAATTGCCGTTTATCGACCCTTCCCGATGAAACGCGACCCCGGCCTAGCTAACGTGCATGTATTGCTGAATCTATCGGTGGGGGGCTTTCGCCTGCTTGCAAGGAATGATCCTGAGTTCAGAGCTGTTCCTAGCTCCATATAATCACGGCCTTTTCTAGAAATGGCCTTTTTCTGTTAACAATCTGGCAAAAGTCCCCCCCAAAAACATCTTAGAATTACATAAAACAACGGCCGGGGTCTTCGGCAGCTTTGTACAGAGGGTCTGGCCCAATTGTCCTTAATAATTCAGGATGGTGGCGACCGCACAAATAGCGCCCGTGTTCCTTTTCCTAGCTGTCTTTTCCCGCCCGCACCCCAAAAAAGCAGGAGACTGTAGGGAGGCGAAATACAGACCCTCACGCCTTTTAATTCCCTCTTTCCTCTCGCTTGTCAGTTTCACCCAACAAACTGCTTCCAAATCTTCTTTTTGCGGGGTGGGGTCTGGGGGCGATCGGCGGAAAATCTACCAAAGCGCCTGCAGTTTTGCGGTGATGTTAATGGCCCCTGGGGAAACGGCTGCGTCTGCCATGTGCCTGGCTAATGAGTTCTTTGCACTTATTGCTAAGGGGCAGGAGTGGGGTTAAACGAACGAGGTGATTTGTCATTAGGGGAAGGCTAATTAAAGATGGGCACCTTGCCAGCGGCCAGCGGCTTTTCGTGCTTCTTGCTAATGGCAAATGGCTGAGGGAAGCAAAGGATGTGGGTGAAGAAAAGCAAAGCCGAACCTTTCCTTTAGCAAGCGTTGGGGCAATGAAGCCTGTCAGGAAGGGTGGGCTCGTGGTAAAAGCCCTGGCCTGAGACCTGCATTCAATGCCTGTCACTCTGTGCCTCAGTTTCCCCTGCACAAACCAAGGCTCATAACCCTGCCTTTTGTCTTGGCTATTTCGGCTGGGAATGAGAGCTGGGCCGATAATGGCGGTTTTTTTGGTTCGCTGACACTTCTGAAAAACTCAACCCCCTCAAAATTGCAGAACCTTTTCGAAATTCTCAGCAAAGGGAAAAGTTGGGGGGGGGATTATTTTGGCTTGAACAGAATGTTTTGCTTAGATTACAAGTTGGGGTTTTGTTTTTATATTTAAAGAAAATAAAATGGAAGGAAATAACGCAACAAAACGGTGGAACCTTGCAACGTTTTCTGATTTATTTTTCTGACATGAACAGCCGTCGAGAAGCAGCATGTTCGAGAGAAAGGTTTTGGGGTCACCGAATCAGCATTTTTCTCTTGAAAAAACATTTCAGCCCAAACATTTCAACTAGCTCGATTGTAAATGCTTTGTGGCACAAGGGGGCCCTGATCTTGCTGTGAGGACTCCCACCCGACGCGCGCCTCCTGCCGCGCACCCCCAAGGATCCTCTTGCGCTCCCTACTTTGGAGACCACTGCACTAGCTGTCTTTTCCCTGTATCCACATCCTCACCAGCAGCAGGAAGCCCTCAAAAGGGCTAGCGGGGTGGAGAAGGGCTCTTGCAGGGAAGAGGCAGCATGAGGGAGGGGACTGGGGGTAAGGGGCAGCACGAGTGCGGGCTCTCGAGGAGAAGGGGCATCCCTCTCAGAGCTGGGGGTAAACCCAGGAGTCCTGGCGCCCAGCCCCGCTCTAGCCCACTGGACCCCACTCCCCTCTCAGAGCTGGGGGTAAACCCAGGAGTCCTGGCGCCCACCACCCGCTCTAGCCCACTGGACCCCTCTGCCCTCCCAGAGCTGGGGGTAGAACCCAGGAGTCCTGGCGCCCAGCCCCATCCGCTCTAACCCACTGGACCCCATGCAGTTAATGATCAAATTCAGGTTCTTGCTGCTCCTCCCTCTGCAGGTTCTCTCGGGCGCTGGGGGCAGGGGTCTCTCTAGCTCCCCCCAGCAGTGCAGTGGGAGCCCCCCTCCCCCTAATCTGGGCTTCCCCTTCTGCGGCCAGTCAGGTGCAGTGTCAGAGCCGAGGCCTGGCTCTTTAAGGCTGTGAGGCCTTGAGCTGGAGGGAGGGCAACCCCCCCAAACCATTTACTGCTGCTTAGTGCAGAGGGGGAGGCCTGGCAACTCCACAGCGCCCCCTGGCCGGGAAACGGGGCAGCCAGAGGAGCCGCATGAGGGCACCTGGCCTGGGCAATGGGCGCAGGGGCAGTGCCTGAGCAGGGTTACAGGAAGGGCCCCGCCCCACCGAGCCAGCATGGGGCAGGAACCGATGGGGGACGAGGGACTGTGCCAATGTCAGGGGCAGGGAGGTTCCCCAGGCCCTGGTGAGCTGGGGGAAGGGGCTGGATGCAGCAAGAAGCAGGGAGCTGGTCCAGGGAGGACACAAGGGGTGGGCAGGGAGCTGGTCGCAGGGGGCTCAGAGGCAGAACATGGTGTCTGAACAGCCTGCAGGAAGGGAGGGATGTTCCCCCTCCCTGCAGAGAACGGGCCGGGGGGCTGCTCCGGGGGTGTCTCCATCCCCCCTCCCTGCAGAGAACGGGCTGGGGGGCTGCTCCGGGGGTGTGTCTCCATTTCCCCTCCCTGCAGAGAACGGGCCAGGGGGCTGCTCCGGGGGTGTGTCTCCATCAAGGCCAGCTCCTGGTACCAGCTTAGGAAGCAGGTGCTTGAGGCGGAGAGGGGCGGCAGGCCCAGCTATTCGGCAGCAATTCCACGGAGGGTCCCTCATTCCATTTCCCCTCCCTGCAGAGAACAGGCCGGGGGGCTGCTCCGGGTGTGTGTCTCCATTTCCCCTCCCTGCAGAGAACGGGCTGGGGGGAGCGTGGAGGGTGGACACTGCTGGGAAGGCAGCAGCAGGGAGCAAAGGCCGCACTGGCTCGCAGGCACCGAGAAGTGGACAGAGGGGAGAGCCAGGCTGGACACAGGCCCCGGGAAGCAGCTGGCCAGGAGGCGCCCTGCATGGCTGGGGGTGTGCCAGTCTGAGCAGTGCTATTCCCAGGGCCGGCTCCAGAGCCCAGCGGGGCAAGCCCCTGCCTGGGGCGGCCCTTTCCCGGGGGGCGGCAGGCTGGGCCGGCGGACCTGCCGCAGTCATGCCTGCGGGAGGTCCACCGGAGCCCCGGGAGCAGCGGACCTGCCGCAGGCATGACTGCGGAGGGGACGCTCGGCCGGCGGCTCCAGTGGACCTCCCGCAGGCATGACTGCGGACGGTTCGCTGGTCCCGCGGCTCGGCTGGACCTCCCGCAGGCATGCCTGCGGCAGCTCAACCGGAGCCGCCGGACCTGCGAACCGCCCGCAGCTGCGGGAGGTCCAGCCAAGCCGCGCGACCAGTGGACCCTCTGCAGTCATGCCCGCGGGAGGTCCACTGCTCCCGCGGCTCGGGGGCGCCTCCCGGGCATGACTGCTTGGGGCGGCCAAAAACCTAGAGCCGCCCCTGGCTATTCCCCCCAGCCCCACAGGCCAAGGCACCGCCTCCAGGGGCGCCCCCTGCAGCAGCAGGCCCCCCAGTGCTGCCCCCTGCAGGCCTGTGGCGTTACCGATCTTCAGAAAGATGTAGAGCAGGATGATACGGATCTTGTCATAGGCCGGCACGCTGGGCTCCAGCAGGACGGGCACGATGATCTTCATGGGGTCCTTGATCATCTCTCCGTCCACGTCTGTCCCCATGGCCAGGTCCTGGGGGGCGAGGGGGCCGCACACACGAGGCCCAGCTCAGGCCGCTTCGCTTCCACCCGCCCCCGCAGCAGGATGGGAGACGCGATGGCCCCACGACCCACAGCTCGCCTACCCCCTGTGCCAGGGCCCCCTCCTCCCTGGGGTCAGCTCCCCCTGGGGTGAGCAACGGGCCCCCAGGGAGTAACCCGAGCCCCATGTCCCCCTTCTGCACCCCTGGTGCTGCATGGTGGGGCTGGCCCTGGCTGCAGCGAGCCTGTGGGTCTGAGACCCCTCTCTCTGGGCTGAGTCATGAGCCAGACTCTGCCCCCCAGCCAGGCTCTGTCCACAGACCCACCTGCTCCATGCTGCACAGCTTCTCCACCAATCCTTTGAAGTGCCGCATGCAGTGCTCAGCCAGGTTCAGGTGTGTGGAGTACTGTGGGGAGAGACCGGAGCATGGGGGAGTTTACCGCATCACCGGCTGGTCCAGAGCACCTGCACCCCCCAACCCCCAAGGAGGGCCCCTCGGCCAGAGGGGCAGCCCCAACTGGCTGTATAAGGCGAGTATATAGGGATTGTTTTGCCCAGCACTGATGTGCAGCCACCTCTGGGGTGGAGCGGGGCAGCTGGAGGGGAGGATCAGGAGGAGGAAGCAGCTTCCAAAGCAGCCCACGGTTTCTCTGTTAGCCACCACGAGGCTGGGGGCTTGGAGACCAGCCAGTGTCGGGGTACCTGTGCCAGTGGCCAGGAGCTTTCCGTTGGCACATGGCCCAGTGGCACCAGGAGTGGCTCCATCGGGCTGGTTTGGAAGCCCACCAAGGCCCTCTCACGAGAGCTGCAGCAGCAAGGCATGGGCGTTACCCCAGCGCTGCCATTGCTGGGGCTAACGGGGCAGCTCTGGGCACTGATGGCAGGATGCTGCCCATGGTGCCACACAGCACCTGGGGGGAAAATGGCTCTGCCCGACGGGACAGGTCAGCAGCTCTCATCAGGCAGTAAAGCAGGGCCGCCCGGGAGAGGGGGGGCAAGTGGGGCAATTTGCCCCACGCACTGGGCCCCGCAGGGGCCCCCATGAGAGTTTTTTGGGGCCCCTGGAGTGGGGTCCTTCATTCGCTCTGGGGGCCCTGGAAAACTCTCACGGGGCCCGAGCCCGGGAAAACTCTCGTGGGGCCCGGGCCCTCGGAGCTTCTTCTGCTCTGGGTCTTCGGCGGCGAGGGGTCCTTCCGCTCTGGGACCCACCACCGAAATACCCTGAAGACCCGCGGCGGAGGGTCCTTCTGCCCCGGGACCTGCCGCCAAAGACTCCAGGCCCCTTGAATCCTCTGGGTGGCCCTGCAGTAAAGCGGAGTGCCCCAGAGTGCCCTGCCCCCCAGAGAGTCCCTACTGTCCCTCACCAGCCCCACAGAGCACCTGGCCCCCCATCAGCCCCACTGAATGCCCTGCCCCCCGCCCACTAACAGCCCCAGCCCCGTTACGTTGTTCAGCTCTTTCTGGTATTGGGGCATCTTCTTCAGCATCTGGGACAGGTCCTTGATGGTGGCCTGGAGGGAGGCGGTGATGAGACCCCAGCCCCTCCCAGCACACGGAGCCTCCTGCAGGGCAGAGGCCTCGCCTGGGGCCGGCCACAGCAGCCCAGCCACGCGTACCAGGGCCAGGGCGGGTCACTCAGGCCACACGTAGCTGCGGCTTGGGTTAGAGCTGCTCTTCCCAGGCCAGCTGGAGTAAGACAGGAGCCCCGCAACCCGAGCGCCCCTGAGGTGTAAAGCAGCAGCAGGCCGGGGAGATGCCAGCGTTGGCTCCCTGCAGCTCTTCCTGCGCAGCCCAGATCCTGCTGTCTGACCCCGCCCCATGGGCCTCTGCCCTCCCACACCCTGGGGAGTTCCAGAGCTCTGGCTGGGGGCTGCACATACACTTCTTAGCCCTTTACAGGCAAACCCTGGGAGCAATGGGACAGCCCCACCTCCGCCAATCCCTCCTGGGGCAGCAGAGCAGCCTCCCCTCCCCATCAGTGGCAGTGGGATGGGTCCCCCCATCCTGGACTCCCCAATCGCTCCCCCCCCAGCCCCCACCGCACCTTGTCCGTGGTCAGCCTCTTGCTCTCAGAGAAGGTGCGCAGCAGCTCCGTCACCTTCCTGCAGCAGGGAGAGGGGTCAGACTGGAGCCAGGCACTGCCTTGGAGGTAGGGGGTGCCCTGTCCTATACTACAGGTGATAGAGCCCCCTGCCCCACAGCACCAGGGTTTTTTGCCTCGAGAGCCTCAGATGGGGCGGGGGGAGTGTGGGGGGCTCTTCCCAAGTTATCCCAAGGCAGAGAGTTCAGTGCACCTCTGGGGGCTCCTGGCGCCTTGCTGGGTGGGTCTGGGGGCAGCGGCAGGCCCAGCAGGAGGTTGGTGAGGGACTCCCTCAAGGGGTCTGTGAGGCGCATGGGGAGATCCTGGGGTCGGGGGAAGACAGTGTCCAGGGGGATCCCCGAGAGGAGATGCAGACAGTGGCTCTGGAAGGGAGCGCTCAGGGGTCCTCTGGGGAGAGGGGCTGGGGCCAGGGGGTCTCAGCACTCAAAAAGGAGCATGTCAGAGGGACGGGCCTCAGCACTGAGGGGGAGAGGCAGGGGGAGTCCTGGCAGTGAGCAGGAGAGGGGTGTGTTGCGGGGGGTGTCCCTGCACTGGGTGGGAAAAGGTGTGTCCGAGGGGGGAGGTCCTGGCATTGGGAGGGGCATGGAGTGGTGTGTCCAGGGGCAGTCCCGGCTCTGGGTGGGGCATGGAGGGAAGTGTCCGAGGGATGGGTGGGACACTGAGGGGGGTGGTAGGTGAGCTCGTGCAGCAGTGGGGACACCAGGTCGAAGCTCCGGTCTACGATCAGCAGCTGAGAGTGGGCTTTGTCGGGGCCCTGGGCAAAGGAGAGAGAGACCCGTCACCCCCTGCTCCAGCGGAGGGGTCCTGGCCTGGCTCACACGGCACAATCCAATGGGCCCTGGTGGCCTGAAACTTCACCACTCGCCCTCTCTGCGGCCCAGCTCCCAACCCCAGGGGGAAGCCAAGAGACACCCCCCAAGCTAGCTGGGACGTACCCTGGGGTCCTGACCTGACCGGCAGGGAGAGCTCCCCACCCAGCTGCGTTGCAACGCCCCCTGCAGGGACAGGCCACCTGCCCCTCGTGCAAATAGCAATGCCCCCCTCCCCCAAGCACGCTCTCTGCTCGTGCCTCTCCACCAACGGGAGCATGTCCCTTGCAAGTCAGCCCCCCGACTGCCCCCTGCCCCATATGCTGTGTGGGGGCCGGGGGAACTACACCAGAAGGCCCTGGCTAGTCTATCGTTAACCAACACCAGGCCCAGAGACTCTTTGATACAAGGTCCCAGAGGGGGACAATGGGACGTTATCCCGATGCCCCACCTTGCATCTGAGCTGGGACCCCATGTGAGGCTCTAGCTCCCCACTCCCAGCCTGGGTGGCCCCCAGCATCCAGCTGGACAGAGACCACTCAAATGGTCAGCATCTCAGACCCACATCATGGGCGCCCCTGCTCCCTGCCTGATCAGCATGCACTGCCCTCTTGGCACAGCAGGTGGCGCTAGGAGACCAGCCCTGCGCTCCCATGGCAGGCGGCTCCATGCAGCCCCAGTGGAACCCAAGCCCACCCAGGAGCACCTCGGCAAGGGGCTGCATCTGCTCTTCGCTGGGTAGCACAGACAGTCTGGGGAGGGGGGAGCGGAGACGTACAGCCCCTGACGCTTCCCCAACTGTCCCACCTCAGTACATGGCCCGATTTTCAGCCACACTTGGGAGCAGAACCTCGGACCAGTCACCACCCACTCGCTGGCAGGTCTCCACAGTCTCTGGGTAAATGGGTTGAGGTTAGGGTGACCAGATGTCCCGATTTTATAGGGACAGTCCTGATTTTGGGGTCTTTTTCATATGTAGGCTCCTATTACCCCCCACCCCCGTCCTGATTTTTCACACTTGCTCTCTGGTCACCCTAGTTGAGGCTGATGGGGAAGCGCCTCTCTTGGAGGAGTATCTGGCCCCCACCACTGTAGCACTATCATTGCTTCATCCTGCCTCCCCCCAAACAATGCACGTGGGGCTGGGCAGCACTGTCACCCCATTGCAGAGGGGGATGGAGGCCCAGAGAGGCTGGGTGACTCACCCAAGGTCACACAGGGAGTCTGTGGCAGAGCAGTGACATGAACCCAGAGCTGAAGCCATCATTGCTCTCCAGACCTACCCAGCCTGGGTGGGTTGCTATTCCCCCACCCCCGGACTCTGCTCACACCTTTGCCAGTTAGGCTCTGCTGGAGGGATCCCCGACTGCAGATGGGGGGCCTGGCTTAACCATCGGGTCACCCCACCTTGCCCAGAGCAGAGGGGTTTGAGTCAGCACTCCTGGCCCTGCGGTGGGCAAGCTGTCTGGATTCTGATGAAGGGGGCTGGGCAGTCAGGACTCCTGGCTCCTATTCCTGCCTCTGCCTCCTACTCCTGGCACGCTGCTCCATGCCTCAGTTTCCCCCGGGTAACATGGGGATAGTGCTTACACCTGTGACAGGCAAGAGCCTCAGGAATATCCCTGGGGGGACTCACAGGAGTAAGAGCAGCAGGGTATGAACGGAGCAGGACTCTGAGCTCCCCAACGCCGCCCAGCTCCTGAGAATAGCACAGATCAGACAGGGGCTGCAGCCAGCTCTGCTGCAGCAAGTAGCTCCGGTGGTTAACAAGCATGCTGCCAATCCCTTCCTGTGACCTCTAAGTGTGAGCCCTCTAATAAATTAAAAACACCTTTTTATATATTTAATACCATTATAAATCCTGGAGGCAAAGGGGGTTTGGGGTGGAGGCTGACAGCTCATGACCCCTCACATAATAACCTTATGACCCTCTGAGGGGTCTCAACCCCCAGTTTGAGAACCCCTGACTTAGAGATTAATGAGTGTGGTACAGCCTCAGCCAAGTGCTATGTCACTTTTTGTTCATGCATTTAGCTCCAGAGGTCCCAGGTTCAATCCCATCCACTGATGACTGGAGTCTGTCAGTGTCACAGTTAAATGCTGAGTCTGGCCAGTGAATTGGTTGTCACAGTCATGCCTATAACTTCCTGCCTACTGAGCTACACATTAATTTTAAAGAGAAAGACTGAGAACAGTCTGGTTCATTTTTCTTTTTATTAGATACAAATTGATCTTGAGTTAGTGAGTGAGAGCAAAGGCTTTCTTGGTTCAAGCTGTGGTTTCAGCAGCTGATAGCACTCAACATCCCAGAGTCAGGTGTGTAGTTCTTGAGAGACCACCCAGGGCTGCTGAGGTGATCAAGGTATTCATCTGTGAAGAAAGGAGCTTCCAACCAAGGAGCAGCCTGCATGGTGAGCTTGTGGCTAAATTGCTCACCCCACCTTGCCTCACCTGTGAAAGCAGCAACTCAGCCTTATATTGCTAGTTCTGCACCTGCTTGGTTTTGTCTCTGAAGAACAAGATTACTTTTCAGATGAACTGTTCTTTTGTGTAGTGAAACTCAGACAACAAAATGGGATGAATACAAAAAGCCAACATTAGCCAAAATCTAAGGGTTAGATATGTCTTGCCAAAGGATCCCCAGGAAGACCAGTTATGCCCAGGAAGGATGTATACATGGAACAGTGAGACACCACAACCACTGCATCATAGGACAAGAGTTTTTTCCAGCTCCTATCTAACCCATCCCCAGGTGCATGGTTGTCACACTTTCAGGGTAACTGCACCTGTTTCTGTCTGTTCCCTTTGTGGTACACTCCAGGAATGCTCAGTCAGGTTTCAGCTCTCCTGCAGTCACTTGCCTCTTGGCAGGGACCCTTATCCAACTTCCTTTTCACCAGGGAATTTAGGGCTGCACAGCTTCCTACCCTACACTGTGATATTCCCAGCAAGCCAGTCTGCCTAACGGCCCGTGCTTTGCTTTCTCTCCAAGGGCTAGGAACTGTGTACTGCCAGCAGTTACACATTATCACAAAGCTCCTTCTAAACAAGCACATTTATTTTTAAGATAAAAACGTTACAGAGAAACCATAATAAAAACAACAAACAGATTTAAACACTCGAAACACACCAGAAATCACCAATTAGTCTTATGGAGCCCTAATAGGCCAAAGTCTTTCCAAACTTTCCGCAAGGGCTGAGGCCCCTCGTGGGCAGAAGACAGCCCTGAGTCAGTTTAAACCCAGCTTTTTTATATAAAAACCTTTTTCTTTGTCTGTTGGTTTCTGGGAAACCCAGTTCAAGCCAGTATATACAACCGCCCCCGGGGTGGCACCTCTTTGGAGGTGTTGACAACCTGAGTGATTCACCTTAAATGCCCCCAATATTTTTGCTTCTTGGAGGAGCTGTGATAATCTCCCCCCTTGGAGTTGCATGCAGTTTCTGGCCCAGAGTGGAAAAAAAGCTTAATACAAGGAAAAGTAAAATATCTCTAGGTTTTTCCAGAAAGAAGCACCTGGGCTAAATTGGCCAAACAATGAACTGTCTGAAGGCAAAAAACAAGAGAAGGACTGAATCCATCCCCTGTATCAGCCCAGTGAGGTGTGGGCTCTCCCCTCACGGTCTCGGTTTGCCTCCCTGAGGTTGTAAATATGACAAAGTGGGAATTTTGGTAATATGTTTATGATTCTTACGCATGCCTCATTTTCCCTCTGTGCTTTGAATTGCTATGCATGGAACATAAAGGGTTAAAAATGTGCTCCTGAGGCAGGAGGGGACGTGGGGCGTTGTGTCACACATCTGTCTGGGGTGGTAGAGGTAGTTAAGCATTGGCTGAAACCGCCCCGTATCAATGGAGCATCTGGAAAGACAATGGGAACCACAGTGGGTGGGATGTTCCCATCTAGCAACCAACAACAAGGAGTTTTCCCCCACCTTCCTACAGGTACTCGGAACAAAGGCTCCAGCTAGAGAACGAAGAGGAAAGGTGGAAGGTGGGGGGGTTAAGAGTTGGCCTTTGGAGAGACACAAACACTTAGCACTAGGGAGCCCAGGCCTAGGGTTGGCCAGGCTGAACTCTATCTTAACCTTGGCTTTTCTTTGTTAACCTAAAGACTTTCAGATTCTTTAGGCCAATAAACTAATAAATTGTTACCTTGTTTTGGAAAGACTGCCTGTGTCACTGCAAATACTCTCTGAGAGCACTGCGCCCTCCCTGAAGGGCTGGAGAAGAAACCTGCCACAGGAGTCTGACTGGCTGTGTTCACTGCAGGGAGCAATGGAGAGAGACAGGGTTTGCTGGGGCCTATGCATATTCTGAACCTGCTGGTCTGCCTAGGGTATTTACAAGCTTTCCCCAGGCTGCGTTGCTATCACCACAATACCCCGTGACATGACAGATTCCAATAAGTGTAACTCCACCTGTTCTAGTTTTAGGTTTGTCTAGATTGGGAAACAAGGTTAGTATTAGCATGGGACCTCAACTTCTTTCTTAATCTAGGCAAACATTAGACAACCTTAGGCTGAAAGGATGCTGATAACTGAGGAACACACTCTGCAAGGGCAAAGAACGAGTGGTTGGCAGCATGTGAGCCACAATTTCTGTCTATTTAATCTGCCTGTCTGGGGTTTACACTGCATGTATCATCATGGTGTCTGAGCACCTGTCTGGACAATGGCAGTGGTCCTTGTTATCCATAATCCCCTCCAGCCAGCACAGACTCTAGAAGATGGTATCACTGGCCCCAGAAAGAGCTCTCCCCAACCAGGGCTATCACTGGAATCCATGTATTTCGCAGGTAGATCACTTCACTCCTTTGCATTTCTATTTATAGCTCTGCGTTCATGCTGGCTAAGCAGGAAAGAGATTAACTGAATACTCAGTCTCCCAGGGAAAAACCTCCAATCACACTGTTTATCAACATGGGTCTGATTTCCCAGACAGGACTGATTCACTTTCTGGACTGTACCAGCTCCTTCCCACTTGACTAGCTGACCTGACACAGCTCACAATTCCTCCTTTGTTGGCTAGGAAAATGATCCTAAGGAAACTTCATGTGGATTCCCACTGCACTGCAGCAAGTGGGGGTTCTCTTCACCAAATGCAGCCCTAGATGCACATTCTACCCAGTGAGTTGGCCAGTTCCAACCTGACATCTCTGACCCAGGGATACTATTTTCAGGGTCAAGACGGACACAGAAGTAAAGGGTGTCATGTGACCCCTCTAAGAACTCCTCCGACCGCCCTCTGCCAATCAGGATGACACACACACACACACACACACCCATAGGACCACCCTGAGAGGAGATCTGACCAATCTGGGGGTGTTCCGGGGTGGAGTGATCAGGCCGAAAGAGGGTCACATGACTCCTCTAAGAATGCCTCCATAGCCCTCTGCCAATCAGGATGGGCTTCAGCGACTGAGGACCTTCCCAAGAGTGGATTTGACCAATCGGGGGGGAAGGGAGCTCTGGGCGAGATGACCCATACAGAAGAGGGTCGTGTGACCCCTCTAAGAGCTCCCCCATCGCCCTCTACACATCAAAATGCAGCATCACCCCCAGAAGTCCCAGCACAACATGGAAGAGGCCATTTTGTTCCAAGAATGCATGTTTTAGAAATCATGGAAACAGAGAGGAAAAATGGAGTCCTTCACCACCTCTGTGAGAATTTAGGATTGAAAAGTTCTAGCAGAGAAAGGAAAAGGGAGAAAAAAGCAGCTACTGGTGAAATGGTCGGGGTGGGCCAATAAGTTTAACAGCTGGGTCAAAGCTTCTCAACTCTGTGACATTTAGAGGCGAATGAAAATGATTCCTCCTTCAGAGAGAGAGAGGAAGAGAGAGAGAAATGAGCGATGGTAGGTTTTACATTACTTTGCCCAGCAATGCCAGCTCTGGGTTTTTCTCCCCCAAAAACTCAGCTCAAACTTTACAATACAGATGATTAGCCCCTTGCATCTCCCAGGTGCCTGGGAGGTGGGGTTAGTGGAAATACAATACCCGCACAGCTGCAACATAGAAAAGTTAGACTTAGACTAAAGTCATGCACCAATAATGGGTATAGTGCAAAGATAATTGAAAGCAGCCTGTTTGCTGGAGCTTGCTACTCTTTCTATATAGCAAAACTGCTTCACATTCCCAGTGGACTTTGTTCAATATTGTTTTTAAAAATGAGTACCTATTGGGAATTTCTTAGCACTCAGTGCTAGTACAAGTCAAGCCATTTATTTGGGGACCTAGATATGAACACAACAGCCTAACCTGAGGCAATTTTTTTTTTAAATCAAACTTGGCTTGTATTCATGTGTTACCTATTGCCATGGTGGCATCAGCAAGTGGGACATATGCAATGAAATTCACTGTACATAAAGTTGCCGCAAGAGTCTGAAGCTAATGCTTGTTGCTTCCCTGCACTTTGGGGAGAGAGCTGATCAGTGAAACAGAACACCTGCCTTTCCAGACATAATCCATTGTCCAAAATTCCTCTTCATCCAAATGAATGACACCTCCTCTTTCTTCTCCAGGTCCATATACATGACCCCGCTCACCACAAAACCCATCAAATGGGGAAAAAGTCTCCAGGCTCTGGCAAAGTACACATAAAGGTTTTAGCTGACAGTTGAGGGAACCAAATAATCAACTCAACTTCAAACTACCATAATCTGAGCAAAGATAAAAACATGGTCCTCAAACTTTCCATCTCACTTAACTTCTCTTTGTTGCTAATGTTTCAAACCACACAGGCATGTGTTAGGTCAACAACTCAGAGCTAGACCCCCAGATTGTCCAGAGCTCTGCTTCATGTTCTGGGGAAACAGAGGCTCACAGGTAGGTTCAAGCCACCTTTCTACTGACCCAGGCAATCTCTTAAACTGTCTGGGGCCAAGTTCTAACTTTCTGTGCCAGGTAGCTACTCCCAAGATGCTGCTGGCCAAGATTGCAAGAGCACATCATGCTCCAGTCCCACCTCTCATACCTTTGCCATGCCCCCGCCTGGTCCTTAGCCTGCCCCAGGATGCCTCCTAGTATTTACAGGGGAATCTTCAGCTGCAGCTTTAAAGCAATATTTAGTTCCCTTTTTGCCCTCTGAGCCAATGCAGTGGCTCAAAGGGGACATACAAGGAAGTAACGATCTGGGCCATCCAATTTCAACATTGTGAATATTTCTTTCACATCTGTCCTGCACACATGTATTTCTAAATATTAAACACTGTTTCTGTGTGAGTTCCCAGATTTTTCTTAACTAATTTAAATGATTCCTATTAAAGTAATCAATTTTATGAAGAGACTGGTATCTTCCTTACAGGGTTGATTTACACTATGGCCCCAATCCTGAAATCTTTTGAGTAGTAATTCCTTTTAAAGCCTAAATTCTGCCCTCAGTTACAACCATGGTATTCCCATTGCATTCAATGGAAGTTTAACATGTGTATCTGAGTGCCGAATGAGGCCTTATACTCAGTCTCCAATCTGTGCTTTCTGCTCAGCTGCACTCTGTGCAGGACGTGACAGGAAAGGAGAAAAGTATCTGTACACCACCTTTATATTCTCCCGATCCCCTGGGCTGCCATAAAGTAGAGCAGCCTTAAGGCAGCTCAGCTTACACTGGCTTGTAATAGTCACCAGATAGGAAGGATAGGGGCCAGATACTGCACATCAATAGGAGTAGCCACCTGACTTGATATGAGAAGATAGGCAGCATTGAAATTCATGTTGTTTACTTTCCTTAGCACTTCAAAATGTCTTTTGGAAATGCTCTTTAAGGAAGCACCACCAAAGAAACCAGGCAGCTTTTAGAAGCAAATGTAATCATGGTATTAGCATTGCCATTGTCTACTGTCACAAAATGTAGTGGTGTGATATCACTTCAGACATTTACAGTCATCTCTACTGCTTGGTCCACTTCCTCATGTCTCAGTTTGTTGGTATAATTCACCATCCTACATGCAAGGAAAGTGCAGGACATACATGTTAATATGCAGTGTTGTCATAGCCGAGTTGGTCCCAGGAGATTAGAAAGATAAGGTGTGTAAGGAATTTTTTTTTATTTGACTAACTTTCAAGTTGCTTCCAACTTCCCACTTCCAAGTTGGTCCAATAAAAGCGATGATCTCACCCACCTTGTCTCTTTAATAAATGTTAATAGACAGCTACTCAGAGTTGTGGCTTGTGAGCTCAGAGGGCTGTATTCTCTGGCCCACCAAGTTCATTTTGCACCATGTAACTAGCACTCAGTGAACTTAAACCAGCTGCAGCTTGATGTTAGAGAATTCCTCCTGTCTAAGGGAATCACCGCAGGTATATGGCTGGTGATGGCAGTATAGCTGCCTCCCATGCCAGTGTAGCTCCTGGAGCACTGTTGTAATCTACATTGTTTTATATGTAAATTGCAGCTAGTTACACCCATGTTCAAACAAACTGTCTCTCTCTTTGGAGTAATCGCTCACTCTCATTATTGTAGTGCTGTGTTGTAAATCAGCCGTTCTCAACTGCGGGCCCACGGCCCACTGGACCCCAATCCCCCTGCTCTGCGGGGCAAGTCTTGAGCCCCCCCACATCCTGTGGCGCTCCTGAGCCCCCCCACTCCCAGCCCCATAGGGCAGAATCCTGCCCGTAGCTGAAGCCCAGAGGGCCCCCCCCCCCCACATCTGAATCCTGGAGGGCCCTCCCTCCCTGGGTCATGGAGTTTCTATAGCATGTTGGGGGCGGGAGGCTTCAAAAGAAAAAGATTGAGACCCCTCATTGTAAACACTCTAAAACGTCCATCTGGGCACCACAAAATAGTTATTAGTCCTTCTGTGATGTGCAGCAGCCAATCAACATCTTGCCCCAGTGAGGTTAGATTTGGGATTTAAATTAATAGCTTCTCTGATGAAATATGGCATTTCATGATCACGTCAGTAGACATTGTCCAGTGCATGCCACCCCCAACACAAGACCAGCCCTCAGAGATTTATTACTACTGTGACTCACTTTCCTTTTTCTTCACAAAGCCACATACTGCAGCTCTCTCTCTGGGCTCAGGCTGTGCTCTGACACAACAAAATGCCAACTGCAGCCAGGGCAAGTTTTGAGGATACCAAGGGGTGCATGGAATGCAGGACAGACCCTTCAATCCTCATTCAGGTAAATTCCTCCTGACTTTTATTCTGCTTAACTAAGGGCTGCAGACATTAGTTCATAGCACTGGGCCCCTCTGCCCTTACACTGAACAGTTCTCCTGGAAGTTGTAAACAAGTTCCAGTCAGAACCAGTTTTCCTAAGGGGTTTCCCAAGCAGGGGCTGTCTTTTCTAAGGGGTTTCCCAAGCCCCAAGCAGGGGCTGTCTTTTTTAAGGGGTTTCCTGGGCAAGCGTATAAAAGGTGCCCTGGACACAGCCTCAGGGCTGTCCATCTGAGTGGCAGCCAGAGATGGTCATGCATCACAGGTCTTACTTGCAGCCTGATCTGTAAAGAGAAAAGAGAGAAGGAGAAGAAACACCACTTACCTTTGTCACCATCCAGCACGGTTCTCCTGTGCATTCAGACAGCGTGTACTGAGCAGAAAGAACACTCAGTGCAGGAGACAAAGGGACTGAGTTAAACTGCAGATGTCAAGTTCACATACTTCCATTTTCAGTGACTAATCTCTTAAACCAGTGGGGATGGCCAGGGTACAAAAGTATTTCTGTAGATCAGCATGTGATTATTTGTATTCCAGTACTGCCTCATAGTCCCAGTCACAGCCAGATTCCCATTGTGCTAGGACCTGTACAAACACAGAACAAGATGGTCCTTAACTGCGATTAATTAACACATATTAACAGCACAACAAACAGACAAGAGAATAATAAAGCAAGCAAAAAAGCCCCCTTTGACCAGGTACCAGCATATAACTAATATAAGGCTACATATTTAAGGAACTTTCTCCCTGATTCAGGGTCTGATGTAACTAAGCCCCTGTTCCATACCATTGTGTAAACTGGGGACTTGTATAATTGCACAAGATGGAAAGTATACAGCAGCACACAGTTGAGGCCTACTTAATTTATAGTACATTAACAGGAGGCCACTCTGCAAGAAACTAAGGGCTTGGTCAGCACAGAGAGTTTGCCTGTCTCTGTGCTGGTGTTATGCACCCCTCAGTGTCTACACCAGGCTCCATAAAATCGGGCCTTTCAAAAATGCAGCATCGTGTAGGAGCACAGGTAATTGTAGTAATGCTTGTCCATTGCAGCTGTTAACATCAGGGCAAGGCATCCACATATAGGTCCACTACGGATGGACCAGTGATAGGAAGAGTGTTTGTGCATGTGACAAGTAACACCACGAACTATGTAATGCCACAGAACAAATTAAGATCAACAACAGAACAACATTATGTGTGGCAAAGCCATGACAAATACTGTGCAGGCATCAAGCGGTTCATAAGTTAGCACATCATCACCCAAACACTGCCTCAGCTTGACTTAGATCTTGGGCAATAGCAGACCCTCAAAAAGAGGCCACAGCTTTACACCCATGGTCACTGTGGTGTTAATTGGCTGCATTTTACAAGAGCTGCATCATAGGTTGACCCTGAGTGTGTTTACAGGGGGCCAGGTTTTCACCACACAGGCACAGACACACAGAGTGCTCTGCAGCAGTGTTAGCTGAGCTACAGCAATGAGCAGTGAGATCCTAGAGCCAACCCTGAACTTTATTATTCCACACAAATGAGAAATGTCTAAAAACCATGGAGCTTTCCTTTTGGGCCCTATAATAGGGATCCACTCACCTTTTGAGAGCCTCTTCATGGTCCATCTATTTATGGCTTGTTACAACAATCTGTAACCCACTAACACTCTCCTCCCCCTCTCCTCCAATCATAGGGGAAAAGCAGCTGCTGGGGAAGTGGAGGCGGGGGGGTTAACAAGTCACTTCACCTTGAATGGTCCCTTCCTATCAGTGGTTAGCACATATTCTAAACAATTTGTTCCACCTTGTGTTTAACTGTGATGCTCTGAGTACCTTTCCCAGCCCTGAAATGAGCTCTTCATGGTTCCAAAGCTTGTGTCTCTCACCAACTGGCTTTGATCCAATAAAAGATATGGCCTCCCCTACCCTGTCTCTCTCATATCCTGGGACAGGCACTGCTACACCAACACTGCAAACATCTCATGAGTTGTCAGCATTGTGGTCAGGAAAAGTCTCTTGCAAACATGTCTATATCCTGCTCCAACCCTCTGTGCCAGGCCCCCGCCTGTCAATAGCAAGCTTAACTGTTGTGCAGGTAATAAAACCTCTCTGGGTTGTTACCGAGGGCCTGAGCATGTACCGTACAGGTGTTGGCAACGCTCCCAAATCCCAAGAGAGAACCTTTTCCAACAGACCAGCTAGCACCCCTGGCATTGTGATTCCTCTGCATGCCCATGCCCCTTATAACTCAGGAGGGCAGCAGGATCAGGTCTAGCATAGTGGGCACCCATAAGAATGGCCATACTGGGTCAGACCAATGGTCCGTCTAGTCCAGTATCTGGTCTTCTGACAGTGGCCAGCACCAGCTGCTTCAGAGGGAGTGCACAGATCAGGTCAACTTCCAAGTGGTCCACTCCCAGCTTCTAGCAGTTAAGAGGATTAGGACACCCAGAGCATGGAGTTGCATCTTCCTTCTAAAGCACAGCTCAGGAGAACTCTGGAACAGGATCTGTTCCAAGTAAGCAGGCTGGGGAGAGAGCAGGGCCAATGGTCTCCTGTTCATGTGATCTGAGAGTGTAGAGTGGTGGTGTGTTCAAACCTGTCCAGAAGCCTTTCATTGTGCACTCACACTAGGCTTTTCCTCCTCAGATGCAGATGAGCCTGCTGCCACTTCTCCTTTTGTTCTTGGCTTCAAGGCAAATCGCACCTTAAGCACAAGTCAAAAGTAAGAGCTAACTCTCCTCTTCTAGCAGCCACTCTGCACCCCTTTGGGAAAAGAGGGCCACAGATCAGGCCGGGTCCCCCACTGGTGTGAATGTCCCAGCTCTACTATCAGAGGGGTAGCCGTGCTAGTGTCAAGAGCTATGGCACTGGTAACTTATTGCAAGTCTCATGATCCTTGGTGGCTTTTTTTGTAAAGCCCCAGCAGCTGGGAAGCTAAGAATGATTTCAAACACGTGTCTAGATGTGCCCTCCCCTGGTTGAGAGGAAAGGTTGAAAACATGGACTGTGTAAGCCTATGTGCTCTGTAACCAGCAGGCAAAACTAAACCAACTCCTAAGATGTCATGGGGTTTTGGGGCCTGACTCTTAGGCTGGTTTGTGTTTAAGACTTGGGGCTGGCCTCACCATCTGGCCAGCTGGGCTCTTGCCCCTCCAACAGTTCTGTGCACTCCTGCAATAGTCACTCTTGGATGCTGCTGTTCTAGTTGGGCGGCCAGAAATCTAACGGAACTTCCCTAGACACACCCCTGCAGTGCCCAGGGCTGTAATGGGCCTGCTTCTGCTCACATTACACCTGTACAGCCTGACTAAGGGCTGCAGATTGCATTGGTACGCAGCCACATGGTAGCTTTGGGGGACAAACAGCTGAACACCAGAGATGCGGCGGGGGGGCGGGGTGTCTTACTGGAAGTGAAACGTTCCCTAAGGGAACGCAGGCTCAGTTCCAAGGCAAGACTGGATATGCAGGAGCAGTCAGCTGTTGGCTGCTTCACTCTGAAATCCTTGTTTGTGAGTGTAACATGTCTCACTCCTTCTCCTGTTTAACACATGGCTGGTACCCCATGGCAGCAGGAAATGCCAACTTAACCCAGTTAATGCAAATGTGCTTTCTAAGCAGGGTCTGAGTGGTGGTAGCACCTGGGGACCTCAAATGGGGAGCAGGACCCCGCTGTGCTAGGGGGTGGGCAAACAAGCCAGACTGTTCATGCCCCAGAGAGCTCGTGGTCCAGCCACTGTGGGCACATTCTGCACAAACCCTCCTGGCCAGGAGTAAAATCCATGCAGGTGCCTGAACAGCTGCTGTTTGCCAAGGTGGGAGGGGGCCATCGTTCACCTGGGCTGAAGGTCCAAGCTCACGTGTGAGCTGCCCTGGGAAGGCCCATGGCAGCTTACAACCAAGGCATTGCCCCTGCCCTGGGGACAAGACTTACATGTTACCAGGGGTGTTGTGGGGAACAATCCAGTGCTCGCTGGCATGGAACAGCATAGAATCCCTAAGGCCCATCAAGCACATGACAGTGGCAGATCCCAGGGGATGCCATGGGGGTCCTATTTAGAGCTGCTTTCAGAGCTGGGTAACCTGGACTAAGGTGGGGACATGCTGACAAGTCTCATCTAGCTGCATGTGGGGTGGGGCTTATGGAGGCAGGTCCTGAGATGCAGGCATGTCCTATGGATATCGGGCAGCCTGACATGGGCCATGCTGGCTGCTCACCCTGGTGTATGTGTACTAACTCCTCTCCATTTTCATCTCATTGATCAGTGTTGGTGAGACAGGCCGGGATAGAAACCAGCCAATGCAGGCCATGAGCACCACAGCAGCGTGGACTCCGAAGGGTCTCTCCTGGAGAAATGGTACGGGGTGGGGGCACTAAACTGTTCTGTCTGGGAGGTGGGGAAGGGTGGTGACCAGCTTCCGAAACATCAAGTTATCACAAGAGCCCAGCTGCACTGGGTCAGCCCTGGGTCTTACTGTACTCGTGTCTTGTACTCATCTCTAGGACATTTGCTGTCTGGTCTCTGAAGGGAAGAAACCCCTTTATTTCTAGTTACTAAGGTACTTGCTCAAGGCACATTGCTTTCATGAGCAGAACATGTCCTGTAGCTGGGAGCCAACAATCCCATGGAATGAGGAAGCAAAGGAGGGTGGAGGATGCCAGCAAAGCTGCTCCCTGCCCAAAGTGAATGTTACTGAACTAGTGTCACTTCCTCAAAGCTCGGTGTCCTAGAGGACTTTCCTCCACGACTAGAAACAGGCTGATGTTGCTTTTGAGTCAGAAGCTCTCGGGGGACGGGGGAGGGGGGCTATATAGCGCACACCAAATTGTATAAGTAACATGTGACCCTAAGGCCTGGTCTGTGTACAGATCTTGTACTGGGGCAGTTAGGTCAGTGAGGGGTGTGACTTGTTAGCACTGTAGTCCCCAGTACCACCCCTAGCGTGGATGCAGTTCTGCATCTTTATACCAGTAGAGTTTATTCCGCTTCTCCTATAGGAATCGCTATCCCAGGACTAGCACTCCTATACCAGCATAACTGCCTCAACACGAGGGTGCATCATTTTAACTGTATTGGTGGCTCAACCCTTCGATGCCTTGGCTTCTGACTCTGGAAACATGGTCTTCAGCTTCTGTCACCTTGGCATAACTCAGGGTATGTCCAGACTACCCGCTGGATCTGCAGGTAGCGATCAATTTATCGGGGATTGATATATCGTGTCTCGTCTAGACGCGATATATCGATTTCCCCGAACGTGCTCCCGTCGACTCCGGAACTCCACCAGGGCAAGAGGTGGAAGCGGAGTCGACGAGAGAGCTGCAGCTGTTGATCCTGTGCCGTGAGGACGGGAGGGAAGTCGAAATAAGATACGTCGACTTCAGCTACGCTATTCCCGTAGCTGAAGGTCGACGTGGAGCTCAGACTACATGATGCCTTCTGGCCTTTTAAAAAAAAAATCTTTGATGTGTAATCTTCAATAGTTTGCCTTTACTTGTACAGGGTTATGATTATAGTGTTTAAACAAAAAATGGTATCTAAAAATGTTGCAGTTATCAAGATTGCTAGATATTTGAGTATATGTCAATGTCCTGTATTGTTTTCACAGGAAAACTACAAAACATGCAAAGCACTTCATTACTAAGACAATATTTGAATTGGTTCAGTTACCTGAGTCTCAACAAACATAGCCATGTCCGTAAACATGTCATGTAGCGCCCGCATATTGGATTCCAGTTTCATAATATCTTTGTGTCGTGACTCAATTTCATTCAGAGCTTGTCTAGTAATTTGGGAGTCCGATATAATCTTTGAAGGAGGAAAATAGGAAATAACTAATAAGTATGTGATTGACGTATTCCTGAATAGAAGAAATAGAATATGTGATAGCCATAAAGTGGGCTGTGAATACATACATCACAAGTGAAAATAGAAGGATTACCACTTTTTAACATTTCTTCCAGTTCTTCATCAGTGGTGTTTTTCCCAGCTAGGAAGAAAGCATATGTAATAGTCTGGTGTTGGGGACCGTGCCCTCTCAGGGGCCGTCGGGAGCCAGGCCGCCTCACTACACGGCCCCAAATCAGTCCTCGGGCTCTGAAGGTGTCGGGGTTCTGCCCCTCAGGCAGGCACTAAACCAAAGGCACACGGTCACTGCAATGCCTCAGCCCTCAGTCAGGGCTGGGCAGCAAGCCAGTTCTAAGCTCCGGTTCTTGCAGCCGGAGCTGAGCAAACACAAAGTCAAGAAGCCCTAACCCTAGCTCAGGGCGGGGCAGCACACCAGAGTCCAGGGGCTCAGATCCTTTCTGCAGGCTGAGCACCAATAAAGTCAATACGCTAAGCCCCGGCCCTCAATCAGGGCGGGTCAGTGACACAGCAGTCCTGAGCTCAGCTCCTCTCAGCAGGAGCTGAACCCCCAGGGCCACTTGTAAGCCCAGGCCCGCAGTCAGGGCGGGGCACCAAACACTTAGTGCTAGGTTTAGGGCTCCGGTCCTTACCTTAGGAGCTGAGCAGTAATAACAAAGTCAGGAAGCCCAGGCCCTTAGTCAGGGCGGGGCAACACACAAGAGTCCAGGGGGGGCTCAGGTCCTTGCAGCAGGAGCTGAGCACTAACAAAGTCAGGAAGCCCAGGCCCTTAGTCAGGGCGGGGCAGCAACACAGCAGTTCTAGGCTCAGGTCCTTACAGCAGGGGCTGAGCAGCAATGATAGTTCAGGGCTCAGGTCCTTGTATCAGGAGCTGAGCTACGATAATAGTTCAGGGCTCAGGTCCTTGTCCCAGGAGCTGAGCAACAATAGTCAGTAAGCCCCAGCCCTAGGTCAGGGTGGGGCAACAAACAATAGGGTGCCCCAAATCTTAAACCCAAGGGCTTCATTTAAGTCTTTAGTGCACACAAGACTTAACTTTAGTCAGAAACAATAATTTAAACAACTTTAAATAAAAGTAGCCATAATTCGTGATATTGCCAAACTGCCAAAAAAATTAATCAAGTGCCATTACCTTGGCAGGAGAAGCCAATGGAAAGCAGCAACTCAGTTACAAAAGGACTCTGTTACTACAACGACAAAAGGAGCAGCAACAAAGAGTTTTAATTCTCCACTGCCTCATGAGATCTTCCCTCTTTCCCTTAATATGGTAGAGAGCTTATCAGATTTGCTGTCCTAGATTCACTTTAGATCTCTTTGGTTTTACTGCTTTCCACATAGCTCCTCCCACTGAACAGTTGGGTTGCAGACCTTCCACTCAGATGTATTAACTTGTGTTTATTTATATTGCTTCCTGCATATATTTCTAATTCTACATACAAGTCTCTGTTTTGTTCCTCTAGACCCACTGCTCTTTGCAACACCTCCTAATCAGTGTTGGCATCATAACAAGGAGGACCCCAAGCTAATGGAAGGAGATTGGCAAGGAAAAACACCCCCAAAAACAAAGGCCTGAGTTTCCCTCTTTAGCAGTACCACTGCCAGAAGAGGTTTGGGGTAGGATTTCTAGTAGTAAATTGTTTCCTCACTCTCTGGTTTCACTGGTGCAAGGAAGACTGGGTTGAGAAGTTCATCTTTTCTTTCCCCCACTGAATACCATTCCTGAGAGGGATACAGGACCATCCTGTGAAATGCAGAACTTGCACGGGACACAGGACCCCCAGAAGACCTTGCTTAGCTAGTGCTCAAGCAAGGCCTAGTTTTAATTTGGCATCATTTGAGTATATTTATCTCTTCTGGTTATACAAGTACAAAGTTTCCCAGAGATCTTAAATGTTAAAAGTTAACATACAAATAAAAGCCAGGGAGAAACGTAAGGGATATTTATTTAGTTTAAAGACCATCAATTGTTTTCATTTCTATTACTACACCAGTCATATTACATTTTGGCCACAAATGATTGTCATTTGTTGGCTGGTTCATCCTTGAATTATTTCTTCATTCATCACTAATAAACAAATATTTTACTTAAAAGAATACAAGTATGAAACACTGAGTGGAGAGCAACAAGTTACAATGAAGTAATGCATTGGTGGCAGCCTGTTAAACTCACAAGAAAAAGATTTAAATGATTTAGGATACTGCAGCAAAACCAAATGACAATCATTCTCAATTTCTGTATAGTATCTGGAGATGTTTTACAGGTTCAGTGCAGGATGAGGTAGTCATTTATGATCATTCAGTGGCAGAGGCAGGTTGAAGTGTAATAAATGCTCTTAGTGGTAATAAGAACAGATCATGAACGAGAGTGAAATTCAAGTTCTAAATAGCACTTAACAGACAAAAGAGACTCTTGGTTTTTAGATCTATATATTACCAGATTGAATGTAACAGGAATTTCACATAGCACAAAGATCTAATCCTGGATACAGAAATTTACAGACTGGTTTGTCAAACTTTGGTGGTTTGCTAATAGCTGGCCAGTCATATGGTGCTGGCTTCTTCCGCCTTACTCCAGAGTCCAAACAAGTTGTGGTGCATCAAAACTTCCTGACCCCATTACTGGATTTGGCTTTAGTCACAAAAGGACCTCCACAAAATCCTGCCCAAGCTATGCTTCAAGGCTTGGCTTCTCCTCTCCTAAGCTCCTCTCTGCAAGGACTGTTCAGCTACACCATACATGTGCTCCAGAAAGCCAGTGACTTAATTTCCTGCTAAATGGTGGCGTGGTCAGGCAAATACAGCCAGACTGCTACCAATGCATTAAATAATTTCCTAATATTACTTTTTCATATAAGCAATTGCCATAGGGAATGTAACAATCAAAAATTAGAGAGGTGATGGTCTATAAAATCATGAATGGATGGGCAGGAAGTCCACAAGAACCTCTGTATTAAGATGTTGTCCAAAAATATCAGAGTGTGTGTTAATTCCTGCTCAAAAAGTTTATTCAGTAATTTCTTTGAAGAATAAGTTCTTGATTTTTGTTATAACTTGACATGATTCTGGTTAAGAATGCAGAGAAAAAAGCAGCTAGAAACATATTTCACAACTTTCTAATGTGGAAAACTTTGCTCCTCCATTAACTTAGGTGAAGGTAACAGAAAGAAGTGATCCCCCACAAGTTTAATCATTCTGTATAAAGCACTTACAGCAACCGATATTGTAGCCAGGCAATGATAAACAAAGTTGAACAAACCAGAACAAAACAAAACCTCAGATGTGATTTACACTTCCCATGAACCTGTCATTTCAATTTATAAGTTTGGATACAACACAGTGAAGATTGTTTTATCCAATTCATGCTCTTTTAGATCAAATATACAATGACTTGGGCAGCATCCCTACCAACATAGCCACACTCTGTGTGGGTGAATCATTTAATGCTGGGATTTTTAAAGAAGCTTAAGGGGATGTCCACAACCCACTGACTTTCAGTAATCTGATTCCCTTAGGCTTCTTTGAAAATCCCTGCCTTAGATTATAAGAGATGTACCTAACTAGTGAGGAAGGGAAAGTTAGTAGTGAAATGGTGTTACCAAAATAGTGATATTTCACTTCCTCCAGAGATATTCATGGATGGTTTTATGAATTACATTAATTGTTAAATAGTGGAAAAAGTTCAAGAGAAGACAAACCAAGTTTTAGCCCCTTCCACCCCCCACCCCCCCAAACAGGATATCCAGTATCTTCTGTTTTACACAAATGACCACCTTCTTTCAGTGGGGAGTGTCTGGCTTGCTGGGGGAGAGGGAATAGTGCTTTATGGGCCAGGGAGGGAAGGGGAGCAAGGCTTAGAAGCTACTGCAAAAGGGGGAGTGAGTCAGCTTTGCAAAACGGACACACTCAGGGACTAGAAAGGCTGGGGAATTCAAAAGGGGCAAGCCTGGCAGAGGAAGCCTCTTTTCCCCAGACCAGGCGGAGCACAACTCACCCTTCCTCCCACTGAGGTGGCAAAATACCAGGTTCGGAAGGACCTCCTGTGGGCATCACACTAGCCACTTCTTTCTAGGGGGGCTGGGAAGGAATTTTTCCCTCACCACCAGATTGGCCTAGGTGGAGTGGGGGTTTTCCCCACCTTCCCCACAGCAGGTTCAGGAAGGGCTTTGTTATGGTGAAGAAGGAAGGGTGTTAGGCTATTATGTCACAACTCATCATGTAAGTGGGGGTGGATGTCCAGGGCTAGTACTACAGGGGGAAGGTATACAGTGACTGGATAAATGGCTTGGTAAAGGACTTAAAAGGGAGGTGTTGGTTAAAGGAATGGAATTGGGGGAGGGGGGGAGAAATCGAGGCGCCTATGACTGGTATGGCAAGGAGCCAACCCCACTTTCTTATAGGCCACCTTAATCCTCATTTGAGAGTGGGGGGAATAGTAAAGTCCCAGGATTGGGTTGGCTGGTGGACCTGGATGGAAAAAAAAGCAGGGCTGGCACAAGCCCGCCAGGTAGCTATTGAATGACCATGAAGTTTCCTGCACGTACACTTATCTGCCCGGTTGTTCCCTACATCTAATAATAAAGTTGTGGCCTGATTAAAACCATACCAAGTGTCTCCTGTCCTTCTTTCGGTATAGCTGTACAATACAGGCTACAATTCTAAGAAGCAGGAGAGGCATAAGAACATTCAACAGCACAGGTCAACAATCTTTCTGGGTGATAATCTGGCAATACTATAGTGAGTGAAATTCTGGCTCATTGAAGTCAATGGGATTTTTTGCCACTGATTTGACTATGTTCAGAAACCATGACGGTAACTTTAGTAAAAGAATGATGATGTCTAGAAGTATCTACTGAGAACAAAATCAATGTTTAAACTAACCTTAATCTGCAGAATGATCAGTTCTTCCATATCGGAAGCTATTAGACAGTTACACATAATATAAATAGCTGGTTAAATTGTAACATAAAACAAACAAGTGAAGCTTATTTGTGTTCATCATCTAAAGAGTTAAGTTCCAAAGGAACAGTTACAGAGAAGTATGCAGGACTACACTGCCATTTTATTGAAAAAAACCTTGTCTCGTGGTACTAAGTAAAAACTGGAATAGAGGAAAATAAAACTAGAAGACTGGGGGTATTATTTCAATTCTGTATAAACCAAAGCAACAAAAAGATGTAAAAAAAAAAAACAAAGACCATTAAAAAAGTTAATTCAGCCACCTATATCAGAAGAAAATTCAGGTCACTTACTTATTTCTAACTGTCGCTGTATCCGTCCTTTGCTGCGTTCTCGAAACTGAGTCTGGATCTTATTGTATTCTGTCATGACCTCCACAAGCTTCCAGGACAATACCGAGTGCTAGTTTTGAGGAGTAAAAGTATATAGTACATTATTTTACAACAAAATGCACTTGCCCTTCCCCTTCCCTTCCCCCCCCTCCCAAAGTATAAAATAGTATGTAGGCTCCAGCAAAGTCCAACCCTTTCCTTTCCCCACCCCACAATATTGTGTGTCTTCTGGAGCTTAGTTGATTTTGTTAAAATCAACAGATTTCCCCATGCGTACTTGATGATCATACCTGTGTTTTTTGTATCCTGACTTCAACTGATGTTCGATTAGCATTCCCATCTTGATCAAAACTTTGTTCAATAGCTAGGAAGAATATAAGAATTCATGTTGTAAGGGGTTAAGAATGCAACATATAGTAAAAGTTTTAACATAAACATTTTATAAATCACAATTAGTATTGTTTTTCTGTTTCCTACCCACAAAAAGGTAGTTTCTCTTTAAAAAGAGTTTCACCACATAATAAAAACTAAACCTATTAATGATCTATTCTTAACCTTGCATTCTATAACTCTTTACACAGTCAAATTAAAAACAAAATTTTTAAAAGTATCTGTTTGTTGATGGGTATTATGTCATCTTTTGTGCTTGGAAGGAGCCTAACAAATTGGGGTTGCTACTACAATCTGAATAATAAATGTTGTTTGCTGGACAGAGGGATTTTATTAAATATTACCCTTAAACCTAGAAATCTACCATTGAAGAAAAGAATGACCTGAATGTAATCTAGTGGCACTAGAAAAAAACCAACGTAGTTATGTTTGAGTTGACATATGCTGAACAATTAAGACTCCTAAATACTTAATTAGCTGCCTAAATAAGGGGCCTGATTTTCAAAAGTACTCAGGAGTAGATATATGAATTTTGGGCCATATTCTCAGCTGGGGTAATTTAGCATAGCTCCACATCAGTTTGTACCATCTGAACACATCGCCACTTAGTTTAAAATTGTTGATTAAATACATTAAACACTGGGCAAATATGTTTAATTTACAATTCTTTCCTTGCATCTGATAAAAGGGCATGTCTTGATCATTTCTGATACAATAAGTGAAACTAATTTTAACATTTTGAGTTCCAAGATTTTCTGTAATATATATTATATTTTCTTAAAGTTTGGAACATCCCACTATGATACTATGAAAACCAAATTTGTATATGCATATATTGACCCCATTACATTGAAGGGCAAATTCCAAAGTTCTTGAGATACATATAAAAGGCTCTATATAATATTTAAATCATGGGAGGGGAGGTTGTACTTACCCTTTAACTTAGTGTGAGTGTTTTTAGCAATTTTCTTTATTTCTTTGTTCAGGTCCTCGAGTTCTTCCTTTGTTCCTTTTTTTTTTTTTAAAGGAATGTGAAACATAGTTTTTAGAATAATTAGTGATTGAGTGTAAGCCGTACTGACAAGTAAGTATACCTTTTGGAAGGTATCCAAACTATCTTCTCTAGAACCTTACAACCTAAAATTGACTACAAGCATTAAAGGATGAAAACCAAACAGGTGGAGGATTGCTGGAGGGAGTGGACAGCCTGAATCTTTAAGTTACCTGTCTTACTTGTACTGGATTATATTAAATTTTATTCTATACTTAGGGTATTTGTGATGTATTTTAAGTTATGTTGAGAGCACCCAAAATGTATTAATAAATGCCCTTTTTCAGCATTTATATGTATCTCAATAAGATGATTAACTCTCCAGTTACCTGAGTAAAATAAAAAGTTAGTGAGAAAGTATGGTGCATGAATTCACTAAAAATTGTATCATTTTAAAAGACCATGAAACCAGGCCAGCTGCCTAGTACTGTGCATAAAGCAATGGGCAGGGAGACAAGAGATCTGGGTTCTATGCCTGACTTTGCCACTCTGCTACATGAACATGGGCAATTCACTCCCCCATCACCCTGTGGCTTTGTTTTCCTAGCTGTAAAATAGGGAACGATACTTGTTTTCCTTTAATAAAGTTCTTTGAGATCCTCAAGTAATAAGCTCTATAAGAGAGACGATTATATAATTTATGTGGAGTTCATCACTATTGTATCTCAGCTTCCTTCCACTGCTCATATCAATTTAATCATGTTTACTTAATGCTGACATTCACTCCTATTGATCATTCTGTTACATATGCAAGAGGATAGTAGACTAATTTGTGTGCCTGTAATAGAGGAAAACTGCAAAGATTAAAGCTTCATAGCCCGTTAAAGAAAAACAATATTGGAGAAGTCACATTTGTCCAGAAGCGTTTGGATCCTCAGCATCAAAACCAGAAAGAGGACTCTGACTTGATCATATTTCTAGAGAAACACCATCTGACACTATAGATCAGTTGTCCCCAAACAGCAAGGTGGACCCCAAGAAACATTCAAAGGGCACGGGGGTTGGGAGGAGAAAGAGGGCGAGCCATCCCCCATGAGGGCAGGGAGGGAACTCCACCCAGCTCCGCTCCGCCCCCACACCTGCCCCCACCCTCGGCCCACTTACCCCTGTTCACATCCTGCCCCCAGGAGCTGTGGCCCTGCTCTCAGCACCCAGGTCGGGGCATGGACAGAGGTAAGGAGTGTAACCCTGAAAAGTTTGGGGACCACTTTAGATTTAAATGTAAGATGATTTTAGTTTCTATTAAGAGCTATTACTTTGGCCCACGGCACAGGAAATCTGAAACAGAAGGCATCATGATCTTTGTATTACGTATTAAGAGAAGATTTTACATAAAGTCAATCAAACAAAAGCTTAAAGTATAGATGGCTCTGTGCCATATTTCTTCCTGAATGCTGGTACAATTATACGAGGAAAAGTTATTGAATTTACAAAAACAATTATTTGTCAGAAAATGTTTGAGCTGTGATGTTTGATTGCTGATATGATCACGTTGTGGATAGGGATGAGTGAATAGTGGATTTTTTGGCTCAGGGTACTAGCGTAGCCCCCCCCCACCCCAAAAACAATCCATCTTCTACAGCTGCAATATTACTGGAACAAAATTAAAGCAGTCCCTTACCCAAGACTGCTTTCCTTGGCAGCTGCCCCCTCTCAGGCGGACGGGCTCAGGCTCTTGGCAGACTCAGGCAGACGTCCGTTTTGCTCGGCTCAAGCTTTTCTTCACCACCAGCACCAGTCAGAGAGCTAATTTTCCCCCACGGAGATCTTGACCTCAATCCCTGTGACACTCAGGGGCCCGCAGTGCCTGTATCGTCACTCAGCCCTGGACATGACTGGCTCTCATAGTACAACGCAAGGGAACAGGGGGTCTCTTACCAGTCCTGCACGGCGTTGAAGGAATCCTGGTAGGCGATGTCGTACATCAACAGAAAGCCCATTGCTGCTCGGTTCCTGCCCAGCCGCCGGGTCCGGCCCCCGACCTCGGCCGGGCGGCGCGGTTCCTGCCCAGCGGCGCAGTTCCTGCCCAGCCACCAGGTCCGGCCCCGACCAGGCACGGTTCCTGCCCGGCGGCGCGGTTCCTGCCCAGCTGCCGGGTCCGGCCCCGACCTCGGCCGGGCACGGTTCCTGCCAGGCGGCGCGGTTCCTGCCACCAGGCGCTCAAAGACCTACTCTACGTTGATGTTGACCTTGGCGCTGGCTTTGAAGAATTCAAACCCTGCGGCGAGGGGAGGGAAGGAAACAGGAGAAAGGAGGGAAAGAGAAAGAACAGGAGGAGAAAAATCATGTGTTGGTGACTGAATGTACACACAACGCACAGTCAAACTGTGGAACTCCTTGCCAGAGGATGTTGTGAAGGCCAACGCTATAACGGAGTTCAAAAAAGAACCAGAGAAGTTCATGGAGGACAGGTCCATCGATGGCTATTAGCCAGGATGGGCAGGGATGGTGTCCCTAGCCTCTATTTGCCAGAAGCTGGGAATGGGCAACAGGGGATGAATCACTTGATGATCACCAGTTCTGTTCATTCCCTCTGGGGCACCTGGCATCAGAAGACAGGATGGGCTAGATGGACCCTTGGTCTGACCCAATATGGCCACTCTTACGGTGGATCCAGGAAAAGGATTTGAACCCTTAGCTTTTGGCATGAAACTCCCAGTCCCTTAACACCTGAGCAAACAGAGCAATAACCTAATCCCCCTCTATAACTACCTACAGGTCTCTGGCCTGTGTGATGCAAGATGTCAGACTAGCTGATCACAATGGTCCCTTCTGGCCTTGGCATCTAGGACTAGAGAGGCCAGCAGCAGTAGGACTCAGGCCTAAATTAGGTGCCTACCCACTGCTGATTTTCATGGGAATTTGGTTCTGCCAAATTGTTGCAGTTGGAGGGAAGAAAACCCAAACCAAAAAACAAACACCCGCCCCCTCAAAAAAAAAGAACCCAAAAGAATTTTTAAAAAATAACACATTTAAGTTTTTTTCCTCTCAAAATTTCCTTCAATTGTGTTCTTTAAAATTAAACAAAAGAAGTTAAAAATGTTCCAGTTCAAAACTTCTGCCTCAAGTCGAAACAAAATAGTTTTCAACTTGCTGAACGTTTTGAAAAACGTTGACACCCCCCCCACACACACACACCCCCCCCACCACCACGAAAGCTCATTCCTGGGGTTTTTGGAATTGTCAACAAACGGAAAAATCTGTTCCAGGTTCTCCAGCCGCTGCGGGGCTGGAGTGGAGGGCACCTACCTAGCTCATCTGCCAGCCGCTTGCCATCCTCCGTGGCCACCACTCGGTCGTCTTCCAAGTCACACTGGGCGTTATCCCACGAGTAGGTCTCGATCTGGGTCGCCCTATGGAGCGGGGGTGGGAATTGAACTCGGGCCTTGCTTACAAGCCGTGCCCACCCAGTTGTCAATCACCTTCACCCCACCCCACTCTGACTCCTCCCTCCCTTATAAAAGAGCACGGTTACAAATCCAATGTGTCTTTTATCGCTGGGGACCCCGCACCACCCCGTCTTAAAGCAACATGAGCCCCACACCAGCCAGGAATTTGCACAACATATAGGCTCTTCCATGGGAAGGACTGAACGCATCCTTCCCCCCCAACTCACATTGTTTACTATCCTTTTGAGGTCAGGACTCCTGGGTTCTATCCCCAGCTCTGGGAAGGCTTTGGGGTCTAGTGGTTCGAGCTGTGGGGCTAGGAGTGAGGAGTCCAAGGTTCTATCTATGCTCAGGCTTAACATAAGAACATAAGAAAGGCCGTACCGGGTCAGACCAAAGGTCCATCTAGCCCAGTATCTGTCTACCGACAGTGGCCAATGCCAGGTGCCCCTGAGGGAGTGAACCTAACAGGCAATGATCAAGTGATCTCTCTCCTGCCATCCATCTCCATCCTCTGACGAACAGAGGCTAGGGACACCAATCTTACCCATCCTGGCTAATAGCCATTTATGGACTTAGCCACCATGAATTTATCCAGTCCCCTTTTAAACATTGTTATAGTCCTAGCCTTCACAACCTCCTCAGGTAAGGAGTTCCACAAGTTGACTGTGCGCTGCGTGAAGAAGAACTTCCTTTTATTTGTTTTAAACCTGCTGCCTATTAATTTCATTTGGTGACCCCTAGTTCTTGTATTATGGGAATAAGTAAATAACTTTTCCTTATCCACTTTCTCAACATCACTCATGATTTTATATACCTCTATCATGTCCCCCCTTAGTCTCCTCTTTTCCAAACTGAAGAGTCCTAGCCTCTTTAATCTTTCCTCATATGGGACCCTCTCTAAACCCCTAATCATTTTAGTTGCTCTTTTCTGAACCTTTTCTAGTGCTAGAATATCTTTTTTGAGGTGAGGAGACCACATCTGTACACAGTATTCGAGATGTGGGCGTACCATGGATTTATATAAGGGCAATAATATATTCTCAGTCTTATTTTCTATCCCCTTTTTAATGATTCCTAACATCCTGTTTGCTTTTTTGACCGCCTCTGCACACTGCGTGGACATCTTCAGAGAACTATCCACGATAACTCCAAGATCTTTTTCCTGACTCGTTGTAGCTAAATTAGCCCCCATCATGTTGTATGTATAGTTGGGGTTATTTTTTCCAATGTGCATTACTTTACATTTATCCACATTAAATTTCATTTGCCATTTTGTTGCCCAATCACTTAGTTTTGTGAGATCTTTTTGAAGTTCTTCACAATCTGCTTTGGTCTTAACTATCTTGAGTAGTTTAGTGTCATCTGCAAACTTTGCCACCTCACTGTTTACCCCTTTCTCCAGATCATTTATGAATAAATTGAATAGGATTGGTCCTAGGACTGACCCTTGGGGAACACCACTAGTTACCCCTCTCCATTCTGAGAATTTACCATTAATTCCTACCTGGCCGCCGGGTCCAGCCCCCGACCTCGGCCGGGCGGCGCGGTTCCTGCCCGGCGGCGTGGTTCCTGCCCAGCCGCCGGGTCCGGCCCCGACCTCGGCCGGGCACGGTTCCTGCCCGGCGGCGCGGTTCCTGCCACCAGGCGCTCAAAGACCTGCTCTACGTTGATGTTGACCTTGGCGCTGGCTTTGAAGTATTCAAACCCTGCGGCGAGGGGAGGGAAGGAAAGGGGAGAAAGGAGGGAAAGAGAAAGAACAGGAGGAGAAAAATCATGTGTTGGTGACTGAATGTACACACAACGCACAGTCAAACTGTAGAACTCCTTGCCAGAGGATGCTGTGAAGGCCAACGCTATAACGGAGTTCAAAAAAGAACCAGAGAAGTTCATGGAGGATAGGTCCATCGATGGCTATTAGCCAGGATGGGCAGGAATGGTGTCCCTAGCCTCTGTTTGCCAGAAGCTGGGAATGGGCAACAGGGGATGAATCACTTGATGATCACCAGTTCTGTTCATTCCCTCTGGGGCACCTGGCATCAGAAGACAGGATGGGCTAGATGGACCCTTGGTCTGACCCAATATGGCCACTCTTACGGTGGATCCAGGAAGAGGATTTGAACCCTTAGCCTTTGGCATGAAACTCCTAGTCCCTTAACACCTGAGCAAACAGAGCAAGAACCTAATCCCCCTCTATAACTACCTACAGGTCTCTGGCCTGTGTGATGCAAGATGTCAGACTAGCTGATCACAATGGTCCCTTCTGGCCTTGGCATCTAGGACTACAGAGGCCAGCAGCAGTAGGCCTCAGGCCTAAATTAGGTGCCTACCCACTGCTGATTTTCATGGGAATTTGGTTCTGCCAAATTGTTGCAGCTGGAGGGAAGAAAACCCAAACCAAAAAACAAACACCCGCCCCCTCAAAAAAAAAGAACCCAAAAGAATTTTTAAAAAATAACACATTTAAGTTTTTTTCCTCTCAAAATTTCCCACAACCCACTGACTTTCAGTAATCTGATTCCCTTAGGCTTCTTTGAAAATCCCTGCCTTAGATTATAAGAGATGTACCTAACTAGTGAGGAAGGGAAAGTTAGTAGTGAAATGGTGTTACCAAAATAGTGATATTTCACTTCCTCCAGAGATATTCATGGATGGTTTTATGAATTACACTAATTGTTAAATAGTGGAAAAAGTTCAAGAGAAGACAAACCAAGTTTTAGCCCCTTCCACCCCCCCCCCCAAACAGGATATCCAGTATCTTCTGTTTTACACAAATGACCACCTTCTTTCAGTGGGGAGTGTCTGGCTTGCTGGGGGAGAGGGAATAGTGCTTTATGGGCCAGGGAGGGAAGGGGAGCAAGGCTTAGAAGCTACTGCAAAAGGGGGAGTGAGTCAGCTTTGCAAAACGGACACACTCAGGGACTAGAAAGGCTGGCGAATTCAAAAGGGGCAAGCCTGGCAGAGGAAGCCTCTTTTCCCCAGACCAGGCGGAGCACAACTCACCCTTCCTCCCACTGAGGTGGCAAAATACCAGGTTCGGAAGGACCTCCTGTGGGCATCACACTAGCCACTTCTTTCTAGGGGGGCTGGGAAGGAATTTTTCCCTCACCACCAGATTGGCCTAGGTGGAGTGGGGGTTTTCCCCACCTTCCCCACAGCAGGTTCAGGAAGGGCTTTGTTATGGTGAAGAAGGAAGGGTGTTAGGCTATTATGTCACAACTCATCATGTAAGTGGGGGTGGATGTCCAGGGCTAGTACTACAGGGGGAAGGTATACAGTGACTGGATAAATGGCTTGGTAAAGGACTTAAAAGGGAGGTGTTGGTTAAAGGAATGGAATTGGGGGAGGGGGGGAGAAATCGGGGCGCCTATGACTGGTATGGCAAGGAGCCAACCCCACTTTCTTATAGGCCACCTTAATCCTCATTTGAGAGTGGGGGGAATAGTAAAGTCGCAGGATTGGGTTGGCTGGTGGACCTGGATGGAAAAAAAAGCAGGGCTGGCACAAGCCCGCCAGGTAGCTATTGAATGACCATGAAGTTTCCTGCACGTACACTTATCTGCCCGGTTGTTCCCTACATCTAATAATAAAGTTGTGGCCTGATTAAAACCATACCAAGTGTCTCCTGTCCTTCTTTCGGTATAGCTGTACAATACAGGCTACAATTCTAAGAAGCAGGAGAGGCATAAGAACATTCAACAGCACAGGTCAACAATCTTTCTGGGTGATAATCTGGCAATACTATAGTGAGTGAAATTCTGGCTCATTGAAGTCAATGGGATTTTTTGCCACTGATTTGACTATGTTCAGAAACCATGACGGTAACTTTAGTAAAAGAATGATGATGTCTAGAAGTATCTACTGAGAACAAAATCAATGTTTAAACTAACCTTAATCTGCAGAATGATCAGTTCTTCCATATCGGAAGCTATTAGACAGTTACACATAATATAAATAGCTGGTTAAATTGTAACATAAAACAAACAAGTGAAGCTTATTTGTGTTCATCATCTAAAGAGTTAAGTTCCAAAGGAACAGTTACAGAGAAGTATGCAGGACTACACTGCCATTTTATTGAAAAAAAACCTTGTCTCGTGGTACTAAGTAAAAACTGGAATAGAGGAAAATAAAACTAGAAGACTGGGGGTATTATTTCAATTCTGTATAAACCAAAGCAACAAAAAGATGTAAAAAAAACAAACAAAGACCATTAAAAAAGTTAATTCAGCCACCTATATCAGAAGAAAATTCAGGTCACTTACTTATTTCTAACTGTCGCTGTATCCGTCCTTTGCTGCGTTCTCGAAACTGAGTCTGGATCTTATTGTATTCTGTCATGACCTCCACAAGCTTCCAGGACAATACCAATGCCGGAGGAGGCGGGGCCAGGGCCGTCCCCAGCTATGGGCGGGGCAGAGCAGGGACTACAAAGGGCAGGGCTCTTTGCTCCGGGTGGGGGCATCACGGACGGAGGCAGACACGGACGCCGAGCCGCTTCCGCCCGCCCTCGCTGCCGACTCCGGGGAGGCAGAGGACTCGGCAACCCCCGCGGAGCCGGACCTGCCTGCCGCGGTCTATCCGACCAAGTCGGCGGTTCGTGGACCGGGATACTTACCGGCGCTCCCCTGCCTGAGGGGCGCGCTGTGAACATTTACCGGCGCTCCCCTGCCTGAGGGGTGCGCTGTGAACACTTGCCGATGTTCCCCTGCCTGAGGGGCGCGCTGTGAACATTTACCGGCGCTCCCCTGCCTGAGGGGCGCGCTGTGAACATTTACCGGCGCTCCCCTGCCTGAGGGGCGCGCTGTGAACATTTACCGGCGCTCCCCTGCCTGAGGGGCGCGCTGTGAACACTTGCCGATGCTCCCCTGCCTGAGGGGCGCGCTGTGAACATTTACCGGCGCTCCCCTGCCTGAGGGGCGCGCTGTGAACATTTACCGGCGCTCCCCTGCCTGAGGGGCGCGCTGTGAACACTTGCCGGCGCTCCCCTGCCTGAGGGGCGCGCTGTGGACCTTGCCGGCGCTCCCCTGCCTGAGGGGCGCGCTGTGAACACTTGACGGCGCTCCCCTGCCTGAGGGGCGCGCTGTGACCACTTGCCGGCGCTCCCCTGCCTGAGGGGCGCGCTGTGAACACTTGCCGATGCTCCCCTGCCTGAGGGGCGCGCTGTGAAACCTTGCCGGCGCTCCCCTGCCTGAGGGGCGCGCTGTGGATTTTTCCCGGCCCTCCCCTGCCTGAGGGGCGCGCTGTGGACCTTGCCGGCGCTCCCCTGCCTCAGGGGCGCGCTGTGACCACTTGCCGGCGCTCCCCTGCCTGAGGGGCGCGCTGTGAACCCTTGCCGACGCTCCCCTGCCTGAGGGGCGCGCTGTGAACCCTTGCCGGCGCTCCCCTGCCTGAGGGGCACGCTGTGGACTTTGCCGGCGCTCCCCTGCCTGAGGGGCGCGCTGTGAACACTTGCCGGCACTCCCCTGCCTGAGGGGCGCGCTGTGAACACTTGCCGGCGCTCTCCTGCCTGAGGGGCACGCAGTGGACCTTTGCCCGTGTCCTCTATCTGAGGGGCGTGCCACGGCCCCCGCCGGTTTAACCGCACCCTGAAGGGGATGCTACGACGCTTCCCCCCCCGGGACCTCCGCCAGTGGGACCAACGACTTCCCCCTCTGTTACTAGCAATCCGCGAAGTCCCGCAGGCCTCCACGAAATTCTCGCCCTTCGAGCTCCTCTATGGGCGGCGACCCCGCGGCGTGTTGGACCTCCTGCGGGAAACGTGGGAACACACCCCATCCGCGACGCAGGGTTTCCTTTTTTATTGAAAAAAACCTTGTCTGGTGGTACAAAGTAAAAACTGGAATAGAGGAAAATAAAACTAGAAGACTGGGGGTATTATTTCAATTCTGTATAAACCAAAGCAACAAAAAGATGTAAAAAAAACCAAACAAAGACCATTAAAAAAGTTAATTCAGCCACCTATATCAGAAGAAAATTCAGGTCACTTACTTATTTCTAACTGTCGCTGTATCCGTCCTTTGCTGCGTTCTCGAAACTGAGTCTGGATCTTATTGTATTCTGTCATGACCTCCACAAGCTTCCAGGACAATACCAATGCCGGAGGAGGCGGGGCCAGGGCCGTCCCCAGCTATGGGCGGGGCAGAGCAGGGACTACAAAGGGCAGGGCCCTTTGCTCCGGGGGGGGGCATCACGGACGGAGGCAGACACGGACGCCGAGCCGCTTCCGCCCGCCCTCGCTGCCGACTCCGGGGAGGCAGAGGACCCGGCAACCCCCGCGGAGCCGGACCTGCCTGCCGCGGTCTATCCGACCAAGTCGGCGGTTCGTGGACCGGGATACTTACCGGTGCTCCCCTGCCTGAGGGGCGCGCTGTGAACATTTACCGGCGCTCCCCTGCCTGAGGGGCGCGCTGTGAACATTTACCGGCGCTCCCCTGCCTGAGGGGCGCGCTGTGAACACTTGCCGATGCTCCCCTGCCTGAGGGGCGCGCTGTGAACATTTACCGGCGCTCCCCTGCCTGAGGGGCGCGCTGTGAACATTTACCGGCGCTCCCCTGCCTGAGGGGCGCGCTGTGACCACTTGCCGGCGCTCCCCTGCCTGAGGGGCGCGCTGTGAACACTTGCCGGCGCTCCCCTGCCTGAGGGGCGCGCTGTGGACCTTGCCGGCGCTCCCCTGCCTGAGGGGCGTGCTGTGAACACTTGCCGGCGCTCCCCTGCCTGAGGGGCGCGCTGTGGACCTTGCCGGCGCGCCCCTGCCTGAGGGGCGCGCTGTGACCACTTGCCGGCGCTCCCCTGCCTGAGGGGCGCGCTGTGACCACTTGCCGATGCTCCCCTGCCTGAGGGGCGCGCTGTGAAACCTTGCCGGCGCGCCCCTGCCTGAGGGGCGCGCTGTGGACTTTGCCGGCGCTCCCCTGCCTGAGGGGCGCGCTGTGGACCTTGCCGGCGCTCCCCTGCCTGAGGGGCGCGCTGTGACCACTTGCCGGCGCTCCCCTGCCTGAGGGGCGCGCTGTGAACCCTTGCCTACGCTCCCCTGCCTGAGGGGCGCGCTGTGAACCCTTGCCGGCGCTCCCCTGCCTGAGGGGCACGCTGTGGACTTTGCCGGCGCTCCCCTGCCTGAGGGGCGCGCTGTGGACCTTGCCGGCACTCCCCTGCCTGAGGGGCGCGCTGTGACCACTTGCCGGCGCTCCCCTGCCTGAGGGGCGCGCTGTGAACACTTGCCGATGCTCCCCTGCCTGAGGGGCGCGCTGTGAACACTTGGGTCGGGGGTCTGGGCAGCGTCTGGCAGGAGGGGGCCCCCGGTCCCGGTCGGGGGTCTGGGCAGCGCCTGGCAGGAGGGGGGCCCCCAGTCCCAGTCGGGGCTCTGGGCAGCGCCTGGCAGGAGGGGGCCCCCGGTCCCGGTCGGGGCTCTGGGCAGCGCCTGGCAGGAGGGGGCCCCCGGTCCCGGTCGGGGGTCTGGGCAGCGCCTGGCAGGAGGGGGCCCCCGGGCCCGGTCGGGGGTCTGGGCAGCGCCTGGCAGGAGGGGGCCCCTGGTCGGGGGTCTGGGCAGCGTCTGGCAGGAGGGGGCCCTGGTTGGGGTCCGGGCAGCGCCCAGAGTGCCACGGCCCCTCCCCCTCCTCCCCCCCGTCAGGGAGCCCCAATCTCTGTTGAGACTTCCAGGTGCTCCTGTGAGAGGAATCCTCAGTGGGTGTAAATTGGGGTCACTCCCCCCCCAGCTGAGCGCTTGTGGAAACTCGTGGCCCTTAGTGGGCGCTGCGGGGGGCACTGACCCGTGTTCTGATTTGGAAGATGCCTGGCTGAGTGGCAGGGAAGTCGGTTTCGACTGATGAGGCAGCAGGAAGCAGCCCGGGTGACAGCTCGGAGGCCGGCAGGAAGCAGTCGGCTGCTTCCCAGGCAGGGATCAGCCGCAGGGGAACGGCTGCTCTCCTAAGGCTTGATTCAGGAGGTTCCCCGAGCCAGGGGCACCCTCGGTTCCTGGGTACGCCTCGGGGGCGGCTGCGTGGCTCCAGGGCATTTCACATTGGGTCTGAGGCTCTCTGGGTGACCAGCCTGCCTGGATCTGTGGGTCTGGCTGGGTTCTCATTCACCCACAGCCTCTGCAGCAAGTGTAAAGCGATGGGGTCTGGTTCTACACTCAGCTTCCTTTAAGGGTCCCCTCAAGATTCCCCCATTGCAGGAGGGGTCTCTCTGACCCCCCCCTCCCAAGGGCTATGCACAGGCCCTGCTCCCGGTGTAAGGGGCTGATGGGGGAACGGCCAGCAGGCCCTACACTGTTCTCCGCTTCCTGGGGGCGGAGCAGCAGTAGAGCAGCCCTGAGGCTGCTCTCGCTGCCACCAGGGGCAGGGCCCAGAATACTGGCAAAGGGAGCGTAGAGCCCCAGGGAACGCACGGTCCACGTGCACCATTCACGCGTAGGGGTGGGGATTCCATGTCATGAAACAGGAGCCATTTGGAGAAGGGAAGGGGCGGGGACAGGATGGTGATAACGGCCAGGGCATCGGCCTGGCAGGGCGGCTCCAATCTCTCGCAGAATTGAGCCCTTCCCTCGCTGGGGATTTCTCCGGGTGAGGTGGCTGCCTGCCCCTCCTGGTGCCGGGCACAGATCACGCCGCCCTCGCCACTGGGTGGCGTCTGCACCTGCAGCCGGATGCCCACTTCCACCGGTGTCAGAGTAGAGGGAGGGGCCCTTCCATGCCCCGCCCACAAACTACATTACGCCCACGTGAGCCGCCACCTACAGTGGATGGTGCTGTGGTTCCGGGTCCGATCCTGCTGCCTGCTGGGTCTCTGGGGCTATGATCCGTTCAGTGTGGGGTGGGGGAGCAGCGTGGCCCATGGGCTCAGTTCTTTGATGGAGGGGGGAAATTAAGGGGTGCCCCCTCCCAAACTCCACCCCTGTGTGGCACCAATGTGAACCATGGCTTGCACAAGTGTAGCTAGTCAAGGTGATTAGCTGGCCCCCATCACTGTGGTATCTGGGCGCTTCCCAATCTTTACTGTATGTATCCTCCCAGCCCGCTCTGTGAGGCAGGGCAGCGCTATTGTCCAGATGGGGAAACTGAGGCACGGAGCAGTGACTTGCCCAAGGTCACCCCGGCCGTCTGTGACAGAGCAGGGAAGTGACCTCGTCTTTCCCAAGACAGGCTAGTGCACTAACTACTGAGCCATCCTGCCTCCGTGCACCTCCCAGCCCCCGTTCTCACAGGAGGGACGTTACCGATGGCGGCCTTCAGCCAGCCATCGTGGGGGCATGCACGCCAGCGGCGCCCTTCGTACCCCTGTGCGCGCTCCTCCCAGACCGCCCCTGCGAGGGATTCCCCTTTCTGAGGCTCCCCCACTCCCAGCACAGCTGGCGAGGGTGAAAGCCGAGATCCTGAGGAACGAGCCAGTAGCCCCAGAGAGGCTCCAGGGCAGTGGAGCTGCTGCTTCCTGGGTGCAAGTCGTGCCTACGCTCGGGGTCGCATCGTGGGTCGCTATGCAGGGAGCTAAGATCCTGAGACAGGGTGACCAGACATCTTGATTTTGGGGCCTTTTTCTCATATAGGCTCCTATTACCCCCACCCTCGTCCCAATGTTTCACACTTGCTGTCTGGTCACTGAGATGCTGCAGGGAGTGTACGTCTGAGGCCTTCTCTCGCTGGTGCCGTGTGTCTGGCTAGAAAACGGGCCGAGTATTTCCTTGGTGGCAACAGCATAACGGATGCTAAAGAGGGTCTGTCTCGGAGGCTAAACCCCCCAGGACTCCCCCGAGCTGGGAGGTTCTGGTAGATTTTGTGGCCCAGGGCCGGTTCTAGTCTCTGGCGGGTCTCCACAACGGGGAGCTGAGCTGATGGGGGGGATAATCACCCCCTGGGTGCAACGGGCATTGGTCTGGGCTGATCCGCAAATGTCGGGTGCCTTGCAAGTGTCTCCTTCCCAGAGTGGGGGGCCCCTGGAGCCTCCTGAAAATCCTTGGGGGAGGAAGTTGAAGGGATGCGGGATGAGAATCCATCGGGGGCTGGATAGGCCCCCGCAGAGTTAAAACGTGTCCTGCCCTGAAGACTCTGCCACGTGTCCCTCCAGCCTTCCCCTCCGGTCAGGCTCACCTCTCAGCAGGCAGGAGCCGCAGCCTTGCTGGGATCCCCCCCCACTGTGAACTCCAGCTGCTGGTGCCCCCTTAAAATGCCCCCCCCCGCACACAGCACTTCGATTGGATATGGTATCCTCACTTCTTGTGCGGTGTTGCTCTGCGTTGCGAAACCGCCGCCGTGCTCCACCCCAGAGGCTGCTGCATCTCAGCTCCCGGTGAGGGAACCCTGGATAAACAGTCGCTGTGCCCCACACCACGCCCAGACCCAGTCACTCAGTCCTGGGTGTAGGATCCCTGTCTAAACAACTGCCGCGCCCCACCCCAGAGGCAGCTGCATCAGTGCAGGGTGAGCCATCCCTGTATAAACAGCCACTGTGCCCTACCCCAAGGCGGCTGCATTGTGGCTCTAGGTGAGGGATCCCTATATAAACAGCTGCCACACCCCACCCCAGAGGCAGCTGCATTTCAGCACCAGGTGGGATCCTTGTCTATCATCAACTAGGCGTGGCTAAGCTCTGCCGACATCCTCTTACTACCCGCTGTCATGACAACCCTGCCCCTGCCAGCAGGTGGCTAATTCGAGCTGTGATCACCCCCAGCCCCTTCCTGTCTGGGTTGTGTCTCTGCACTCCCTGCCCCCTGGGTGTCTGTGTGGAAGAGATGACACAGCAGCATCTGCAGGGGAGTAGTAGCCTGCAGTTTCTTAGCCAAGAATAGCCGAGCTCTCCACGTTTGGGGGCCGGGTTTTGGTTGGTTGGGTTTTTTGGGGTTTTCAGCTTGTCTGGCCTGGGTTTCGTTTCCCAGCCGCTGTGCCCACCCCAGAGCTGCCCTGCCATGTTCTGTTGCCTCCAGCATCCCGGGCCCTGCCACTTTAACTCCTTCAAGCGGCTCCCAGTCATGTTCTGGCCCCTCTAGGCTGTGCAGAGGGGGAGGGAAAAGCCCCTGCTAGAATCACCCCTTTGGGCAGGGGCTCTGGGTGAAGCAGCCCCTGTGCCTCACCCCAGAAGTGGCTGCATCTCGTCGCCGGATGAACATCTGCCATTCCCCTCCACCCCTTCTGCGGTGACAGAGGGGTCCCTCACCTGGTAGGGAGATGCAGCTGCCTCTGGGGTGGTGCATTGGGGCTGTTCGTGCAGGGATCCTGCCCCCTCCCAGGGACTGCTTCTCACTCTGAGTCCATGCCGATAGGGCCCTCGATCTCTGTCTGGGGGGCAGGGGGTGTCTTGCTGTTACCGTAATACACATAATAGTGCGAGGTGAGCGGGAAGCAGGATCGTGGGGTGGCCTTGCAGATCGTTGCAGAGAATCTGCGCCGTGCATAAGGGGCGGCACAGCGGTGCATTGGACCGAGGCCAGTCAGCGCCGCCGGGACGTGGTGGGTGACTCGATCACGGGTAAGAAGTGGTACTTCGGGCAAGGATCGGTCAGGCAGGGCTTTAAAGGGGAATCGGCCCCTTCCCCTGGAGTTCCCTGGCTGATGCCAGGTTACGCCAGTGGGGCAGCTGGCCCCAGCAGTTTGTCTTTGCTCTGCCTGGGCTCCCTCTGGTTGTAAATTGCAGGGAGCGGCCCCTGTTGGAGCCATAAATAAACAAGCCCTTCACTTTGCAGAATCAACATTTATAAAGGGCCAGATCCCGGCTGGTGTAAATGGGCCCAGCTGCGCTGGCTCCGGTGGCGCAACGCTGGTCTACACCAGCTGGGGGGCTGGCCTAGAGGCTTCAGGGCCTGATGTGAGATCGGGTGCATGTGTGTAGGGGGTGGGGGGGATACAGGCCGGGGTGGAGGGAGGGACTGTGCAGCTCTCCTAGGGCCGAGTGCCCCCTCCCCGATCCCCTCCCTGTTAGTTCTTGCCCCAGAGTCTCCACCCGGCAGGGCAGAGAGCCCAGGCTGTGAGTCAGGGCCCTGCACCGAGGCTGGTTTGCTCTGGCCGTCGGCACAAGATTCCTGGCTTGCATCTGCCCTGGCCGTGCCCATGCCTTGGCACTGGATGGCTGCATGCCTGCTCCTCGCAGTGCCTCCCCAGCCAGTCACTGCTGCCTGCCGGCCCCTAAGCAATGCCGTCCCTCCCTTGCACTGCTGCGTGCCAGTGCCCATCCAGCGCGTGCCCCTCCGTGGGCTGCTCCATGCCAGTGCCCATCTGCCCTGTCATCCACCCGATACCCCTCCACTCCCTCCCGCATCCCTCCACCCTTCCGTGCCAGCTCCCACCCCCGACACAACCCCGAGGAGAGCGCTACTGTGGGATGTTTCATCGCTCCGGATGGAAAGAGCTCGGTGATGTGTCCCAGTGGCTCTATGATCTCAAGGCTCCCCCTGCCTCAGTTTCCCCCGGCAGCATTGCCTCCACACACAGCAGGATGGAGACAACCTTCCCATGATGCCCCACTAGCATGAAGCCAGGGTATTTGAACAGCAGTGATTGGGCAAGCAATCTACCAATGAGAGCTCTTGCCACCAATCTCCCTCCAACCCATGGCATGCAAATTAGCAGTGGAAGAAGGGCGAGGATTGGTTAAGCTACCTCTGATGTCATAACAGCCCTGCTGAGACTGTTATGATGACAGTTATTACATGCAGCGATTAACAACTTTGCTTAATCACAACCGAATTGCTTCAGGTACAGCCTGCGCACAAGCTCCCAGGATGGTAAGCTCGAGGGGTCTGCGTTATCCAGGGGTTAAGGTCACTGAGGACCCAGTTTGGGATTAATTCTAGCTCCTAAATTAGTTAACCAATTCCCTTGCGAATTCTCAGCCAGTTCACTCTGTCCCGGGAGAGCGAGGACTGTCCGTTTCGGGAGGACGCACTGGGGTTTTTTTCATATGAAATGAAGAGAGTCGGATCCCAGCTTCAAGGGCCAATTATTGTGCTGGGCACGATAGAGACCCTGACCAAAATCAGCACCCCTGGCGCCGGGCGCTGCTCAGACACTTAGCCAGACAGTCCTTGTCCCAAAGAGTTCACTGTCTAAACAAGGGAAGGACAAGAGGAGAAACTGAGGCACAAAAGGGGGAAGTGCCTTGCCCCAGGTCCTTGGCAGAGCTGGGAATAGAGCCCAGCTGCCCTGGGCCTCAGCTGGTGTCCTCTCCATCGCACCACGCGGCGGCTCTAGGAGGGCAGAGCCCAATGGCTGTCAGCACAAGCCGGGGAACCAGAGCGGTTGCTTCACTTGACTGGCCCGGAGCCACAGGGATCCGAACTGGTCGGGCTGGTTGGGTTGGAGGCCCTGGCGAAGAAGCAGCTGGCGTGGGGGCTGCACAGACCCCCCCCCGCCAGGATCGGGCCCCCAGCACGCACTGGGGGCCGTGCAGGCCGCCTCCGGGATCGGGCCCCCCCAGTGCATGCTGGGGGCTGAATACACGTCTGCTGTGGGAGCCGTGAACGTAGCTCCATTGCCTGGTCGTCCTCGGATTACAACTCCCATGAAGCAGCCCGGTAACCCTCCTAGTGAGCAGAGGTGGGGCATCATGGGAGTGGCCGGCCCTGGTGCATCATGGGCGACGTAGTCCACGTGATGACCTGGGCCTCGGGGTAGAACTGGGGTAGGCAGGAGCCACCTGCACTACAGCTCCCCTGAGGCTCTGCGATGGCGTTTGCCAACAGACGTCTCTTGGGCTTCGGGCCTTCTGGTTTGCGGTGGAAAAATCCAGTTTTTCTGCAGGAAGCAGAGGCTTTTCCTCCCCCCCCCAACTCTAACCACTAGACTCCACTCCCCTCCCAGAGCCAGGAGAGAACCCAGGAACCCTGGCTCCCAGCCACTAGACCCCCACTCCCCACCCCTCTGCCTTGCTGATGCCCCCTCTCCGCCCCCCACCAGATGGCCTCTGCCAACGACACCCAGCAGGCCCAGAAAGATGCCGCCAAAAAGAAATTCGACTACATGTTCAAGCTGGTGATCATCGGGAACAGCAGCGTGGGGAAGACGTCCTTCCTGTTCCGCTACGCCAACGACTGCGTGGGCATTGACTTCAAGTTGAAGACGGTCTACTGGAACGAGAAGCGGGTCAAGCTGCAGATCTGGGTGAGCGCTGGGGAGGGAAGCGGGACCCTGGCGGGGAGGGAGGGAGGCCCCAGGGGATCCCAGCGGGACAGTTTCTCTCTTGGGGGCGGGACTGTCTCTTTGTGCTGTGTTTTGTACAGCATCTAGCGCAATGGGGTCCTGGGTCATGGCTGGGACGCCCAATGTTACCGTAATACTGATAGTAGCTGATGAGGATTAGCCATGGTCCAGGCGGCCCCGCGCTTATCGATCAGGGGCCTCGGGCCAGAAGAGATCCAGCACCCTTTATGCTCTGGTGTCGGCACCAGACACTGGGAGGGGAGAGAGAGAGAGAGAGGGAGGCGTCCAACCCATCCTGCTGCCCCTAGCAGGGCAATACTATACCGCAGGTGAATTCCTCCTGACCCGAGCTGGGGATCGGCCTGTGCCCTGAAGCATGAGGGTTGATGGCCCTTTTCCTTTCAATCCTCGCCAGGTGCCGGCCTTTCGGTCCCAGATTCCTGGGACTTCTGGCCCCACGTGGGGCGCGCACCTTTCCCCAGCACCCTGGTCTGTACAGCCCCCCTGCAGCCAGCCCCCAGTCCTGAGCCCCCACTGCCCAGGGGGCGGCGGTTTGGAGGCTTGGCAGTTGGAGAGGCTCTGCCCTGCGTGGTGGGGTGTTGGGCCAGCTCCCCACATGGGGAGTGGATCAGAACTTGGTGGCTCCCAGCACTTGTGTGTAGCAAATGGGTGTGAAATAGGCACACTTCCCCCACACACCCCCCCCACTGGGAGGGGGCTGTTACCGTAATCACTGGAGAGCTGCAACGCTTCCTTTTTAAAACTTCATTTCCTCTTCTGTTGGAGGAAGCCGTTCTGTCCAGTGCTGCGGCCCTACAGGGAAGAGGCCCCACCTCCCGACCCGGAGCCAGCCAGTCCCCTGCCGAGAGTTAGATCAGAGCCAGCACCCTCTGGAAGGGGAAAGGCCCCGTGCCCCATTCCCAGCCCCCTTGAACCAGCCAGTCCCCTGCCCTGGGCCCAGCCCAGAACCAGCGCCCCCTAGAGGGGAAAGGCCTTGTGACCCATTCTGTGGAGAGTGACACTTTTTCAGACTCTCTTTATTTCTTGAATGCAACGTGGCCCCGGCCCCCAGCTGGTGTGATTCAGCTTTGCTCTCTTGGCACCAGGTCACTTTACACCGGCCGGGGATCTGGCCCGTTGGCTCCACTGGCTCTGTGGCCGAGTGGGGGTTGGGCCCACATCAAGCTGAGGCCCCAGTGGCCGCCCCGTCCCACGGTCCCGGCTGGCGGGCCCGGATCAGCACGTTCTTTTCCTGTTATCTCCATGGCCGGCAGCTGCGGCGAAGTCCCTAAGTGCAGCCGGATCCCCCGGTGCTGAGGGTAAACATGCCTCCCCTCCCCACGTGGCAGCTGCAGCTGTCACTGGCTTTCGCGGGGAGGGAGGGGGGTCAGAGTCTCTTTGCTCCTGAAGGCCTCTGGCAGTCACCATTGTAATGGCACCGGCCTGCGTGTGCTTTGGCTCGGGCAGCAGCTGGCGTTACCTTGACTCCGGTAAATGCCGCCGGGCACCATCATGCAAAGGCTCCACCCGAAAAAGATTATTTCCCCCCTGCCCCCAAATCCTCTGGGGTCTCCCCCACCAACCTGGGGACCGAGAGACCCAATCTGTCCCCCTTTTTTTATTCTGTTTTAGCCTGTGGAACTCATTGCCACTGGTTTTTTTCCATGGTGGGAACTTCACCAGCCTCCTAATGCCACCTCTGAACAATGTCTGCCTCCTCATTTACCCTCTGTCAATGCAGTTAGCCTGAGGAACTCACTGCCACAAGAGGCCACTTCTGGAGAAAGGCTGCCTGGCCAGGTGGAGCCCTGCTCTGGGGATTTCTATAAGGCTGAGCGGTCTCTGCACGTGCTGTGGCTTGAATCTTTGCAGGCCGTAACTCCACAGACTCCAGCCGGGAATTTGGCCCAGTTTGGTTTTTTTTCCACTGTAACCTCTTGACCCACTGTGATAGGCGGGAGAGACCCGGAGGAGCAGTGTTGGCAAATGGAAGCCCTCTCTGGGCACTGACCTGACCACTAGGAGGGATGGGTGATTTAGATCAGGGGCACGTGTAGGAGCGACATTACGGTAGCAGGTGGTTAACCCTTTGGCTTGGCTTCGCTGGAGTCACTCCCCTGCTTAATTAGATCTGAAGCTCTTTGGGGCAGGGTCCATCTGTTTGTTCTGCGGATGTACAGCACCTGGCGCGTGGGTTCCTGGGCCGCGACGCTGAGGCGCTACCACAATCCGCCTCATAAATAAGTATTTACGCCTGTGCTTTGCTTTATGGGGACACAGCTGAATGGAGAGGGGCTCATTGAAATGAGGATGGACAGATGCCTTCCTGCCACCTCCCAAAAGGATCCGTGGAAGTGTCTCTGCATCTCTGCAGACTCTGCCTGACCCTCCGAAAAAGAGAGAGGTCAATAAATAGGTGTATTATGATAGCACTTAGCAGCCCCAGTGATAGCCCAGGACTCCACTGCGCTGGGGGCTTTACATTATTAGGTGTATTATGGTAGTGCCTAAGAGTCCAGTCATGGCCCAAGACCCCATAGGGCCAAGCACGATACATTATTTATTAGGTGGATTACGGTAACACCCAGTAGCCCCAGCCATGGATTGGGACCCAATTATGGTAGGTGCCATACATTATTTGTTAGGTGTATTACGGTAGGACCTAGGCGCCCCAGTCGTGTGGCCCGTAACTCCATTGCGCTGGATGCTGTACATTATTAGGTATATTACGGTAGCACCTAGGAGTCCCAGCCATGGCTCAGAACCCCATTGTGCTGGGCGCTGTACATTATTAGGTGTATTACAGTAGCACCTAGCCCCCCGCCCCAGCCATGGCTCAGAACCCCATTGCGCTGGGCGCTGTACATTATTAGGTGTATTACGGTAGCACCTAGGGCCCACCCCCTCACAGCCATGGCTCAGAGCCCCATTGCGCTGGGCGCTGCATGAACACAGAACAAAAAGACAGTCCCTGCCCCAGGGTGCTGATCCTCTAAATTCAACTAATTTAACAGAGACTAGTTTAAGGCCTAGCTTTGATCCCATCACCTAGCAGTGAGTTCCACAGGCTAAAACCTGTGATGTCCTCCCATCAGCTGTAAGGCCGGCTCTCCATTCCAGACACCCGCCGCCGGCAGACTCTGCTAGTCAGTGCCGTGTAGACGGGTGAGGTCTGGCCGACCCAGCAGAACCCCTACTGGAGATGCGGTTATAGCAGCCGAGCGTTGCTTTTGCTGGGCGTGGTGATTTTGGTGGGGTGGGGTGGAATGAGCGATCCTGGTGGAGCGCCGCCTGCCCAAACAAAAACAAAAACAAACCCGGAGTGCCGCCCCCTCCCAAGGTGCCGCCCCAAGCACGTGCTTGGTAGGCTGGTGCCTGGAGCCGGCCCTGGAATGGAGACACCAGGGTATTTAAACAGCAGTGATTGCGCAAGCAATCTACCAATGAGAACTCTTGCCGCCAATCTCCCTCCAACCCATCCAGCATCCCTGTAGTCCTGCCTTCCGCAGCGGGCTGACTAGGATCCCACCCGGTCTCTTCCCTATCCCGCACCCCTCCACGAGTCCCCTCCTTGCCCACCCCGTCCAGGCAAGCCGCCCACGCTTCGCTCTGTCTCCACACGGCAGAAAGGGGATCCTCCGGCTCGCCGGTGTTTTATTTTTAACAGCAGCCCGTTCAAATTTCCATTCCGCCCCCTTAGTAATAGATTTTTTTTTTAATTACACGCAAACAGTGCGTCTTACGTGCCTCTGAGCTGTCATGGAAACGAGCCCCAGTTCCTGGTACCAGCCTGACACTTCCAGGCCTTTTAATGAAAAGATCCGTCTGTCACGGCCCTCTGGGTGCTCTCTGGGCTCCACAGTAACAGGCCCATCTCTGGTCTCCTCCTGCTCCCGAGAGTAGATAAGAGCCGTACAAGGCCAAGCAGATAGCAGGCAGCTGACATTTCTCACCTTCCCACAATGCACCGCTTCACAGCCCCTAACTGAAGCAGCCCTGCGGACACCTGGAGAGAGATGGGCCCTGCCCCAGGGAGCTTGCAGTCCAAAGAAAGGGTTATCCCTTGTTTTACAGATGGGGAAACTGAGGCACGGGGTGGCGGGAGTCTCTGGCAGGAAGTGAGGGGGAGCATTAACCCCCAAGCCTCCCGCAGCGCTGCCTCCGGGTTGAAATCTTCCCCTGTGCCGCTGGGGATCTTGCAAAGAAGCAGCTCTTATTTGTGTGTGTTGTGGGGACGGGATTGTTTAAAGGACACCACAGTGCGGGAGAGATACCGGACGATCTCAAGGGCTTATTACCGAGGAGCCATGGGCTTTCTGTTAATATACGACATCGCCAACCAGGATTCCTTCAATGCCGTGCAGGACTGGTAAGAGACCCCCTGTTCCCTTGCGTTGTACCATGAGAGCCAGTCGTGTCCAGGGCTGAGTGACGATACAGGCACTGGGGGCCCCTGTTTAGGGCCCCTGGCTCCCTGAGGGTCACAGGGATTGAGGTCAAGATCTCCGTGGGGGAAAATGAGCTCTCTGACTGGTGCTGGTGGTGAAGAAAAGCTTGAGCCGAGCAAAACGGACGTCTGCCTGAGTCTGCCGAGAGCCTGAGTTGATAGCTCAAAAGAGCGCGGAGTTGTCTGTTGCAGCGACCCTGCCTGAGTCTGCCGAGAGCCTGAGCCCGTCCGCCTGAGGGGGGCAGCTGCGCTGCATGTAACTGATGCAGCCAAGCTGCCTGCATCTGCAGAAAGCAAACTGTGTGTGAGAGTGGGGGAGGGAATATGGGCCCCTCAATCCCTCCTGCCCTGGGAAGGGCCCTGACTCCATTGGAAACTCTTGATAAGGTTGCAGCGCTCATGTTCCTTAAAGACACGGCGTCGTTGGGAGGGGGCCCATCCGTAAAGACTCACTGGATTTTTAAGATCTTTTATGGGGGGCAGGGCAGTGTTGGGGATGGAAGAGGCAGGTCACTGCACTGAACTATGGGGAAAACCGGGGCGGGGTCGACCTCAGAGATGGGGCTCTCCCCCCCCCCCGACTTTTTCACTGCTCCTTATTCCTGGCTTCACCCCTCTCTGGGGTCTGTTTGTCATCACCCCCAGTGCCCAGCTGCAGCCTCCCGCAGGGAGAGGCAGAAATCTGCTGGGGCCACCCATGAGTCAGATTGACAGTGAGTCACCGGGTTTAGGGAGGAGGAGTCAGGCTGTCCGAGGCGGATGCTGCAGCTCGGAGCCCCTGAGCTGCCTCGGGCCAGGCTGAATGGGGAAGGGGTTTAGCCCAGGGATATAGTGGAAGCCAGGACTCCTGGGTCCTCTCCCTTGCTCTGGAAGGAGGGTGGGGTCTAGTGGTTAGAGCAGGGGGCTTGGGAGTCAGGACTCCGAGGTTCTGTTCTGGGAGGGGAGCCCTCGGACAGCTGCTTTCACTCACGCAAAGCCCACTGGGTGCCATTTCTTCCTGGGACTGTGTTTAATGCCGCTGAACACTGACGGATGCACTTTCCCTCTAAAGATCTCCGAGTGCTTTACAAACAGGGGTTGGTATTTATTGTTATTATTTTGATCCCTTGTTCACAGAAGGGGAAACTGAGGCACAAGGTAGCAGAGACACCCAAAGTAGTCATCTTTTCCACCCCTTCCTCTCTACCCACTAGGCCCCTCTGCCCTCCTAAGCCTGGGCATAGATAGAACTTCAGACTCCTCACTCCCAGCCCCACAGCTCAAACACTAGACCCCCAAAGCTCTCCCAGAGCTGGGGATAGAGCCCAGGAGTCCTGACCTCAAAAGGATAGTAAACAATGTGAGTTGGGGCGTTCAGTCCTTCCCGTGGAAGAGCCTGTCATAGGTCTCACCCCCACTTAGAGCTGTTGGGTTCCAAAATGGGGACCTGCATGGACTCCCCTAAACTAAAATCCTAGTTTAGATCTGGTAAAAGCTGCCACCACCCAATAATGTACGTGTATTGGGACACAGTCCTTCCCCAAAATCCTTGGGGATCCCAAGAGCCCCAAATCCATGGAGTTCTTACACCTAGGAGAAATAAACCATTCCCCCCTGCTTCCTCCCCCCTCCCTTTTCCTAGGAGAGATATCGGGATCCAACTACAGAGGGATGCCTCCTCCTCTCTCCTCCCCTTTCCCTGAGAATTCACCCAAGGAAAGATCAACCAAGTCCTTAACAGAAAAGATTTATTAAAAAATAAAAAAAAAATCTCTGTAATACCAAGATGGAACAATACACAGGGTCTAAACTTATCAATCTCTGGAGAGAATTCCCCCTCCCTTCTTTCTCAGTAAAAGCAATAACAGTACAGAATTAAAGAAATTCTATAGCAAAACACAAAATTGCAAATACAGAAATAAAAGTATAAGAATACTAGTTCCTTGCTAATACTCACTAGCTTGAATAGAAGAATTTATTGCAGAAACCTGGGAGGACTTGATTAAGATGTCTGTACTCCCTTAACTCCCAAGAGAGACTCTCTAAAACAAAGAACAGAAAAAAAACTTCCCTCCACAGGGATTTGAAAATATCTTGTCCCTGATTGGTCCTCTGGTCAGGTGTTCACAGGTACTGCTTGTTAACCCTTTACAGGTAGAAAAAACCCTTAACCCTTAACTAACTGTTTATGACAGAGCCTATATGTTGTGCAAATTCCTGGCTGGTGTGGGGCTCATGTTGCTTTAAGACGGGGTGGGGCGGGGTCCCCAGCGATAAAATACACATTGGATTTGTAACCCTGCTCTTTTATAAGGAAAGGAGGAGTCAGAGTGGGGTGGGGTGAAGGTGATTGACAGCTGGGTGGGCACGGCTTGTAAGCAAGGCCCGAGTTCAATTCCCACCCCCGCTCCATAGGGCAACCCAGATCAAGACCTACTCGTGGGATAACGCCCAGGTGATCCTGGTGGGGAACAAATGTGACCTGGAGAACGACCGAGTGGTGGCCACGGAGGATGGCAAGCGGCTGGCAGATGAGCTAGGTAGGTGCCCTCCACTCCAGCCCCGCAGCGCCTGGAGAACCTGGAACAGATTTTTCTGTTTGGCGACAATTCCAAAAACCCCAGGAATGAACATTCGTGGTGGTGGGTGTCAATGTTTTTCAAAACGTTCAGCATGTTGAAAACTATTTTGTTTCAACTTGAGGCAGAAGTTTTGAACTGGAGCATTTTTAACATCTTTTGTTTAATTTTAAAGAACACAATTGAAGGAAATTTTGAGAGGAAAAAAACTTAAATGTGTTATTTTTAAAAAAATTCTTTTTTTGTTGGTTTATTTTTTTGGGAGGGGGGTTGTTTTTTGGTTTGGGTTTTCTTCCCCTCCAACTGCAACAATTTGGCAGAACCAAATTCCCATGAAAATCAGCAGTCGGTAGGCACCTAATTTAGGCCTGAGGCCTCAGGCACTTGGCTAACGTTTTATTTGCAATCACAAACTTCTCCATGAACAGAAGGGGCCTCTCCCAATCATCTCGCTGCCCTTAAAACTCTTGTTTTTTGTGTCACCTCGCCCCCTAGTGGCCAACGTCAACAGATAAAAGTCCTATTGCTGCTGGCCTCTATAGTCCTAGATTCCAAGGCCAGAAGGGACCATTGTGATCAGCTAGTCTGACATCTTGCATCACACAGGCCAGAGACCTGTAGGTAGTTATAGAGGGGGATCGGGTTATTGCTCCGTTAGCTCAGGTATTAAGGGACTGGGAGTTTCATGCCAAAGGCTAAGGGTTCAAATCCTCCTCCTGGATCCACCGCAAGAATGGCCATATTATGTCAGACCAAGGGTTCATCTAGCCCATCCTGTCTTCTGATGCCAGGTGCCTCAGAAGGAATGAACAGAACAGGTGATCATCAAGTGATTCATCCCCTGTTGCCCATTCCCAGCTTCTGGCAAACAGAGGCTAGGGACACCATCCCTGCCCATCCTGGCTAATAGCCATCGATGGACCTATCCTCCATGAACTTCTCTGGTTCTTTTTTGAACTCCGTTATAGCGTTGGCCTTCACAACATCCTCTGGCAAGGAGTTCCACAGATTGACTGTGCGTTGTGTGTACTTTCAGTCACCAACACACGATTTTTCTCCTTCTCCTCTTCTTTCTCTTTCCCTCTTTTCTCTCCCTTCCTTCCCTCCCCTTCCCACAGGGTTTGAATTCTTCGAAGCCAGCGCCAAGGACAACATAAACATCAAGCAGGTCTTTGAGCGCCTGGTGGACAATATCTGCAAGAAGGTGAATGAGAGCCTGGCCACCAACTCCATCCTCATCGGCAACAGCAAGAGACTCCGCCCCCGCAGTCCAGCCGCTGCTCCTCCTAGATAAGACTCCACCCACCTCCGCTCCTCTCTTTCTGCCCCTCTCCCCCCCCGCCCCAGCGATCACATTGTTGTCATAAATAAATAGGATGGAACGTTATGAGGAGAGGCAGATCTCTTGGGCTGGTGTCCCACTGTTTCTCTATTTGACAACAATGCAATGGATTCATTTTCCCTTTCCTTATCCCCAAGCCAGGGTTCTTCTGTCCCAGCAACCACGGCCAGTGGAGGGATGAGGAACATGAGCCCATCCACCGGACCTCAGAGGTGGTGCGGCAGGGGCAGGCCCAGGCCCCCCACCGCTGACGCAAATTGGCCTGACTTCCGTTGACTTCGATGGCGCTGACGTGGATGCTACGGATCCAACGGGGGTCTGATGCCTCAGCAGCTGCACAGTCTCTTGGGCGTGCGTCTATTAACCAAGCCCTAGGTGCAGCTTTGCAGAAGGCTGGGGCATCGAACCCCCACGTAGATCTGTGACAACTGCTCTGTGTTTGTAAGATGGGGAGGGGTGTCGGGGGAGATGTGGGGAGGTTTCCTGTGCAGGGCTTGCTGCAGGATCCTCATGCTGGAAAACAGGTGTTGGGGGAGGGGGAAGATCCATTTTCATCTCAATTTTCCACTGAACATTTCAGGCTTTTCCCAGTGAAAATTCGTGTCCTGACCATCTTTGACCAAAAATCGGAGCTACTTTTTCTGAAATGCCTCCTGGATGTTGTAGTTCAGGTGCCTTGTGCTCCTGTTCTCTTCTGTAGAGTGGGCGTCTTGGTCAGACTACATCTCCCATGATGCACCATGCTCTCTCCGCTGGGAGGGGGGGTTTGCATCATGGGAGACATAGTCCAACTAAGGAACCCGGCTCATAGGGGAGAATGGAAGCTTGAGGCCACTGAACTACAACTCCCATGAGGCACCACAGCAGCATTTCCAAATCTACTCAACCCCAACTGACTTTCCCATAGAGTTGCACACCCTGTAAATGGCCAGGGGCGCTCCCGCACTCTGGTGCATTTGTTTGCACTAGTGTCGAAGGCTCCCATGGCGGGGTTGCAGGGAGCCTTCGACACTAGCACAAACAAATAACACAAAGCACCCGAGAGTTGGGCCAAGGATCCCGGGCCTGATTTCCCGTTGCACTGAGCCTTGTACGGTGATTTATTTACACGAGGATGTGAGGCGTTAAAATCAATTCTAATCTGATTTGCACTGTAGCCTGGTTGTTGTGGTGAAGTGATGACCCGGACCACTGTGTGTCATAGTCCCTGTAGAACTAACAGCTGAGGGAGAGTCCCTGATAGCTCGAGCAATAGGGGCCCCTGTGTTATGAGGGTGATGGTCTGGTTCCAGCCATACTGCTACAGAGATGCACATGCAGAGCTTTAGTGATTTGCTCCAGTGTGTTGGTGAGGAGGGAGCCCGTGTGTCGGAGAGGAGGGAGTTCCCCACTCGCCCACAGGCACTGGCTCCTGCAGGCCCCGGAGCTCCAGGCTGGCCCTTCTGTGGCACCCCATCCTCATAGTGCCTCAGAATGAACCTACCCCAAGGCAGGTCAGGGTCATTCTCCACTATTTTGCAGACTGGGGGAAACTGAGGCACAGAGCAATTAAAGCAATGCAACCCAAGAAGTCTGTGCTAGAGGCAGGACTTGAACCCTTTTTGATCTTAGACAGGAGTGTGGATGATCCAGGTGGGAGTTACCCTGGTCAAATCTGTGCCCTGTAGGATTCAGCATAATCTTGGGAGCCAGTGCAAGTGGAGATCTCTTGTTGCCATGGTTCTCTGAACCCCAATGGCACCCTAAGGATCCACCCCCAATTGCTGGACTGACTCAGCAGCCAGCGCTCTGGCTTGCTCCTCGCTGCGTGAAACTGTGTAACTGGCTGGAATACCCCCGGGCGTCACACTGCCCCCTGCTGGCAGGAATCCCAGCCCTGCTACCCGTGACAGGGCCTCGGCGCAGGCTACACCTCTAGAGAGACAGCCCCTGCATGGAAGAGCTCCCCAGCTAAACAAGGGCGAAAGGAGGGCTTGCTCTGAGGAAACTGAGGCCCAGCTGGCCTGAGCAGTTCAAGGGCTGGTAGGGAATCTGGAGGCAGAGGCACGGCCATGGGGCTGCAATGCTCTGCCCTGGGAGCTGGGAGAGGCCCAGCTGCTCGGGTCCCTGGTGCCTGTGGCTCCTGCCCGTCAGGGGGCCTGGCTGATGTGGTGCATGGAGCTCTCCCAGCCCCCCGCCCCCCATTAAAATCCCCCCAGCTCCCTCTGGCGACAGAACAAGGAGGAAAGTTTAGAAAACTTTATTAGCTCTTTTTCCCTTTGAAGTGGCAGCCCCCCGGGCGCAGAGTCGGGCCTGCCAGCCAGCCCTGCAGCCAGCCCGTCGGCGGGGGCGGGGCAGCGCCAGGCCCTGCCGAGATGGGGCGAGCGTCGTGCTGTTCCCACCGGGTACTGGTCACCATGCAAGGCACCATGGAGCTCCATCTCGGGGTCAGGCGTCCTCGGCTCCAAGGGGAAAGGCTAGGATGGCGAAACTCGAACTCGGCCCTTCCACAGGGCCGGGGTGCTCACAGCGCCTCCTGCTGGAGAGGGACCACTTGCCCCTTGGGAAGCCTGTTTGCCCCACACTGGAGGAGGGCTGTTATTCTTCTGCCCCATACTGGGAGGGGCTGTTTCTGCCCCTGTCCAAGAACCTGCCTCTGCCCCCTACTGTCTCCTTAACCCTTTGTCCCTCTCATCACACGAACCTCGAGCAGGGAAGGGGGGAATTAAATAAGATTAAAACAATAATAATAAACTTCAAACAATGCCAGGAGTTTGCAGTGTCCTGTCCCCGCCCACCACCCCCCGTGGGCGCCTTCCCCACCCGTGTCACAACTTCCCCAGTCCTCAGCTGCTCAGCACCTGCTCTTACCTTCTGGGACCAGGCCCCTCCCCGCAGCCTGCCCATACACAGCCCCATGCTCTCAGTGGAGGGAGGGGGAATCCTTCCTGCCCCCCACCCCCCCAGCACTCTTCACATATTGCCTGGGGGGGGCAAGTCTCTCTGTTGCCCTCTAGTGGTCAGACTTTGTATAGCGGCTCAGGAGTCAGCTACTGTGAGTCTGGTCTTTTGGGTTAGTTAGCAGAGGCGCCTGCTTTTTGAATCCATAGGTCCCAGGTTTGGTCCCAGCCAATGACCCAGCTGGGGGGGGTTCCACCCAGACGTCCGTTCTGGTTTTACTGGGGGAGCTCACCACACTGATCCCCCCCCTCAACATAAATCAATCCCACACCCCACTCAATCCCTGGGCCTCTGGCTACCAGAGGTGGAAACTGGACAACAGGCAGTGCTCAATTTGTGCCAGGGTTTGGCAGTTCATAGCCCCGGCACCTCTGGGCCTGGCCGTTCAGAGCCCGGCACCATGGGGCTTGCTGCATCCATTATGAAAGATTAAAAAAAAAAAAATTGCTTGCGCGCCGGCTCCTCTTTCATCACAAATTAAGCTCTGAGGCCAGGGGCTGGCTCACTCGCTAATCACTCGGGTCTGTTCGTTCCCTCTGAAGCTCCTGGCACCGGCCACTGTCGGAAGACAGGACACCGGGCTGGACGGACCATAGGGCTGACCCTGTCTGGGCCGTTCTTCTGGTCTTCTCTAGGGTCCCCCTTCCCCCGGGGAGTCCAGGACACCCTCACAGGACGTAAGGGTTCTGTAACCCCCCACGGCCCTGGCTCGGAGCTGGTGTCAGGAGCAGGGCAGGTCGGCTAAGGATTGATGTGGAAAAACAGGGCCGCCCAGAGGGGGCGGGGCGGGTAAATGCCCCGGCCCCGCAGGGGCCCTGCGAGCCCTGGCCCGGCGGCGGTCCGGCTCTTCGGCCGGCATTTCGGCAGTGGGGGGCCCTTCAGTGCTGCCGAACACATGGAGCGACCGAAGGGCCCCCCATCGCCGAAATACCGCCAGAGACCCGGACCGCCGCCGGGTGAGTACAAGCACCGCAGCTCCCCCGCTTTGCCCAGGCCCCCTGAATCCTCTGGGCGGCCCCGTGGAAAAATGTCTGTGGCCAAGGTCTGGGCAGGCGGGGGTGTGTGTGTGTGTGTGTGTGCTAGAGGGTCGAGATGGTGACTGATGCGGCCGTAGTGACGGGGTGGAGCCGGGAAGAGATTGTGGCTTGGAACCTGGGGAAAGGATCCAGGCGGATCCCAACGGAGCCGGTGCAAAGAAGCGGCCGGGGAGCCCGCAGGCAGGCGCCGTAACAAATACCCCGACGCAAAATCGTAAGGCAAGAATATTAGCCCTTGCGGCTCCTGCCTGTGGGATCCACCCTCCCCGGTGTGTGTGTGGGGGGGGGCAATCCCCTGCCTCGGTACCTGAGGGGTGGGGCCTCCACATGGGCCATAGAAAACGAGGCAGAGTCCGTAACGGGCCCAAGTTAAAACCATCCCCGTGCAAGAGGCCGAAACCTTCCGTGTGTGTGGCTCAGGGCGCCACTAGGGGAGCTGAAGGGGGGGGGTGCTGCCCCCTACTGGGTGGAATTTCACATGCTCAAGTATGTATATGGGGGGGGCAGTGCGCATGCAGCGGGGTGAGGCTGCCCCCTGCAGGTTAGAATGGCACCTCTGCCCAAGGTTGGGGGAGGGGGAAGCATTGTGTGTGTGTGTGTGTATAACACTGCCCCCTGCTGGATGGACAGTCACTCCTACATGCTGGGAGGGGCGGGGGGCCCACTGGGACTGTATAATGCTGCCCTCTGCTGGATGGGATATGTCAGAGCGGCTCGTTGAAGGGTGTGTGTGTGTGTGTGTGTGTGTGTAGAGAGGGGTGGGGGTAGGGGGGCTGTTGTGTGCATGTCATGCTGCCCCCTGCTGGATGGGACATGTCAGAGCGACTGGTTTGTGCATGCACAGCACTGCCCCCTGCTGGGTGGAATTTCACACCCATCTGCCCAGGCAACGTTACCCTGGGGTAACCCACAGGCTGGCCTTGGCGACACTGGGGCCACGAGCCTTTGCCGCATCCCACCCCCTCTGGCCAGCGGGCGTGGTGTGGCTCACCCTGCGTCCCACCCCCCAGCGGGGCCGCGCCCTGCCCCAACCACGGCCCCAGGTGCCGGGAGGCCAGTGGGTCTCCCATGCTGCGCAGGGGGAGATCCACTCGGTGTGTGGAGGGGGAGACCTCTGAAGCTGCCTGGCTTCCCCTGGTTGGGGGAAGAGGCGACCAGTGCCAGGTCTCCCCTGCCTAGGCGGGGGCAGAAGGACAGTGGGTGGCAATGGAGGAAGAACTTGGGCTAGCCCTGATTTCAAAGTAGCCCCCCAGGCAAGTCACACGTGGCCTCCCCGTTTCGCAAGCTCCATGCACAAGCACGTGGGTTTTAGGCTGCCCTTGGGGGATCCGGTGCAGTACCTGGGCTGGGGGGAGCTGCAGCGCTTCCAGCTGGGCTCTGGTAAGGCTCCTTGGGGGGTGACCCTCTCCACAGGAGGGGACCCCCCGTGGGATCCAGTGGCGTCACTGTGTTGGGGAGCCCTTCTAGAAGGATTCCCCCTAGAGTCCTGTATCATTGTGGATGTGGGGGGGGGGAGAGTGGCTAGTGGACGACTCTCCGCTGGGATCCAGTGTTGGTGCTGATTGGAGGGATTCTCCTGTGGGATCCAGTGTCAGTGCTGAGTCAGGGGCTGCTGATAGGAGGAGGCTCCCCCGGAATCCAGTGTCGGTGCTGAGTAAAGGCCTGCTGATTGGAGGGATTCTCCCGTGGGATCCAGTGTCAGTGCTGGTTGGAGGAGTCTCCACTGGGATCCACTGACAGGGCTGTGTCAGCGAGTGCTTGGGGGGCAGCAAAGCCCCCGGTGCAGGAAACATGCCATGCCCCAGGCCGTAGCATGCAGGGAACGGGGCGTACATGTGTCATGCGCTTCCAGGAGCGACGCCCCCCGCAGCAGACCTGCGGGGGGGTGGTTGGAAGCCGAGCTTGTCAAGCCTCAAACTAAATTTAGTCAAACCCTGAACTTTGTATTAATCCTCCCCAGAAACGCTCCGGGTCTGCTCCTAGCCCACACCCCCTGGCAAAGGGTGCCCCTAGCAGACATGCTCTGCATGGCAGAGTTGGGGTGAGGGGTTCCCCTTTCCGGTCACGCTCAGAGCCAACACCTCAGGGTTGCTCCAGGGTTTGGTCCCCTGGACCGGCTCAGGCCTGCTGCATCGGGGCAGGTGTGTGTGTCGGGGGGCTCCAGCTGAGATCTCTCAGCGTCCCTCTTAACGCTCCTGGATCCGGAGCCGCCCCCCGGCCCCGATCCTGCTCCGCCAGCCTCCAAAGCGCAGCGAGGGGGCGGGGAGCAAGCGGTGGGCCAGGGGCATCCGGGCCCCGCCGGGCCGGCGGGTTCATCTGGACGTCACGCCCAGCACCTGCTTCATGTTCTCGTAGACCACGTAGCTGATGCTGACGGCCGGGATCACTTTCATGAAGTTGGGGGCGATGCCCCGGTACAGGCCCAGGACCCCCTCCCGCGACAGGATGTGCTTGAAGAGACCCAGCATGGTTGGCTGCGGGGCGCCCTCGATGGAGGCTGGGGGGAGAAGGGGTCCCGGTCAGGTCCTGCCACTCACTGTCACGTCCACCTGACCACCCCCCCCCAAGCTTTTAGGGAGCTTTGCCCCAGACCTGCTCCCAGCCCCCCATGCAGCAGGGACTCGGGACCATTGCCAGAGTATGCCCTGCTGCTGCTATTCTCTGCTCCCCGGGGCCCACGGGGCGAAGCATGAGTTAGAGCAGCCCCGAGGCTGCTCTTGTTGACGCAGGGAGCCAGGCAGAGGGCCTCAAACATGGCGACTGCATTGCGCAGCAGCTGGGACGCAGCCACGCAGCAAAGGGATGGCTTGCCCCGCATGGAAATGCAGCTGCCTCTGGGGTGAGGCACCTGGGCACGGCCATGCTGCACGGGGACGGCTCGTCCTAGTGCTGCCGCTGACCTGCATTAAACTCCCACTTGCCCCTTGCCCCACGGATCTGCCCCCAGGCGCTGGTCCAGGCAAAGTGCTGTGGGGAGAGCGACGAGTGCTGAGCACCTGCCGTGCACTGGGAGGAAGAACCCGTCGCTCCAGTAGCCAAGGCCCCAGGCCAGAAAGCAGGGAGCTGGTCCCACAACCACCCTGGCTACCTGGTCTGTTGGCCCATGGGGATTGGACCACCGGTTCTCCTAGCCCATAATGCACCCGGGTCAGCCGTGCAACTCATGGGTCCTGCCCTGGGATGCAGAAATCTCCTCTGCTTTGGGAGTCCTCAGGCCATGCCCATCTCCGGGGTATCTGGGCCACTGCCCCAGCCCCCCAAAGGCATCCCTCACTCAGTGCATGTCCCCCGGTCTCACCTTGGGCTTGCATCCGGGTCCTCACCAAGGCCAGGGGGTAGCTGGCTATCTGCCCGCAGGTGCTGGATATCGTCCCGCAGGCCAGGAGCACCAGGATGCCGGGGTCTGCTGTGTTCCTGCTGTATTTCTGAAGCCACATGTTCTTCAGCGTCTGCAGGGGGGAGGAGAGGAGAGCTGATGAGGGGGTGGATGGATGCCGGGGCGGCGGGGCTACAGCAGAGGGATGGGAGTTGCCAGGGATGGGGGGGCTGCAGGGGGATTGCAAGTGAGGATTCCCGGGTTCCACCCCCAGCTCTGGGAGGGGAGTGGTGTCTAGGGATTAGAGCGGGGGTGGCTGGGCGCCAGGACTCCTGGGTTCCATCCCTAGCTCTGGGAGGGGCGTGGGGTCTAGTAGTTAGAGCACACGGGGGGGGGGGGCTGGGCGCCGGGACTCCTGGGTTCCACCCCTAGCTCTGCGAGGGGTGTGGGGTCTAGTGGTTAGAGCAGGGAGGTGGGGGCTGGAAGTCAGGACTCCAGCATGTGCCCATTCTCAGCTCTCAGACCCCTATACCCAATGGTGTGGGAGGAGCCTATCGGCAAACAGGCTCCACCCCCACCACCTCATTTGCAGGCCTGTGCACCCATGGGCCCTGACCTCGTAGATAGCCAGGTCGATGCCGGCGTAGGGGATGATGCCCAGCACATTTGGCAGGTAGCCCTTGTAAAAGGCCCGGATTCCCTCCTTCTGCAGGATCTTCTTAGCGCAGTCAGCCACCCCCGAGTACTGACCCGTCTTCCGCAGGGTCAGCCGGGTCTTCAGCACCTGCGGGAACGGATTCATTCAGGATCGTGAGAATGGCGAGGGGCCCTTGCCCGCCACTCAAAGGCAGCTGCCTCTGGGGTGGGGCAGAGCCACGGGCTAGCAGCGTAGCAATGGCTCAGCCGGTACTGAAAAGCAGCCACCTCTGGGGTGGGGCACGACCCCTGACTAGCAGCCGCATAGCACGGGCACACCCAATACTGAAATGCAGCTATCCCTGGGGTGGGGCAGAAAACCTGTTTGACAGAGCAGCTTATGACTGAAATAAGGAATCACTGGAAGGACCGAGGGAGAGAGAACGGCATTTCTTGAGTTGGGATTTGGCCTGGGCACTGGTGCTAATGTACCGATAGCTATTCCTAGAAGGAGTTTCCAGGGCTCTTTAATGATCATGAGGTCGTACAGCTCATGTGAAAGGCACTTTTCCCTGGGGCATCATGCTGGGTATTGGGGCCAGCCCTGATTGCGAGGGGAGAGCGCCCCCTCCTGAGCCCCCTACCCTGCAGCACAGCGCCCCCTAGTGTGGCACTGACTGTGAGGAGAGAGCGCCCCCTGCTGGGACCCTGCCACCACCTAGTGCCACATCTGGATCAGCCCTGGCTCAGAGCACCCGCTCCCCCGCAGTACAGAACTCTCTAGTGCCTAGTCCTAGAGAGAGCGCCCCCTACCGAGTTCCTCATAGCGAACGGGTACTTATCCCATTACTGCAGTCTCTGACCTTTCCCAATCTTCAGTGCCCTCACTGCTCATATCCCCATTGTACAGCTAGGGAAACTGAGGCAAGGAGGCTGAGGGACATGCCCAAGGTCACACAGCCAGTCAGTAGCAGAGCTGGGACCTGAATTCAGGTCTCTTGAATGGCAGGCCTGTGCCTTAACCATTCCTCTGATAACACCCCAAAGTCCCTGCTTTCACACAGGACAGGGGAGCTTTCAAGGAGGCTGGGCTGTAGCTACCGCGCTGGATGCAAATCCTGGAGTGGTGCCCCCTAGAGGTGGCTTGGTGTGTGTGTGTGCGTGCGCTTACCTCCATGGGGTAGATGATTGTCTGAGCAGTGGCACCAGCCAGTGAGCCGGCCACAAATCTTTCTTGCACCCGCAGCGTCTCCTGCTGCCCACGAATCGCCCGCTTGATCTGGGATGAGAAACAGCAGATCAATCGCCTGTGCCCAGAAGGCATTTTCCAGTTTGCGATCCCCGCCCCACCTTTTAGTGGGCAAAGGCAGGGGCTGGGTCCTGTCATGGGGTCCCAGGCTGTAGTCCCACGGGAAAGACATTCTTGGAGGGGTGGGAGGGAGCGGTCTGCATTTGGGGATAGGACCGTGAGCCAGGACTCCTGGGTTCTCTCCCCAGCTCTGGGAGGGGAGGGGAGTCTAGTGGTTTTGACTACGGGGGCTGGGACTCAGGACTCCTGGGTTCTCTCCCTAGCTCGAGGAAGGGAGTGTAGACACCCTGACATCCCTGTATCTTTACTCCTCCCCCTGCCCCCCCCCCCGGGGTTCTGTGCCCACGGCACCCACCTGCTCATAGGCCATGAACTTGATGGCAGACTCAGGCGCGATCTTCAGCACATTGATCCCGTTGCCGCGCCAGAGTGAGCGGACGCCCCCCTCCTCGATCATGCCCTTCAGCCCCCCAAACACGTTCATGTTGTTGGTCTTGGAGGCGTGAACCTGTGCCGGAGATGCCGCAGTATGAGTGCCCGGGGAGGGTGTCCTGCCTTGGAGGGGCTGGATGCCCAGCCTCCTTAGGAACCCCGGCCTCGCCGAATGCAGCCACCTCTGGGGTGGCGCCCGGCAGCTGGTTAACACCTGCACAGCAATGTTACACCGAGCCTGCACATTCAGCGCTGAAATGCAGCCACCTCTGGGGTGCGGCCCTCGATCGGTCTCACTGCCCATCTCCAAACCCCCTCTCCTTCTGCAATGTCCTTTTGGAGCTGGGGTGCCCCAGAACTGCATGCAGAATCATGGGGTGCGTTTGTGGCAGCCATCAGCTCTGCCCTGTTGTACCAATGCCCAGCGGCTGCTACATTCCACCCCCGCCCATGCCCATGGGCGTCAATGCAGGGTCAGGCTATTCAGGTGCATAACGCCCATTTCCCTGTAGCCATGGCCTGAGCAATGAGCTGGGAGCCTTTTTTTAAAACTTACCTGCATGAAAACTTTAAGCCGGTCCAGCGGGGCGGTTCCGGTTCTGGAGACAGCCCCAGCCATGGCGCCCGCGAGCAGCTGCTTCCACCACATCCCCGTCCTCTTCTCCTTCTCGGAGAATTCATCAGGAACCGTAAGGCACTCGCCGATGTCCAGGACCTGCCGGGAGAGACGAGCAGCTCAGAACCAGAACCCCAAGGGCAAGTGCAAAGCCCTGGAAGGAAACACCCGAAGAACAGCACCCCCTGGCTGTTAGCAGCCGACCTCAAAGCGCTTCACAAGGGAAATCAGTACCATTACCCTCCTTTTACAGATGGGAAAACTGAGGCACGGAGGGTGTGGGGGGGGGGGAGTGATTTGCCCAAGTAGGTAGCGCCAGGAACGGAACCCGGGTGGCCCGAGCACCAGCCCAGGGCTCTAGCTGCTGGGCCATGTACACTTCAGCACGGAGGTGCCCGCAGGGGAGCAGCAGGCTGGTCCCCGGCACGGCAGCTAGCGCTGGGCTGATGCCATGTGAGGGCGACACGTTCCCTCAGCCGAGGGCAGATGATGGTGTTTGGGTGCAACAGCCTGGAGCTGGCGCCCCCTAGAGGGGAAAGGCCCCATGGCCCATTCCTTGGCCTCCTGAGCCAGCCAGTCCCCCACCCCCCAGCCCTGGATCAGGACCCCGCCCCCTAGAGGGAAATTCTCCCCCCACCCCCAACACCTTCACCTAATCCGGCCTCACGCCAGCCTTGCGGCTTGGCCAAGGTCGGGTTTCATTTAGCTCGGCCGGTCGTCCCGTCTCACGCCCCGAGCGAGCGGGGCAGGACCCCACGGGGGACGGGAGGGGGCTCTGATAACGGGGGCTACCAGGCCGGTATTGACCGACCCCCAGAGCCCATCCCCACCCTGGCTCTCCCCCTTCCACGGGCAGTTACTGCCCCCCCCCCGAGGGGAATCACCCCCTTGCCTGGCTCAGAGTCAGCTCCCCCTTGCAGCCACTCACAGGCCCGCCAACGGGAAGCCACCTGAAGCTGGGGGGGGGCGGGCGGGCCGGGGAATCAGAGTAGCCTACATACGGAGCTCTTCCCTGGGGGGAGGCAGGCTTAGGATTTACGCCATCTCTACCGCCGCGGGCCAGGAGTCTCCTCCGGGCACCACCCGTTGGGCCCACATGCCGAGGGAGCCCATGAACACCGAGAGCCATAAAGAAACGTGTCCGGAGCCCTCCTCCAGTAGGATTAAAAATTCAGGCGAGCAAAGCCCCTGAGACTGCCTGGAGCCCTAATAACACTGCTTCTTACTGATCGAGTCCCGTGCTTAGGAGGATTGCCAAGCGATTCGCAAAGGCAGGGGATCGTCGCCGTTATACAGATGGGGAAACTGAGGCACGGAGCGGGGAAGGGACCTGGCCAGCGTCGCACATGGAGACAGCGGTGGAGCTGGGAATGGAATCCTGAATTCTAACCTCTCCCTGCTCTAACCCCCTAGACCCCCGTCCCCTCCCAGAACCAGGGATGGAACCCAGGAGTCCTGGCTCCCAGCCCTCTGCTCTACCCACTAGACACCACTCCTCTCCCAGAGCCAGGGATAGAACCCAGGAGTCCTGGCTCTCAGCCCCCTCCCTCCCCCTGCTCTAACCACTAGATTCCACTCCCTTCCCAGAGCTGGGAACCCAGGAGTCCTGCCTCCCAGCACGCAGGTGCTGTTTACTGAGTCCAGCTGGCAGGCAGTGGGGGATGGCCCGAGTTGCGGGTGAATAGCCACATGTCCTACCCGTTGGGGATCCCCCAGGATAGACTCCAAGCCCCGGGGGTGCCTCTGCTCAGCCTCCCACAGCCCGGCCAGGACACGGAGCCTCGGGAGCCCCCCGAGAGCCGCCCTGTGGATCACGGTGGGGCACGCGCCAGCCGGATCCCCTGCCGCTGCTGCGGGTTCCTCCATGGCAGGGCGAGCGGAGGAAGGTGAGAGTGGATGTAGAGGACAGCAGAGGCAATAAAGCCTCCTAGAAATCCCTCTAATTAGATTAGGGGGCTCTGCGGTGGGGGAGGGACTTGGACAGGGCTTTGCCCTCTAGCTCATCCTGCCGTTTGCCTTTGGGGGGGGAAACTGAGGCACAGGGAGGGGAAACTGAGGCACAGGGAGGGGGAGGGACTTGCCCGAGGTCAAGAAGAAAGCCCAGGAGTCCTGATTCCCAGCCCCCCGCTGTAACCACTGGACTCCACTCCTCTCCTGAAGCTGGAGACAGAGCCGAGGAATCCTGAGTCCCAGCCTGCAGCTCCAGCGCTGGAGCCGATCCACTCCCCTCCTTTCCACAGCTCATAAATCAGGGTTAAATATATCTCAGCCTGTTTGCTGATCACCAGCTGAGATTAGCCCAGCAGAGAAACGGCCCTGGCCTCCGGGCACCTGCTAAGAAGGGGGCTCTTGCCCCCTTTTCCCTGGGATTGGGCTCAGGGACGGGTTAGGTCACGGCTCCCCGGGGGAGGAGGTGGGGGCAGGAGGGCTGCTGGTCCCCTCTGCCGCAGACAGAACCTAGAGCAAGGAGACTCCTGAGCACCTTGGTGGCAGGAATAGAACCCAGGAGTCCTGGCTGCCACCGGCCCCTCCACCCCACCTTGCCCTAACCCACTAGACCCCATGCCCCTCACAGATCCACAAACAGAAACCATAAGTCTCCATTCCCGGCTCCTCGCTCTAGCCACTAGACATCACACACCTCCCAGAGCTGGGCAGAGAACCCAGGAGTCCTGCTCCAAGCCCCCTGCTCTAACCACTAGACCCACTCCCCTCCCAGAGCTGGGGAAAGAACCCAGGAGTCCTGCTTCAAGACCCCCTGCTCTAACCTCTAGACCCCACTCTCCTCCCAGAGCTGGGGAGGGAACCCAGGAGTCCTGCTCCCAGCCCCCCCGCTCTAACCACTAGACACCGCTCCCCTCCCAGAGCTGGGGAGAGAACCCAGGAGTCCTGCTCCCAGCCCCCCCCCAGCTCTAACCACTAGATCCCACTCCCCTCCCAGAGCTGGGGAGAGAACCCAGGAGTCCTGCTCCTAGCCCCCCCTGCTCTAACCACTAGACTCCCTTCCCAGAGCCAGGACTAAAACCCGGGCATCCCAACCATGGGCGGCAGGTTATATATTTGTGTGTGGCCAGGGCCCCAGCAATATTCAGGGCTGGGCGCCCTGCTCCAGCAATAGTTGGAGCGGGGTCTCTTCCCGCCCCCCCACCCGGTCCTGCCTGGATCGGCCCCGGCCACCGCAGGTCTCCCCCCGCCGCCGCGACCCTGCCTGGAGCAGGTCCCAGCCCCCGCCTGCCACCCCCCCTCCGCGTGTTCCTCCCCCTCCGCCGCGTTGTGTTGCGTCCCTGCCTGACAGAACGCAGCGCGCCTCTCCCCTGCCTGCTGCCCGGAGGGCTCCCAGCAGATTTGCTGTCTGCTGCCGCAGGGTCCTAGTGCCTGCCCACCGCCAGTACTGGCAAGGCAGGCTGCCCTTACCCTGAGCCTCTCCAACCCCAAACCCTCAGCCCCAGCCAGAGCCCTCATTCCCCCCGCACCCTAATCCTCAGCCCCAGCCCTGAGCACCCCCACATCATGAACCCCTCATCCCCCTGCACCCTAATCCTCAGCCCCAGCCAGAGCCCTCATCCCCCCACACCCTAATCCTCTGCCCCAGCCAGAGCCCTCATCCCCCCGCACCCTAATCCTCTGCCCCAGCCCTGAGCGCCCCCACATCATGAACCCCTCATCCCCCCGCACCCTAATCCTCTGCCCCAGCCCTGAGCGCCCCCACATCATGAACCCCTCATCCCCCTGCACCCTAATCCTCAGCCCCAGCCAGAGCCCTCATCCCCCCGCACCCTAATCCTCTGCCCCAGCCCTGAGCGCCCCCACATCATGAACCCCTCATCCCCCTGCACCCTAATCCTCAGCCCCAGCCAGAGCCCTCATCCCCCGCACCCTAATCCTCTGCCCCAGCCCTGAGCGCCCCCACATCATGAACCCCTCATCCCCCCGCACCCTAATCCTCTGCCCCAGCCCTGAGCGCCCCCACATCATGAACCCCTCATCCACAGCCCTCACCCCACACTCCAAACCTCTGCCCTAGCCCTGAGCCCCCTCCTGCATCATGAACCCCTCATTCACAGCCCTCACCCCACAGCCCAACCCTCTTCCCTAGCCCTGAGCCCCCTCCTGCATCATGTACCCCTCATCCTCAGCCCCACAGTCCTCACCCTGCACTCCCTCCTATCCCCAAACTCCCTCCCCCTTCCCACACACCCCTTCCCAACCCCAAACTCCATCCCAAAGCCTGCACCCTTCACCTCCTCCTGCACACCCACCCCCTGCCCCAGCCCAGAGCCTGCACCCAGCACCCTTCCTGCACCCTAATCCCCAGCCCAGGATCTGCACCCCAGACCTCCCCCGCCGAGCCCCCTCCCAGAGCCTTAGGCAGGTGGGGGCGGAGTTGGGGGGGGCGGAGTTGGGGGCGGGTTCTGGGCCCCACCAAAATTTTTACAAACTTGCCACCCATGATCCCAACTCCTGTCTCTACCCAGTACACTCCCCTCAGAGCCAGGAATAAACCCCAGCCCCTCCCCTGTGCCTCTCTGCTGGGATCCGGGTTGCTGGTCCTATTCCAGCCCAGCCAGGCGCCCTTAGGTTGGTGACACAAGCCGGTGGGTCTCGGCCTCGTGCCCGGTGGAGATACGCTCCGGCCCATCGACGGAGCGCATTGGCTGGGCAGCGAGAGCCCCTGGTGGGCAGCGAGGGGTACCTGGGGGTCTCCAGGGACCGGCCGGGAGCTCCCAGCTGGGAAGCAAAGTCTGGGCTCCCGGCCGGGGACCGGCTTGCGCCCCTCCTCACCGTGGAGTGCTTCCAATAGTGGACGACCTCCTCCATGTTCTCCAGCGGGTTGAGGATGAAGTGATCTCTCCACTCGAGCCAGTCCACGGTCATGGTGCCGTCCTTGTCCATGCTGCCGAGCAGACAAGAGCCGCGCCCAGGGTGAGGGTCGGTTCACGTGCCCCGCCCCCCGCCCCCATCGCTGGCCTGCGCCAGCCCCCACCAGCCCAGGGACACAGGTGGTTGTGCAGACGCTTAGCCACCAAGACCCCGTCTAGCCACTAGACCGCACTCCCTCCCGGACCTGGGGAGAGAACCCAGGAGTCTGGGAACCCAGCCTCTCTGCTCTACCCACTAGACCACACTCCCTCCCGGAGCTGGGGAGAGAACCCAGGAGTCCGGGAACCCAGCCTCCCTGCTCTACCCACTAGACCACACTCCCTTCTGGATCTGGGGAGAGAACCCAGGAGTCGGGAGCCCAGCCCCCTGCTCTATTCACTAGACCCCACTCCCTCCTGGAGCTGGGGAGAGAACCCAGGAGTCCGGGAACCCAGCCCCTCTGCTCTACCCACTAGACCACACTCCCTCCCGGAGCTGAGGCGAGAACCCAGGAGTCCTGGCTCCCAGCCCCCCATCTCTACCCCACTAGATTGCAGCAGTAACGAATGCAGCTTGCGTGGCACAGCTGAGGCTGATCTCGCGGGGTGGGGCAGGGTTTGGGGGCGTACAGGCCGTGCTGGGGGGAACGGGGGGCCCCGGTCTCACCTTTGGAGGATTTTCTCTGCCTGCTGCAGAGAGATGTAGACTCCGAGGCTGTGGAATGTCTGCTGGATCTCGGACACGTCGATCTGGCCTGGGCACAAGCACAGGGACCATGCAGGTCAGCAGGGACCGTGGGGGGGTGGATTCGGGGGGGGCTGGGAGGGGGGGTCCTATTGGGCTATAGAGCTGCACACAGGGGGCATCAACAGAACCGAGACACGGGGGGGGGGGGGTTCTACGCCTCCCCCCGCCCACGCTGCAGGCCCAGGGAGAACAGCAGGCAGAGCTGAGGCTGGGATGGTTGGGGCATGGGGGGGGCGGGAGCGGGGAGGGGCCAATCCAGGCTGCAGTCAGTGAGCTTGCCGGGGCTGGGAGCTCCTTAAAGCCCCAGGTCTGCCCAGAGGGGGAGGAGCGGGGCTGGGGGCACTCATCCACCCTGGCTCAGCCCCCCAGAGCCCCAGCCCCAGTCTGCCCTGAGCTCCGCAGCTGGTGTCGTTAGGGGGTCCCGAGCGGGTGGGAACGCCAATGGGGGCAGCTGGGCTCCGGGTGCGAGGTCTGGATCTGCGGGCGGGCACGTGGGGCCGTGCGTGCGTGTGGGCACGGGCGCGTGTGTGCACAAGGGAGTGTGAACACACGCGTGTCTCCGGCCCTGCGCGGTGAGACATCTGTGCTTGTGTCTGTGCCCGCACGCGGATCTGTGGGCTGCTTCCTGCCCGGCGGGCACCACTCGGGGCGGGGTGGAAGAGCGTCAAAGGTGGAGGGTCGGACCAGAGAGGGGAGGGGAGGAGAGAGGGAGTGGGACGGAGGGGAGGAGAGAGGGAGTGGGACGGAGGGGAGGAGAGAGGGAGTGGGACGGAGGGGAAGGTAAATCAAAGAAAATCCTGTCTGGAAGAAAGAGTGAGAGAAAAAGAAAATGAAAGAGTGCGAGGGGAGAGGGGGATGGAGAATAACAGAAAACGCCCTCCCTAGGGAAAGGCGGAGGAGGGAAAAGGGGACGGGAGAACGGAGGAAGGGAAGGAAAAAGGGAACAGAGGGGAAAGTGGAGAGAAATGTATTTATGTAGGTGAAGCAATTCACTGGCCACCCTGGCGCAGAGATTAACGCCACCCTGAGGGACCGGCCGGCGGTGCCCCAAGCCACCCATGGGGCAGCCAGCTGCTGGGTCCCAGCTGGGCACAGCCCATGCCCACAGGGGGACCAGCCCTTGCAGCTGCCAGCTCTGCCAACGCGCTGCTGTGCCAGGCGAATGGAGCGGAGGGGCAGCCGATGGGTCTCCCCGGCCCAGTGCTGACGGGAGCCACTCACCCCCTGCACATGCCTGGAGGGGCCCAGGGCCCACGGAGGCTTCGGTTCGGGGGCCCTCACCCGACCTGGGCAGGGAGCCCCAAGATCAAACAGCCGCTGGCCTCCATGAGCCACCCCCGTGTGCCGGCCGCGAGGGGCCTCTGTGGGGCTCTTACATAAGGGGCTCAGTTCAGTTCGGGGAACTAAGGTCCTTAGCATTAATCCCCAGCTGATTTCCTGGCCAGGCCCTTAGCCCGGCATGGGGCCCAGCGGGGGCCGGGCTGAGATCCCAGGGCATGGAGCAGCCGGGGCAGAGCACAGGCGGGGGGCGGCGCGGGATCCGGCCCTAGGAAGTTCTTGGTCTGCGCGGCACGAGGCACAGAGAGAGGGCTCAGCGCTGTCTGCTTTGCTGTGGTATCATCCACCCGCCCATCCTGTGCCAGCCCCATCCACCCCCCACCCTCCGCCAGCCCCATCCACCCATCCTGTGCCAGCCCCATCCACCCATCTACACACTGCCCTCAGCCAGCCCCATCCACACAACCATCCTCCGCCAGCCCCATCCACCCATCCTGTGCCACTCCCATCCCAAGATCATTCATCCATCCACTACTATCCCAGTAACCCCTGAACCAGAGAGACGAGAGCTAACCTATCCAGACCCATCCCCCACCCCCTACATAGGCGGGAAGGATGGCCCAGGGGTTAGAGCAGAGGCCTGGGCCTTGGCAGAGCTGAGTTCAATTCACTGCTCTGCTATAGATTCCTGTAGTGCTGGGTGCCTCAGTTTCCCCTATCAGGAAGATGGGGCTTGTGAGGTGCTCAGACACTTCTGCGCAGGGGGGACGCAGGGATCGTTTCCAACCTGCTCTGGAGAGGCAGCCACCTCTGGGGTGGGACGCGGCGGGCGCCTGCCAGCACAGGCCAGCGCTGCACTGCAGCATAGGCAGGGCTGCGCCGGATAATCCTGAGCCAAGAAGAAACTGCAGGGGGGAGCTGAGGTCGGTGGAATTTAATCAGGGAATGCAGCCAATAATATCCCTGTCACTTGCAAAAGTGCTACAGAATCGGCAGTCGCTGCCCAGACCTCAACGGGGAGGGGAGAGCCACCCCGCACCCTGAAGCACAGCGCCCCCTTGTGCCACACGGGGGTTCGCACGGCGTGCCTGGGGAGAGCGCCCCCTAGTGCGCGCCCCAAGGGACTGGCTCATTCCTGACCCAGGAGGAAAAAAAGCCCCCAGGGAGCCCCCCCGCATCACCGCCTGCTACTCGGAGGGCTCCCATCCAAGCACTGACCCCGTCCAGCCCTGCTTGGCACAGACCCGGGGGCAGCAGACCCGGCCCCGTCCGGCCCTGCTTGGCACAGGCCCGGCAGCAGACCGGACCCCATCCGGCCCTGCTTGGCACAGGCCCGGCGGCAGCAGACCGGACCCCATCCGGCCCTGCTTGGCACAGGCCCGGCGGCAGCAGACCCGACCCCGTCCGGCCCTGCTTGGCACAGGCCCGGGGGCAGCAGACCCGGCCCCGTCCGGCCCTGCTTGGCACAGGCCCGGGGGCAGCAGACCCGGCCCCGTCCGGCCCTGCTTGGCACAGGCCCGGCGGCAGCAGACCCGACCCCGTCCGGCCCTGCTTGGCACAGGCCCAGCAGCAGCAGACCCGACCCCGTCCGGCCCTGCTTGGCACAGGCCCGGCGGCAGCAGACCCGACCCCGTCCGGCCCTGCTTGGCACAGGCCCGGTTGCAGCAGACCTGACCCCGTCCGGCCCTGCTTGGCACAGGCCCGGCAGCAGCAGACCTGACCCCGTCCGGCCCTGCTTGGCACAGGCCCGGTGGCAGCAGATCTGACCCAGTCCGGCCCTGCTTGGCACAGGCCCGGCGGCAGCAGACGTGCCCTGCGGGCGCTGGCTGACAGGCTGGGCCATCCCCCCATAGGTGTATCTCCGAGCTGACAGCACCAGCAGAGGGAGGACTGAAAAGCCACCCACCCTCCAGGCTAAAAATTGCCAGGGAGTGACGCCAGCTGCGCCTGCTTCTCATCTCCCCGCTGCCCACACACGGCACGGCATCCCTGCCCCCTTCCCCATCACGGGCCGGTGCCCACCCCAGGGGACCGATCCCAAGGGCCAGAGCGGGGAGCAGGGGCTCCAGCTTCATCCTTGATATGGGGCTGAGGGAGACACCCCCCACACACAAGCTCCCGGCTCAGAAGGGGGGGTTAAAAAGGTGGGGGTGGGGATCAAGTGGCCGGGAGTCGTTTAATTCCCCGGCACCAGCCCGGATCCAGCCCCGTCTCAGGCTGGAAGCGGCTTCCAGTCGAACGCCCTGCGCCCCCGCCCACCACTTCGCCATGTGGGCCGAGTGGGTTGGGGCTCAGTCCAGCTCCTGATCCCAGGGCCCCATCGAAGGGCCCCATGCGCTGGCAGTCCCAGCAAGGAGGCCAAGGACGAGGGGGATGACGAGACTGTCGAAGCCGGGGGCACGGTGTGTGTTATTATGGTAGTGCCCAGAAGCCTTCAACCGAGACTGGGGGCCCATGGTGCCGGAAACGGGAGTCCTGGCTCTCAGAGAACCCAGGAGTCCTGGCTCCCAGAGTTGAGACCCTCCCTGCTCTAACCACTAGACATCACTCCCCTCTAAGAGCCAGGGATAGAACCCAGGAGTCCTGACTCCCAGCCCCCGCCCCACCACTACTAGACTTACTGGGACATATTCCCTTCTCACCACCACCAGTGTAAACGCAGAGTCGCTCCACTCCGTCGGGTTTACACCCAAGGTAACTGAGCCCCCATATTTATATCTCACTCATTACGCAGCCTCAGGCCTTATACCCGACTGGACTTGACCCTCAACCCCGTCTCTCTCGGGGAGCCAGATCTCATCCATGCCCATCGCTCCGCACCCATCCCCCAGGCGACAGGGAGCATTGGACACCTGCCACCCCCCAAGCAGCCAGACACAACAGGAAACTGGTCTGGAACCGAGAGGGGAAGAAGCTCCTAGACAGACAGATCCTCTCCCGAGCTGGGGATAAAACCCAGGAGCCCTGGCTCCCAGCTCCCCCCTGCTCTAACCACTAGACCCCATTCCCCTGCGAGAGCCATGGGTAGAACCCAGGAATCCTGGCTCTCAGCCCCACATTCTAACCACTAGACCCCACTCCCACCCCAGAACCAGGGACAGCACCAAAGAATCCTGGCTCCCAGCTCCCCCTGTTCTAACCAGTAGACCCCACTCCCCCCCGAACCAGGGACAGCACCGAGGAATCCTGGCTCCCAGCTCCCCCTGTTCTAACCACTAGACCCCACTCCCCCCCCCCCGAACCAGGGACAGCACTGAGGAATCCTTGCTCCAAGCTCCCTCTGCTCTAACCACTAGACCCCACTCCCCCCCCGAACCAGGGACAGCACCGAGGAATCCTGGCTCCCAGCTCCCCCTGCTCTAACCACTAGACTCCCTCCTTTTAGAGACAGAATGAGCAAAGATCGAGGCGCTGACATCAGGGGCTCATCACCTGGTAGCAGGCGAACAGGGACGGGAGCAGCCCCGGGCGGGGCTGAGCCTGGCACCGGGCCCCGTCCCATTCAGGATGGTCCTTTCAAACACAATGGGCTGCTTGAGGGAGCAACCCAGGAGCCTGGGTGGGGTCGGAGGCTCGTTGGAGCCAGATTCGGCTGGTGACGGCCTGAGGGAACCAGGGAAGGAAGCTGGAACTGACCGAGACAGGCCTGATTCTCCGTCACTCGGGCCCCTCCAGCAGGGTCCCCCCAGCTGGTGTAGAGCTGGCGCATGGGCCCTGCTCCCAGCCCCCTGGCACAGGCGGCAGATCTGAGCCCCATGCCCAGGGGACAGATGGGGGAGCGTCAGGGACTGGATGGGGGCATGACTAGCTGGCCCTGGGGAGCATGAGGGGGTGGGGCCGGGTGGCCCTGGGGAGCGGGGAGGTGTGGGGCCGGGTGGCCCTGGGGAGCGGGGAGGTGTGGGGCCGGGTGGCCCTGGGGAGCGGGGAGGTGTGGGGCCAGATTCCTCTGTGCCCTGGCTATTCTCTGCCCCGCAGGGAGCAGCTGCAAGGAGATCCCCAAGCTCCAAGCCGTCTTGGCCCCCATCACTGAGCGTAGGGCTTGGAGCAACCGGGGCCAGAGAGAAGGGGGGAGCGGAGACGGAGGAAGGCCGGAGGAGGGCAGGGCTTGGGGGGAAGAAACAGGAAAGAAGGAAGGGGAAAGAGGGAGAGGAGGGCTGATGGGAGGGCAGGATTGAAGGGGGAGAGGGAGCGGTGGGGTGGGGGACAGAGGGAGGGATGGAAGGGGGAAGGGAAGAGCCATTGGGGGATGGATGGGGGAGGGAGGGGAGGTTGGGGGAGCAGTGGGGAGGGGAGATGGCGGGGGGGTGACACAGGGAAGGGAGGCGGCAGGGGGGTGGGCGTGGAGAGAGGGATGGAAGGGGAAGGGAGGGGCCATTGGGGGAGCAGTGGGGAGGGGGATGGAGGGAGGGAGAAGGGAGGGAGTGGAGGCAATGGAGGAGGGAGGGGAGGTTGGGGGAGCAGTGGGGTGGGGGACGCAGGGAAGGGAGGTGGTGGGGGGCAGGGGGACGGGACGCAGGGAAGGAAGGCGGCGGAGGGGCAGAGGCGGCGGGGGAGGGCAGGGGGCCGTACCATCGTTGTTGCGGTCCAGGCTGTGGAACATGAGTCGCAGTTTGCGCTCTCGCTCCTGCAGGTAAGACACAAACTCCTCGAAGTCCAGCTCACCGTCCCGGTCCGTGTCGCCCTCGCGCAGGATCTCCTGGGGGGAGAGCGGCCGTGAGGACCTGCTGCCCGACATCCCACCTCCACTGCTGAGAGAGACTGGGAGCCAGGACGCCTGGGTTCTATCCCTGGCTCTGGGAGGGGAGTGGGGTCTAGTGGGTTAAAGCAGGGGGCTGGGAGCAGGATGCCTGGGTTCTATCTCAGGCTCTGGGAGGGGAGTGGGGTCTATTGGTTAGAGCGGAGGAGGGGGCTGGGAGCAGGACACCTGGGTTCTATCCCTGGCTCTGGGAGGGGAGGGGGGGTCTAGTGGATAGAGGGGGGAGGAGGAAGGGGGCATCCTCTGTGTGTGACACTTGGATTGTGGGAGAAGGTGTGTTTGTGGCAGAACACACCCATGGGGGGAGGGTGTATATCCCCCCGAGGAAATATCAGATTGGTTGCATGTGTTACTGTGTGTGAGTGCAGGTAGGCGGGAAGGTGAGCGTGCAAGGTTGTGAGTGAGCTGAGTGTGCAAGGGTGCTTGTGCGAGCAGAGAGTTTGCAGGGCAGATTCCCATGCGCCGGGATGCCAACTGCAGGGAATTGCCCCCCTGCCCTGGGGGGTGGCATTACCCATCAGTAGGGAGCTCCAGGCAGCCCCATCTGGCTGATGTGTGCCGGGCAGGGGGGTGGACCGGGGCCGGTGCTGGAAAATCCAAGGCCGTGTGCCCCTGGGAATGTCTCCCCCTGACAATGACAGAGCGGTTATTGTACCTGAGCTGATGCCACCTCTCACACATCTGGCCCCTGGCCAGCCCAAATGTTCCCAGCGTCACAGGGGAGGTCACCACCACCACGCAAAACCCAGCTCTACAAAGTGCCAGGATCCCTACTTCCACCAAGGGAAACTGAGGCACAAAGTGGGGCAGGGACTTGGCCCAGGAAGAGAACCCAGGAGTCCAGACTCCCAGACAACCCCAAACTGCACTCTAATCACCAGTCCGTCCCCCCGCAGAGCTGGGTATAGAACCCAGGAGTCCTGCCTCCCAGACGCCCCTCCTCTAGCCGACAGTCCTGTGCCCTAACCGCTGGCCCATACTGCCCCTTGCCCAGGACTCCAGAACTGGGTTTGGTTTGGATCTGGATTCCACTGGGCCCCAAGCACCAGTGTCCAAAAGGGGGTTCGGATACGAGCCCTCTGTGCTCTTCCCACACCCCACCGGGACCTTGCGGCAGGGCGGGGGTCCCTGGCCCAGGAGACCGGAACCAACAGCCCCGCGCTGGCCTCTCTGGCTTTGCCACGCGTCCCTTGTTATTAGGACATGGTTCAGGCCTGGAGCGGGCCCAGCTATTTTCGCCTTGTTCTGTTTACATTCCACATGCCGGTCCGGCGCGCTTGCACGTCCCAGCCGCTCATGTGAGAGGCTGAGGAGGAGCCGGGCGGCGGGGCGGGGGCGGATGTGAGGGCACAGCTTGGGCACTTGTTCCGTGAGGCATTTCCAGGCACGTGCAATCACAACAGGCTGGAAATTAGGTAATCCAGGGCTTGGAGTAAGGGGATGGGGAGTCAGGACTCCTGGGTTCTATTCCCAGCTTTGGGAAGGGAGTAGGAGCTAGTGGTTAGAGCAGGGGGCTGGGAGTCAGGACTCCTGGGCTCTATTCCCAGCTTTGGGAAGGGAGTAGGAGCTAGTGGTTAGAGCAGGGGGCTAGGAGTCAGGACTCCTGGGTTCTATTCCCAGCTTTGGGAGGGGAGTAGAGTCTAGTGGTTAGAGCAGGGGGGCTGGGAGTCAGGACTCCTGGGCTCTGTCACAAACCCAGGGAAGGAAGTGGGAAGTATTGGGAGTCAGGACTCCTGGGTTCTATTCCCAGCTTTGGGAGGGGAGTGGGGGCTAGTGGTCAGAGCAGGGGAGCTGGGAGTCAGGACTCCTGGGTTCGATTCCCAGCTTTGGGAGGGGAGTAGGAGCTAGTGGTCAGAGCAGGGGGCCGGGAGTCGGGATTCCTCGGTTCGATTCCCAGCTTTGGGAGGGGAGTAGAGTCTAGTGGTTAGAGCAGGGGGGCTGGGAGTCAGGACTCCTGGGCTCTGTCACAAACCCAGGGAAGGAAGTGGGAAGTATTGGGAGTCAGGACTCCTGGGTTCTATTCCCAGCTTTGGGAAGGGAGTGGGGGCTAGTGGTTAGAGCAGGGGGCTGGGAGTCAGGACTCCTGGGTTCGATTCCCAGCTTTGGGAAGGGAGTAGGAGCTAGTGGTCAGAGCAGGGGGCCGGGAGTCGGGATTCCTCGGTTCGATTCCCTGCTTTGGAGCTAGTGGTTAGAGTAGGGGTGGGGTGAGGACTCCTGGGCTCTGTCACAAACCCAGGGAAGGAAGTGGGAAGTATTGGGAGTCAGGACTCCTGGGTTCTATTCCCAGCTTTGGGAGGGGAGTGGGGGCTAGTGGTCAGAGCAGGGGGGCTGGGAGTCAGGACTCCTGGGTTCTATTCCCAGCTTTGGGAAGGGAGTAGGAGCTAGTGATTAGAGTAGGGGGGCTGGGACTCAGGACTCCTGGGTTCGATTCCCAGCTTTGGGAGGGGAGTAGAGTCTAGTGGTCAGAGCAGGGGGGCTGGGAGTCAGGACTCCTGGGTTCGATTCCCAGCTTTGGGAGGGGAGTAGAGTCTAGTGGTTAGAGCAGGGGGGCTGGGAATCAGGACTCCTGGGTTCTAGTCCTATCGCTGCCGCCAGCTCCCGGTGTGACTTTGGCAGAATGCTCCATGAGCTCAGGGATCGGGGCGGGGGGAATCCTGCGGCTCCCCAGCCTCTGCAGTTCTGTGATAGTAAAGAGGCCACGAGCAATGGACTAAACATAAGGCCGGAGACGTGAGTCGGGGCCTATTTATTCCTCCCCATGTTTGTATGTTTCATTCAGACCCCCCCAGCTCCGTTTCCCCTGACACTGGGCTTCCTAAGCAGAGAGGCCCCCGGCCACTCCTGCTGAACCCATTGGCTGGAGCCGGGGGGGGCAGAACTGGGGGCGCAGAATGGACCCAGCCTGCTCCAGGGTCAATCCAAGCTGGAAAAGCCCTGCCAAGGCCTGCTCCCCACCCCCAGCCGCTGCAGGGTGGGCCTGGCAGATAGGGCCGCCTAGCGGCACAGAAGTGTGTGCACGGGGGCACACACACGCTTGCACGTGACCGTGCCCACGCATGCCCGAGGACACGTGGGCACACGCAGGCATGAGGGCACCCCCAGGCAGGGCCATAAAGCACATGTGCAAGAGGACACAGCAGCACATGCACGAGGGCACACGTCTGCACGAGGGCACGTCTGCACAGACATGGGCTTGCACGTGGAGAAACAGGCAGACACACCTCTGGGTTGCAGCCACACATGGGGCAGCTCACGCAGGAACAGATGTGCGCACACGGGCATTTGCACACCCTCCCGGGGTTTGTGGGATAGTCCCCTTCCCCATGGGTAAAGCTACGGGGACCCCAAGCAAAGACCGAAATACCCTGAAGGCAAGGGAGCACTTTCTGGACAAATATCTATCAAGGAGACTCCAGGACTCCTGGGTTCCATGCCCATCTCTGGGAAGGGAGGGGCACCTGGTGGTAAGAGCAGGGGAGACAGGAAGCCAGGACTCCTGGGTATGCGTGTCCATATACAAGTGAGTGTGGGCTCACGTCCCCCCCCCCATGAAAAAACCCATGCGTGTGCATGTCCCTCACACACGGGTGCCCAGGTCCGTGTACAGCTCGTGTGCATGGTCAGACGCCCCACGCGTCTTCGTGTGCGGACACCTGCGTAGGTGCACGCCATCACGCGTGTGGTCACGTGCATGTGTGTGTGCCCGCCACGCAGGCTGGGGTGCGTGTACGCCCGCGTGCCCTCAGTCAAGCACGTCCCTGCTTGCGTGCAAGATGGGGGACCCATCTTCCCACTCACTGAGCCCCAGGTGTCCCTCCCCAGAGGCGGGCGCTGTCCCACCTGGAGAGGGGACTCGGATAGCTCCCTCTTCCTTGGCACAGGGCACAAACGGGGTCAAAGTCTTAGGGGCTGGGGGAGAGGGGATCCCCCCCTTGCACGCCATGACCCCAATGCCCATCCACTCCTGGATGCATTGGCATGCGGAGGCCAAAGCGACATCTCTGAGAGCTACGGGGGCCCCCTGAATATCAGTGGGACAGAGCAGGCGGGGTTCCCGCCTCGCCCCATCTCAGCAAGGGAGCTGGGAGGCGGAGGAGGGGGGAGTAGCTCCCAGTGTCACTGTCCATCTCCAGCTCTGCCTCTTGCTCCTGCTGCCCGGGGCTGGGGGAGTGGGGAGGAAAGGACTTTCCAGCCCCACATTAGAGACCCATCACTTCCCAGGCAGAGCTCAGGAGGTACCCAAAATGGGAAGCAGTGGGGTCTAGTGGTTAGAGCGGGAAGGAGCTGGGAGTCAGAACTCCTAGGTTCTATGTTCAGTGTGGAGGGGGAGGTGGGGGTCTGGTGGGTTAGAGCAATGGGGGCTGGGAGCCAGAACTCCTGGGTTCTATGTTCAGTGTGGGGGTCTGGTGGGTTAGAGCAATGGGGGCTGGGAGCCAGAACTCCTGGGTTCTATGTTCAGTGTGGAGGGGGAGGTGGGGGTCTGGTGGGTTAGAGCAATGGGGGCTGGGAGCCAGAACTCCTGGGTTCTATTCTCAGTGTGTGTGTGTGTGTGTTTGGGGGGGGGGGGGTCTGGTGGGTTAGAGCAATGGGGGCTGGGAGCCAGAACTCCTGGGTTCTATGTTCAGTGTGGAGGGGGAGGTGGGGGTCTGCTGGGTTAGAGCAATGGGGGCTGGGAGCCACAACTCCTGGGTTCTATGTTCAGTGTGGAGAGGGAGGTGGGGGTCTGGTGGGTTAGAGCAATGGGGGCTGGGAGCCAGAACGCCTGGGGTCTATTCCCAGCTCTGCCACTGATTCCCTGCATGACCCTGGGCACGTCCCCTTACTCCGTGCCTCAGTTTCCCCACTGGCCAGTGAAGCCGTGCCACTCCCGGCCAGCGAGGAGCCCCCCCCGGCGGCAGGGGCCCCTCCCCGCTCACCTGTTCAGCTCGGGAGCTGGCATTCATGCCCATCCGCGCCAGCCCCTCCCGCAGCTCGTTGATGTCCACCCGCCCGTCCTTGTTGGTGTCCAGCTGGTCGAAGAGCTCGGCCCAGTGCTTCTGGCGCTCGGGGTCCCGGCCCTCCGGGCACGGCGCCGGCCCCCCATCCCGGCCCCCCGGCATGGCGGTGCCCCCCGCTAAGCCCCGGGGCTGGGGGGCCCCCGCGTGCCAGGCTCCAGCGCTGGGGTCTCAGCGCCTCCGGGCCCCTCCCCGGGCGCTGGGGCTGGGCGGCGCGGCTCGGCGCTGCATGGCCTAGGTGCGGGCACCCCGGGGCTCCGCTCCCGCCTGGGGCGGCGCGATCCCTGCCAGGCGGCTCCGGGAAAAGCCGCGCCGCCAGCGCAAGGGCATGGCACAATGCGCTGGTTGGCGTCGCCTCCCACGGAGATTGTTTCCTCCGCCCCCAAACCCTTCCCCCCGCCCCCGCCGCTTCCCCCACTCTGCACCCGCGGGTGTACGGCTGGGGCGGGGGGGGGGGGATGTGGAACCCAGGAGTCCTGGGCCCCTCTGACAGGCTGCAGCCTTCCCCATTCTGCCAGGGGCTCCCCGCTGCCAGGGAAAGTTAACAAAGGAACAGGGGGCCAGGACTCCTGGGTCCTATTCCCAGCTCTGGGAGGGGAGTGGGGGCTAGTGGTTAGAGCTGGGAGCCAGGATTCCTGGGTCCTATCCCCAATTTGGGGGGAGTGGTAGTGGTTAGAGCAGGGAGGGGGGGCTAGGAGCTAGGACTCCTGGGTCCTATCTCCAATTTTGGGGGAGGGGGGAGGTAGTGGTTAGAGCACGGGGCTAGGAGCCAGGTCTCTTGGGTCCTATCCTCAGCTCTGGGAGGGGGGTGGGGGCTAGTGGTTAGAGCAGGGGGCTGGGTGCCAGCTCCAGGAGAGTGGGGTCTAGTAGTTACAGCAGGGTAGGACTGGGAACCAGGACTCCTGGGTTCCATTCCTGGATCTGCCATTGTCTCCCTATGTGACCAGGGCACGTGCCCTTTGGCTAAAGAGCGTGTTGTGGAGACATTCACGCTGGGCTGCTAGTAAGGGATACGGGATTGTTCCCAGCCCACAGCTGCATGGCAGCCTGCATGCGAAACAAACCTGGGGGGCCTCAGCCCAGCTTGCCCCCCTGTGATTGGTGCTCGCCGGGCCCTGCGCTGGCAGCCACAGCAGAGAGGCCATGGCCCTGATGGGCCAGGGACACCAGAGGCCCGGCTTGCCCAGAGAAAGGGTCCCCTATGGGCAGGAGCGTGGAGCCCTTCGGGGATGGGCGTGTAGGGCTTGGCCGGTGGGGTCGTCCCTGCTCAGCTAACTCCTTTCGCGCCCCAGGGTGCACAGAGCTTGAGATGCTGGGCCAGATCCCCAGCGGGTGCAAATCAGCCAAGCTTCACTGAGAACAGAGCCACACCCATTTACACCAGCAGAGGATCTGGCCCTATTGACGCCAATGGAGAGATGCCCATTTACACCAGCAGGGGATCTGGCCCTATTGATGCCAATGGAGTGACGCCCATTTACACCAGCCAGGGATCTGGCCCTATTGACACCAGAACTGGATAAAGGGAACTGGATAAATTCATGGTGGCTAAGTCCATAAATGGCTATTAGCCAGGATGGGTAAGAATGGTGTCCCTAGCCTCTGTTCGTCAGAGGATGGAGATGGATGGCAGGAGAGAGATCACTTGATCATTGCCTGTTAGGTTCACTCTCTCTGGGGCACCTGGCATTGGCCACTGTCGGTAGACAGATACTGGGCTAGATGGACCTTTGGTCTGACCCGGTACGGCCTTTCTTATGTTCTTATGGAGCGACGCCCATTTACACCACGGGGGATCTGGCCCTATTGATGCCAATGGAGTGACAGCCATTTACACCAGCGGGGGATCTGGCCCTATTGACGCCAATGGAGCGACGTCCATTTACACCAGCACGGGATCTGGCCCTATTGACGCCAATGGAGCGACGGCCATTTACACCAGTGGGGGATCTGGCCCTATTGACGCCAATGGAGCGATGCCCATTGACACCAGTGGGGGATCTGGCCCTACTGACTCCAATGGAGTGACGCCCATTTACACCAGTGGGGGATCTGGTCCCATTGATGCCAATGGTGTGATGCCCATTGACACCAGCGGGGGATGTGGCCCATTGGGTGGATGTCGCCGCCTGCCTTAACCCTGGACCAAATCCCCAGTTATTTTTGCATTTCAGGCTGGGAAAATGGATCAGGAATCTCCCAGAACCAGGAGCTCCTTAAACCACCTGCTGTCGCCAGCCTGGGGCCCATAACAAAGAGCTGGATGGGTCAGATCCGCACCGCATGGGCATCCACCCAGCACAGACTAAACCCCGAAAGTCCTGGGGCCAGCAGGGGCTGGGCTCAGGGCAAATCCCGCAACAGGCAGGACGTCTTCGTTGGTTGTTCTGAAATCTCGGTCAGGAACAGCCCAGCTGTTATAGCTACCAACGTGATCATGTGCCAGCAATGCCCCTCTGCCATGGACATTGGCCAAACCGGACAGTCTCTACGCACAAAAATAAATGGACACAGATCAGACGTCAAGAATTATAACATTCAAAAACCAGTTGGAGAACACTTCACGGCTGTCTGGGGGGGGCATGTGGGGCAATTTGCCCCGGGCCCTGCAGGGGCCCCCACGAGAATATCGTATTCTATAGTATTGCAACTGTTTTTTATGGAAGGGGCCCCCGAAATTGCTTTGCCCCAGGCCCCCTGAATCCTCTGCGTGGCCCTGGAACATTTCATCTCCCTGGCCACTCGATTACAGACCTAAAAGTTGCAATATTACAACAAAAAACCCTTCAAAAACAGCCTCCAAGGAGAGCCTGCTGAATTGGAATTAATTTGCAAACTGGACACCATCAACCTCGGCTTGATTGAAGACTGGGAGTGGATGGGCCATTACACAAAGTAAAACTATTTCCCCATGCTTATCTTCCCCCCACCCCGCCCCCCACAGTTCCTTACATCTTCTTGTCAGTTACTGGAAATGGGCCATTTTCATTACCACGACAAACAGTTCTGTTTTTCTCTTGCTGATAATAGATCACCTTAACTGATCACTCTCCTTATAGTGTGTATGGTAACACCCATTGTTTCATGTCCTCTGTGTATGTATATATCTTCCTACTGTATTTTCCACTGCTTGCATCCGATGAAGTGGGCTGTAGCCCATGAAAGCTCATGCTCTAATAAATTTGTTAGTCTCTAAGGTGCCACAAGTACTCCTGTTCTTTTTGTGGATACAGACTAACAGGGCGGCTACGCTGAAACCTGACAGCTAGGAGGGTGGGCCGCAATCTTGATTCCGGTCTCTTGAAATGCAACTTCGTGCCAAGTTCCTTGCACTGGAAATGTCACACTTCCCATCCCAAAACACTTTGCACAAGCAAAATGAGTCACAGAGAGCATCACACTCGCCCCAGCAATGCAGCCACCTCTGGGGTGGGCTACGGCTGTGGTTTAACAGCTGCATAGCAGAACTACATAGAGATAACTTGCCAAAGCTGTCATACAGCCTCTTGTGGGATGAGGCGTGGCGACTGGGTGGGGGGTCACTTGCTCAGTGCTGAAATGCAGCCACTTCACGGGTGGGACCTGGCAGCTGCTTAACAGTCAAACTGCACAGAGATTGCTTGCTTAGCACTGAAATGCAGCCTGTTCCAGGGTGGGACATGACAGCTAATTATCAGGTGCACAGCAAAGAGGACACATGCAGATCACTTGCCCTATACTGAAATGCAGCCACCTCTGGGGCAGCTATTTAACAGTCACACAGCGACGCTGCACAAAGATCACTCACTCAGCACTGATATGCAGCCACCTCTGGGGTCAGGCACAACAACTGTGCTGAAATGCAAGGCTAAAGGCTTCATTGCTGCATGGCTCCACCTGCCTTCACACAGCTCCAGCTCACCCCACCCTTGGGAACACATCCAGGCCTCACTTGCCAAGGCCCAAACTCCCATGGAAGCCACGAGGCAGGTCGGACCCCTGTCACCCGCCTGACACCTGTGAGGAGCCAGCCTGCATGCTGCTCTTGGTGGCAGCAAAAGCTGCCCACCTCCCTGCACCCCGGTTGCTGACGCCCAAGCTAATCCCTGCATAGTGCATTAGCCGGTCACAGGGGCTTCAATGTTTCATGCCTGCTGCTGGTGCCACGATTTCATAAATGGGTCTAATCCCTGCTGTCGCAAGTCCCCTGGCTGAATGGGGCGTTTTGTTCCCCCTGCGGGGCGGTTTGGCAGGACCCATGGAAGAGAAGGGGAAAGCAGACAGGTCCCACTAGAATAATGCATGTACACCCTCCCGCCTCAATTCGGACGCAGAAGGCAGACGTGAAACCAAATATCATCCCCCCGGGGCTGCTTCCTCCCAGCTCCTGATTGGTGGAGTCGCCTCCTGCCCCGCTCCCAGCTGTTCGCAGCCCTAAAGAGCCAGGCGGCCGGGGAGCCGCTGTTAACCCTTCGGCCGCCGGGCGGGGATAACAGCCAGGGCCAGGATGACGCAGACCGGGTCTTAAAGCGGCAGGGGCACTCATGTAGGGCTCCCCCTCTCCTCCAGAAACCGGGGGGGGGGAGAGGGGGCTTGCACCCCCCTAGCAGCACGATCCCACGCGCGTGGCAAACCTTGCTGGAGCAGCTTGACTGTCCTCGTTCTACAGGTGGGGAAACTGAGGTACGGGGGGGACGTGCCTAGGGTCATGCATAGAGGTGCTGGCAGAGTTGAAGCTAGGAGTCCTGGCGCCCATTCCTGCAGCCTGCTCTGACCACTAGACCCTATTTCCATCTCTGAGCAGGGAAAGGAACCAAGGGGTTCTGACTCCCAGCCCCCGTCCCCACTCTAGCCACCAGATCCCACTCCCCTGACCCAGGAGTCCTGATGCCCACCCCTTGCTCCGAGATCCCACTCCACACTCGCAGCTGGAAAGAGAACCCAGGAGTCCTGACTTTTAACCCCACTACCCTCCTGTTTTACACAATGCCTTCTGGCCGCTCCAGCTTTGTGCATCAGCTGAGGGAAGGGGGGATGTGCTGGCGGCTGTGCTGGCTATTACCTGCCTCCCAGTATTTACCTTCCTTTGCAAATGGTTTTACCCTATAGCCAATGTTCCCTATTAGCTGCACCTCCTCAGCAGCTCTGAGTCCAGAGTAATCCCCCAGGGGCACGGATTACCCCAGCCTTTTGGCTTGTCCAGGCAGAAAGCCTGGGCTTCGAGCCGCAGCTCTCTGATTTTCCCAGAGTGCGCACCACAGCTTATTACACCGATTATTTTCTGGCCATCTCCTGCGGCCGGCTCCCGCCTCCGATCGGCCCGTGACGCCAGCCTCCGTCACCTACTGGCTACAGTAGTTTTCAACCTGCCCCTGCGGCCCAGATCCTCACGGGGATTTAGGCACCGAATGCCCACGGCAGTTAAATGTTTTCAAGGATCTGGGCCTTCATGCTGGTTCCCCTGCTTCCCCTCGCACTTGGGAGCCACTCCCCGTAAACATCTACCAAGCTACCACATGGTCCAACTTCAAACGCCTCCTTAAAACTCCCCTGGCCTGGGACGCCTCCAGAAATCCGACAAAGGTCAGGGCGCGAGCATGCTGAGACCACCGTGTGTCCACTGACCGGTACTGAATTGTTTCCTTGTGCTCCCACTGTCCATCTGTCTGTTTCCATGTGTTATCTTTTGTCTTATAGAGAGATTGGCAGCTCTGGGGGGGGCAGGAACTGTCTTTGAGTTCTGTGTTCGTACAGCGCCTGGCACAACGGGGTGCTGGGCCGTGACTGGGGCTCCTAGGAGCTACTGTAATACATCTAGTAAATAATGGACAGCACCTGGCACAATGGGGTGCTGGGCCGTGATTGGGGCTCCTAAGAGCTACCATAATACACCTAATAAATAATGTACAGCGCCTGGCACAACGGGGTGCCAGGCACTGTATTGGGGTAATACAGATTATGGTGGCAGTGCCTTGTGGCATAGAAAGATAACAGTGGGCAGGTATTTCCTGGAATGTTGTTAATTATGTGCAGTAAATTTCACCTCTAGAACCCAGCTGAGATCAGGGCCCCATGGTGCAGGGGGCTGCACATTCACATAGGCCTTGTCTTCACTCGGAAGAAAAGTGTGTTCTTGGAGAGGCAGTATGGCCTAGTGGATGAGTACTAGACTAGGACTTCTGAGCTGTGGGTTCTGGCCCTGTGGGGTACCCTGGGACAGGGCTGCTCTGTGCCTCAGTTTCCACGTCTGTAAAATGAAGCTAATGCTCCTGCTTTCCTTACTGATGAGGAGAGCTAAGGATTATTTTTGGCTAACACAGGGCAGTGCTAGGGTTTGTAGTTTTCACATGCGTTATCAGGACAAGGTAAACCCTAGGAAACCCCCATAGTCTCTAACTCATGTGAACATTACAAACGGCCATGGATCTGACCTCCTGTTAGCTGACACTACCCTTATTCCAAGTGAAAGGGCACCCACAGGGAGACAGTCAGTGTCCCCTCCCCCAAGAACTGACAATCGAATGAGACCAAGGAAGGCTTATGGGGAAACTGAGGCATGGCGCAATGACACGACTCGCTCACCCCAAGAGCTGGGAATGGAAAGCAGCTCTCTTGAGGGCCGAGCCTCACAACTTATCCTCCAAACCAGGCTTCCGCTTCCTCTTCCTCCCTGAGCTCTTGCTTCCTGCAAGTCAGCAAGTGGAAATCAAAAAAGTGAGCCAGCCCCTCGCGAGCTGCCCGCTCTCTGCAGATCGCGCCGCACGGGGACCTCAAGAGGCGGGAATTAGGAGTAGCGAGGTTCAGGATGACGGGCTGCTGGGAAGGAGGGACGGAGCCTTTCACGGCTTGTTTGATCCAGCCCTGGCTAGCAGCAGGCTAACGCCAGCATGGTCTGACGGGCTGTTTGCCTGGCCACGGAAAATGTGGCATGTAGCACCACTGGCTTCCATTCACGGCAACTGCGCCAGGAGGGTTCGAGAGGAAAGGCCTAATGCTGGACTCATCGACACTGGTGTAAATCTGGAGGAACCTCATGGAAGTAAATGGATTTACTCCAGATCCGTGCTCAGATCAGAATCGGGGCCGGAGAGTGATTGGTCCCTTAGCCTAGACTTTCTGGGTCCTAGCAGAGAAACACTGACAGGGCAAACTGGGGGCACCATCAGACTCCACTCTTATAGCGTCCCGCATCCTCCATGGATCTCAAAGCGTTTTGCAAAGGAGGGAGACCAGCACTGGTGTACAGAGGGGGAAACTGAGGCACAGACAGGGAAAGTCACTGGCACAAAGAAAATCAGTAGCAGAGCTGGGGCTAGAACCCAGGTGCTCTGACTCATACTCTCCCCTACTTTAGCCACTAGACCCATGCTCCCCCCCAGGTTAAAACCCAGGTGTCCTGACTCCCAGGGGCCTCCCTGTTACTCTAACTTACTAGATCACACTCCACTTCTAGAGCTGGGAATAGCCTAGCTCCCAGCTTTAACCACTAGGCACCACTCTCCTCCTAGAGCTAGGAATAGAACCCAGGAGTCCTGGCTTCTAATCCCCACTGCCCCCCGCAACCAGATCACCCTCCCCTCCCAGGGCTGAGAACAAAATCCAGCCCTAAAGACCCCAGTTGCTCACCCATTAGGCCACGCTGCAGCCTCTCAGCCAAACATCCAAGGGAAACCATCGTCTTTAACACGTTTGCACCAGCTGCTCTCTGTCTAATGTGCTCAGATGACCCCCTCCCCCCCAGTATCTGACAGTCTCAGAGAATTGCTCTTACATGACACACACACAAACAGGGAAACTGAGGCACAGCGCATCCGTGCCCAAGCAAGGAACTGCGTCTTGGTCTCCTGCTCCCAAGCTAGTGCGGTAATCACTGCTCCGTCGTGCCTATGCTGCTGGGAAATTGAGCTAGCCGCAGCAGAATGATTCACCCCTCTGGCTCTACGGGTCGAGTTCCCCATAAACAAGAGCCCTAATCCGGGGGCTGCGAGGGGCGGTTGAGCTGGGTTTTTACCATTGGAGGCAAGAGCAGGATCCGGCCCCCTGCACTCCAGGAAGCGCCAAAGCCCAGCCCCCAGGGAGAGAGCAGATCCAGGCCCAGCCCTGTCCTCAGGTGGGTTCAAGAGGCTTATAACTGTAGCTTAGTTAAATTCCATTCTGGCCAGGAGAGCAGCAGCTTTCTCGCCCAGGAATGTCGCGGGGGGAGCAGTCAGGGGCTTCTTGGCAAAGCGGCTGCCTCTGAGTGCCAAGTCGGTTTGCAGGGGCCCTTTGCCCGCTGCCTGGCACGGCTGGCTCCCCTCCGGCCTGGTTGCTGGGGTTTATGGAATCTCCCCCGGCAGGGGTCGTGCTTCCATTAGGAATCCCAGCGCGGGCTCCGAGCCTGCGGGAGCCTGAGTCAGACGCTGGGGGGCAGCAGGTGTCTAGGGGGAGGCAGGTTAGTGAGGGAAAGCAAGAGGTAGAGGAAGTCAGGGCTCCTGGGTTCTACTCCCAAGTCTGGGAGTGGGGCCTAGTGGTTAGAGCAGGGGGGCTGGGAATTAGGACTGCTGGGTTCTATCTCCAGTTCTAGGACAGAGTGTGGGCTAGTGGTTAGAGCTACAGGGAGAGTGAATTAGTAGAACTTGTAGGCTCTATCCCAGAATCAGGCAGGAGGGGGGTGGGTGGGTGAGTGAGTGAGTGAGTGGCGGGGTGGGCGGGTGCGCTAGCTCTCAGGACACCTGGGTTCTATTCTCATCTCTGCTGCTCATTCACCTTGGGCAAATCACGTCCTTGTTCTGTGCCTCAGTTTCCCTCTCTCTCCAGGCTACGGCCTCAACTGCAAAAACAGCCTTTCTGGTTAATTGCTGCAAGCGTGACCTGCTTTACTCAGGCAAGTAACCGTCATTGAAGCCAATGGGCTACGTACGTGAGCAAAGCTGCACATGGGATCGAGTGGAATCAGGCACGAGGCTAGGCGTCAGGAGAGCTTAATTTGACTCCCAGCTCCGCCATTGACCTTGGGCAACTCACCCCCACCCCGTGCCGTGCCTCAGTTTCCCCTCCCGCCTTTTGTATATTTAGCATCTGAGCTCTTTGGGGCAGGGCTTTTCTCTCACGCTGTGTCTGTGCAGCGCCTGGCCCAATGGGGCCCCTGATCTCAGCCGGGGGCTGCGCACCTTATGGCTGCAGCTGCGTGTGGAAAAGAGGCTCCATCCTCTCCGGGTGGGGCAGGTGTGGGGGTGGCTGCCCCGGAGCCGAGCTCAGGCGGGCTGGGCCGATCTCCCCTTACCTTGGGGGGCAGGATCCCCTTGGCTACAGATAGGCCCGGGAGATCGCCAGCTCTCTGGGGCATCCTGGGACAGGGGGGTCAGAGGGAGCCCCTTGATCCAGGCTGATGCCGCTGGGGCTCAGGTGAGCCCCGCCCAGGTGAGCAGGGGGGCGGGGCCTACCTGCCTGGCTGCCTCAGGTGCGGGAGGAGGGAGGCACCTGCTTTCCCCTGGGTCACATGGGCGAGAGGGAAGGCGGAGCTGGCCAGATCGCAGCCCTGGGAGGGAGCGGACGGAGGGTCAGGGCCGGTGAGTGCGGGGAAGGGGATCGGGGCTCTATGGGGCAGCCCCCACCTATGGAGCAGGCAGGGCTAAAGAAACCCCCTCTGCCCCTTTAAGAGAGCCTGGACTCCCCCCTCCCATTTCATTTAATGCCAGGGGACCCTCCGGGGCGGGGGGGGAGGCAACTCCCCCCTCCCCCCCCCCTTGGAATTTGGCTGCTGCTGGTGGAGGCTGGTCTGTGCCCCCCCCCCCCCACCTGTACCTTGGGTCTGGTTTCTCCGGTGCCACAGATCGGGGTGGGGAGATGCCCCCCCCGGGGTTACCTACACCCACCCCCAGCCTGGGCCCACCGTGGCGTGGGAGCGGTGATCCCAGCCCAGGGCACAGGCGGCGAGAGGCCTGGCCGCCCCTGGGAACCCAGGCGATCGGGTGCCTGGAGTTGATTCATATTGGAGACCGGGTTTCCTGGTCTCCCCGGGTGCTTCCTCCTTCGGGGGAGCCCCACCCCCCTTCCGGGAGTAGCCCCGGCTGGAGGGGGCTGGGGAGGGGGTCGCTCTGGGCGGGGGTGGCACACGCGGGGTTAATGAGCTCTGGGTGACTTTCACTGGGTTTGTGCTTAATCAGCTGGGTTAAAAATTGACCAGCGAGGCCCAGCTGGGCTGGGACCCACAGAGGGAGTCGATATGGGGGGATGGGACCCAGGGGCACCCCCGTTTCTTTAAAACCATCTCCCTGCCCTGAGATGGACTTGGCAGGGCCTTGCATGGGGGGGGAGCTGGAGTGGGCTAGGCTGGGGGGCCATCACTAGCCCTGGGGGGCCATCGCTAGCCCTGAGTGGCTTGGGATGTTGCCGCAGGATCTGGGAGAGGGCTGGAGATTTGCCCTTGCGGGGCTGGTGGCTCCTGCTGCTGAGGGCCAAAAATGAGGTCTGTGATCTGTGACCTGGGCTCGTGCTTAGGGGGGCAGGAATCTGGCTGGGGACTGAATGATTCCTTGCTATCTCCCCCCGCCCCCTGCCGCTGCCTTCATGCCAGAGGCTCTGTGCCCCTCAGACCCCCCCCCCCATGGCAAGGTCCCCTCCTCTCTGTGCCCCCTTCCCCAATGCTGGGCTGTCCCATGCCAGCTGCTCTGTGTCTCACCTCCCTCACTTTCCCCCATCCCATGGTCCCCCATTTCCCCTCCCCCATACCAGGGCGCCCCCTTCCCAAGGGGGTTCTGTGTGCCCCCCATTGCCCCGCATACCAAAGTCCCCAAGGTCCTCCTGTTCTGCACACGCCCGGGAGCCTCAGTAGAAAGGTGGGCCCTGCCCCAAATGTGTGTCCACACCAGGGAAATTTGGTGTGGCAGCCCCCTCGTGGCCCACCGGGACCTGCACCCCACGTTCACCTGCACAGCTGCCCCCCGCTGTTCATCCCCCTGGCCGGGAGGAGGGGTATGGAGAGTGGCGGCTTCTCCCTGGGAACTCTGGGCCCGGTGGGTTTTACCTTATCATCTGGGTTCCTCTAGTGCCCCCAAAGGTGAGCAGGGCCCCGGTGTGCTGGGTGTGGCCGTGTAAGCTCTGTGGGGGCAGGGAATCAAAATAGATGAGAGGGGAAAAGAGTTTTCACAGGGTAGCAGGGGAAACTGAGGCACGGGAGAGTGACTGGCTGGAGGAGGCTCAGGGAGTCGGGCAGAAGTGGGAGTGGATCCCGGGTCTGATTCACAGGCCTGTGTCTTAGCCACTAAACCATGCTCCCTAAGCAAGCGTGTGCGGCTTCTATCCTGGCCCCCTTGATAAATAGCCTCTGGCAAGAGGCAGGCCCAGCCCCAAAGAGCTTGCAGTCTAAATAGGTGGGAGGGGAAACTGAGGCACAGTGAGTTGTCCACAGTCCATGACCATGCTGGGAAGGGAACTGGGCTCTCCTGGTTCCCAGCCCAGAGCCCTAGCCACTAGGCCACGCTGCGTGCCGGGTTCTCCGTAGACCTTGCTGAGCGTTCGGGATTTGTTGAGATGACCTGGCTGTGGGTGTCTGCAGAGGCCTGTGGCTTATTTGAAATACCAGAGAGCAGCATTTCTGATGGCAACTGGAAGAAATTTGGGTTTGGTTCGTGGCGGTACCTGCTATTAGAGTGATTGGCTGATGGGGTTGGGGAAACAGGCTGGGTTTTTCCTGGGATGGGAACCACAAGGAGTATGGAGCAGTGGGTAAAGCAGGGAGGGCTGGGACAGGAGCCAGGACTCCTGGATTCCTTCCCGGACCTGGGAATAGTGTCTTCTCTAGCTTAGAGCTGACAGCCAGGACTCCTGGGTTCTATTCCCAGTTCTGGAGGCATTTGCCGCTGGTTAGAGCCGGGGATCAAACGCCCGGACTCCTGGGTTCTGTTCTCAGCTCTGCCAGTGACTCGCTGTCTGGACTCCTGGTTTCTGTATCTGGCTGTGCGCTGGCCCAGCACTCTGCCTCCCTCTCGCTGGGGCAAGTCCTGTCCCTGCTTGGTGCCTCAGTTTCCCCATCTGTAACACTTGCCTTCCTCCCGGGGCGTTGGGAGGCTGGATTCGGCCAAGGTCCGTGCGGTGCTTTGGTACCCTGGCCGCTTGCACGGAAGATGCAGCAGCAGCTCCAATGTGACTAGGATGAGGATCTGCTGAGAGCAGCAGGGATGGGAAAAGGGTCTGTTCTGTGGAGAGGGCTCCCTGAGCAGGGGCCATGGCAGGTTTGCTACACCCCACCCTGCCCCTTCGAGCTTTGTCCTGCCTAATTTGGGCAGCCCTGGCTGACAGGAACAGCCTAGGGCCTGAAATCCTCCTCCTGATGAAGACATTTGCATCTCCAAAGGGCTGGATCACTAGAAACTTCATTCCACACACCAAGGAGGCTCCTTCTACCTGTGCTCCCCTCTGTCAGTGACTCTGTGCACCCCATTTCAGGGTTCCCCATTCCTCTCAGCCCCCTATCCACCCCCTGCCAGGGGCTCTGTGTGCCCCATTCCCCACCATTATCTCTTGGACTTCCTTTTCGTGCCTTCTGCTGGTTCTTTGATCTGGAGCCGATTCAGCCCTGGTCAAAGCTCAGGGATCTACCCACCAGATGTTGGGGGGGCTCCGTGTGTCTGCTGTTCTCCGCCACCCCTGCAGTTTTTCTGATCATCCCCCAAATCGACAGGGTGCTGCCCCAAAATATCCCTGGAAGTGATCGGACAGGGCATTGCAAAGTTATTGCGTTTCGGACAACGCAGAAGGGCCACCAGGTAGATCTTACGGACTCCTGAGCTTGACCACTAATGGGTGGGGCGTGCGGCTTTCTAGATACTTTGCACGGCCCCCGTCTGGCTACAAACCAGGGTCTTCACAAGCTTTCACAGATTTAGCCTCATGATTCCAGAATTTCTGGGCACGTTCTAAGCACCTTGATTGATTTGGGGGGTGGAAACTGGAAAAGGCAGATTCCGCCAGAGGGAGAGAGGGGAACGTCCGGCCTGCCGAGGGCCCAGTTGCTGCCGCAGATGGAGGAATCTCTCTGCCCGTAGCTGGTCCCAGGCAGAAGCTTAGTAAGCTGTGTGCACTCTCGCTGGGTGGGCAGGTCCGACCGAGAATGAGGTGGGATCCCCCGGGGCGAGGTGCTGGACAAAGAATAAAAGAGACAGTCCCTGCCCCCGAAGCACTTGTCTAAACAAACTTTCCCAATCCCTGCTGGGACACAGGGCGGTCTTGTTTTCTCTTATTGTACGGATGGGGAAACTGAGGCACGGAGCGGGGCAGTGATTTGCCCAAGGTCACCCAGAGGGTCAGAACTGGGGATAGTGCCCAGGGCTCTGTCTGCTAGGCTGGCACGGTGATGTCTGCTTCCAGCTGCGTTGGGGCTGGATTCTATCCCGGAGGCAGCCCCACGAGGAGCAGCGTCACGCTTGCCTAGCACGGTGCTGAAGGCTGCATCAGCTGAGGCCTAGGCTGGCTAGAGGAGGCAGTGTGGCCTAGCAGACGGAGCCTTGGGTTGGAACACCTGGGTCCTAGGCCCAGCTCTGCCTGCTGGGTGACCCTGGGCAAGCCACTTTCCTGCTCTGCCGTGCCTCAGTTTCCCCATGGGGGGAATGATTGCGACCTCCCTTGTAAAGCGCTTTGGGATTGGCTAGATAAGAGCCTAGGGTTATTTCTGCACGTGCCCGGTTCCGTTCTCCCTGACTCCAGCTCCTGGCGCGCTGAGTTCCTAACTTAACCCTTTAGTGACTTCAGCACAACCCCGGCCCCTGCCAAAGGAACTGGCTGAGAGAAATCCTGAGCAACCGAGCTCAGTCCGGGGAGGATCCCAGCCATCCTTGGAGCCACGGGGGTGCACGGAAGCAAACCAACCAACCTCCACGAGAGGTTGTAAATGCTGGGGGGGGGGGGGAAGCTCCAGAATCCCTTGCTCAAACGACCCCAAATTCGGACCACGGACCCTCCCCGGCGCCCCCATGAGGTGCAGCAAATTTCACGCCAATCCAAGTACGTGGACGGATCGTAGCATGCCCAGAAGAGCCGACCTGGTGGAGGGGGGTAGGCTTGGTGGTCTGTGGGTCTAAAGGTTGCAGAGCTGGGGGAGGGTGTCACTGAGGGGGCGGGGGGGGGTTACTAGTGGCTTTGACCCCTTTCTCACTGTCCTTTCCCAGGTGCTGAAACCCTGGGGGCTGCCGGTTCCTTGTCATCCCCATCTCCAAGGGCCCCCCACGCCCCCCAACGGGCTGAGGACGCTGGGAAGCAGGAGGCTGGGCTCCGGTTGCACCATCAGGATTGTGGTCCCCCTAGGGAGAGGGGGCGTGACCGCCCCATGTCCCCCCCTCCCTCCCAGACATCCGGGGGAGCGATGGCGGGCTACAGTCACCCCTTGCTCCTGGTCGTGGCCCTGCAGTCCCTGTTACAGACGGCCCTGGGCCAAGGTAGGTGGTGGGTTGTCAAGTGCATCTGCTTACACGCATCTTGCTGCTCCAACGGCCCAGGACCGGAAGGAGACTCCCCCTCCCTATAGGCAGTATAGGCCCTATGACACACATCTGAGCAGTTCTGATTCCATGCAGCAGAGGGCAGCGGTGCCCCCCCACGGCAATAAAGTGGATAGAATCATTCACTGAAGCCCGGTGCTAGCAAGATCTGCTGCGGGCAAGTCCCCCTGGCAGGAGGCGGCAGCTTAGCTTGACTAAAGTTGCTGCTGGGCTGTCGTTAGTCGGGGCAGCTGGAATGCGGGGACTCCATGGCTTTAGATTCTGGTCACCGGGGATGCGGCCGCAGCACTGGGGTCAACCCAGCATTGCCTGGGTCAGACCAAAACACAGAGCATTGACCCTCTTGTGTGTTTACCAGCAGAGGGGTGATGGGCACAGTTAATCGGCTGCCATGCCCCACCCCAGAGGTGGCTGCATTTCAGCACTGGCTGAGCGATCCCTGCACAGTTAACAGCTGCGTGGCTGTTAACCAGCTGCCCTGTTCTACCCCAGAGGTGGCTGCATTTCTGTGGTTGCAAGAACGATCCCTGCATGCAATGGTAGGGAGGTTGGGAGAGGGGGTGTCACCCTTTGGCATGCAAGGCCCGGATTGGGAGGTTTGATTATTCTCCCCCCCCCTTTAAATCTTCCACTGGTGTTATTACATGGGAGAAGGAACATACAGTACCCTGGGGGGGGGGGGGGGCTCTGAGGTGCTACCGTAATACACCTTATAAAGAATGTTCAGCACCCACCACAGTGGGGTCCTTGGCCATGATGGGGGCTCTACCGTAATCCATATAATAGAGTTGATGCCTGAAGCAGGTGACTAGATTTTAATGGGGCCAGCATACAACACCTGCCCCCTCCCCACCCCCCCAGCAGCTTCCCAGGGCAGATCCTGTGGCTCTCAGTCTCCAGACACCCCCCCCCCACGGCCATTGCTGCTGCCCCCCTCCCGCCAGGGCAAACCGCAGGTGTGTTTGTGGAAGGCCCCTTCCCTGTTACGGCTTGATCCCGTCCTGTCCCGGGCCCCGCACCAGCCCTGGCGCAGAGCCGGGTTTCAGTTGTCCCGGCGCTGGGTTTCAGAGCCTGACACAGGTGGATCCACACCCTGGAGGGGGTGGGGGAGGGAGCGGCTGGAACAGGGGGTGAGTCACCTCTGTTGGGGGAATGTCCCTGGGACTGGCCGATCTCTTAGCACCCCGTCCCGTGTGTCTCTGTTTATGGGTGGAGACACCTATAAGAGTTTTAAGACCCCCCCCCCAAATGCATCAAACAAACAGTTTCAACTCCCGCCCCCAGTATGTAACTTACAGCTCTGGGCAAAGAGGGGGAAGGTCCAAAATCCTTATCAAGCAAGGACTCCGCCTGCCTTGGAAACTGTATCCAGGCTGCACAGTAATGGCTAGTGGTTAGAGTGGGGGCGGGCAGGGCAGCTGGGAACCAGGGCTCTGGGGTTCCATTCCCAACCCTGGTAGGATCTAGGGCTTGGGGGGTGGGGTGGGGTAGGAGTAGGGGCTGCTGGATTCTCAGCCCTGGGAGGGGAGTGGTTAGAGCAGGGAGGGGCTGGGAGCCAGGACTCCTGGGTTCTATCCCCAGCACTGAGAGGAGAGTGGGGTCTAGTGGTTAGAGCGGTGTGTATACTGGGACTCAGGACTCCTGGGTTCTATCCCCAGCACTCAGAGGAGAGTGGGGTCTAGTGGTTAGAGCGGTGTGTATACTGGGACTCAGGACTCCTGGGTTCTATCCCCAGCTCTGGGAGGGGAGTGGGATTTAGAAGGGGTGCTGAGAGCCAGGACTCCTGGGTTCTATCCCCAGCTCTGGGAGGGGAGTGGGATTTAGAAGGGGTGCTGAGAGCCAGGACTCCTGGGTTCTATCCCCAGCTCTGGGAGGGGAGTGGGATTTAGAAGGGGGTGCTGAGAGCCAGGACTCCTGGGTTCTATCCCCAGTTCTGCCATTGACTAGCAAAGCGGGGAGGGGGTGGGGGTGACTTGGGACCATCTCTACTGTGCGGGGAGAGTCCTGTGCATACCAGGGCCCCCCCTCCTGCTGGATCCCAGAGCTCTGAGTCGCACCTGGGTCCTGGGAAGGGCTCCAGCCCCTCCCAGCTGCCTGTTCAGGCCTGACCTGCTCTCGCACAATCACCCTGGAGCTGGGAGCGTGGGCTGAAGGCCAGGCTGGCGACTGGGCAGGGCAGGATGGAGCAGAGAGGGGCAGCCTGGGAGCTGTAGTTCCCTTCCTGCATAATGGCGAGGCAAAGGAAGGGAGCGGCTGGCCTGGCACAGAGAACAGCGTGTTGCTTACAGACTGGAGGGAGAGTCCCGCACCCTAGGAGGCTGGATGGTGCATGGGGGAGCAGAGCTTGGATTGCGGGGATGAGCCCAGGGGGGCGGTTGAGTTGTACCATCGATATTGGGAGACCTGCTGGGAGTAGGGCTAGTGGTTAGAGCTGGGAATCGGGGGCTCCTGGGTTCTGCCCCCAGCCCTGGCAGGGGAGTGGGGATGAGTGGTTAGAGCAGAGTGGGCTGGGAGTCAGGACACCTGGGTTCTGTCCCCAGCCCTGGCAGGGGAGTGGGGATGAGTGGTTAGAGCAGAGTGGACTGGGAGTCAGGACACCTGGGTTCTGCCCGCAGCCCCGGCAGGGGAGTGGGGATGAGTGGTTAGAGCAGAGCGGGCTGGGAGTCAGGACACCTGGGTTCTGTCCCCAGCCCTGGCAGGGGTGGGGGTGGGGTCTAGTGGTTAGAGCTGGGGGGAGGGGGGGCTGGGTTGGAGGAGCATAGGGGCTGGCTTGTGTGCACTGCTGCCCCCTGCTGGACAGGGACTACCATCACACCTCCCCAGGTGGTAGTTGATGGGTTTCTCTTGCTGAGCTGAGCTCCTGGGCGGGGGCAGCACTGGGCCAGGTTGCTGTCGGGGTAGCAGAGACCTTCAGGCAAACCGTGGTTTCTGCTGGAAGTGATACTGTCTGCTTGGTGAAGGGCCCCCAGAAGGCAGAATCAGAAGCCCCCCCGGGGTGGTGCCAGAGGGGTGCTGTGCTGCAGGGAGTGGGCTGCGGGGGTGCTGTCAGTGCTGGCCCCAATGTCCCACTGTGGCACTAGGGGGCGCTGTGGTACAGGGAGCAGGGGCTGGGCTCGGTAGGGGGCTCTGTCCCATTGGGGTCATTAAAGGTCACTCCATATGGCACTTTTCCAGGAATTGGGGTGGTGATAGTTTAGGGAGGATGTGACAGCTCACTTGGATAACCCCAGGCTGCTGCCTCCCTAAATAACCTTCCCCCTGCCCTGGTGCACTTGAAACTGGGAATCTCCTTCATTTCCTGTCCTAAACTATTGCTCTGCAGTGGCTAACCGGCTGCCACACCGCACCCCAGAGGTGGCTGCATGGTGGTGCTGGTGCCTGCGTAGCATCAGTGCCATGGTTGAGCTCTCTGATCGCGGGGGGGGGGGATATACTCCAGCAGAGGCCTCCTAACATCAAAGCCTCTTATCGCACCCCCTTGCCGTACCCCTCCCCACGCTAAGCTCTGTTCTCTTTATTCCTCTTTTAAATCAAGCCACGAACGGGAGCACCACGACACCCACACCCGCATCAGGGCTCACGGTAAGTAGGCTGGGGGGGGCAGATCAGCTGTGTGTGTTGGGGGGCGTTATTCCAGCATGCACTGGGGAGAGAGACTTGAGTGGAACTTGAGGCTGGAAGCTTGGAGATATTGTACAGGGTATGTGTGTGGGGGGGTTCCAATTTGGGAAGGGGGAGGGATCTGGAGCAGGAGGCCTAGCTCCCCACCCCTGTCCACCACCTCCTCTGGGGAGCCCCTGTCTTTACCTCCCACGCTCCTGGTTGGCTCCTGGGGTAACCCCCCTTCCTCCCCCCTCGATCCTCAGCTCCAACCCTGCCCTGGGTTGAATGCCCGGCTCCCTTGTGCATGCAGCGTTCTCCCCTCTGTGCAAGAGTGTTCTCCTCTGCATCAGCCTCCTGCTCCCATTGCTAACACAGCCCCCCCTCCATGGCACCTCTCTGCCCGCCACGCCCACGGGGAGCTGGGCAGGGCATGATTCTGGTTCCGTCTCACTCTTCCCCCGCTCCCTCCTGGCAGGAGTCGGAGCGGCTGGCGGCCATCATTGTCCCCTCCCTAGTCGGGGGTCTCCTGCTTATTGGACTCGTGATCTTCGGGGCGCTCAAGGTGCGGGAGAGGCGGCAGACGGAGGGCACCTACCGGCCAAGTAACGAGGAGCAGGTGGGTGCTCGGGTGGTGACGAACGCTAACCTCCAACTGCCCCCCGAGGAGCGGCTGATCTGACCCGGGGGAAGGGGGGGTCACACACACCCCCTCCCCAGACTGGCAGACTCTGCACCGGCTGGACCCTGCGGTTCCAGAGCCAGCTGCACACCTGGCGGGGGGGGGGGGGCCTCCTTGCTCTCTGCTGGCTGGAAGGAGCCGACGTCTTCGTCGCTGGATGCATCGGATTTGAACCTACGCCCTCCTGCTGCGGGGGAGTGTGTGTGGGGGGGGTGCCGCCCAGCCAGGGGCAGCCCGGGGCAGCTTGCCTGCGAAACTGCTGGCCATGCTGGTGCTGCGCAACATCGCCTCCTGGTGGACCACTTTATCCTTCCCCATCCACCCCCGTCTGCGTCTCACACGTGTCCTGTAATCTCCCCTACCTCGGTCAGTGTCTGTCTGTCCCGGGGCCGGCTGCAGGGGGGTTGTGCTTGAAGCTGCCCGGGTTACCGAGCCGGCCTCAGCTTGCATTGCAGGCTGCAGATGGGGAGTGACTCTGTGTTGGCAACCGGGCTGCCGAAAGCGAGGCTGGCGCGGCAGCGAAGGAAGGGGAAGCTAGAAACTCCTGCCTGAGCCGCCATGGAAGGTTTTGGCTTTAAAAAAAATCCGCTGGAGGGGAACAGCCGTGTCTATGCATTGTGTAAAAAACCGATCCCCCGGGTTAGTTAATACACGTCAGCCCGAGGTGCAGACGGAAGGTAGGGGAAGAGAGGTTTAAGTCCCTTCACTGTCGTGCCTCATTTTCCCCATCTATCACTCCCCCTCCCCCTGGTGCTCTACAAAACCTTCTTGGGTGCATGTGGAAGGAGCCACATCACTCTCTAGCGGCTGGTGAATGCAGAGGATAATAGCCTCCTGCGGCTGTCAGCTGATGGAGCTGCTCCTTGGGCTGGGCTCACTGGACTCAAACCTGGGCTGCTGATGGGGTCATTTCTCATGGTGTGCAGAGGAGTGAAATACGCTAATAACTCAAAAAACAACTGGGCGGCCTTTTCTGCTTCCCTGTCCCTGGGGAATGAACCAAACTGCACCCAACTTAATGATCCAAATCTGCGTCCTCCGGCAGGGCCGTGATTCATCCCTTCCTTAAACCAAATCTCGTTGGCATCTTCTCCCATGTGCGGCATCCCCCCGGAGCAGGTGTTGGGCCCTTTTCCCCCAAGCCACAGTGTCCCACAGCACAGCCCCGCCCCATTGCTGCCCCTACCCCCGGCCAGCACCGGGGCTAAGGTTATTTCCCTGCATGGGGCAGCCTGTCCCCTCATCAGTGAGGCTGGAGCAGGAGCAACTGTCCCCTGCCTTAAGCTTCCAGACCCAGCTGCAGTAGAAGCCGCTTGTGAGCGTATTTCCACGCCCCATTAGTCACACCTACCAGGAGCGGTTCCCGAGCCTCGGGCTTGGTTTGTGGATCTTTAACTCAAAGAGCTTTTTTCCCACCAGTGCCTTGGCCATTTGAGTTATGCGGAACACCTACCGTCCATAGGTTTCCAATAGGCTGGCCCATGGGGCTGGCAGTGCCTTTATGCCGCCCATGGGTCGTTGCTATGAACATCTCAGCCTCTTAACTTTGATGTAGTGGCAGGGAGTTCCCCAGGCTTCCAAGGGAGGGAGATGGGGGCGGGGAGCTGTTTGCCCAGGGGGCCATCCAGCATCAGGGCTTGCTAGGAACCCAGTTCCCCAACCAGCTGCCATCTTTACAGCCCCTGGTCGATGCTTCCTCGCTGTAGGCTGCGTCTGGGATCTGTCCCCCTGCCTGCCGCCGGCGCCTCTGTGGCATGCTCAGTGCCTGGCTGAAAGCTTCCCCTGCTCCTCCAGCCGTCACCTGGTGCTGCGTGTTCTCCGCCTCAGTCACCTCTTCTCTCCTTTCAGTCCTCCCGGGACGACCCGAAATTAACCGAGCTGTGAGAGCCGGGAGCAAACGTCACCAGAGCATGGCCCTGGCCCTTTGAAACGGCCGGAGTTGGGATCTCCCGGCCCCATGCCCACCCACTGGTCAGTTCCTCACCCCGCCCTCCCCATGGGGTCACTCCGCCCAGGCTGCCTCTTACAACCTCCCTGTTCACCCAGCACCGGGGGGGCTGGTCGCTGACTGGGGTTCTGGGGCCCTGTGATAATACAAAGAACTGCAGCAGGGCTGGGGTCCTGACATGGGACCAGCTGTTCACAGCTCAGGGTGGGCCCCTGGGTGCAACTCCACCCACATGGGGCCCCCTGGTGCAGCTCTGTCCCCACCGCCAGCCTTCTAGCTCTCGAATCTCTTCTTCAGCTGTGACGCCTGAAGCAGGGCTGGGAGCCATGTGGGATTTAGGCTGCCGTTGGAATCAATGGGAGTTAGGCACCTCCTGCCCTTTGAGGAGCTGGGCCTCGGACCCAGGGGGTTTAGGTGCCCATGGTGCTAATCTTACCCCTTCTCTGCACCCAACTATGCAGCAATGTAACTCAAGCCGTGCCCCGACGCTCGGCTAGAAAGGGAGGCTGGTCGTGCCAGGAAGGCTCTGCCTCAGACCCGCTGGGTGACCCTGGACAAGTCACGTCACCTCTCGTGCCTCAGTTTCCCTAGTTGTAGGAAGCCAGTCCTACAGGGCCAGCGAGGAGCAGGAGGCAGGGTTACCTGCCCCTCTGGGTGCTGGGAGGGTGGCTTTTTAAGCTGGGTTTATAGAATGTTGTGTTTTCCCTCCTCTGTGCAAATTCAACTTTTATTTTTTTGTAAAATAAACTAACTTTGGGATCAATTAAAAAAAAAATGGGGACGGGGGCCCACGCCCTCTCACCCTTGCGGAGTGATGCATTTTTTGCAGAGGGCGGGGATCCGGTCAGCCAAGGGAGGGGAAACTGCAGCTGCCCGCGAGCGCGGAGCCCCACTGTGGGACGGCCGATTGAACAGCAACCACCTGGCGGTTCCACCATAAGCATTTATTCAGAGCCCCCCCCGCGGGCTTTGTGGAGCAGGCTGGAGCCAGGGCAGCGTCTCCCCATTGTCCTGAGCCGAGCGGGGCAGTGTAGCTTTTGGGTGCCCTGGTGCAGCTCTGCCCATAGCGCAGCCTGGGGGTCCCCTGGTGCAGCTCACCACCCCCTGGACCCCTGTGGAGCCCTGGTGCAGCTGAGCGGGGGCCCCCTGGTGCAGCAATGTCCGTAGCTCAGCACGGGCCCCCTGGTGCAGCTCTCTCCATGGCGCCAGCCTTTTAGGACTCAAACCTCTTCTTCAGCTCCGATACCTTGGGCAGGGCCGGGGGCTGGGAGGCTTCTTCCAGCTCCGGCCAGGATGAGCTGGGCAGGGTGGCCCCTGCCCCAAGCCGGGGGACCCCGCCCCTGAAGTCAGTTTGTCTGCAGACTTTGGCCTGGAACAGAGCCACAGCTGACTGGACCCTAGGGGAGGAGGGGCTATCGGGTGGGAGGTGGGGCTCAATGTCAGGGGCGGGGCTATCCTGTTCGGGGTGGGGCTCTACCTCAGGGGCAGGGCTATCCTGTTCGGGGCGGGGCTCTACCTCAGGGGTGGGGCTATCCTGTTCAGGGCGGGGCTCTACCTCAGGGGCGGGGCTATCCTGTTTGGGGCAGGGCTCTGCCCTGCACACCCCCTGCCCAGACTCTGGCCCTGTAGTGGCTGCTTCAGGGTGGCCTCCTGTGCCCTCTTCTTCAGGCGGCCCCAGAGAGCCCGTGGTTGGTGTCAGCTCTGCCCCAGCCCCTCCCTGCCCCCCGGCTGCCCTGCCCCCCAGCTCCTCCTCCCCGAGCTGGAAGGGCTTGTGCCAGGGCACCCTGAGCGTTGCTACCCCCTCAGCTGGCTGGGGAGGGCCCTCCTCATCCTCATTGATCCCGCGGTCCCACATCCCGCTCGCCGGGCGCGTGGCCTTGGCGGGCAGCAGCAAAGCATGCTGGGAGTCCCCAGCCTCCTCCTCGGCCAGGGAGGCCTCCTCTGAAGAGGGGGGGGCGAACTCCAGGGACGAGTCGTCCTCCTCGGCCAGCAGCCAGCACTCGTGGTCCCGGGCCTGGCGCCTGCTCAGGTTCTCCTCACTGGGGTTCGTGTGCCTCAGCTGGAAGGGACAAGGAGCCAGGGTTGGTGCAGCAAGGGGCAGGGAGAGAGACCTGGGCTGGAGAGGAATGGTGGGGGAGGGGCTAAAGAAGAGGGGCGGAGTTAGGGGAGGGGCTTGGAGAGGAAAAGTTGTGGGGGAGGTGGAATCAGGTGAGAGAGGGATGGGGCAGAATCAGGGGGGAGAGAGAGTCCAAGAGAAAGACTTGGGGGGAGAGAGGTGGGGTGGCACAGGGAGGTGCGGGGGGGAGGGGCAGCACGGGGGGGTGTGGGGGTGACACAGGGAGGTACCTGTGGGAGAGGGGCGGCACGGGGGGGAGGGGCAGCACGGGGAGGTGCCTGTGGGGGAGGGGCTGCACGGGGGGGGGCTCACCCTGGTGTAGCAGCCGCCCTCCTCCATGTTGCAGAAGTCCAGGCTGCGAGTCCCGTAGAGCAGCCCCCGGCCACTGGGCGCTGCCAGGCTCAGCGTCTCGAAGATCTCGCCCAGCAGGTCGATCTCGCCCGTCTCCAGGAAGCTCTTGTCCAGCTCCCCCCCATCAGGGATGGCATCAGAGCCCAGGGGAGCCTCATGGCCTTCTGCCGGGGCAGCCCTGAGAGATGTGGGGGAAAGGGTGGGCTGGGCATTCATGTTACAGCCACATGTGGAAACTGACATACAGAAAACATGGCAAGAAGCTGGTGCACGAAAGACATCATGTGTCAAAATGCATGTCAACCGACATGGGAACACAGGGTCATGTCAAACTCTCAGCCTGTGCCAGTATGCATGGAAAAAAAAGTGGAATAGTCATGTCAGCCGTCAGGTGTGCCAACACGCAGGTCCACCCACACACGTGACACATATGCTGATGTATTAAAGCTGGCCACCCACGTGGCCGTCTGCATCAAAAGCCCCATGGAAAGTGGCAGGCGTGAAGCTGACCACACGTGCCAGCACACGTGTAAACAGACACGCCCTGCAGCCCACACCCCAGGCCATCTCTGTGCTGCCCCCAATATCTGTGCTCCTCCCCAGCCAGAGCCCCCCGTGCCCCCCCATTACCTCTGGGCCTCCAGCTCCATCCCGCTGCAGCGTTTATTGGGTCGCAGGGGTCGGGACTGCAAGGAAACATGGGTCAAAGAGGCTGATCCCCCGGCTCACCCCTGGCAGTGCAACTCCAAGCCCCTCCAGCATGAGGGGGGGTCGCTGGGGCCAGGCCCTCCCTGCCCCCCAGGCCGTTCCATGCCCACCACTCCCTGATCTGTGCCAGCCAGGCAGAGCTCGCCTTGCGCCCCTGCCCCAGATGCTACTCAGATGAGTAAGGGCTCTCTGGGCGGGGGCAGTGATTCACTTCCCAAACTACCTGCTATGGGTTCCAGATGTTTCACATCTGCATGAGGATTACCCGCACGCTGCCGTTATTCCCACCAGATGTTCCACATCTGGGGAGCTGGACTATTTGTGCATGTTACCCGTGCCGGAGGTTCCACATCCAGGTGAGACTGCTCTGCATATCCCCATTATTCCCTCCAGATGTGCCACATCTGCATTAACTGCATATCCTCTTTATTCCCTTCCAGATGTGCCACATCTGCAGTAACTGCATACCCTCTTTACTCCATTCCAGATGTTCTACATCTGCATTAACTGCATACCCCCATTATTCCCTCCAGATGTGCCACATCTGCATTAACTGCATACCCCCATTATGCCCTTCCGGGTGTTTCACATCTGCATTAACTGCATATCCTCTTTATTCCCTTCCAGATGTGCCACATCTGCATTAACTACATACCCCCATTATTCCCTCCAGATGTGCCACATCTGCATTAACTGCATACTCCCTTTATTCCCTTCCAGATGTTTCGCATCTGGGGAGCCGGACTATTTGTGCATTCCCGTTACCCACACCGGTGGTTCTACATCTGCATTAATTACATACCCTGTTTATTCCCTTTCAGATGCTTCACATCTGCATGAGGATTACCCGCATGCCCTATTATTCCCACCAGATGTTGCACATCTGCACCGGGAACTACCCACATCCCACCATTAGTTCCTTCCTGATGTTCCACATTTGGGGGAGCACTATCTGTGCGTCCCCACCCCGGTCCAGATCCCCCCCCCGCCCCTCCTTACAGCGGTTTCGCAGTCTCTGACCTTCCCAAAGTGCTGGGTGATGGGCAGCCGGCTTTGCAGGCACTCGGACTGGGTGCTCCGGGGGAGGATGGGGCCTGAGAGCTGGTCACACTTCAGGGAGCCGCCTCGCTGCAGGGATGAAGCCTGGCCCAAGTCCTGGAGGGGGGAAAGGGGGCCAGGCAGGAGGACTGTGAGCAGACTCCCAGGCAAGGCTCATAGACTAATAGGTCAGAAGGGACCATTATGATCTTCTAGTCTGATCCTCCTTCACAACGCAGGCCACAGAATCTGACCCACCGACTCCTGTAACAAACCCCTGACCTATGTCTGAGCTACTGAAGTCCTCAACTTGTGGTTTAAAGACTTCACGGTGCAGAGAATCCTCCAGCAAGTGATCACTGCCCCACACTGCAGAGGAAGGTGAAAAACCCCCAGGCCCGCTGCCATTCTGCCCTGGAGGAACATTCCTTCCCGGCCCCAAATATGATGATCAGCTAAACCCTGAGCATGCGGGCAAGACTCAGCAGCCAGACACCCAGGAAAGAATTATCTTTAGTAACTCAGATCCCAACCCATCTAACCTCTCATCACAAACCACTGGGCATATTTACCGCTAATAGTCAAAGATCAATTCATTGCCAAAATTAGGCCATCCCATCATCCCATCCCTTCCACAAACTTTTCAAGCTTAGTCTTGAAGCCAGATATGTCTTTTGCCCCCACTACTCCCCTTGGAAGGCTATTCCAGAACTTCACTCCTCTGATGGTTAGAAACCTTCATCTAATTTCAAGTCTAAACTTCCTGATGGCCAGTTTATATCCACTTATTCTTGTGTCCACACTGGTACTGAGCTTAAATAATTCCTCTCCCTCCCTGGTATTTATCCCTCTGATATATTTATAGAGAGCAATCAGATCTCCCCTCAGCCTTCTTTTGGTTAGGCTAAACAAGCCAAGCTCTTTGAGTCTCCTTTCATAAGACAGGTTTTCCATTCCACGGCTCATCCTAGTAGCCCGTCTCTGTACCTGTTCCAGTTTGAATTCATCCTTCTTAAACATGGGAGACCAGAACTGCACACACTATTGCAGATGAGGTCTCACCAGTGCCTTGTATAACGGTACTAACACCTCCTTATCTCTACCTCAGGTGGCTGGTCTGGGGGTGACATGGAGGCCCAGCCCACTGGCAACTGGGTGGCAGTAAATGCTCCCACATGGCGAGGTGCTCTTGGCCACGGCTGACATGGGAGTAGGGGCGGGATTCGAACCTGTGGCTTCGGAGCTCCAAACCCCAGTGCTATTAATAGGGGCTTCATGACATTTCAATCGGCCAGCTAGCCCGGCAGGTGAGGGCAAAGGTCACGGGGGTGGGGGCACATCTGGAGCTCAATGCATCTCGGTGGGGAGGGGGCTTCACCCTATCCCTGTGGGACGAGGGCAGGAAGCAGACGGGCTACATGAGGCCCCCATCCCAGCATCTCCCTGATCATCTCCGGAGCCTCAGCCTAAGGACCCTCTTGTCTTCTTCTGAAGACCCTCAAGGGGGATCTCCAAGCAGAGCATCATGGGGACTCCAGGTAGAATCTGCCCTGGCAGAAGACTAGAAAGTTTCCTTGGCCAGCTTAGGATCTCATTACCCCTGACCCGAACCCTTAGCCCCCCTGTTGTCTCCTAACCCTTTCTCATCTACAACCTCAGAGCTGAACCCCATTCACAATCTACTACCCTTAACCCTCCTTATGACCTGCCACTCCTAGCTCCTGCCCCGCCCAATCCCCCAGGAAGCACTGATCAGAGGGGAGCTGGAGGGAGGGGAAATTTCCTCAGCAAGGGGGAATCCCTGGCTCCGAGTTGGGGGTTGGGGGCGGGGAGGCTGGGCGGGATCCCCCAGCCCAAAGAGGATTGCTGCAGTAGGAATCTTACCCTGTACCTCAAGCGACTTCGCATCTCCTTCAGCCTGTCTCGGGCGTGGCTCTTGGCCTAGAGGAGAGGAGAGAGAGGGGTGACAAGGCCATTCCTGGCTCTTTATGGTGTTATACCACTGTCCACTCAGAGATCCTGGCACAGAGACACGACTGCATCCCCCGGGAACCCCCCGCACAGACACACGACTGCATCCCCCTGGGATACCCCAGGCCTGGGACCCCTCACACGGAGACACGACTGCTTCCCCCTGCGATACCCCAGGCCTGGGACCCCGCACAGACACACGACTGCATCCCCCTGCAATACCTCTGCCCCCGGGAACTCCCCCACACACGGATAAGATCCCCCCCCGCTATCAGAGCCCAGTGAACGGGGAAGACCGTGTAGCCAGTTGGTGACCTTACGTATTTGTACATGTTCCTGACGGCTGGGTTCGTCTTGTTCTTCATAGTGTGGATCAGGGCCCCTCCGCCTTTCTGGCAAGACAAAGCACAGAGATGTTGCTTTGGAGCGACCCCTATAGGCCCCTGGTGCCTCCTGCAGCCCTTAGCTTCGTCTTTCCCCCTGACACAAGTAACCTGACCGTCCTGCGGCTAGAGGGAGCCTGTGGGTGGCTACAGTTGTGGCAGGAGTCACCAGGTGGCGCTATCGCACACAGTCTTTCTTTCAGCAGCACCGCATTGTTGCTAGTTTTGCAATGGTATTTTCTCCAGTGGGAGCTGTTGCAAGCAGTGAGGGGTTGCTCTCTGCCACGGTCCTGCTAACTAGAATCAGCTGGAGGCCGGCGCTGGGACATGTGGTCTCCAAGCGTGTTTTTTTTTCAGCAGGCGAGCGAACGGTCAGTCATAGGAAGACACACACTGCGGGTGGCAGTTAATTTGGGGGCCGTGCTAAGGTCCAGGGAGCGGGAGCTGGGACATCAGCTGGACAGTTTGCTCCGTCTTGGTCTCCGATTGGCATCGATTCTTGAGGCAGCGTTGCACCCTGGGCAGGGACTTTTTCAATGGGCTGGGATTCCTGAACAAGGGGATTGGCCTGCGTGCAGCTGGTGACACCTCTGTTCCAAGAGTGGTGTATAGAGTGTACATAAACTAGTTGCAAATATGCCCAGACTCCATATCACTGATTTCTCCTCCAATTGGAAGCTGGCATGTCAGGTGTTGAGCATCTGGTACCTCTCAAGAGAGAGGCAACAGTAAACCATAATATTGTCAGTGCATCTAAGGGCTTGAGCTTCTCAATCCACTATGGACACTCCAGTGACTTCTGTGGAGCTGCTCCTGATTTAACTCTAACGGGATCAGAATCAAGCTACTAATTCAGAGGTGGTGTGTTAAGGAGCATGTGTAAGCTACACGCCCCAGGGGAGTTAATTTACACAGCGAGCGGTAAATTAAAGCAGGGCCGCAGCTACTTTCGTTCACCTCTTCTATGACTTATTCACCTGCTCTTTCCCAGCCTGCAGGGTTGCGGGGGTTAGATCTTGGCCCCTCTCCTGTCAATGGGTCCGGCTTTTCATGGTGTAAAATGCACCAGTTGAACCTCAAATCTGATTCCCCCCGACATCAATTGCAGAATTCCTCTTGATTTCCAGGGGGTCTGGATTTGGGCCCAGTTTGACCCATTTACTGACAGGGAACTTAACATGTTGCCTCGGAATAATTTGGCCCTTTGCCGCTAGCCAGTGAACTAGAAGCTGCAGGTAATACTTAATGCAGCTAGGTTGGCATTATCACCATTTTACAGAGGGGGCAAACTGAGGCACAGAAAGGGGCAGTGACTCCCCCCGGGTTACATTGCAAGTTAGTGGCAGGGTTGAATAGAACCCAGGCCTCCAGGTTCCCACTCCCCTCCCAGAGTTGGGAATGGAACTCAGGAGCGCTGAATCCCAGCCCCTCTGCTCTAGCCACTACACCCCACTCCCCTCCCAGAGCTGGGGATAGAACCCAGGATTCCCGGCTCTCAGTCCTGCACTCACACCACTTCACAACCCTCTCCAGTGGACCCCACAAGCTGCTATCAGGCAGCTCCATACCTTGAGGCTCTCCACCCACAGCTGGTACGACCTCAGGTTACCTGCACAGGGACAGAAAAGGGAGAGATGTAAATTCCCAGGCCATGAGTGACTCAGGGCCCTAAGTGGGGTCCTTACCCACCCTGCCCCCAAGCCTGACCCCCGCCCTGGTGAGGAGGTGCATATTGCCAGGCTGGCCCTACCATCACTGCCAACCCCTGGTGCATTGTGAGGGAACCCTGGTGGCACCACCGTTAAAGGGTCACATCTGCAGGTGTAACCCACACACCTCCTGGGTGTGGTGTTCTGTCCCATCTAGTGGCACCAAGACCACTTACAGAGAGAGAGAGAAAATGAGTCTGCTCTAGACCTTTAGCTAACAGCCAGTTGGCTTTTAGCTCATGCGGTAGAGCAGGGGGTCTCAAACTGGGGGTCGGGACCCCTCAGGGGGTCACGAGGTTATTACATGGGGGGTTGCGAGCTGTCAACCTCCACCCCAAACCCACTTGCCTCCAGCATTTATAATGGTGTTAAATATATTTAAAAGTGCATAATTTGTTGGCAGGGGATCGCACTCAGAGGCTTGCTGTGTGAAAGGGGTCACCAGTAAAAAAGTTTGAGACCTCTGAGGTAGAGGCTCATGCACTCAGCTCCAGAGGTCCCTGGTTCTATCCCGCCCGCTGACGGTCGCTGTGTACGCACTGGGGGCACCGTGCCCCTATTGCCCCCCGGGGGAGGTGCGGTCAGTGGCTGCACCCTCCTTACCCGCCGCCAACCCGCTGTTGGTGATTTCCTGCTCAAACACATCCGAAAAGCCCACGCCGGCATTCAGCTTCTCCAGGCGCTCGTCGATGAACTGAAAAGTGGGTGGCGTGGGGGAGACGCGGGTGCAAGGGGAGTCGGGGAGAGCGCACAGAGCACATGGAGAAGGGGGGACCATTAGAGGGGAGTATGGGGGGCAGATGGAGAGGGGGGAACCATTAGGCAGATTACAGGGGGCAGATAGAGAAGGGGGAACCAAAAGAGAGGCGCATGGGGGGCAGATGGAGGGGGAAACATTAGAGAAGAGTACGGAGCAGATGGAGAAGGGGAACCATTAGAGAGAGCACATGGCAGGGGCAGATGGGGGAACAATTAGAGGAGAGCATGGGGGGCAGATGGAGAGGAGGGAACCATTAGAAGAGAGTACATGGGCAGGTGGAGGGGGGGAACCATTAGAGGGGAGCACGGGGGCAGATGGAGTGGGGGAACCATTAGAGGGGAGCACGGGGGGGCAGATGGAGAGGGGGGGAACCATTAGAGAAGAGTACATGGGCAGGTGGAGAAGAGGAACCATTAGAGAAGAGTACATGGGCAGGTGGAGAAGAGGAACCATTAGAGGGGAGCACAAGGGGCAGATGGAGAGGGGGGAACCATTAGAGGGGAGCATGGTGGGCAGATGGAGAAGGGGGAACCATTAGAGGGGAGCACAAGGGGCAGATGGAGAGGGGGGAACCATTAGAGGAGAGCACGGGGGGCAGATGGAGGGGGGAACCATTAGAGGAGAGCATGGGGGGGCAGATGGAGGGGGGGAACCATTAGAGGAGAGCACAGGGGGGGGCAGATGGAGAGGGGGGGAACCATTAGAGAAGAGTACATGGGCAGGTGGAGAAGGGGAACCATTAGAGGGGAGCACAAGGGGCAGATGGAGGGGGGGACCATTAGAGGAGAGCACGGGGGGGGGCAGATGGAGAGGGGGGAACCATTAGAGGGGACATTACAGGGAGAGCACATAATACAGTGGGAGCATAAATTATTATGGGGGACATGGGGGAGGGCAATGGGAGCAATGGGGGGAGAGAGCGGCCATTCGTTAATGGCTTTTATGGTGATGTGACACCTTAAAGCCCTAGAAAATATGACCTGGGATGGGGTGACCCAACCAACCCCCCATCTCAGGCCCCCTCTGCCCCCCAAACTCTCCTAGATGCACCCCTCACCCCTCCAGGAGAGAAGGTCACACACATGGGGAGGGGGCTGGGCGCATCATTCCCACTGGATGGGGGCTACCAATGTACCTGGGGGTCTCAGGTCCAGGCCTCAGAATTCCTGGGCCCCCCACCCCCAGGCCCAGGCTCCCCCCTTTACCTGTTTGAAGAGCTGCAGGTGCACGGCGTTGAGCAGGAACTCCCGCATGGTGCTCGACTTATGGTTGAGGAAGGACTCTTGGCAGAAAGAGATGGGCTGGCCCTGGGGGAGGAGGGCACAAAGAGGGTGAATGGGGGGAGGAGGTTGGGGCCCAGCTCAGAGACAGCTCGGGGGGGGGGGTTTGGAGCGGGGCCCCAGACCGGGAACGCCAGGTTGCTCTAGGCACCGGGGATTGGCAGGTAGCCCAAAGCACCTGAGGGCACTGACCATGGGGTAGTTACTGGGCCAGCAGCCGGGCGCTCCAGCTGCCCTGGATGGTTCCTCAGCGTTTCCGGAGAACTCAGCCCCCCACCCCCAGGGCAACTGCTCTGCAACATAAAATCCTTGGGGGTCACTCAGGGCTCGCGCCTCCCCCTGCACAGAGAAACCCACAGCGGCCCCTGGATTTCCAGGAAATCCTCCCCGGAAGGGGGGCATTAGAGGGACACGGGGAGAAGACAGACACTTAGAAGGCTGATTGCTCTATGCTACTCTGCCGGTCTCCCTGCCCGTGGCAGCACGGCTGCTTACGGGTGTGCAGACACTCGCAGGGTGGGGCCCGGAAAAAAGGGGGAACACATGGGCTGCCATACAGAGAACGGGGAACCCTTGGAGGGGAACACATGGGGCACGGACCATCTTCTTGTTCGGTGTCTGTACAGCGCCTGGCGCAGTGGGGTCCTGCCCTTGACTGGAATTCCCTGGTGCTACCGTGATACACCTCATAAATAATATACAGCAACTAGCACAACAGGGTCCTGGACCAGGATTGGGGGACCAGATACCAATAATAAATGTCTAGCCACGAGGGGGAGACATTGAGCCCCTGACTCTATCCTATCTTACGCTGCATGCTCTCCCGCCCTGGGCGGGGAGGGAAGCCAGCCTCACCGGGGTGCAAAGCAGCGCGTCGCGGTAGCCGCCGAAGAGCAGCGCCTGGGCTCGGAGGAAGGCTCGGGCCACCCCATCGCCAGTGGTGGCCGACTGCTTCTTCAGCTGGAGCTTCAGCAGAGACACCTGGGAGAGGAGGGACCCACATGAGCGAGGATGGGGAGGGGCAGCCGCGTGGTGCGGGCCCTAGACCCCAGGGGGCTTTGGGGTACACTCAGGCTGAGATGGATCCCTGGATTAGATGGGAGAGTCCATGAGAGTGGGGAGGGAGGGAGATCCCACAGGGTCCCGACAGATCACGCTCCTCCCATCTCCTGGGGTCCCGCTGGAAAGGGACGGAAGGATCCGTCCATGGGATCTCCAGAGATCACGTTGCCACTAGAGAAGGAAGCCGACTTCCAGCTCTGGCTGGGGAACCTCCTTCCTCACACAGCCAAAGGGCGTCGTCTGCACTGGGGATGAGATCTCCGGGCTGCCAAGCCACGAGATGCCGGGGGGAGCGCAGAGCCCCCCGCATTCCCAAGGTGTTAGGAGGGGGCATAGAACAGGAGAGAAGGGGTCCAGGCCACAGGGTGGCAGCTTTGGATCCAGCCCAGCGTGGGGCTTGCCAAGGATCATGGAGGTTGACTGTGGGGGTCCCCTCCAGGGCGGGGGCAGGGGGAGGGTTTCACCCAGCTGCTTGTGCTGGAGACAGGGGATGGGTAGGGGACTGACCACGTCGCTCGGGAGATTCTCCAGGTCCTGGAAGGGCGACTCCAGCGTGTTGGTGTCGATGTTGAGGATCACCACGTCCTCCAAGGCCTTGCCCCGCACCCTCTGCCAGGAGAGGACACGTCCAGAGGGGAAGGGGCCGGAGCCGGAGCCGGCCTCAGCGCTCAGCACCTCCCCACCAGGCAGCCAGGCTCATGGCCCTTCCCCCAGGGAAACCCGCTCCGGCAGCAACCCACAAAGGGCCAGAGCCCGTAGCTTGGCACCTGGCTTCGCTCCAGCTCCGGGGCCCCCACCAGCTCCTAGCACATGGCAGCTTTGACACGAGATCCAGACTGAACATCCAGGGGATCAGACCCACCCCCTGTGCAAAGGCTGAGTAAATCCCCCCCATGAAGCTGTGGGACCCCTTTCTCCACACAAGCCCGCCCCCCTCCCCCAGTCCCAGATCTCCTCCTGGGAACGGATGGAGCTCCCCCCTGCATCCTGGGGGACCCCCAGATTCAGGCCTCCCGCAGCCCCAGCTTGCACTGGGACTCACCCCCCTCCCCAGCCTGCAGTGCAGGCTGCACTCCCCAGGGGGCGCTGGGGAGGGGCGGGACTCACCTCCATGAGGCTGGAGTGGACACCGATGAGGTAGGGCATAGGGGCGCTGCGGGAAGGGAGGGAGGCTGATGAGATGCAGACAAATGAAGCGTAAACTGCCCGGCCCCGGTAGCACCCGTGCCTCAAACCAGAGACTACAGGGATCAATGCATGAGATCAGCCCCCCAAAACTCGCTCCCTATAGCCCAGTGCCCCCAAGCGCTACGCTGGGTCCGGCACTGACCCTAAGGGGAGAGCGCCCCCTGCTGAGCCCTCGCCCCGCTCCCTGTGGCACGGCACCCCATGGGGCCAAGCAGGGGCTGGCACTGGCTGAAAAGGCACAGCACCCCCTACAGAGCCCCCACCCGGCTCCCTGCAGCACAGCGCCCCCTAGGGCCAGTCTGAGATACTGACTGCCAGGGGAGAGCGCCCTCTACAGAGCCCCCACCTGGCTCCCTGAAGCACAGCGCCCCCTACAGAGCCCCCACCCTGCTCCCTGCAGCACAGCGCCCCCTACAGAGCCCTCACCCTGCTCCCTGCAGCACAGCGCCCCCTAGGGCCAGTCTGAGATATTGACTGCCAGGGGAGAGCGCCCCCTGCTGAGCCCCCACCCGGCTCCCTGCAGCACAGTGCCCCCTAGAGCCAGTCTGAGATACTGACTGCCAGGGGAGAGCGCCCCTCCCACCTCTCTGAAGCATGCTGGCGGTCCCCCGCCCCTCCAAGAGCCCACCCGGCCCGCTCCCGCTTAGCCTGCCAGAGGCTGCCCGTGCCCTTACCAGCAGTAGTCGAGCAGGTGTGGGGGCAGCGTGGGGATGTAGATGTGCTGCCAGTACATGGGGTAGAGCATGGCGGAGGAGGCCTGGACGCAGGCCGTGAGCTGGGGACAGACACAGACACAGCTTTAGATCTGCTCCGGTGGGGGGCAGGGGGCACCGAGCTGGGGAGGGGGGACACAGAGAGATCTGGGGGAGGCAGGGGCCTGAAGAAATGTCCTGTGTATGTTGGGGTGTCACAAGTCCTGGCCCTAGGCCATAGTGGGTTGTGTGCGTGGGCCAGGGCACCTCTCCCTCACCAGCACCCCCAGGGCCCCTGCCAAGGCATGTCCTCACGTCCCCACTGCATGCATGTGCCAGGGCACATCCTCTCACCCCCTCCTTCATGCATGTGCCAGGGCACATCCCTGCGACCCCCCCCAGTGGGCATGTGCCAGGGCACATCGCCACACCCCCTCCTTCATGCATGTGCCAGGGCACATCCCTGCCACCCCCCCCAGTGGGCATGTGCCAGGGCACATCGCCACACCCCCTCCTTCATGCATGTGCCAGGGCACATCCCTGCCACCTCCCCAGTGGGCGTGTGCTCATGCACAGCTGAGTGCGCCCCCCCGGTGCCCCTCACCGTGCTGAGCTTGCTGGAGGTGAGCAGGATGCGCCGCTCGTACAGCATGCTCCCGTACAGCTGCAGCATGTTGGGCACATCCACGGCCACCACGAACTCCGTCAGGTTCCGCTGCGGGCGGAGGCCGGGGCAGAAGTTAGAGGTGCCGGGCTCCCCCCTCTTCCCCTTCCTCCCATCTCCCCCTCTGTCCTTCCCGATGCAGTGCACTCCCCTCTTCAACACAATGCGTGCCCCTCCCCCTCCTGCAGTGCCTTGTGCTCTCCCGTCCCCCCTCTGCAGTGTGCTGCACTTTCCCCCTCCCCTCTCTGCAGCGCAGTGAGCACCCGCTCCCCCTCCTGCAGCGCAGTGCGCTCTCCCTTTCCTGAAGTGCAGTGCACTCTCCCCACCTGCAGTGTAGTGTGTTCTGCCACTCCCCCCATTCTGCAGTGTAGTGAGCTCTCCCCCTCCTGCAGTGTAGTGTGCTCTGCCACTCCCCCATTCTGCAGTGTACTGAGCTCTCCCCCTCCTGCAGTGCCTTATGCTCTCCCCTTCCCCACTCTGCAGTGTGCTGCGCTTTCCCCCTCCCTCCTTCTGCAGCACAGTGAGCACCCGCTCCCCCTCCTGCAGCGCAGTGCACTCTCTCCTTCTTGCAGTGTAGTGTGTTCTGCCACTCTTCCCTTCCTGCAGTGTAGTGTGCTCTCCCCTCCCCCCAGTCTGCAGTGCAGTGAGCTCTCCCGCTTCTGCAGTGTAGTGTGCTCTCCCCTCCCCCCATTCTGCAGTGCAGTGAGCTCTCCCGCTCCTGCAGCACAGTGTCCTCTCCCCTCCCCCTCCTGCAATGCAATGCACTCCCCTCCTCCCCTACTCTGCAGCACGCTGTGCTCTCCCCCTCAGCCCCCTGCCTACCCCACCCTGCCCCCATACAGTGTAATGCACCCCCTCCTCTCCCTTCACTGCTCGCATTCAGTCTCCCTGCAGTGTTCTCCCCCCACCCCCACTCAGTACCAGGGCACCTCCCCATTCCACTGCCTCTGCTCTTCGCACCCCTGAATCAGCCCCCAAACCCGCCCGTCGCGGGAGGGGGCGCAGGGACTTACGCTCTCCGGGATGGTAGGCAGGCTGCCGAGGTCCGGGGCAATGAAGTAGGAGGGCTGTAATGGAGAAGGGGGGTGGCATTAGCATGGCCCCTGCCACCAGGGGGCGCCGTGCTGCGGAGTTAGTGCTGTTCACCCAAGCCACACAGGGTTAATCATCATTAAGCTTGTAATTAGTTGGCGGCTGAGTTTGCTCCCCTGGTTAGAGAGGGGAGAAGATTCGGGGGTCCTCTTCTTCCAGGTGCCCCCTAGTGCCACCAGTTAGGGGTGATCATACCGCCCAGCGGGGGGGACGGGGGGGGGGAACCATGCACTGTCAGGGATCGCTCGGTTAGTCGGCACACTCCGGCTGGTTAAAATCGGGCGGAGTTTCCCGACTCACCGACTCGGTCCCGCCTGCCGGCTCCTGGCTCCGGTCTCTGTGTCGGCCATTCAGAAAGCTGCCGGTGCTTATTCTCAGTTTGTTCAACTTCTGGTCCTTCCGGGACAACGAGGGGATAAAAATATAGAGACGCGCGTGCGCTCCACCAGCAGGACAACCGTGCACCTTAGCGTGATGAGGGGGCTTGGTTGGTGGGGTCCGGAGGATTAAGAGATTTTAATGCCAAAATGCCATAAAACTTCCCCCAAATAATTCCCAGATAAGACCTTTTAGAAAAACAACCAGTAAGAACATATTGGTCCATCTAGCCCAGTATCCTGTCTCCGACAGTGGCCAGAGATTCAGGGGGAGTGTACAAAACAGGGCAATTATGGAGAAATACACCCCCGTTGTCCCCTCCTGATTTCTGGGAGTCAGATGGATTCTCTGCAGCTTGAGGTCTTCAAACCACAATTTGAGGACTTCAGTAACTCGGACATAGGTTAGGGGTTTGTTATAGAAGTGGATGGGTGAGATTCTGTGGCCTGAATTGTGCAGGAGGTCAGACTAGATGATCATAATGGTCCCTTCTGACCTTAAAGTCTATGACTCTATGAGTCTATGATATAGGGTCGCCTCAAGCATGGGGTTACATCCCTGACCTTGGCTAATAGTCATCGATGGACCTAGCCTCCATGAACGTCTCTAGTTTTTTTTAAACCCAGCTATGCTTGTGGCCATCACAACATCCCAAGGCAGTGAGTTCCACTGTTAATTGTGCATTGCGTAGAAAAAATACTTCCTCTTGCTTGGACTAAATCTGCTGCCTGTTCATTTCAGTGCGTGACCCCTGGTTTTTCTGTTGTGGGAAAAGCTAAATATCAGTTCTCCATTCACTTGTTTCCACACACGTACGCCTTAGTTCCAGTCTGAACCTGGCTAATCTCAACTCCCGGGCACGGGAACTTGTTAGCCTTTCTGCCCCTAGATTGAAGAGCCATGATTTTTCAATGGAAAATTGAGTTTTTGACTAAATGGATTCCCTGCTACCTCCCAGAAATCATCTGCTTCCCCTGGAAAGTGTCGCTATCTTGTCAAAATACCCCAACCTGAAATATTTTGGCCCCAAACCAAAATATGTCAACTCAAAATGGCACCTTGGTGTCTCATGGGAGTTGTAGTTTGGGTGTCTCATGCTGCCGTTCTCCACTGTAGGAAGGTGTGACGAACTGGGAATGTTCTTAATGTTTTCTCTGAATACTGTGTTGGTGCCTCAGTGTCCCCTATGCAGTTCTTAAGTATCTAGGTGATGGAATAAGGGTGTGTGATTGCTGCAGAACAAAAGGCCAGTGTACATAAATGCCTGACACTGTCTCCTAGCAAGTGATGGCCTGGGCCCCTCCTCTGCAAAGGTGCCAACTGAAGGTGTTGAAGACAAAGAGGTCAAGTGACCTCCTGGCCCAGGAAAGGAACTGAGCAGAGGAGGAGGGGCTGGAGGGGTTTTGAGTCTGGGGCTGGCTGGGGACGAGGAGTGAAGTGCAGATGTGGGTGTCTGGCTCACTGCCCCCCAGAATGGACCCGGCCGAGGGGGTCCCGTTCGCGGTACCTACAAGCTCTGTTTTATACCGTGTTCCTGTCATCTAATAAACCTCTGTGTTACTGGCTGGCTGAGAGTCACGTCTGACTGCAAAGTGGGGGTGCAGGACCCTGTGGCTTCCCCAGGACCCCGCTGGGGCGACTCGCTGTGGGAAGCGCACGGACGGGCAGAGGATGCTGAATGCTCCAAGGAGAGACCCAGGAGGTGAAGCCGTGGGAGCTTCTTGCCCTGGGGACAGTCTGCTCCAAGGGAGAGGAGGCTCCCCAGAGTCCTGCCTGGCTTGGTGGGGAGCAGTTCCAGAGCATTGCCCGGGGACTCCATGACAGAAGGACTCTGTGGTTTGACTACATCTCCCAGGATACACCACAGCCAGAGACTCCTAGGCCACACCCCTGCCCTTCAGTATAAGGGGAGAAGGTGCTGCATCCTGGGAGATGTAGTCCAACCAGGGAGCTGGCCCATAGAGAATGGGCGCGTGAGGCACTTGAACTACAACTCCCACAAGGCCCGTCAGCACTAGTTTGAATTGAAATATTTTGGTTTTCAGCCAAAAAGTCGAATATTTTCTGCAGAAAATTTGGCGGAAAAGCTAAAAAGTTTTGATTGGCAAAATTTTGCTATGGGGGAAAAGAAATCAGCAACTTATTTTCCAACTAGCTGTAAGTTTTACCCTGTTCCAAAGCTTAGTCAGACAGAAGGTGGGAATCCCAGAATCTGTGTGTTCAATTCCCACCTCTCCAGAGTCTGGCATGGGCCAGATCTCATCCTCCCCAGTCCATATTGTCCCCCGTGCACCAAGAAAGCCCCAACACCGGCTCTGCATTCATTTCAGAATCTGGTTCAAAATCACCATCCTCCCTGCAGGTGCCTCTCTCTTCACAGCTCTGCCTCAATGCCACAGATGTAGGGCCTTACATTTCACAGCCTTGAAAAATGCATCGTGGACCGTGAAATCTGGTCTCCCCCAAGAAACTGTAGGGGGATCACGGTATTGCCACCCTTGCTTCTGTGCTGCCTTCAGAACTGGGTGGCCTGAGTGGGGGCTGCTGGCCAGGAGCCCAGCTCTGAAGGCAGCGCCCCACCATCAGCAGCACAGAAGTGAGGGTGGCATGGTCTGGTGGGGTGGGGGGGTGTCACTTTTGGGAGGGGGAAGGGCTGGTCTATGGGTGGGTGACCACCCAGGGCATTGTGGCTGGGGATGGAGGGGCACTATACCCCCCCACACACACACGCACACACACACAGAGCCAGCCCAAGGCCCCTTTAAGCCTTGAGCAATGGCCCGGAGCAGGGAGGGCCAGGGTTGAGGGTGCCCCAGCTGGGGGCTCCAGTTGCTAGTCCTGGCCGGGCTAGGGAAGGACCAGACTTCCTCTTCCCCTGCATGGAACACTCCCGGGGCCAGGTCAGACCCACCTACGGGACCGCCCTCCCGCCCCCCCCCCTCGACTGTAGAAAGCTCTGCCGCTGCTTCCTGGGAGCCCAGCTCTGAAGGCAGCACCCCTCCCAGCAGCAGTGCAGAAGTGAAGGTGGCAACCCCCTACAATAGCCTTGCGACCCCCGCACAACCACTTCCGGGTCGGGACCCCCACGGTTTCAACACCACGAAATTTCAGATTTACATATCGGAAACTGTGACATTCATGATTTTTTTTAATCCTACGACCGTGAAATTTACCAAAATGGATGGTGAATTTGGTAGCGCCCTATACAGATGGCTCATGGACCGGGAGGGAAGGCAGCGCCCCCCTGTGAGAGAGACTGAGCTGATACTTACAAATTCGAGGTTGACGGGGCTGTTCAGCTGGGGCACGGGGTGGCAATAGAGGGCGGAGAGGAGCTCGGTCAGTTCATTCAGCTGATGGGGAGAGAGGAAAGATGAAACGGATCTGTCCAAATGGAGCTGGGGTCGAGGGAGTGACAAGATGCTCAGGATGTAGCGAGATTGGGGGTGGAGGTAGCCGCCGAAAAGGACCCAGGAGTCCTAGGCTCACCTGCTCCTTGGCTAAGTGGTCGGCAATGTTGTTGAGGATCTTGTAGAAAACTTCAAACCACGGCAGGTAACTAAGAAAAAGGAGAAGCCGGGGGGCAGTTTATTGTCTGTGTTAGGGTAGCCACTAGGGGACCCATCCTGCCGGGCGCTGAACAGACTCGAGTGAGAGAGAGTCTGTGCCCCGAAGAGCTCACGGTCTGAACAGACAAAGGAAGGGCTGTTCCCTCTGAGGTACAGAGTGATGAAGTGACTGAGAGGCAGCTGCTTCTGGGGTGGGGCGCGGGGGCTGTTTATACAGGGATCCTTCACTCAGCGCTGAGATGCGGCCGCCTCTGGGGTGGGGCGCGGGGGCTGTTTATACAGGGATCCTTCGCCCGGTGCTGAGTGAAGAAGAACCCTAAATCCAGGGTTCCACCGGAATAGAAGCAATTGACGGAGCAGGAATTTGGCAGAGCGTGGGGGTTGATACATTGGCCGGGATCGTGGTTTTATAGCTGCTCTGAAACACGGCGCCTGCAGCAGCCTGGCACCCCCTAGTGCGCCTAACACTAACAGGGAGGGGAGAGCGCCCCCTGGCGGAGCCACTCCCAGCTGCATGGCGCGGTACCTGAGGATGCAGAGGCAGGTCCGGAAGCCCCCGGCCAGGCGGCAGAACCCGAAGCGCTGGTTCCCCTCCAGATCGGTGAGGGCGAAGGTGAAGTTCTGCACCACGGAGCTCTCCTTTACCCTGCGGGGGCGGGGGGGCACCCGGTGAGACCGACGGGAGAGGAGGAAGCTAATGGCCGACCGCAGCCCCCTGCCATCCCAACCTGGGCCTGGGTTGGGAGCCAGGACTCCTGGGTTCTACCCCTAGCTCTGGGAGGGGAATGGGGTCTAGTGGGTTAGAGAGGGGTTGGGAGCCAGGACTCCTGGGTTCTACCCCCAGCTCTGGGAGGGGAGTGGGGTCTAGTGGTTCGAATACCACTGCCGGGCCCAACCGTGGTGTATTGGGCTCACTGGGCCTGATCCTGCCAGGTGCTCAGCACCTTCCTCTCCCTTTCATCCTCCTCCCGAGCGCGCGGGGTCGGGGAGGCTGGCCCTCAGCCCTCACTGCTTCCTGCACTAGACACCGCCCAGGGACGCCTATGGCCTGACCCATGGCTACTTTCCCGCCATGAGCCACTGACCGCAGGGTGGAACAGCCGGTGTCCCCAGCTAGGAGGCGTAGACCAAGCACCTGATCAGATTGGCCCGAATGGCAGGATCAAGATGCCTCCAGGCTCCACCACAGCCACCCCCCGCCCCCACCAGCCCAGATTGGACAGGGGCAATGGGGCCTCATGCAGCGTGGGATGGCTTTCAGCCGGGACCAGGCCTTATAGACCGGAGAGATTTACTGGGCGGAGGAGACCCCAGGACAGAAACCCCCCCCCCCCGGCCCCCGTGCACGCGCACGGACCGACGTGCACCCGCGCAGCCGTGTACCTCTCTATGTCGAAGGGGAAGCAGAATTTGGGCAGCATCTGGATGGATTCCTGGAGAAGGCAAGGTGAAAATGACACCCCCCCCCCTGAGTGCAGAAATCACAGAGACCCAGCACACCAGGGTGGGGGCGAAGGCCAGATCGTCTTTATTTCCTGTCTGCTCTTTGCCCCCCGCCTGGAGGGAAAGACCCCTAGGGCCAAAAAGCCCCATCAAACACCCCAGCCCTTGCAACAGACGAGAAGCCAGGGCTGAGCTGCGAGGAATTTAAGGGGGATTCTTTGGACCCAGGCTGCTGGATGCAGACAGCCCCCGTGGTTCTCGCTGGTTTAATCCGCCAGACAGGCCCGTGAGTCTGATCTGGGATGGCAGGGCAACAGGGGCCCATGGGTCTGAGCAAGGGGGCAGGGAGGGGGAGAGCGCAGGCTAGCTGGGCCCATGGGTGTGATCTCTGGGCAGGGGGGATACTGGGTTAGATGCACGTTGGGCAGATTAAGCCCAGATCCATGGCTCCGGGCCCACACACCAGCCTGACCCCAACACACGGTGGGGTGAGTGGCTGATGCTCAACTGGCCTCCACTGGCACAGGGGAAACATGGCGCTTGGCAGAGGGGGCGCAGAAGCGAGGCGCAGACCTGGTCATCGAACTCCTCTGGGAACTGCCTCAGCACCTGGGGGTCTGTGGGGAAAGCAGAGAGAGAGCCGCGATGACACCCCTGCCCCCCAGACCCCCCAGCCCCTGAGCCCCACAACCTCCCTGTCACAGGTTTTACCCCCACTCTGTTTATAACACTCCCTCACCAGTGGGGAGTAGGGAGAGGAAGTGACTTGTCCAAAGACAGTGGCAGAGCCAGGAATATTACCCAGGAGTCCTGGCTCCCCCGCTCTAACCACTAGACCCCACTCCCCACCCAGAGCTAGGAATAGAACCAGGGAGTCCTGGCTCCCCCGCTCTAACCACTAGACCCCACTCCCCACCCAGAGCTAGGAATAGAACCAGGGAGTCCTGGCTCCCCCGCTCTAACCACTAGACCCCACTCCCCACCCAGAGCCAGGGAGTCCTGGCTCCCCCGCTCTAACCACTAGACCCCACTCCCCACCCAGAGCCAGGGAGTCCTGGCTCCCCCGCTCTAACCACTAGACCCCACTCCCCACCCAGAGCCAGGGAGTCCTGGCTCCCCCGCTCTAACCACTAGACACCACTCCCCACTCAGAGCCAGGAATAGAACCAGGGAGTCCTGGCTCCTCTGCTCTAACCACTAGACCCCACTCCCCACCCAGAGCCAGGAATAGAACCAGGGAGTCCTGGCTTTCAGCTCCCCCTGAACCCCAAACCATTTCATAAAGGCCACCGATCAGCACCACTGGATGGTAATGACTTTAGGATAATACTAGAGAGGCCTGGCTTTGAACTTGTTAGCCCATTCCCTGACCCCTTAGAGACAGCCAGTCCCCCTGCCCAGGGAACAGACCAGGCTGGGTGGGCCCATGGGTCTGACTGGGGTAGCAGGGGGGCAAGATACCAGGCTGGGTGGGCCGATGGGTCTGACTGGGGTAACGGGGGGGGGGGGCGGGATACCAGGCTGGGTGGGCCGATGGGTCTGACTGGGGTAACGGGGGGGCGGGATACCAGGCTGGGTGGGCCCATGGGTCTGAGTGGGGTCACAGGGGGGCGGGATACCAGGCTGGGTGGGCCCATGGGTCTGAGTGGGGTCACAGGGGGGCGGGATACCAGGCTGGGTGGGCCCATGGGTCTGACTGGGGTAACGGGGGGGGGGGGCGGGATACCAGGCTGGGTAGGCCCATGGGTCTGACTGAGGTCACGGGGGGGCAGGATACCAGGCTGGGTGGGCCCATGGGTCTGGCAGGGATAATGGGGGGTGGGCGGGATACCAGGCTGGGTGGGCCCATGGGTCTGGCAGGGGTCACAGGGGGGCTGGATACCAGCCTAGATGGGCCCATGGGTCTGACTGGGGTACCAGGGGGGTGGCCCCACTGCTCGGAGCTGCTTGGGCCATGGGGGTTGGACACTGGAGGGGACTCAGGCCGGGAGAAGCCGCCCTGGCAGCTGGGGACTGTTTGGGTCCGAAGGTCCTAGGAGGCGAGTGATGCACACAGGTCCCTGGGGGAGCCGGGGGCTCGGGGGAGGTCGGTCTCTGCACCTGGATTCTTTAGTGGACCATCCCCCACCCCGAGAGCAGCCTCCCACTGGGACAGCTCCCCCCCCCCCCGCAGGTAGCACTCAGGAGCATGGGTTCCCACTACCTCCATGCAGGGCAGGATGCCCCCCCCCACCCCTCCACTGCTCTGCACCAGACACGGTAGCTGCCTCCACCTCCCGCCTCGCCACTTCCTGTGGCTGCTGAGAGCGGCCCAGACGGAAGGGCCCTTAGGCGCTGCATGGGGGTGGGGGGCACACCTCTGAACCCAGGCCTTGCCCTGCCTAAGGAGCCGGCTCCCTCCCCCCAGCAGGAGGATGGGGAAGGGGTTTCTGCTTCCCCAGGACCTCACAGTAACCCCCACTGTGAGCTGTGTTGTAATGCCTATATAGCAATTCTTCACCCAGTGCCAAGATGCAACCACCTCTGGGGTGCCATGTGGCAGCTGTTTACCTAGGGCTCCCTCGCCTGGTGCTGAGATGCAGCCACCCCTGGGGTGGGGCACAGGGGCTGTTTAAACATGGAACCCTGCCCAGTGCTGAGATACAGTCACTTTGGGGGTGGGACACAGGGGGCTGTTTATACAAGGATCCCTCACCCAGCGCTGAGATGCAGCTGCCTCTGGGGTGGGGCAAGGGGGGTTGTTTACACTGAGATCCCTCGCCTGGTGCTGAGAGGCAGCCACCTCTGGGGTGGGACGCAGGGGGCTGTTTACACAGGGATCCTTCGCCCGGCACTGAGGGGCAGCCATTGCTGGGGTAGGATGCAAGGGCTGTTGAACAGCCAGATATAGCAGTTTAGGACAGGAAGTGAACAACAGTTTCCAGGACAAGAAAACTGCAGGAGGATTTAGGGAGGCAGAACAGAATAAACTACAGACAGGATGTGGGATGAACACCTCAGCTCTTGACCACACAACACACACAAACAGTGCTAGGGAAGCTATCAATTCTATCACCACGCTGGGGCAGTGGGGCCCACAGGGACTGCAAGGGGAGGGCACCCCCTACTGAGCCCCCCACCCCAATTCCTGCAGCACCCCACCCCCTAGCACCAGGCTGGGGTATTGGAGTCATAGTGACTCCAAGGGACGTAGCCCCCCCCTTCACTGTTCCCCTGCCACCCTGCAGCACCCCCAGGACTCTAACCCTACCACAGGCTTTGCTGGACCCTGCTTGGCTCGGGGGCCCGGAGGAAATCCCCACCCGAGGTCAGACAGCTGGAGGCTCTTCGTGTCTCCCCTGAACTGCAGCTGCCAAACCCATCCCAAATGGGGTCCTTTGTGAAGACAACCCCCCATAAATGCCATGGGACGGCCCTTATTTCCATGGGTCTTTTGGCTCACAGGGCAATGGAAGAGACACGCAACCACAACTGCTCTAACCACTAGACCCCCCCCCCCCACTCCTAGGAAAGAACCCAGGAGTCCTGACTCTCAGTCCTCTCCCCTGCCCCCACTTAGACAGCTACACTCCAGAACCCTCCCAGAGCTCAAATAGAACCCTGGCGTCCTGACTCCCACGGCCGCCTTCTGCTCTAACCATTAGACGTCCCGCCCCTCCTGGAGTTGGAAATAGAACCCAGGAGTCCTGGCTCTGAGCACCACCCCCTTCAATTCCCCTCCCAGAGCTGGGACTAGAACCCAGGAATTTTGACTCCCCCCCACTCTAACCATGAGCCCCTGGGAATAGAACCCAGGAGTCCTGACTGCCAGACCAGAGATCCACTTTTAGCCCCAGGGAAGGTAGGCTGGATTTGAACCAACAACCTGAAGTTATGACTCTGGTCTCCATTCACCTCAGCCCTTCCCCGTGCAGCCCACCCCCTCTAAGAACACAGATAAACCCCACACCACCCACCTGCCCCGGCGCTGGCCTCTGGGCTCAGGGACTTACCGTCATCTGCAGACGTGGGGCAGGCTGCCTCGAAGAACAAATCAAATGTCTTCTGGGGATTTTCCCTGGTGGGGGGAGAAGAGAGGAACCTACAGCCACTGTCGGGGCTAATGGCTGAGAACGGACACAGCTCAGTGCATAGGATCGTGCTGATCTTAGGCCTGTTTGCACTGAGGCGCTGGGGGAAAACCCTTTCAGGAAGGCCCCAATTTAGGCCGCTCAGACTTCTTGTCTCCTGGGGGGGAACACGACTTTTAATGCACAGGCCAGGCACAGCTGGGGGTTGGGCACCCCTTAGGGGGACCTGGCGACGGATCCAGACTCCACATGGAACGGGAACCCCTCACATGGAGATAAGACACATTACTGAGAGCTGGGACCCCTGGCTTCTAGGCCCAGCTTTGGGTGGGGAGTAGGGTGTAGTGGGAAGGGGTGTGTGTGTTGGGAATCTGGACTCTTGTGTTCTAATTCACTCCTGCTCTGCCCTGACTGCCTGAGTGACTTGGGAAAGTCACTCCCTTTCTCTGTGCCTCAGTTTCCCCCCATATGAGGGGGACGTTAACGCTGACCTGCCTCTCTGAGGGGAGGCTGAATTCATCCGTAAGCAGGATGAATCTTTGGCTAGAAGATGCCAAAGGACAGCAACAGGGTTAGCTGAAACAGCTCCACAAGTGGGCTAAAAAACCACCCCTGGTGCGCCCCATAATCCTGCCTGTCCCTAGAGGATGGAGGGGAACTCCCCTCCCAACTGCGGACAACCCCCACCCCTGGCTCCTGCAGTCCTGCCCAGGGGTACCCAGGGCTGCTCACCTGCCTGGCTAGCTCAAACCTGAGCGTGGTTCCCCAGCTGGTGAACAGCGCTGGAAAGAGATGGATCCCAAAGCTGGCACAGCCCAGACAGCAGCAGGAGCCAGCACCCTGCCAAACTAGGGATCCCCGTCCCTGCCACCCCTTTTGCAGCGGCCAGTTCTCCATGGCGTCCCCCTGCCCGAGCCTCCAACCCACCGAAGGGAGAAATCTTCCATCCCCTCAGTGTCACTCCCTCTGTGGGGGCCTGAGGCACTGAAACCAGCGAAGACGGGGTGTCTTAAAGGGCCCCGTCTGCCCCCCTTGGTGTCGCCCACGGTCAATTTCACTTTCTCCACTGATCAGGTAACGATGCAGCAGGAAGGCTGGGGGCGGGGGGCTCCTCTGAGGGGCTGCAAATCCCTTCTGCTAAAGCCCAGGCCCTGCGTGAGATCGGCACCCAGAGAAAATCAAAGGGGTCTTACTTTATCCGCGAGCCCATGGTTCTCACTGCTCATTCCCCGTCACGGTCGCATCCCAGGCTGGCTGCCTCCCACGGGGGTGGTGCCCGCGGCACCTCTGGAGGGTAAATTTCAAGGCCGGGTTGGGTATTAAAAAAAAAACAAAAAAAAAAACCCTCTCTCTCCTTTTTTTTTTTTTTACGGTGCATCTACAAAACTATGAAAAAATTGCTCTCTTGTTGCTTCAGAGCTTCCTGTGTGGCTTTTCGTTAGAGGAAGTCTGAGCACCGTGACACCCAATGGGGGCCCGGCAGGCTGGGGCGGCTGGGGGGAGGGTGCCGCCTGATGGGGAGGCCGGGAGGTCCGGTTTTGCCCTCATTGGCGGAGGCGTCTCTGATCCGTCGCCCTGCTCTTCGGAGCCCCGGCCGCAGATCGCAGCAGATCCCACGTGCTGAGCAGGCCGGGGCATTGCAGGGGGCACTCGCCACTCTAGTCAATGCTGGCGCTAGGGGGCGCTGTGCTCCTGGGAGTGGGGTGGGGAACTCAGTGGAGGGTGGTCTCCTCTGGCAGTCAGTGCAGACCCCAATGCCCCGGCATGGCGCTAGGGGGCACTGTGCTGCAGGGTGGGGGTGGGTCAGTAAGGGGTTCTTTACCCCCTAGTGCTGACTCTGGTGTCCCAGCACTAGGGGGCGCTGTGCTGCAGGGTGGGGGTGGGTCAGTAGGGGGTTCTTTACCCCCGGTGCTGACTCTGGTGTCCCAGCACTAGGGGGCGCTGTGCTGCAGGGTGGGGGTGGGTCAGTAAGGGGTTCTTTACCCCCTAGTGCTGACTCTGGTGTCCCAGCACTAGGGGGCGCTGTGCTGCAGGGTGGGGGTGGGTCAGTAGGGGGTTCTTTACCCCCAGTGCTGACTCTGGTGTCCCAGCACTAGGGGGCGCTGTGCTGCAGGGTGGGGGTGGGTCAGTAGGGGGTTCTTTCCCCCTTAGTGCTGACTGCGGTTTCCCAGCACTAGGGGGCGCTGTGCTGGAGGAAACAGTGTGTGGGGCTCAGTAGGAGGCGCTCTCCCCTCTCAGTCAGTGCTGACGGCAATGCTCCGGAGGGGGGGGGGGAACTAGGGTCGCTGTGCTGCAGGTAATGGAGTGGGGGGCTCTGCAGGGGGGCTCTCTCCTCCGAGCAATGCTGACCCCAATGACCCCTCGCTCACTTCTCTCTCGTGGAGAGAAGGCAGCAGGTAATTTTTACCTCCATGTAGCGAGGCAGGGTCAGCCCTGGACCCCACCCTCCTCCGAGGCTGACTGCGCCCCACTACATCCAGGTGAAAACGAGTGGGTCTCCACTGGGATCAGCCCCCAGGTGGGGTGGGAAGGGGCGCAGGGGGTTCCGTCGCTCATCGTGCCGGTGAATAACACCACCTAGCTCTTTCCCTCCGTAGCTCTCAAAGGACGGCAGGTCAGTATCATCACCCCTGCCTGACAGGTGGGGAAACTGAGGCACAGAGTGGTGGATGCCCAAGGTCCTCCAGCGGGCCAGGGGCAGAGTCAGGAATCCAAGCCAGGCCTCCTGAGTCCCCGTCGGATGCTCTAGCCACTAGGCCGTACGGCCTCGAAACACATTGAAAGCGGCACTGACTCGAGGGCGGAGCTGTGCCATTCTCTCCACCAGGAGGCGGGCGTACAGCCCTCCCTTCCCCGTCTGCAGGTCAGCGGGCGGCTGGTATGAAATGCAGCTCTGGACGGACATCTGGGGCGAGCTGACTGTACAGTGTATGGGAGCCCGATCCTGCTCAGAGCATGTGGGAACAGAGGCGTTCCCCTCACCGTAGCTTAGCCCCCCACAGCTCAGTCCCTAGGCCCCGGGTAGGGCCCCCACAAACAATCCTGCAGGCAACTCGGGGTTAATTTAAAGGGACGCTACCTTTTATACCTACTTCTGCTTGGGAACCTAGCCCGGTCAGTTTCACTTTCTGTGCCTAGACAGCAAATTAATTTCCTGGATTATTTGTTGCCTAGTGGTTAGAGCAGGGGGAGCTGGGAGTCAGGACTCCTGGGTTCTCTCCCCAGCTCTGGGCGGGGAGACGGTGGTTAGAGCCGAGGAGCTGGGGTGGTGTCTCCTGGTTAGAGCAGGGAGACGGAGAATCAGGACTCCTGCGTTTTATTTCCAGCTCTGGAAGGAGAGTGGTGTCTAGTGGTTAGAGCATGGCGGAGGAGCGGGGGCTGGGAGTCAGGACTCCAGGGTTCTCTCCCCAGCTCGGGTGAGGAGCAGGGTCTAGCTGTGAGGTAAGAGAGTCAGGACTCCGGGGTTCGAGCCATTTACAGGGCAATATGCAGGCCCCAGTCCACACAGGCCCGATTGACTTAAATGGAGCCCCAGCCTGTGTTGAGTTCACTGGGTCCTGAGGTCTGGTGCACCCGGGGCTGGATCCAAAGCTATAGCTGGACCGTTATGGTCCCCTCATGCGGACACAGTTTACGATGCTCTATCACAGTTTGCTCTGATGCAACTTAGCCGGGAGCCCTGGTGTCGAGACTGGAACCCAGGAGTCCTGTGTGTCAAACCAGGTGAGCTGCAATGGGGCACGTCAGGCTGTCGTGGTGTAGAGGGGTTGGCACAAGTGGCTGCACTCCCAGTGCTGACAAGACGGCAGACGAGGGATCCTTAACCTTCAACGTAGCATGTAGAATCCCTCTCTGAAGGACACCCTAGCCCCTTTTAGCTGGGATCTAGGGTGGGGTGGGAGGGGTGTGAAATCTGGGATAAGAACCCCCACATTAGATCCTCTGACACATGCAGAAATGGGATTTTTCCAGTGTTGCAAACTCTGGCAAGATCTGCTGTTTTTTCTTAAAGCCCCAGCTCCCAGAGTCACGTGAATGTGGGGGAAAGTACATTTCTAGCCCTCTCACTCATTGAGAAAAGTTTTCAAATGTCACTTGAGTGTGACCTAAGTACAACAAAAGGCACTGGGAATAGAACCCAGGAGTCCTGACTCCCTGTGCTAACCCACTGCCCCCACTTCCCTCCTGGCATCGGGAATAGAACCCAGGAGTCCTGACTCCCTGTGCTAACCCACTGCCCCCACTTCCCTCCCGGCTCCGGGAATAGAACCCAGGGGTCCTGACTCCCTGCACTAACCCGCTGCTCCCACTCCCCTCCCAGCATTGGGAATAGAACCCAGGAGTCCTGATCATCCACTAACCACTAAACCCAACTCCCCTCCCAAAGGGCAGCCCACCCTGCTCTAACCCACTGCCCTGCACTCCTCTCTCCGAGCTGAGAACTGAACCCAGGAGGCCTGATTCTCACCCCCACCAGACCCCCAGCTGCAGAGAACCAGTCATTCCACCACCTCCCTCTTCCTGGTTGTCCTGAAACGACCCCTCAGGATCAGCCCACCCGCGCCTGGGCCCCTTTGCACTGAATAGCCTTGCAGCGGGGGAGGGGGGAAATCTGTGCTGCAGGTGGGTCACGTGCCCCCTGAGTGCATGGGGGGTGGCTTTTTGCAATCAGCCAGATCCTGTGCGCATGGCTGATTGCATGGAGACTCTGCCATGGAGACAAATGCCACTTTGTTCCGCGGCTGGCGCTGGCGTGGGGGGGGGGGGGCCTGGCGCTGACCTCATTCGCTGCGGCTGGCGTGGGGGGTGGGTGGGAGTCGGCTCCCTGCAGCACTCCCCTCCCCCCGCGATGTGACACTGACCTAGATTGCCATCTACCAGTGCCATTCACACCCCCCCCCCGCCCCTTCCGTGCCCGAGCCAGCTGCCTGCAGAGAGATGCCTGCGGTGCCCACGCGGCACCTGTGCGTGATGTACCTCGCCTGGTGTCGGTGTGAGACGTGCGCCCGTGTCTGTGCATGGCACCCGGGAGCGTGGGCCAGAGCGGTGCGTCTGGGGCATGCACGTCGCTATCGTGTGTGTGGCGTGTCGGGCAGAGGGGGATGTGGGGCGCGGCTGTGGTGCCCGTGTGGGGGAATCGGAGCATGTGCTTTCTCTGTGCGTGTGGCGGGCATGTCTGTGTGTGATGGGCATGATGTGTCCGGGTGGTACCTATGTGCGTTTTGTACCAGGGCATGAGGGGGGCTTTGTGTCCAAGCCAGCGCTTGTTTCAGCGATGGGTGTAGGGTGTGTGTATATGTGTGACTGTGTCTGTGTGAGTATGTTGGTGGGGAGTATGTCCCTTTCTCTAATCACGGAACCCAAGAGTCCTGACTCCCAGCCCCTCCCACCTGCTCTAACCACTAGACCCCACTCCCTTGCCAGAGTTGGGAACAGAACCCAGGAGTCCTAACTCCCCATCCACTGCTTTAACCACTACATGGCACTACACAGCTAACTTTCCAGCCAGCCAGCCTCCCTGCTCTAATCACTATCAACCTGTGGTCGTCCGCAGACTATGTCTAAGATTTCCAAAGGGGTCCGCACCTCCATCCAATATTTTGTAGGGGTCCGCAAATGAATAAATGTTGAAAACCATTGCACTAGGCCTCACACCCCTCCCAGAGCTAGGGATAGGACCCAGGTGTCCTGGCTCCCAGGCCCCCTGCTCTAATCACTAGATCCCACTACTCTCCCAGAGCTGAGGATAGAACCCAGGAGTCCTGACCCCCTCCACTGCTTTTACCACTACACAACTAACTTTCCAGACAGTCAGCAGCTACAAAACTGTGTCAGGGCTGGGGACACATTCGGCAGGCCAGCCGCTCGTCCCTCTGACAAGTGGCACAGAGGGCCATGGACACTAGTTAATGCCTGGTGGCAACAACACAAAGCATCTAAACTCGGTGTGTGTGTGAGCTCCAAAAGGGAGTGCAGGTCCTGGGAACATTGGCTGAACATCAGGACCTCAGAGAGTTTGTGGCTGGTTGCACAATCCCAGCCCGATTAGCGACTTGGCGGGCGGAAACAGAGTCACGCCAACGTGCTCCAAGCTGGGCGTTTCGTTCTCACGTGCGCCTAGGAACAAAGGCCCCCATCCTTAAAGCTAGTTAGGTGTCTAAGTCCCCTGGGTTTCACTGGGAGTTAGGCACCTAAATACATTTGAGGATCTGAGCCAAAATCTCCTCTCCTTGCTCCTACATTGCTCATTCGTATTGTGGGGGCGCCTGGGGGCCGTAGGCAAAGATCAAGGTGCCCATCGCATGAGGTGCTGGACCCACACAGAGCAAAAGTGTGCTAGAAAGGAGGAGAATCTGGGTGAAGGCCCTGTGGCCTGGCGTTTCTGGGCCAAGACCCAGCCATGTCTGGTGAATTACAATAGCGTTGAAAGGTCCCGTTAGAGCTGGGGGAAACTCGGAGTTTTCAGCTGGGTGAGAAATTCCAGCAGCTTTCCTCCTGAATGGGCTGTTTCCTGCCAAATTTCCTTTGGGAACGGACCATTCCTAGATGCGAAACGCAGGCCTGGATTCAGTCCTGAGTGACCCAGAGCCGAGCTTTTAGAAAAATGTCCAGTCTTGGTTCAAAAATTGCCAGGGATGGAGATTTTGCCCTGGCCCTTTTAGGTTGTTCCCATAGTTAATCCCCTCCCGGTTAAAATCTAGGCTTTATTTCCAGTCGGGATTTGTCTGAGATTGTCATCCCTTAACCTCCCCCGTGTTAAACTGAATAGATCCTGCTCTTGTCTGTTTTCCAATCCTTTCGTCATTCTCATGGCTCTTTTCTTTGTCAGAAAACTTTCAAGCAGGGCAAGGCCCCAGCTGAGATCAGGGCCCCGTTGCGCCGGGCGCTGCACAGACACAGCGAGAGACGGTCCCTGCCCCAGCAGAGATCAGGGCCCCGTTGCGCCGGGCGCTGCACAGACACAACGAGAGAGTTTGTTTGTGTTCATTAAACACACACACACACGAGGCCTAGATGCTTACAGCCCGCTGCTCTGGGTGGCTTTTGATGACTTAGGACGCAGTGAGCCTTGCCCTAGCACTCACCACCTATTTAAAGCGATGCCGTCCCGTTCCTTTTTGCTACACGGTCCCTCCCCCCAAAATTTACAGTCTAACTAGACTCAGGCTGCCAGGGGAGACTGAATGACAGAGGAGGGACGTGCTGTGCCCCAGGTCTCAAGGCAGGCCCAGAACCCGGGTGTCCTGACTCTTAAAGCAGGGCCCTATTCAGCCCATGCTGCTAGCTCGCCCCTAGAAACTGTCACCCTCCTTCTCCTTCAACGCGCAGCTTGGCTGGAAGGCAACATGGTCCAGTGGGTTGAACTGTGTTAAGGTCACCTGGGTTCTAGCCCCACTGACCTGAGGTGAGTTTTCACCCTTCTGGGCATCAGTTTCCCCGGCACCCTGAGTTTATTTAGGCTGTAAGCTCTTCAGGACAGACACTGTTTGTCTGTCACTCTTTGTCCGTGCAGCACCTGGCACAACGGGGCCCTGATCCCGCTCAGGGTCTGTGCAGCACCTGGCACAACGGGGGCCCTGATCTCAGCTGGGGCCACCTTGTTCTTTTCCCCAATCCAGGCGGCGTCCCTGACCCCATCGCCTATCCCCTTGGGGACAGAACACTCCTAAGCCCCATGGTTCTCCCTGCCCCCCTCCGCCTGCTGCAGAGCCTGGAACAGGTGTGCCGCAGTCCTGGTGTATTTATTGCTAGACAAAGTGGCGGAGGACGCCAGCTCCCCTGGCCGCAGCTGTGAGACAGACACTGGGGCAGCTTTTCTCTGGGGCCTTAGGGCTCAATATGGCCCCTCCGCTGAGTAGAATCGGAGCTCCTCCACTCCGTGCCATGAGCCCTGTACTGCTCGCAGGGATTCTCCCGCTGCAGAAGCCCGTGCTAGGGGAGGGCTGTTTTATCTCACGCTGCCCCCACATCTCCCCCCTCCAATGCATTTGGAGCAATGCACCCCACCCAACGCATTGTGCGAGAGGCCATGGCGCTGGGCAGAGGCTATGCCAGGGAGGGTTGCTGCTGGACAATGCACACTGGCCCACGGGGAGGGCAAATGGCTTTTGTTTGACCCTGCTCGTTGCCACCTGGGGTAGATCTACGCCCTCAGGCCACCACAGAGCCGAGCCAGGAGATATAAAGCCCTCGGCGCCTGAAGGGACCCTGAACTGATGCTCGGGAGAAGCCCTGGGGCCTCCAGTGGCAGGGTAGCAGCACAGGGAAGCCTTGCAGAGAACCGCACGCTCCTGCTGGTGCCCCGCAGCCCAGCCAGCTCCCCGGGCCTTGCTCCGGCTAGAAGAGAACCGGCCTCTTCGAAGCCGGGGGAGCAGGCAGCCCCCGTTGCTGGCTCCCAGAAGCCCAGCTGGGCGGCAGAAGAAGCTGCAGCATGAGCAGCTTTGCCAGCTCTTGTTTCTTTAAGGGCGAAGGGGCTCAGGAGATCATTGGAGGGGAGCGAAAGCCAGGAGGGGACGCTTCAGGGGGCAGCTGAGCTGCAAGGGAGACATGATGGGGCAAGCCCAGCCCAGGGCTGCATCACGCCCGTGGGAGGAAGGGCAAAGGGGGGGCTGGAATTGATGCAACTCCCCAGCCAGAGTGGGCAGGGGAGGGAAACTGGCCCCAAGGGCCAGACTTGGTCAGAGCCCAGTTTTAAAGCCCACCCCCGAGCCGAGCCCAAACCCAACCCGGGAGCATCAAGCTCTTGCCAGACATGACCCTGCTACCTCCTCCACCTGCATCAGCGCCACCACTGCTCCTGGGGGTCTCACGCTCCATCGCCAGCTGCCTCCTGCCTGTGGGGGTGGCGTGGCAGCAGGGCGCCCGTCCCACCTCACTGCACGGCCCGAGGCGCTGTGACACGCTCGCTCCACGGCACGGCGGGAGGCCAGATGGCCCACCCCAGCCGGACTGCTGTCTGCTGAGCCCCCCACCATTTCCTACATCCAATAACCCCAGCCTCTCCTGCACAGAGAGCTTGACCCCACCCCAGCTGGCCTCTTTGCCAGTTTCACTGCCTGTGGCTAGTAGCAGCAGAATCTGAGGCCACAGGGAGCCTGGGGCAGGGAGGATGAGCAGGGTTCTGGGGCTCTGGAGCCATGAGCAATATTGGGTGCCATGCGGCCACCCTAACCCAGCCTTCTGCGCCCCATGCCAGTGGGGCTCCACCATGACCACAGGGGGTGGGGGGTCCCCTGGAACCTGCAAGACAGGTCAGTTCCCTGCTCTACCAGAATCCCTGTGTGATGTTGACCCATCCTCCATGGGGAGGGATAGCTCAGTGGTTTGAGCATTGGCCTGCTAAACCCCGGGTTGTGAGTTCAGTCCTTGAGGGGGCCACTTAGGGATCTGGGGCAAAATCACTACTTGGTCCTGCTAGTGAAGGCAGGGGGCTGGACTCAATGACCTTTCAGGGTCCCTGCTAGCTCTATGAGATAGGGTATGTCTCCATATACACCATGGTGATAGCTTCAGAGCACCTCTGGGTGCTATTTCTCTTCCCCCCACCCCATTATGATGGTATTGAAGGATGTAAGAGAACATAGTTAGTGCTGCAGCATGAGTAAGTCTACTAGGAACAGAGACCACAACCCAGACTGTGGGGAAGTAAAAGTGGATTTGAGTCCAGAGCCTTGGTTCCATCCACCTTCTCTCCCCTGCCTACAGAACAGAGGCTCATGTTGCTGACAGGAGCCCAGACCTTTTTAGGGTCGACATGACCATTATGCATAGAGGCAGGTGGAAATTGGCTTTCCCATCCCATGGGAATTTTGGGGATTAAGAAGATTCCCATTGCACAGCAGGAGGAAAAATCAGGACCTTTGTTTTCTGCAAAAAATAAAAATAAAAACCTCCCCAAAGAACCCCCCAGAAGAGTCAATAGCTTGGTCCTGTCTCATCCACATCTCTGGGGAGCTCACTATTCACTAGGATCTCGATATGGACCAATCAGCATATTCCAGTCAAAAATGGAAGTCCAAACCTTCCCCACCACCTCTGGGTATTTATGGATCGATAGGATCACCGCACTTATTAATTGCATTCTTCAATGGAAGCCCCCAAGCATCCTGTAGTGCACCCGTTTGTGGCTGATCTTTGCGAGAAAGAGGCCAGCACAGCACACTTGCACTTTAATATTATTCAATATTTTATTGTGGAAACATACAGACAAACTGTTTCGAAAGCAGAAAGATCTCAGGCGGGGGTTGGGAGGGGATTAGGGGAGATTCCCACCCTGGAGATCAGTTCCTCGGCCTGCTCCATCCCACAACCCCCCCCACCCATGACTTCCACGATCCTCTAGTTTTAATTTTAAGCCCAGCACAACAACAAACAAAAAAAAAAAACAAAAGAGCAAGTGACGAGTTAGTGCATACTCATCTCTGGAAAGAAAACGAGAAACCACATGACTGTACATGACGTGAAGACAGAATTCACTGCAGGTGAGTTGTGTTTCTGGAGGGTGAGATGTGGTGGATGAAAAGGGAAGAGACCGACAGTGTTTCTACCTAGACCTATTACCACGTGCTGCCATTCCCAAACAAGGCCGACAAACCCTCCCACCGCTACACAGACACCTTGAACTTCCCCAACCTACCAGTAGGGGGCAGGATTTGCACCATCGGTTTCTAGCTGGGTGGAGAACGTTCAAGCCTACGCCAGCAGGGGCAGCGTGGTCCATTGGTTCAGTAGGACTGGTGGGCACAAGGTGCGTGTGTCGGGGGACAGAGGGAACGGGAAGGTCTATGCCACTTCTTCCTCTGCTTCCTCTTCGAACTCGCCTTCCTCAGCCGTGGCGTCCTGGTACTGCTGGTACTCGGAGACCAGGTCGTTCATGTTGCTCTCCGCCTCGGTGAACTCCATCTCATCCATGCCCTCGCCCGTGTACCAGTGGAGGAAAGCCTTGCGGCGGAACATGGCGGTGAACTGCTCCGAGATGCGCTTGAAGAGCTCCTGGATGGCCGTGCTGTTGCCAATGAAGGTGGCAGCCATCTTGAGCCCGCGGGGCGGGATGTCGCACACGGCCGTCTTGACGTTGTTGGGGATCCACTCCACGAAGTAGCTGCTGTTCTTGTTCTGCACGTTCAGCATCTGCTCGTCCACCTCCTTCATGGACATGCGGCCGCGGAAGACGGCCGCCACCGTCAGGTAGCGCCCGTGGCGGGGGTCGCAGGCGGCCATCATGTTCTTGGCGTCAAACATCTGCTGGGTCAGCTCCGGCACGGTCAAGGCCCGGTACTGCTGGCTGCCGCGCGGCTGGTCAAGGGGGCAAAGCCGGGCATGAAGAAGTGGAGGCGAGGGAAGGGCACCATGTTGACGGCCAGTTTGCGGAGGTCGGCGTTGAGCTGCCCGGGGAAACGGAGGCAGGTGGTGACGCCGCTCATGGTGGCCGAGACCAGGTGGTTGAGGTCGCCGTAGGTGGGGGTGGTGAGCTTGAGGGTGCGGAAGCAGATGTCGTACAGGGCCTCGTTGTCGATGCAGTAGGTCTCGTCCGTGTTCTCCACCAGCTGGTGGACGGACAGGGTGGCGTTGTAGGGCTCCACCACCGTGTCCGAGACCTTGGGCGACGGCACCACGCTGAAGGTGTTCATGATGCGGTCGGGGTACTCCTCCCGGATCTTGCTAATCAGCAGCGTGCCCATGCCCGAGCCGGTGCCGCCGCCCAGCGAGTGGGTCAGCTGGAAGCCCTGCAGGCAGTCGCAGCTCTCCGCCTCCTTCCTCACCACGTCCAGCACCGAATCCACCAGCTCGGCCCCCTCCGTGTAGTGCCCCTTGGCCCAGTTGTTACCAGCTCCGCTCTGACCTAGGCAGCAAGGAAGGGGGGGACGGGGGTCCAGTTACACGCCGGGAGCACTACGGGTTGCATGGCTTGGGGGGAGGGGGATGGGAGTGTCCACCCTTTGCCAAGCCAACCCTAGATAGAAGGACATGGTCTCCGTTGAAGACCAGCGTGTTGAGTTTAGCAGATCTCAGCCCTGGTGGCTTTATGGATGATCCCAGGGCTGAGTTCCACCAAACTCGACACATGGGCCACCCGGACAGCTCATGTGCACACAGCTGCCAGACGCAGCCGGCCCCTTCGGCAGACTGGGGCAGAGGACCAAGGAGACTGGATTGTCCGTGACGGGACAGGAAGGAAGCACACAAGACTGGCAGGGAGCCGGGGGACACAGCACCCCCACAACTGCGCACTAACTTCCCCAGCCAAGACTGGCTCTAGCGTTTCAGCTTGGGCACCCCAAAGAGGCCCAATTCACACAGCCAAGCACCCACCCGCTGGAGCTCCAGCCCCTTCAGGGTGCCACAAAAGGTTGGGCCTGCTGCAAACGTGCGGAAGTTTAAGATACTGCCCCCTTCCCGTGACTTCAGCTTCTTAGCTGGGTCGGGGTGGCCCAGCCTCTCGCTAGCTACTCTGGGCCCCGAACTCTGCTCAGAAGCCTGGACATGTCACTGGAGAGCCTGGGGTAACCCCGCAGCTTTCAGATCCTGCACCATCTGATCCTGCCTGGGATCCAGACACTGGCAAAACTCCACAGCTGAATGAATCAGCCAACGCCTTGGGGCTCTCCAATTCCTTCCTGAAGATGCAGAGGGTGTAGGTGGGGGTTGTTAATTAAAGTGCCTTGCCCAGTAATTAAAAGCTATTCACACATGCTCTGAGCTTCTTCAGCAAGTTCTACCCCACCCAGGTCCCTTCGGAGAGATTCTCTCTTTTCTGGGGGAGGAAGTCGGTTTTCTGAGAACCTGGGAGTCCTGGCTTCCCCCTGCCCCCAGCCACTGCTCTCACCACTAGGCGACGCTGCTGTCCAGAACCAGCACAAGAACCCAAGGGGTCAAGCGGGAGAGGGACAGGGGGGTGGTACCCCAAGCCCCACTTTTCCTAACCATCTCATTGTCGCCTCCTCTTGGTGGGGACGAGGAGCGCAGGGACAGAAGCCATCACCCACCCGCTGGGAGAAATCAGGCTGAGCTGGGGATAGACTGGCCACCCCATCCCGCCTTGTGGGGGGAAGTCAGTCTCCTCCATGGGTAGCTCGTGGGGCCAGGATCATTAACCTACCCATTGTCCCTGAAACACGGGTCCCACCAAGAGGGACGCCCTGCCATGTGGTGGAGAAACTAGCCAATTATAGACAGTGCTGTTTTGGGAAGAAACATGCAGGGGACCTCAGCTCTTCCTGCACTGATGGGGACCCTCCCGCACAAGACCCCAGCACCTCAGTGCTGCCCACCTTACCGAAAACAAAGTTGTCAGGCCTGAAGATCTGCCCAAAAGGACCAGATCGGACCGAGTCCATGGTCCCAGGTTCCAGGTCCACCAGGACTGCCCTGGGCACGTACTTCCCACCTGGCGGAAGAGAGAGATCAGATGCTTTCAGGAGGCCGGGTTGTGTCATCACAGGTTGTGTCACCCATTTGCCCTGGGGGCGTCTAGCTGGCGGGTGGGGCCCAGGCCCGAGTTCCGGGATTGCCTCAGTAGGCCAGAGACCAAGGTGTGTGTATTGGGGGGAGGTGGGGGAGGGATTTCTTCCCCTCCCCCAAGCAATGGATTGCTACAGATGCAGCCAGAGCAGCTGCTGAGACCCCCAGCCCCCCAGACTCTCCACTGCAGGTGGGTGCCACCAGCTATTTGCTTCTCACTGATTGCCGTGCATCAGAGGCACTCAGAGCGCACCAGGAAGGATTGTGCGGCCTCATATTCACTCCCACAAGACCTGGCCACTAGCTATTTGACGAGGAGAGGAAATGAAGCACCCGAGTGATCTGACAAAAGGTCATAGCAGGGGAGAGAACCCAGGAGTCCAGCTTCCCAGCCCCCCTGCTGTGACCACTGGACCCCACTCCCCTCCCAGAGCTGGGTATAGGATCCAGGAGTCCTGACTCCCTGGTCCCGTGTTCCACCCACTAGGGTGCACTGCCAACCAGGCCACCTCCCTCCCAGTGGGACATTAACAAAGGAACTAGCCAGGAAGCTTCAAGCACCCACCGGGAAGCAGTGTGTTAATGGGGGAGATCCCTCTAGACCCACCATGCACAGACAGGCTGTGGTTAGAGACCCCTGCCCCCACAATTCCACCCCCCACCCCGCCCAGACTCGGTACCTGAAGCCTCATTGTAATAAACGTTGATCCTCTCCAGCTGCAGGTCACTGTCTCCGTGGTAGGTACCAGTGGGGTCTATGCCATGCTCATCGCTGATGACTTCCCAGAACTGCAGGGAGGGTGGAGAGGAAGGGGTTTAAAAAGTCACATAAACAAACCCTTCCGCAAGCAGCTGCAGACTGGATCTAGCCTGGCAGCGGGGCTGGCTGCAGAGAAACCCACCCAAGCTTATGCAATACTAACCCACCACATGAGAGACGAATTCCTTCCTGACCACCAGCAGGTGACTGGATTGTGCCCTGAAGCATGATCATTAAACCTGCTCTACCCAGGTCTGCCTCAGCTTGATAGCTGCTGCAGCTGCCCCCCTCCTCTGTGAGAAGATGGAACTAGATACCTGCCAGATCATCTCCTTCTCCACCCGCCCACCAAGTTATTAGCATCTGCCTGCCTCAGATCCTTTTAGGAAAACTGATCGAATGCCCTTGATTGTAAGGAGCGTATTGTATTTGCTTTCTATGGTCTCTGCACCTCAGTCGGGGAGATAGGAGTGTAATTTATTTATCAGGCTGTCATCCTAGCCAGGCTAACTGCAGGTGGCATTTGCACCAGTTACAGGGACACGGGCGGTATTATCTGTCATTTTCCACAAGCTGGGTTAGTACTTCACTCAGACCCAGCTTGCTGGGGGAGGTTGTGGGGGGGAGGAGGAAAGAGGGGAGGGAGGAGGAAAGAGCGGGGGAAAAATTGGCTTACCCCATTTCCCCAAGACAAGTGTCTGACTTATTTAAAATAGCAGAAGTACTAAAGACCTCAAACCCAACACACACACACACACACACACACACACACACACACACACACACACACACACTCAAATGTTTACAAACTAGAATAGACACTGCAGAGAAAGGGTTCTCTCTCTTACAGATGGGGAAACTGAGGCAGAGCTAGATTTTTTTTCAAGGGCTCCACTTCCATTTAGGGTGCTTAAAACCCAGATTGTCTAGAGAATTCACCACCCATCACGGCTGAGTTTTGAGAACCCAGACGGGAACTGAAGTCAGTTCTCTCTCATCCCAGCCCACCACAGAGCCATCTCTGCCTTTTCATTGCCAGGGAGGGACGCGAGACTGTTTGACCTGGTAGGTTTCAGGACATCTCTGGAAGGTGGCTTGCGAGCACAGTCCCCGGGGCTGGGTTCTTGTGATTTGGTCAGTCGCAGAACAGCGCCCCTAGAAGCGTTGGTCTAATGTACAGTTGGGTACTTGGGTTAAGCGCCTGTGAACCCAGGGGAATTTGCAGGGTACTGGGACATCCCGCAGACCAGGGCAGTCTCTAGTACCACACAGCTATCCAGGGCCTCCTGGAAGGTACAAGCCCCACTTTTGTGGCATCAGCTTAAAATACAGCAGTTTTCAAACTGGCTAACACCCCCGCTACAATGAGGGGATCAACCCACCTGCACGCACAGGCAGAACTGGAGGGAGGGTGGAGGACCCAGGACAGAGTCCTGGCTCCCCCGCTTCCCTCACCCACTAGAATAGTCCCAGCTCGAGAATCCAGGAGTCCAACCCCCAACCCCAGTCTCTAGCCATGAAACCCAGTTCCTCCCAGTTAGGAGAGAACCCAGGAATCCAGAATCTCAGCCCCGCCCCCTTCTCTAGCTCCCCTCCTGGAGCCAGGAATAGAACCCAGCCATCAGACGACCCCCCCTGCCCCCAGTCATTAGACCCTACACTTCTGGGGGGAGGGAGGGGTAAGAACCCAGGAGTCCTGCCTCCCAGTTGCCCCTCCCGCTCAGACAATCAGGTCAGGGGAGAGAGAGAAGAGATTGCAACATTCAGATCAAAAGAAATCAGCATGGATTTAACACCAGTCTATTGTCCAGCAGAGTTGTGTGACACACACACACACACACACACGCACACACACACACAATCCCTCCCTGCCATTCTGCAGCATGGCTCTAAAATGGAGCCGCCACAAGCCCTCGCCTCTTTCGATCTCGCCACTATGATGCTGCTGCAGCAGCAGGTTCTATTTATACCCGGCGCTGGCTACATGGGAGGAAGTGGGGGTGGGGAGCAAGGAATCCACAAAGGCAGAACCCGGTGTGGGGGGGGGGGGAAAGAAGCAGACCCCCCCCACCCCTTAAAAACCCTCAAGGACACAGGCACCCCCTCCCTTCCTCTGCCTGGCTGTAGTGCTGTCACTTACCCCTCTGCCCCCCCCATGCTACAGGAAGGGGTGCCCCCCCTTGCCAGCACCCCTAAATTCTGGAATAGAACCCAGGCATCCTATTCCCCCCTCCCCCAGGCACTAGACCCCACACTGGAGTGGAGTCTAGAACCCAAGAGGGATGGGGATGCAGATCTGGGGGTGGGGTCTCTACAATTCCCCACTCCCTGCTTCAGATTTTAGCAGGCTGCAAGGCTCCCCTCTTGCTGGGGCTAATATTTCAGGGGTCTGAGATCCTGGCTGGCTGAAACTGGGGTGTGAGGAGGCAGCAGGGTCCTTCCCTCGAATTGAGGGTTAGATCCCAGCTGGCCAGAATTGGGGTACATTCCGGGGGGCCAAGGATGTAACAAAAAGGGAGGGAGCTGTTCTGGTGCCTGGCTTCACCCCCGAATCTCAGGGGTTCAGTTCCCTGCTGGTGTACAGGGCTGGGAAGGAGAATTGGTATCTTGTGTGGGGGGGGAGGTTGCACAGGAGGAACTGAACCCCCTAAAAACAAGGGGTGAAACAAGCCATTGAGCTAGTTTCAGCCTCCCTCCAGGAGGCAGCCCCACTCCCCTCCAGGTTCCACTGAACACTCCTCCCCCCACCAGCACCAGCAGGGATCCAAAAATAATCCACCAACCCCGCCCCCACCCTCCATGCCGATTCCTCCACCCTGCACCAGCCCTGGCCTGACAGGTTCGGCTTTTTAAAGCGACAGGCAATTGAAGGGGGGGGGGGAGGGGGGCAGCGCCAGCCCCCTTTGCAGAGGGGCCTGTAACCGCAGGGGCAGTTTCAATCCGAGCTTTGTTCTGTCTGCAGGAGGCGTGTGGGAACATGAGCCCTGTGCCCATTACCACACAGGGCCAGGCTTCCCACAGCCGCACTGGGCAGAACCGCCCCCCTCCCCGCCCCAGACACATCAGCCACCCCCCCTGCAGCATGGCCTTGCTATGGGTGAGCCACTCCAACAAGGCAACTCCCCCACCAACCCTACAGGGAAGGCTGGAATTGGGGTGTCACCGTGCAAACAGACAAAGCGATTGCTTAGGGCCCCGAGCAGCTCAAGGGCCCCCTCCATTTGCTATTATTTTCATAAGAACGTGCCTGTTTTAGCGTTGGGAGGGACCCCAAAATATTCCTGCTTATGGCCCCCCAGGGGCTAGCACCACCACTGGGTTTTGGTTAAAAGCCTTCGGATCCCAGGGGCGGGCAGATGTTTGGGGAAAGTGCAATCCGAGTGGGCTGGATCTGCACCCCCAAAGCAACACCTGCCAGCAGCCTTACTGCGGGGGCGGGGGGGGGGGGACAGGCAAGCAGGGCTGCCAGGGGCTTTTAGGTTGACCCTGCAGATCAAGTGTCTATTAGGAGAACAGGGGCGATCCTAGGACACCCCCCCACACAGTGCAGATGGAGCAGCCGGACACCCCAGCCGCCCTGCACCATTGCCAGCGACCCCCCCCTGAAGGAGAGGCCACGTGGCCTGCATCAGGACGCGCCCCACTTCCACTGGCAGCAGGGCAAGTCCGCCCCACCTGGTGATGCTCAGGGCCTGCCCCTGCTCCCTATGGCGGCATGAGCCAGCCTGGGGCCTAGCCACCAGGCCATCCCCACACAAGGCCGGGCGGGGCAGACACAGAAACTCCGGGCCGAGCCCCGCCACTGTTCTGAACGCCTGGGAGAACTCCCCGTCCCAGGGCGTCACCAGCCCACAGCTGCCTTGTAGGGCCAGATCCGCCCTCTCCAACCAGTGCTCCAGGCTCCTACTTTCTGACCTTTGTCCCATGGGCTCAGGGCTCTGGAATCCCTCCCCGGGCGGGAAAGCTGCCCTTTGAGCTAGGCCATGGCAGGTTAATTACTCTGGTTCTGAGCCCGCCGCCCTCGTAACAAAGGCTTTACGATGCTGATGCAATGCCAGGCAGGCGAGGTACCAGCTCAGCCGATAAGGCCCCCAAGTGCATGCCGGGAAGGCTCCCGCCTCAAGCGAAAGTGCCGCTTCTGGATCAGTCGTGCAGCTACCGCAGCATCAGGCGGGGAGCGAAGCAGCTCCCAGCAGTTCTGCCTCTGAGAGGAGATTCATTGCTGACGAGGGCTGGGAGGGTCTCTCCCCCAGGGTGACCCGTGGCCTCCTCTTTGAGGCACAGCTGGGCTGTTTGCTCCCCAATGCTCACAACTTTATGCCCTCAGCTCCCGCCCCAAAACCGGCAGCATCTTGACATGCCAGACGGGGACATCACTATACCAGAGCTGGCAAGATTCCCCCAGGGTGGCTCCGGCACCGGCTACCAACAAGCCCAGCAAGCTACTCTGCTGCCCACCACAGCTCAGCATTTTGATCCAGGGCGCTCCGGGCTTGCCATGCCGGGGGGATCTGGCTTCCATTTAGACAGGCAGAGACAATGGTGGGAAGCTTGCAGGGTTTTAACCCCCCCAGCTGGAGGATGTTGAGAGAGACAAGTGGACCAGGACTCCAGCCTAGACAGGGGCAATGGGCTGAATGGAGCCCATTTAACAGGTGCAACTGGCAAGACAGCCACGCTCCTGATCAGAGACAGCCACACCAGTCCTTTCAGATTCACGCTGCATTTATACCAAGGTGGCACCTCTCCGTGGAGAGAGAGAGACCTGGTACAGGCTTGGTGCTTTGCCATCCCAGCCCCTTGCCACTCCAGCATGGGGCGACCGGGCCAGTAAAGAGAAATGGGCCTTTCTGCCAACGTGTGCAGCGACTGGGGGGTGGGGAGGAGAGCCGCCATATGTTGTCTAGCATCAAACCGTACCTGTCAGGCTTTCATTTAGGAGGTCTGGCAGGGGAAGCTGGGGCCAGAGCCACAGGGAGCCGCATCCCGGTTTCTGCCCCCTCTGGGATGGGTGGGTCGCTCCGGCATTTGAGAGGAGCAGCTTCCCCAAGGGAAAGGCTCTGCATTATTCCCGCATTGCTCAGATCTCTTTCCCCTGCCTGGCAGCTGAGCAGGCACATCCCTGCCTGCCTGGCCTGGAATCTCACTGCCACCGGATCCTGCGCCCCATTCCTGCCTCGGTTCCCTGGCGGTGACTAATTCACACTGTGCTCTGGTGACTCACCCGCTGGGTGTAGGACGAGCCAGCCAGCCAGACCCAGGGCCCAGCAGCAGGAGAAGCCATCTTCATCCCTGGTCTCATGCCACTGCAAGAGACCCACCCTGCCCAGCCGCCCCTGCACGGCGCAAACAGAGGGGGAAGCCAGGGGCTATTTTAAGAGGCTGGAGATCTCTGGACTGATGCCACAGAACAAGAGACCGGTCCAGACTCCCATCCCTCCCCACAGGGGCTCCCTGCAAAGGGCAGCGTTAGCTGTCCCTGCAGGGAGCCATTGTGAATGTGTGCAAGGCAGCCTCTCCAGCCAGCCGCATTCATGCGGCAATGGCAGATTTCTCCCCCAGTCCACGGATCTTCGCCCGCAGTGGGGGGAAAAGCTGCATTTTCGTCCTGGGTGGGTGGGCCGGGGCTGCCCCCTGCGATCTCGCCCTTTTATTTCAGCCCGCCCTGTGGATCCGCAGCTATTTCAGGGACCGGGGGGGGCTGGGAGCCAGCCCTTCTGCCCACCCCACCCCCTCGCTGCCGCAAACAGCTGCTCGGCGTGTCCTTCTCCAGGCAGGCGGGATCGGGGCACAGATAGGACTTGGGGTGGCAAGGGGGGGGGGTGCCCCAGCCAGACCCCCCCCACCAACACGCCCCCCAGATTGAGCACAAAATGACCAACTGTCCGATCAGGTGACCAGCCCCCGCCCCACCACACAAGCGCCTGGTGAGGGGTCTCCCCCATCTGCAGGGCACTGGCAGGGGTGGGGATCGCACTGGGCTAGGGACCCTGGCAGGGAAAGCCAAACCAAAGGGGGTGACCCAGAGCCCTTACCCGCCCCAGCAGGGCCAGGGCTGAGATCCTGCGGACCCCCCCCCCCCAGCTCCCACCTAGGGGTCCCGCCCTGACCTTGGCCCCGATCTGGTTGCCGCATTGCCCGGCCTGGAGGTGCACGATCTCCCGCATGGTCTCGCTCCGGCTACGGCTTGTCCCTTAATCCTTCAGCGGCCTCGCATGCGCCTTTAAATGGAGCCCGGGGGAGACGGGGGAGGGGCGGGCCAGCGAGAGGCGATGCGCAATTTGCGCATGGGCCGGAGCTGCCCGACTCCCCCCCCCCCGGTGCGCGCGCCCGTAGCTGCACCCCAACTCCAGTGCACCCCGGCTAAAGCGCCCCGCAGCCCGCGTACCCCTGCTCCAGTCCCTCATGCGCCCACCCCCACCCCGTGCTCCTGCAACCGGCGTCCTTAACCCCTCCTGTGCCCCGTATTCCTCTCCGTGTCTCTAATAGCTCCTGCGTTCCCAGGCCCTGCCTTCTGCATCCCAAACTGCCCCAGCACTCAGCGGCAGCACTCGCACCTGCACCCCCGTGCACGGTCTGCAAACTCTACCAGCCTGCTGCACCTTGCCCCCCCCAAATTCTCCATACCCTCAACAGCACCACCCTGCATCCCCTTTCCATGCACCCTGCACCCCCATCTCAGTACCCCCTGCCCCCAGCTTCAGCACCCCCCCAATAACCCCATGCACTCTGCATCCCCAGCCTGGGCTCACCCAAGACTCCACCCACCCTGGAAGAAAGACTTGCTCCGCTTACCCCACAGATGAACGTGGGGTTTATTAAGGTTTCCTTGGGATTTACTGAAGGGGGGGTGGGGGTCTGCAGCATGAGGGGGAAGAGAGGTGGAAAAAAGTGGGGGAGCTCCTATAATGCTGAGCAGGAAAACAGGGTGCAGGGGGGTGCCAAGCAGGAAAGATGGGGTGCTCCAGGGTAACAGACCAGGGTGGAGCACAGGGGAAGCAGGCCAAAAATACCAGGTTTCCTTGAGTACCAGGCTCAGGAGGGAAGCAATACGTCCCAGGGGAACAGCCCAAATTCTGGGACCGGCTGTATCCTGCCCATGTAAGCAAGTAGCATCCTGCCCACTGGGGAGTGCTGATGACCCTGCTCCTTCACCGTTAGCGTTGCCAGGTAGATCAGACCAGGAAGGGGCCCATCTAGGCCACACCTGTTGCTCCAGGTTAGGGGACAGGTTCATCTAGATCAGCCTCACCTGTGTGGGAGAGAAGGAACTGGAACTTAGAGGAGAAACAACGAGGGGTCCTTGTGGCACCTTAGAGACTAACACATTTATTTGGGCAGAAGCTTTCATGGGCTAAAACCCACTTCATGGGATACATGGAGTGGAAAATACAGTAGGAAGATGCATCTATAGCAGTAGGTGAAAAGACAGGAGTTGCCTCACCCAGTGCGGGGTCAAGACAAATCAGTTGAAGTGGGCTATTCTCAACAGGAGGAAAAATCACTTGTGAAGTGGTAATCGGGGTGGCTCATTTCAAACAGTTAACCAGAAGGTGTGAGTACCAGTAGGGGCAAATTAGCATGGAGAAATTAGGGTGTGTTTTTTTCAGTTCTTGTAGTGACCCATCCATTCCCAGTCTTTATTCAGGCCTGAATCTTTTCATGTACTGCTATATCTCTTCCTACTGTAAAAGCAGCAAAGAGTTGCTTTTACAGATCCAGACTAACATGGCTACCCCTCTGATACTCTTCCTACTGTATTTTCCACTCCATGCATCTGATGAAGTGGGTTTTAGCCCACGAAAGCTTATGCACAAATAAATTTGTTAGTCTCTAAGGTGCCACAAGGACTCCTCATTGTTTTTGCTGACACAGATTAACACAGCTACCACTCTGAAACCTTATAGGAGAAAGGCCCCAGATCCCATTCCCAGAATCTAGATCAGAGCCAGTGCCCCCTATAGGGGAAAGTTCCCATCCCCTGCCTGCCAATCCCCCCAACCTGGGGCTGGAGCTGAGCCTGTGCCCCCTAGAGGGGAAGGCCTCTCATGCCTTTATGTGGATGGAAATTAAAGGCTAAACCACACAGCTCCAAACAATTACAGCTGTACTCCAGCACCATCCTCGGCCTTGTTGCTACAAATGAGCCCTTGCTCTGCCTCCGGGTGTTAAATGGTGGGAGTTTCCCCTCTTGATTACCCTGCATACCCCAAGCGGAAGCCTCCGAAAACACAACTGAGTGACAGTATACGTTAAAACCAGACAAATACAGCAGCATTGCAATTGCTCTGTGCCCTCACATCTCCGAGGGTACTAGTTGTGACAGTCTGTACCCCCTATGTTCACCCCTTTCATAGACAGGTGATGAATTATGTACAAAGTATGCCTCGTGAGGTATCATCTGAAAACTCATAATTTGCTGATCATTATTGTATTGATGAAACATGCATGGCAGCATTGGGTGTAAAGATGTAGCGTTCCACTGTATGATAGTACTGAGGCCATGTCTACACTAACAAGCTTCCAGTGGCACAGCTGTATCGTGTAGCCGTGTTATGCCCATGGGAGAGAGCTCTCCCACTAACATCATAAAACCAGCTCAACGAGCGGCGGTAGCTAGGCTGGTGGGAGAGTGTCTCCTGCTGACATAGTGCTGTGCACATGAGCTCTTATGCTGGCAAAACTTATGTCACTTGGGGGGATGTTTTTTTCACAACCCTGAGTGAAAAAAGTTTTGCCGACATAAGTGCTAGTGTAGATGTGGCCTCAGACAGGTCCCGAGCAAGGACAAATCAGTTCCCTAGAAACAAAAGCTGGCCCAGGCCTCAGCCTGGTGTCAGTGAAATCCAGTGGACCATCACCTAGTTAAGTGGCCATTCTTTGGCAGGAAAGAGGGTGTGAGCAGAAAAATCTACAGCTGGGAATTCCCCTCCACTCAGGCTTTCTGTCTCATGAACCCCAGCTGGAGGTGTTTCTTGAGAGGGCGTTAAAGAGGAGAAAGCAATCAGCCCAAATGATCTGGGGGTAGACAACACTTGATGAAGAAAAGAAGCAGTCCTGGAGCAGGGGAGACCCTGCCTGTTGAGTAAGGCTGTTGTAATTGATGGGTAAGAGAGTTCTTTGCTTCATTAAGTTTGGTATTAGCTGCATTTCACCTTTTATTTCTTTGTAACCAATCCTGATTTCCATGCCTCATTGCTTGTGCTGACTGCAGAGAGATGGATCTTAAGGGATCACATTTGCTTTGCTGTGTTCTCTAAACCAGTGTGTTTGGATTGAAGTGTTTGGGGAAACTCCATGGGGGAGAACAGGATTTGGGCATGTCATTTTCTATTGATAAATGATGGATTTTTATAGGAGCTTGTGTTGTCCTGGAGGGTGTTGGGCAGTCCAAGACACCCGCTTCCGGGGGAAAGGCTGGGCCTGGGATTTGCTGGCTGCCTGGAGCGCTCATACAGAATCGCTGGGAGTGATTTACATGCTGGCAGCTGGGTGTGAGCAGACCAGGAGTGGCAGCGTAGCTGTGTAAAAGGCACCCCAGGTTGGAATTGAGAGAACCCAGCAATCCAAATTATACCCTGGGTAATGGGACCCCCAATGCACCAGCAACGGGGTCTTCTGATCCCTGTAGGATCCCCAGGCTACCCTCCTGCCCAGGCCAAGCCCCTTTAATGGAAGAGGCAGAATTTGCCCTGTGAAGGGGGCAGTCCCTTCGCTGCTCCTGGGGCTGGTTCAGCCTGTTCCCTGCGCAGGAGACTGTTCATCGCAGGCTCCTGCAGGCATCTCCAAGGTTAGCACCCCCTGCTGCTAGTCTAGTGCATGCTGGGAATTGGCCACCCCACAATGCATGGTGCCCCCTCTAGTCATACTCACCCCAGTCCATGCTGGGAATTGCCCACCCCATAGAGCTTTGGTTTCTCGCAGCCCCTCCTGGCTACTGTAGATGGGGCCAGGGCCTCTGGGCTTATTTGGGCTGGATGGAGAAAGGCAGCTGGAAACTTAGCACTAAAGCCCTCCTGGACACCCCCTCATCTGCCCCAAACTATCCCACCTGGGTCAGCTGCCTCCAACCTGCCCCAAACTATCCCACCTGCCCCAACCACCTGTCAGCTCTGGGTTCCTGGGGAACCAGGGCACAGTATCCAGCCTGCCTGACTCATGAAAGATACCCCCCACCCGCCCCAGCCTCTGCTTAAACCAAAACCCCTCAGAGAAAAGACTTGCAGAAAGCAATGAAGGGCGGTGGGAGACACACGGAGACCCCTCCTGACAAGGGTGACAAGATTAAGACCTCTCCCTGAGCACACAGAATGGAGAACAGAGGTTCCAAGGCAAGAACCGCACTGAACTCTGGGACCAGGGAAGCAGTGCATGATGGGAGATCTCTGCTCCAGATGTTAATGAACCTACGCCTGCCCACACCCAGCTCAGCAGTTATCAGACCAATTCTAGTAATGAATCCTTGATTGGTATCCAAAATACTGAAGCAGCCTAGTTGCATTGTGAGATCCCTGGAAGAAACCACCACCCATAGCCAAGAGTGATCAGCTCCTATTGTCTAGCCTAAAGCAAACCCTTGAGTCATCAGTTTACCTATAAACCAATCTCCCTTGAATCTCTCCATTTTCTCTCCATTTTCCCTTGAATCTCTCCATTTTCTCTACAAAAATCCCTACTCGCCCTCCAGTCTGTGTTCTGATGCTTCGATCCAAGCTCTGCATCAGTTCCACTTGGACTCCATTTTCTCCTGACTGACCGTGCTGGGGGCTCTGCCTGTCTCCAGCACTCAGGACCCTGAGCGACTGCCATCACCTGGGAACTCCGACCAGTTCAAGCTTCGGGGAGCAGTGAGATCCCCTTCTCTCTCTCTCTCTGTTTTCCTTTCTACCTTCGGTATTAACCTTTAATAATGTGTGTTGTGTTATTCAATAAATAACTTCTAGGGTTAAGTTGTTGCTTCTCTCTCTCTTTTGTGTTTTTAGCTTCCCCCATTGACTCTGCAGCAACGCTTCTTTCACCTAAGCTAAAGATCCCTGCCGCGCCCAGAATCCTGTGGGGTTTGCTCATCCAGTAGGTTACTGCCAGTACAATTGTGATGTGAGAGTGGGGATAGGGACATGCTGAATGCAGGGCTGCCCGGGGGGGGGGGCATAAGTGGGGCAATTTGCCCTGGGCCCCGCAGGGGCCCCCATGAGAGTTTTTTGGGGCCTCTGGAGCGGGGTCCTTCACTTGCTCCGGGGACCTGGAAAACTCTCGTGGGGCTCGGGCCCCCGGAGCGTCTTCCGCGGCAATTCGGCGGCAGGGGGTCCTTCCGCCCCGGGACCCGTTGCCGAAGTACCGGGTCTTCGGTGGGAATTCAGGGCCGGGCGCCCTGCCACGGGTCTTTGGGGCACTTCGGCGGTGGCTCCTGGAGCGAAAGGACCCCTGCTGCTGAATTACCGCCGAAGCGGGGGCCCCCCCCACCGCCGAAGACCCCAGGCTCCCTGAATCCTCTGGGCGGCCCTGGCTGAATGTGGGACGCATCAGGGTAACAGCTTGCAAGTGCTGCTTGACCCAGTCCATTGAGCCCAGGGGCATATAAGGGGGGGACACCTTGAAAGTGCTGCTTCCTCCAGCCCAGTGAGTCCAGAGACATATAAGGGGTCAGCTTGACAGTGCTGATTGACCTGGTCCGCTCAGCCTTGCTCTGTTAATGTGGGTGTTGGTGTGTTCAGCCGGTTCTGGGGCTGGAGGAACCCAGCCCGGGGGAACCGAGGTCGTGCAGGATAGCCCCACTGGGAGGGGACTCGCGGCAGGGAGAAGTGGAGCCCATGTGAACACACAAGTGACACAAGCAGCACGTTGATAGAATTACAGACACGCCCCCGGCCCCCCAGAAGAGTAACTCGAATAAATGAGCCTGCTCCATAGTAATGGGCACAGGAGCTTAGCCCAGTTCCCTCGCCTACCTCCCCTTCCATCGCCCCCTCCCCCCCCATCCCCTGCTTTCTCCGGCCCCTCCCCTAGTCACGTGCTCCTCTCTTGTTCCCGTCCATTCTGCCTTCACCCTCCCTGTGGACCTTTCTCTCTCCTTCCTCCACTCGCCCTCTTTTACACCCCCCTGTCCCTTGGCCCTCCACCAAGTCCCCTTTGCACTTGTTCATGCTAAGTGCAAAGCTGGGTCGAGGCGCTCAGGCTGCAGGTTACATGATGAGCCGTCCCTGGGCTGGGGGGATGGGAGGGGGCCCCTTGTTTTTTTGTGAGGTGGGGGGCACAGGGGAAGATGCTGGCTGCATCCCCCCCCCATTGTCTCAGAGGTTGGGACACAATCTACCTTGGCTCTCTGCTTTGGCCTGGAGGTGGTGGTCTGCTCCCAGATAGCACATTTTGAGGGGCTGAGCCTGTCCTTGAGGTCTCCCCAGGTGCGGAGGGGACATCCTGGCCTCTCTCCTCCCACCTCAGCAGGTCCAGCCAGGGAAGCATTGTATAGATGCCGGCTGGGGTAAGGCCCCCCCCCCAAGCAACAGTCACTTCCTGGACCCTGACTGGGATCGGTGGGGGGGGGGGGGGATGCACCAGGCGCTGCACAGACACAGCGACAGCCCATCCCTGCCCAGGGGGTGCCGGTGTCTCCCTGGTGCCAGTGACCAATGCACAGCTCCAATGGGCCCCTTGCTCAGCCATTAGCACCTGCTCTAAGAGCCAGAGTGGCTGGGTTCAGCCCTGCCCGGGGGCGATGGGGCATGACCCTGTTGGGGGGGCTTGTGGAATGGAGACCCAGGTTAGGGCAGGATGGGAGAGCAGGGCAGTGGGAGGCTGAGGGTTACCAGCCCCAGCTCTGAGCTCCCCGGAGGCCCTTCCTGCTGCTGCCCTTGTCCCCGGCTCTGGCCTGCTCTTTTCCCTAGAGATCTCTCTCACACGGGAGTGTCCAGGGGCGGGTTCCCCAGGCAGCCCCCCCTCTCCCTAGTGGCTCTAGTGGGGGTGCCCAGCAGGAGCTGGAGGGGGGGAATTTCTGGTTCTAGCCACAAGAATCTGGGATTGGTTTGGGAAGAGCCAGAGGGGTTGGGGGGTGGGAGTCCAGTTCCTTCCCAGTATTTGGAAGAGGTTGCAGAGCTGATGCTGGGGATGCCTTAGCCACCCCTCTTCCCCCCCCCCCCCCGACCTGTGGGTCACCTGAATCAGGACAGGTTGTGGTTGCAAAGTTGCTTGGCTGCAACATGAGCACCTGTGCTCTGCAGGGCCCACACCAGGGCTGCGCTGCCCCCTGCTGGGCGCCCCTCAGCTGAGCCCTGCTGCATTCGTTCCACCTGTGGCTCAGGGGTTACCTTTGGCTAGGGGCCTCTCGCCACCTAGTGGGCATCGAGCTGTAGCGACACCCCGGGGTGAGCTGGGCCTTTTTCAAGGCCTGTCTCACTTATTAAGATGGGAGATTCTTGATTGATTAGTTATTAATTACTGTTCATTAATGGAGTATTAATAGTAATTAGTGAGGTCTACTCCCCCCAGAAAGAAGAAAAAAGCCGCGATCGCAATCTGCTCTACCGCCGCCGCTTCAGTCTTCGGTGGCAATTCGGTGGCTGGTCCTTCGCTCCGAGAGGGACTGGGTGACCCGCCGCCGAAGAGCCGGATGTGCCACCCCTCGCCGTTGGCCGCCCCAAGCACCTGCTTGCTGGGCTGGTGCCTGGAGCCGGCCCTGCCTACACCAGCAATGCAGGGCACTGGAGACAGTGTTGACACATGTGCGTGATATTGATGCGTGTGACTTAGGTGATGAACTGAAAGTCCTTTCAAGGTACATGTCAGCGGGATCAACTCCAAAGGCTGTTCTGGAATATCTGTGCACAAAGAAGATGACCAACCTCTTTCCAAATGCTTTTGTTGCTCTGCGCGTACGTCTAACGCTTTCTGTACCCGTTGCCAGTGGAGAACGCAGCTTCTCCAAGCTGAAGTTAATAAAAACACACCTACGCTCCACAATGACACAGGAGAGGCCGGTCGGCCTTGCAACCATCTCAATAGAGCAGAGGTGGGCAAACTATGGCCTGCAGGCCACATCCGGCCCATGGGACCATCCTGCCCAGCCCCTGAGCTCCTGGCTGGGGATGCTGGCCCCCAGCCCCTGCCCCGCAGCCACACCACCGCGCGGGTGCGGGGTTGCACACTCCTGTTGAGCAGCGTGGCAGTGTGTCTGGCTCTGGCCGGGGGGCGCAGCTGCCAGACATGCTGCTTTGAGCGACATGGTAAGGGGGCCGTGCCGGGGGGTTGGATAAGGAGTGGAGGTTGGGGGTGGTGGTCAGGGGACGGGGAAGGGGGGTATTGGATAAGCGTGGGAGTCCCGGGGGCCTGTCAGGGCGGGGGTGTGGATAGGGGTCAGGGGATGGGGAACGAGGGGTTGAATAGGAGTGGGGTCCCGGGGGACCTGTCAGGGGGTGTGGATAGGGATCAGGGGGGCGGTCAGGGGACAGGGAGCAGGGGGTTGGATGGGTCGGAGGTTCTGAGGGGGGCAGTCGGGGGCAGGAAGTGGGAGGGGGCGGATAGGGGGCGGGGGCCAGGCTGTTTGGGGAGGCCCAGCCTTCCCTACCCGGCCCTCCATACAGTTTTGCAACCCCAATGTGGCCCTCGGGTGGGCCAAGAAGTTTGCCCACCCCTGCACTAGAGCACGAGCTGGCCCAGACTGTGCCCTTCAGCAGGAAGCAGTTTGAATCTTTGCAACCAAGAAGGCTCGGAAAGCACCGCTGTGATTGTGCAAACAGATGAAAATGCCAGTGTTTACTGCGCAGACAAGCAATGTTACATTTGCTGTTCAGGCATTTGAAAGTTAAGTGTCACTTAACATTTTTGAGCAAGGCATTTTAAGTTGTTAGTTCTCCTTTTATTGGGGGAGGCAGCAGAGCAGGACCACGGGAGGAGTAGAACAGGAGGAAGGCAGAATTGAGACCTTTCAAAGTTTTGGCTCAAGCGAGGGGGCGTCATTTGAGCTCCCCGCCTCAGGTGCCAAAATGTTGTGGGCCGGCCCTGGCCTCAGCTGGAGCAATGTGTCCAGTTCTGGGTGCCACTTTTCAGGAAGGATGTGGACAAATTGGAGAGAGTCCAGAGAAGAGCGACAAAAATGATTAAAGGTCTAGAGAACATGACCTGTGAGGGAAGAATGAAAAAATTGGGGTTGTTTAGTCTGGAGAAGAGAAGAGAAAACTGAGAGGGGACATGTAACAACCTTTTACCTATTTGAAAACTGTTCTCAAGGAGGAGGGAGAAGAATTGTTCTTAACCTCTGAGGACAGGACAAGAAGCAATGGGCTTAAATTGCAGCAAGGGCGGTTTAGGTTGGACATTAGGAAAAACTTCCTGTCTGTCAGGGTGGTTAAGCACTGGACTAAATCGCCTAGGGAGGCTGTGGAATCTCCATCATTGGGGATTGTTAAGAGCAGGTTAGGCGGACACCTGCCAGGGATGGTTGAGATAATACTTAGCCCTGCCGTGAGGGCCGGGGACTGGACTAGATGACCTCGCGAGGTCCCTTCCAGTCCTAGGAGTCTATGATTGTCTATCCATGGGCAGGGAGCCAGCTGCATTTGCTGTGTAATGGGGCCCTCTAAGTGCGGGGGACGGTTCTACTTTCTTCAATGAGTCTGACCCCAGGGCATTTGTGAAGGGAGGCCCCACACCATGATGTGTGTTTGTGTGTGATTCCCACAAGGGGGGAGGGGCAGCTGTTGTTGTATGGGGGTCACAACCACTTACAGCCCCCGACGGGCTTCTGCTGAACGGGTGCGAGCGACTCAGGCTGGGGGTGCTGTCCCCTCGCAGCCAGCGTTGTGCTCACCCCAGCACAGTGCCGCAGGGAGTGGGGTGCTCTCCCCGATCAGTCAGGGCTGCCCCATGCCCTGTCACCCAGTGACTATAGCCAGCCCAGAACAGATCCCAGCCGGCAAGGGGGATGACCCCAGCATCTAAACCAAAGCCTCAGATCTGCCTGGGGAGTAGGGGGTCCAGAACCCCTGACCCTCAGCTCCAGCAGCTCCCAGCTCCCACCACTGCAGCGCCCGCACGGGTCCCCTCACTGACGGCCGCAGTAGGTCTGTTCTCCACTAGAAAGCAGCAGCCCTGTCCCCTGACACATGAAGGCCAGCGGTGATATCCACCCCCCTCTCTGGGTACCTTGAGCCCCCTTTGGGGGTATTTTGAGGGCTGAGCCATCCTGCCGAAATCTCTGTCTGGCCTTTCAAAGGACAGGTATGAGCCAAGGACGGCCCCGCCCCGTGATCTGTCCCCCATCACCTCCAGAGCAGGTACCAGATTCCCACAGAGGAAAGGGAAGGAGGGGGCAGGGCCCCAGGGCGTGGGGTGATGGCAGGAGCTGTGATGTGGGCTCCTGGGGGGGTGCAGAGGGGGGAGAGGCTGGGGTTGGCTGCCGAAGAGGGAGGAGATGTTCATATATGGAGAGCCTCAGCTGGAGAGAGAGAGAAAGAGAGAGAGAGAGAGAGAGAGATTTCACACCCTCTCTCTATCTGCAATACCACTTTCAGCCAGGAGGTGGTGCTCTAGGCATTGCTAATCTCTCCCACTAGCATCAAGCCTGCAGAGTAAACCGTCCCCCCCCGACCTCTCCCTGCCCCCCCCCCCTTCTCTCCCTTCTTATTTGGTTTAACCAGTTCTTGCCACCTCAGGGACCCAGGGCTGGCAGGGCCTGTCCCTGCGGGGAGGGAGTCTCACAGCTACATGTGAGTGTTTGGGGGGGATGCGGCGGGGGCGGGGGGGAGTTGAAGAGGCTGGCAGGGGCTCCTAGCCATACGGCACCAATCCAGGAGTGCAGCAGCCCAGTCTGGCTAATGCTGACTATGAAGAGGAATGTAAGGGAGGATCTCCGTTAGACACTAGCACTACAGGGGCTATGACACACAGTCAGGTAATGCTGAGCCCATCCAGCAGAGGGCCGTGAGGTGCACGCACAGAGTGGGGCATTGGGGTCAGCACTGACTGTGTGGGCCAAGCGCCCCCTACTGAGCCCCGACCTTGCTCCCTGCATCACAGTGCCCCCCTAGTGTTGCACTAGGGGGAGCGCTGCCTGCGTGGAGAGAGCGCCCTCTACTGGATCTCCATCACCAGTGTCTGGGTGGGGCAATTCCCCCCCCTCCCATGATGGCAGCTGGGTTGTTATCATCCCCTCCCACTATCACTGGCTCTGGCCCTGGCCTCAGTTCTGGGAAGCCTCCTATTTAAAACCCCTATTTATAGCCGCAGGCTGCGGGAAAGGGCCCGTCTCCGCTGTATTGAGTGGTCGGCGGGGGGTGCCCTGCTCCAAGTGAGGGCAGGCCGGGGGTAAGGAGCAAATCACCCCATCCTCCTCCAGGCACAGCTCCCCGCCCCCAGCTCCTAAACACGCCTGCCCAAATCCCCCTTCAGTCCACCACACAGCCCCACCCCCACTCACCCGGGTGCCCACCACCTGGCGGGGAGACAGCCCCAGCGGTGCAAGGTGGCAAGCAAACGGCGCTTTCCCCTCTGCTGCCAGTTCCCCCCCATACCCAGTGAGAGCGACCCCCTCTTGGGCCCCCGCCCCCCACTCTGGGCTGTCGGTACTTGTCCAGAGAGAGCACCCCCTGCTGGCCCTCCACCGTGTGCCCCCTAGTGAGAGCACTGACCCACCCTGATCACCCCGAGATGCAGCCCCAGGCTCTTGGCATCGCGCCCCCGCCCCCCCGGTGGCCCCGCGACGCAGCTTTGCATGCGATGTTAATGCAAAGGGCCGGCGAGGGGGGGGCCCTGCCTCTCGGAACAGACTCCACGGCCCAGAAACGCAGTAAACAAATCCAGCTCCCTGGGCCCTCTCCCGGGAGACAGGAAGGCCGGCCTGGGCTGACCCTCTCCCTGGATCCAAACAATCCAGCTCACCAGGGAAGTTCATCCCAGGCAGGACACACTCTGCAGCACCCCCCCCACCCCCCACCCCCCGCTCCCTCCAGAGCTGCTGGCTGGCCAGACTCTGTTGAGGCGGCTGGGCACAAGGCCCGACCCCCAGGCTGCTGGAGCGTTCAGCCAGCGGTGCCTGGTGTCATCACGAGGGGTCGCCCTGTGACGCGGCTGGCACAATTTGAACTCCCATTCCTACAGGGGGGTGGGGAAATGCCCCAGCTTATTCCCCTGTGCAGCGTCACTGTGCTCTGTTACCAGCTGCCGCGCCCCGCCCCAGAGGTGGCTGCATTTCAGCGCTGGGTGAGCCATCCCCGCGCAGCGGTGCGGTGCGGCTGGGAAACAACTGGCCTACCCTACCCCAGAGGTGGGTGCATTCCAGCAGGGCTGCGCAGGTAGCGTTTGGGCTCCCCGGGCCGCGAGATATGCCCCGGGGACAAGGCTGAAGTGCCCCCTCTGCTCCCGCCCGGCAGCCTCCCTCCAGGCCTGGCCGCCCGCCAGGCTGGGAAGTGACTGTTCCTGTTCAGAGCCAGCGAGTTACACAATGGGAAAAACAACCAGGAAATTAATATCCAGCTGCCCTGGGGCTGGGTGCAAGTACGCTGGGGATGGCGGCATATGGTGAACGCACGCACACCCCAGCGCGGGGGGGCACGCACACAGAACTGCAGGCAGACCTGTCCCCCCCACCCCCAATACCTGAGTCAGCAGGGAGCCGTGGAGACACAACCTCTGCCCCCAGCTCCAATCCCATTGCAGGACTTTCCCCCCTCTCCCCACACTGAGCCCCGAAGGGGGCTGCTGCCAGGGCGAGTCGGGGCTCCATTCTCGAGCCTCCGCCCTCTGCCGTTTGCAGGTTGGTTCCTTTCTCCCAGGACAAGCCCCGGCAGGATTCTGGTAGAGCAGGTGGCCAACCCAGCCATCTGCTGCACGTGGGAGTCAGGCCAGGAGCTGGTAAACTGGGGGGGGGGGAGTGTCATAACCCAGGACCCTAAAGGCACAAGTCAGGTGAGTGATGGAACTGACGGTCACAACACCATTCAGCCCGTCCCTGCTCCAACCACTAGACCCCACTCCCCTCCCAGAGCTGGGGAGAGAACCCCGGAGTCCTGGCTTCCAGCCCTCCCTGCTCCAACCACTAGATCCCACTCCCCTCTCAGAGCTGGGGCTAGAACGCAGGAGTCCTGGCTCCCAGGGCCTCCCTGCTCCAACCACTAGACCCCACTCCCCTCCCAGAGCTGGGGAGAGAACCCAGGAATCCTGATTCCCAACACCCCACCCCAACTCTAACCACTAAACTCCCCTCCCCTCCCAGAGCTGGGGAAAAGAACCCAGGAGTCCTGGCTCCCAGCCCCTCTCTGCTCCAACCACTAGATCCCACTCCCCTCTCAGAGCTGGGGCTAGAACCCAGGAGTCCTGGCTCCCAGGGCCTCCCTGTTCCAACCACTAGACCCCACTCCCCTCCCAGAGCTGGGGCTAGAACCCAGGCAGCCTGACTCCTAGTTCAGTGCCTTCCTTGCAGGCCGTTGCCCCTGTGCCCCAGGTGGTATTTGGTATCGAGTCACCCTGGTCTATTAACGTGCCCCTTTCTGAGGGCCTGGGGTGCCCCTGGCCAGGATTGAGTGTGCGGGGCTGTGCCCTGCCGAGGGAATTGATCCAGCCAACGAGCCTGCTTTGTACCCATTCACTCACTCCTCAGATGGTAGCTTGAAAACGCCACAAACACATGGCAGCGCGTGGCTGGGGTGAGTGGACACTTCCCCAACTGCCGCACAGTGGGAGCTTCCCCCCTTCCCTTCTCTCCCAGCTGATGAGCCCCAAGCTAACAGCTGGACCTCGTTAAGGACAGCTGGAACCGCAGGCCTCCCCCCCCACAACAATCCTCTCTGTCCCCCAGCTGTTGGCTGGTGCAAAGCTCCCCCCCACCCGCCTTCACTGCATCTGCCAGAATTGGGTCAGTCCCTGCGGCCGCTGTTTATCTTGGGCCGAGCGGGCGGTATCAAGACTCTTTCCACCCTGGAGATATCCCCAAGGGGGAACTCACGTCAATTGCATTGGTTTGGGGTCCAGAGTGCTGGTCCGTTTTACCCCCACCCCTGTCCAGGACCCCATCCAGAGCTGGCTTCACCCCCATGGCTAGCCTGGGGGGAAGGGCGAGGGGGCAGGCCACCATTTTTCCTTAGCAAAGGCCACATTTCTAATACAGAAAAGAGCTCCTGGCTGTCGTTACTGGAGTGTTTCTGTTGTTAAAGCGGGAGCCTTCAGGCATGGGATCACTGCACATTGTCTTCCAAGTTCTTAGCGTGCGAGCAAGTGTTCTGTCCTTGAAGACATGCCGTGTGGTGGTGTTTGTTGACATGCTGTGTGTTCTTATGGGGTGGGGGTAGTGGCAAGCAGTGGAGGAGTTTGCTCCAAAGCCAAATTCTTTGTAAGTCAGTCAGGTCCGGTGCGGTGCTTCTTACCCTGCCAGTGGCTTCTCAATTGAAGTGGCTGGCAACATGGTGGTAGTAGTGGGATTAGAACCTATGTCTCCATAGCAGCTCTTAGCAACCATCTCCCCTCCTAATTGTGATACCCTCAGCCACCATCCCTCCTGCTCAGAAACCTGCTGGATCCCTGGGGAAGCCACAGCCATGGTTTGTGTGGTACAATGAAGTTGAGAGAGAGAGAGTGTGTGTGTGTTTGTACACACGCGCCCTCAGCAGCCAGACTGGCTCCCTCTTCCACAGGCATCCAGAGACACTAGAAGCCACAGTGTGGGATCACCGAATGGGCCATGCGGTCTAGCAGTTGGAGCCGGGGAGGCCAGGAGTCAGGACTCCTGGGTTCTATCGCCAGCTCTGGGGTAAGGAGTGGGGAGTAGTGCTTAGAGCAAGAGACAGTCAAGACTCTTTGTTCAGTGCCCTGCTGCGTGACTTTGGTCAGGTCGTGGCCTCTCCCTGTACCTCAGTTTCCCCCGGGGTAAAAATGGCTCATTATCCCTTATCTCCAGGGCTGGTAGTGGGGCTTTGCTTGGTTACCCCATCTGCCCTGGGGCTCCGAAGGAGCAGACATGGCTCCCGCTATTGTTCCCCTGAGCCTAGCGCTGGGAGTCACACAGCCCCTGTTCTCACTGGGGTACAAAGGAGTCATTCATGGCAGCTTTGAAAGGAACTCGCAGCCCTCCCCTGAGAGGCTGTTGTGAAACAGTGGGAGGCAGGAGACAGACAGGGGCCTGCCTGGATTCCCCCTGGGGATTTGTTTATTGGGCCTGCTGATACCAGTCCTGAATTCCTCAAAAGTCCAAAACACTTGATGAACTAGGCAGGGACTGCTTGGCCCAGCTCTGAGATGCAGCCAGCTCTGGGGTGAGGCCTGGCAGCTGGTTAACAGCCACACTGCCCAGAGTGTTCCCTATGGAGCCACCATTCCTGTCCCACAGCACCTCCTAGCATCACACTAAGATCCCCCACCCCCTGAGCAGGGGCACTGTTGGCCTTTTTGGGTCTCCCATCCAAGAACAAACCATGTCTGTGTCTCCTTAGCTCACAGGCTTTGCTGGTGCCACATCCAGGGCCAGCTGGGCTGCAGTAGCTGCCTGTGGGCATGGCTTGGGCCTGATCCTCCCCTCTCCTGCGCCCAGCTGGTGAACTCAGCTCATCTAGGCCAGGCCCTCCTGCTGGCCCCCAGCCCCATCGGCCCAGCTGCCTCCCCTGCACGGCCGCTCCCCCATCGCAGCCCCACTCCCAGGGTCAAGGACCTGCGTGGAATGTCTCCCAGCGCCAGGCCTACCGCAGTGTCCAGAGCCACTCGGACAGGACGGGGCCAGGCGGAGCCTAGCGGGAGAACGAAGTCGTGTCTTTCCCTGGGGTTGGCACCGTCAGCCAGAGGGTGCTACTGGATCCCATCTCCCACCCCGCTGCTGTACAACAGCCCCACCAGTGCCTCTCCATCCCGAACCACAGCCCCCTGCTATCCTAGCTCTGGCATACCCCCTGCATCCCACAGCCCTGCGGTGCCTCTCCATCCCGACCCACAGCCCCTACTACCTCAGCCCTGGGATCCCCCCCCAGCCCCACCAGTGCCTCTCCATCCCGACCCACAGCCCCCTGCTATCCTAGCTCTGGGATCCCCCCTCCATCCCACAGCCCTGCGGTGCCTCTCCATCCCGACCCACAGCTCCTACTGCCTCAGCCCAGGGATCCCCCCCAGCTCTGCCAGTGTCCCTCAGTCCCGACCCACAGCTCCTACTACCTCAGCCCTGGGATTCCCCCCAGCCCCACCAGTGTCCCTCAATCCCGACCCACAGCCCCTACTACCTCAGCCCTGGGATCCCCCCCCAGCCCCACCAGTGCCTCTCCATTCCGAACCACAGCCCCTTGCTATCCTAGCTCTGGGATCCCCCCTCCATCCCACAGCCCTGCGGTGCCTCTCCATCCCGACCCACAGCTCCTACTACCTCAGCCCTGGGATCCCCCCCGAGCCCCACCAGTGTCCCTCAATCCCAACCTGCAGCCCCTACTACCTCAGCCCTGGGATCCCCCCCCCAGCCCCACCAGTGTTCCTCAATCCCAACCCACAGCCCCCTGCTATCCTAGCTCTGGGCTCCCTGCTCCACCCCACTGCCGTGCAGGTGCCTCTCAATCCCGACCAGCAGCCCCGCCCCACTATCCTAGCCCCCTAGGTCCCCCCCCAAGCTTTGCCGGTGCCCCTCAATCCCAGCCCGCAGCCTCCTGCTAGCCCAGCTCTGGATCCGCCGATCAGCTGATTGTACGGTCGAAAGGAGAATAAAACAACAGCCTCTATTAGTTAACAGTGCCGGGGGGGGGGGGGCAGGGATGGGATAGTTTCCCTCCCCCCATCCCAATCCCAGCGCACAAGGATGCGGCCCCAGGACGCAGCTGGAGGAAGCCTTATCAGCCGGGAGGAATGTGGGGAAGGATCTTGTGCCAGGACACAGCGGCCAGGCGGCTCCTGCGTGAGCTAGGAATTAGCCCCTGCGCTACCACCATTCAGCTCTGGGCTCACAGCCCCTCCGTCCCCCAACAATCCCCCCCCCGACAGCCCCCTCCTTCAACCTCCCTTCCCCCCCCAATTGCCTGCCTGAGCGCTGGAGGGCAGCCGCCGAGGCAGGGCTTGCAGAGAGGAGGAAAGCCCCTTGCCTGAAGCCCCCGGGACCGACCCATGCGCCCCACACCAGAGCCAGCCCCAGCCCAGAGCCAACCCAGTCGATTGTCTGTACCATTTATTACAAAAATACCATTCACATTATCAGGGCCAGCTGGGCATGGAGGGGGCGAGACGCACAGTCCAGCGCCCCCCCTCCCCCGGGGCGGGGCCCGGAAGCGTCTGAGAACGGGAGCCACTCGTGGCACAGATGAGCCCCCTTTGAGCCGTCCCTGTGGCCCCCACTCCTGCCCAGCAGCCTGTGGTTCATCCTTCATGTTCGACCACCGGCCGCTCTCCCCGCCCTCCTCATCCCCGTCCACCAATCACAGCCCTCCTCCCCGGCAGTGGGGCGGGGAGGGGCCATTTCATTGGAGGAGCAGGTAGCAGAGTCTGGGAAGGTGGCCAAAGCGTATCATGCACATCGTCATCATAATCCATCCGCGAGCTGAGAAATCCCAATGTGTGTGGGGGCGGTGAGGGAAGAGGTGGGACTTCCTGTAATGCCCATGTCAAAGGAAGGCGGGACTTCCTGCAGCGCTCCTGTGACGTCTGTGCCAAAGGCAGGTGGGACTTCCTGCAATGCCCTTGCCGGAGGAAGGTGGAACTTTCTGTGATGTCCCGACTAGAGGAAGGCGGGATTTCCTGCCATGCCCTTGCCAGAGGAAGGTGGGACTTCCTGCGATGCGTCTGCAATATCCATGTTAGAAGAAGGTGAGACTTCCTGCCATGCCCTAGCCAGAGGAAGGCAGGATTTCCTTCTGCGCCGGACAGAGGAGAACCCCGCCCAATAGGAAGCCTTTCGGGAGATGGCGACGACCTGACCCAGGGCAGGCATCCAAGAGGAAATTAAAGTGCTTGGAAAACAGCCGGCGGCGACCAGAGCAACACAGGAAAGCCCTGCCCTGCCGGAGAGGAAGCACATGGGGCCACGTGCTCTGCGGAGGAGCAGAAAGCGGGGCTGGCTCTCCCCCCCGCCATGCGGGGGCCTGCTGGGTGCTGGTCCCGGCAGGGTGATCCCTCCAGTCCCCCGTTCTGTCACGATGCCTAGCAGTTGGTGTGGCCGCTGGAGTCCGGGCTATCGGGGCAAAGTGGGGGCAGGCGGGAGGCTGGGGGCTTGTGGCGGAACATGCCTGAGATGTGGAAGGCCTGGAAGGAGGAGAGAGAGAAAACCAGGGTGTGAGACCTAAAAGGAAGGGGGGGGGAGCTAATTGCACTGACGTGACCATGCCCCCCACCCCGCTTTCGGGGTGGGGGTTTATTCCACAGCTGGAGGGGAAACCGAGGCAGGCTCCAATTTAGCCACAGGCCCAGGCTATAGGGTGAATCAGTATGTAAGGCAAGAATAGGCCCCCCCCAGCTCCAATCCACCCCCTCCCACTCCCAGAGCTGGGGATAGAACCCAGGAGTCCTGACCTACGTTCCCTCTAAGCTGCAGGGCCGTGCAGCAGCCTATCAAGGGCTGTGCAGGTGCTCAGGGCTGCGGTGGGGAGAGGTGCCTCTCCCACGGTCCCATCCCCAGAGCTGCTGCAGCAGGGAGAGACTCTCTCCCCCATTCCCGGAGCTGCTGTGGTGGGGAGAGGAGCCTCTCCCCTGGCTCCGAGCTGCTGGGGGGACAGAGGGCTGGGGGGGAGTCCTATCTCCCCACTGCGGCCTCAGGGCAGCCTGTACCCCAAACCCCTCATCCCCACCCCAAAGCCTAAACCCCCAGCTGCAGCTCTCATCCCCCTGCACCCCAAACCTCTGCTCCAGCCCTGAGCCCCCGCCCGCACCGAACCCCTCATCCCCGGCCCTACCCCAGAGCCAGCACCCCCAGCCGGAGCCCTCACTCCCCCTGCACCCCAACCCTCTGCCCTAGCCCACACCTGAACCCCTTGGCCCCACCTCCAACACAGATCACCTCCATATTGGTGCCCATAACAAGAGTCATCCCACACATGGATTGGTCCTGACTCCCAGCCCCCATGCTCTGACCCGCCAGATCCCCTGCCCAGAGCTGGGGATAGAACCCAGGAGTCCTGACTCCCAGTCCCTTGGATTCTATATTCCATGCTCCCGGGCAGGCTGCGTCCCGCCTCAGTGCCTCAGTTTCCACATGAGTACAAGGGAGTTCACACCTCCTGCTGGGGCTGTGCTAAGGACCCCCAGGGTTGCGGGGAGGGAGCTGGGCCGCTGGGCCCCCACAGAAGGGGAGGGGAGGTTGACCGGGAGCCCAGCAGCCCTGTGATGAGGGAAGATTTCCTCCCTGTTGCCTGTTCTAATGCTGAAGCAGGAGGCGTTTCCTGTGCTGTTTCCTGGCAGCCCAGGAGCCATGGCCCTGGGAGCGACGGCATTTCAGCCCCTCAGCTCCGGGCTGGTTGCACAGCCCCCACCCCCTCAAGACTGGGGGTGGGGAGAGCATGGGGGAGAATCCTGGCCCTGGCTCCAGCGCCTGCCACCCAAGGAGGTCAGAGCGTTCTCCACACGTTCCCTCCACCGCTGCAGCCCCTTAGAGAGCGAAAGGGACTGGCCCGAGGTCACACGAGTCAGCGGCAGAGCCAGGAATGGAGCCCCAGGAGTCCTGGGTTCTGGCCCCCACACTGAGATAACTGCTAGACCCCACTCCCCTCCCAGAGCTGGGGAGAGAACTCAGGAGTCCTGACTCCCAGCGCCCCACTCTAACCGCTAGACCCCACTCCCCTCCCAGAGCTGGGGAGAGAACCCAGAGTCCTGACTCCCAGCGCCCCACTCTAACCGCTAGACCCCACTCCCCTCCCAGAACTGAAGAGAGAACCCAGGAGTCCTGACTCCCAGCGCCCCACTGTAACCACTAGATCCCACTCCCCTCCCAGAGCTGAGAACAGAGCCCAGGAGTCCTGGTTCCCAGCCCATCCTGCTCTAAATCCTAGACTCCACTCCCTCTCCCAGAGCTAAGAATAGAACCCAGGAGTCCTGGCTCCCAGAACCCCGGTCCCCTCACTCGCTTTAACCCACTAGACCCCGGAGCTGGGGAATGAACCCAGGAGTCCTGGCTCCCAGCTGGGCTCATGGACTGAGTGTGGGGAGGGCTGGGACATGGACTCCGATGCTCTAAGAAACCAGACAAACTCCTCACACTTCCGGGAGCCGGGCCAGAGTCGAGCTGGTGACCTAGAAGGGTCCAGGCACTGATCTGTCCTGGACAGACGGCCGGCCGGCAGGTGGGGGGGGCCGGCTGGCCAGCCAGAGGCTCACACTTACCACCCAGTAGGCGATGAGCGCCCCCTGCAGGAAGCCCACGGCCACGTCCGAGGGGTGGTGCCAGTAGTCAGAGATGCGGGTGAGGCCGGTGTAGAGCGCCAGCAGGAGCAGGACGAACTGCAGCAGGGGGCGCAGCAGGCGGGCGCCCCGCCAGGTTAACCGCGCCTGCAGGTAGAACTGGGGGGCGGGGGGGGAGAAGGGGGGTGGTGAGCATTGGGGGAGGGCACTGCTCCTGGTCGCCACTCCCCCCAAATGCTGCTGCTCCCGCCCCAAAACCCTACCAGCTCCCCCCTCGCGCTCTGATTCCTGCCCCCTACCCCCCTACGCTCCACCCCTCACGCCCCACCCCCAAATGCTGCTCCCCCCATCCCTGCCCCCCCCAGCACAGCAAGAAGAATAAAGGGCATCTGAGCTGGGGGGGGGCTACTCGCAGTCCTAGTCGGTGGCGTCACCGCTGCCCCCGCCCGAGACACGTTCCCAGCCCCCACCACCCACCATTCAGGCCCGTCAGCCAGGGACGCATAAAGGACCTGTTTGTGCCGCTCCCCAAGGGAACAATGGGCCCTTCTCCATTGCCAGCCACATGGACCCAGGCATCCGGGGCGGGGGAAGGGGCCATTCGGGTGCGGTGGCGGCAGCCGGAAACTGATTCCCTTTGATGAGGGGGGAGATCGGTCAGGTGTGGGGAGTGGAGGAAAGGAGGGGAGTGAGTGGGACAGGTGCTGAGAGCAGGGTCAGGACTCCTGGGTTCTATCCCCAGCTCTGGGGAGTGGGGTCTAGTGGTTAGAGCATGGGGGCTGGGAGTCAGGACTGTCCCCATACCCACTGGACCGCACTACCCTCCAGTCAGGAGACAGGAGCCGGGGCAGCCAGACATTGGCTGCACCGCAGACGATTGGCTGCTCAGGTGCCGGATAAGCCTCTGTAGGCATGTGGGGCCCAGAACCACTCTTCTGCCATCAGCCACTGGAGAGGGCTCTCTGCTCGCCCCACCCCACTCTCAGAGCCAGAGAGAGAACCCAGGTCCCTCTGCTCTAACCACTAGACCCCACTCTCCTCCCACAGCTGGGGATAGAACCCAGGAGTCCTGGCTCCCAGCCCCTCCTTGCTCTAACCCCCAAGGAGCCATGCCCCTCCAAGCACCAGGAATAGAACCAGGGCCGGCTCCAGAGCCCAGCGGGGCAAGCACCCGCCTGGGGCGGCCCTTTCCCGGGGGGGCGGCAGGCTGGGCCGGCGGACCTGCCGCAGTCATGCCTGCGGGAGGTCCACCGGAGCCCCGGGAGCAGCGGACCTGTCGCAGGCATGACTGCGGAGGGGACGCTCGGCCGGCGGCTCCTGTGGACCTCCCGCAGGCATGACTGCGGACGGTTCGCTGGTCCCGCGGCTCGGCTGGACCTCCCGCAGGCATGCCTGCGGCAGCTCAACCAGAGCCGCCGGACCAGCGAACCGCCCGCAGCTGCGGGAGGTCCAGCCGAGCCGCGCGACCAGCGGACCCTCCGCAGTCATGCCCGCGGGAGGTCTGCTGCTCCCGCGGCTCGGGGGCGCCTCCCGGCCATGACTGCTTGGGGCGGCCAAATTTGTAGAGCCGCCCCTGAATAGAACCCAGGCGTCCTGGCCCCCCGTGGGCTCTGTGTGTAACCTTCCAACTGCCACGCTGGCAGGAAGTGCCCGGCACGGAGGGACCCTCTGCTGGGTTATTCCAGGCACTTGGCTCCACTCCCTGCTGAGGTCTCAATCGCAGGAGTCACTCTGGCTCGGGGTGGGACCCTGGACAGGGGTCGCTGGCTAAGAGGGGCTGCCAGGCCCAGCTGCTCCTTCAGGGTGAGCCCACCATGCACCCAGTGACCTCCCCCAGCCTGGCCCTGCGGGGAGATCTCCCCCTGCCCCCCCGGTGACCTCCCCAGCCTGGCTCTGCGGGGAGATCTCCCCCTGCCCCCTCGGTGACCTCCCCCAGCCTGGCTCTGCGGGGAGATCTCCCCCTGCCCCCTCGGTGACCTCCCCCAGCCTGGCTCTGCGGGGAGATCTCCCCCTGCCCCCTCGGTGACCTCCCCCAGTCTGGCTCTGCGGGGAGATCTCCCCCTGCCTCCAGTGACCTCTGCACAGGGCTCCACCGGTGAGGGGAACCCCCGCCCCAGGGCGTTGAGGCGTGACCCACGAGGGATGTTGCCGCGGGAGGTTCTAGGATGGTCAGCTCAGGCCCGTGCAATGTTAAGGTGGGTGGGGCCGGGCGGGGGCACTTACCACCAGGTATGTCATGCTGTACATGGCGAAGGAGGCGTGGCCGGAGTAGAAGGACTTCCTACAAGGGGGCAAACAAAGGCCTGGGTTACAGCTGGCGGCACCACCCGTTGCCGGGGGTGCAGAGGGATCCCGCCAGCAACCCCTCCGCCTGCCTCAGATCCCATCCAGGGCCAGGCCGGGGGGCTCCGAAGCTGCTGCCCAGGGCGGGGGGGTGTCCAGCACGGCGGGGGCAGTCTCCACGGGGCGCCACCCCCACAACCCCAGACACTGGGACAGGGCAGCCGCCATGGGACCCCTCCGGGTATTACGGACACACACGGTATCTTGGAGCATCTGTGCGAGCCAGGGGCCGCGTTCTGCCCCCCTGGGGGCACGGTGCCAAGCTCCCTCCAGGAACTAAACTCAGCGGGGACAATTACTGCAGACTCTGGGAGCGACTGCACCCAGACCTTTAACCAGGAGGTCGCACCCTGCCAAAGAGCCTGAAGGACGTGGGCACCTCCTGGCCCCCCAGGCGGAAGTTGGCGGCCTGCCGAAGTGGGAATTTTTGGTCGTATTTGTTGTGAAGCCAGAGTGAGCCTCAGTTTCCCTGATACACTGCATGGCTGCCCAGCGGTGAGGCGGGGGAAGGGATGACGTTTGCTCTCGGTGGGGGATAAGTTGGCTTGGGAACCCCGACGAGTCTTTCACCTGGGAACGGAGGAAGTCAGAGACCGCACAGGGCCTGCAAATGGGGGTGACTAGAGATCTGGGCTGAGCAGAATCTTCATCGAGTCTCCATCTGTCTACGCGGACTGGCCCACCCCAGGTGATTACACAACCCGCTGCTGGAGCGTCACCGGGACTCCTCGGTCCCTGAGGAGCAGACAAGCCTCCCCCCGGGGTCTGTCCCAGCAGAGCTCGGGGCGTGACGCAGGAGTAGGGTGTCCAGACAGCAAGTGTGAAAAATCAGGACGGGGGGTGGCGGGGTAATAGGAGCCTATACAAGAAAAAGACCCAAAAATCGGGACTGTCCCTATAAAATGGGGACATCAGGTCACCCTAAGCAGGAGGGCCCCAGAGGTTTCGGTCTCAGGAGGTGGAGCTTGGCTAGTTTACGCTGAGTTTTCTTTGCAACGCTTCTGGCCCAAGAAGAACCGGCCTAGCCCCCGGGAGAGAGCAGAACGGCAGGCGGGTGGCTGGGCGAACGGCAGGGAATTGCAGAGGGGCTGCAAGCCTAGATCTCCGGGGGAGCTAAGAGGACATCCCCTGAGCAGACACGGGTTCAAACCCGGCCTGGCTCAGAGGTGCGGTAACCCTGAAGCTGTGTAAGGGACCCACTCCTGGACCCTGCGGAGGGGCAAGTTGTATGGGGATCCCCCCGACACTCTCCATGGGGACCTCCCCCCAGATACAGGGGCAGGGCAAGGGGGGGCATGACACTGGGGCAAGGGGCAGTCAAATGTCAGAACTCCCCCTGGCCACCCATCACGTCACACTGGTCTCAGTGGGGAATCTATAGGGGATTTGTTTTAGGCCAGGCTGCTGGACACAGACAGACCCTGCAGTTACCCCGAGCCTGTAAGGCCAGGTGTCACCACCTGGGGACCCCCCCCCCCAATCTGGGCCCACACTCTGCAGCTGGCTCCACTAGAGGGGGACCCATCCTTTACCTCAACCCACCACCCTGCCTTAAAGGGACGGTGCCCCCGGGAGCTCACCGGGCTTCCTTCTCCTGCGACAGCCCCGCAGTGCAGGCGTACTCCTCCACGTAGCCCCGGGAGCAGTTGAGGAGCGTGAGGTCCGGCCGGCAGACAGCCAGGAAGTGGGGGCGGAGGCGGCCGACGGTGATCTTGGCCATGTTGGTGAGGGACTGGCCCACGGTGCAGCCGAAGAGGAAGGCGCCGATCTCCTTGTAGAGGACGGCCACGTAGGGGTTGGGGATGAAGGAGCGGGAGCCCAGGTGCAGGGAGTGGATGCGGTAGCTCTCGCCCAGGGCGATCTGCATGGCAAGATGGGGAGGCACCGGGGGACGGCAGCTTGAGATGGGCAGCCGTCCCAGCCAGCTCCCCGCAACATGGGTTGGGACACGGACCATCCCCGAGGGCCGTGGGAAGCTGGGGAAGGGGGGGCTCCCTATGCACTTTGCAGACCAGCAGAACTCAATTCCCTGCGTCCCCTGTCCCAGCCCCTTGGTTTGGGGGAGGGATAGCTCAGTGGTTTGAGCATTGGCCTACTAAACCCAGGGTTGTGAGTTCAATCCTTGAGGGGGCCATTTGGGGATTAGTCCTGCTTTGAGCAGGGGGTTAGACTAGATGATCTCTTGAGGTCCCTTCCAACCCTAATAATCTATGATTCTACCCTATAATCTCATCCCACCCAATCCCTGTTTTTAAAGCCAGCCCTGCCCCCCACCCTCCTATCCTGCCCCACACCCTGCAGCAGGGAGTTCAACAAGGCAAGCAGCCTGCTGGAGGTGGGGTTCAGTGGCAGCGGATCGTGCCCAGGCTGGGATCCTGTCTCTGGGGCCAATGGCTGATGCTTTGGAGGAAGGGTTGGAAACAGGTGTTCTGCGCCGAGGGGCACGGCTAACATTTTGTAAGGGGCACACGGGGGTGAGCTACCCAGAGCCCACCCCTCTGCCACCTCCAGCCTCTCACCCCCAGCCCCTGACACCCCGCAGGGGGATCAGCAGGGGGCGCTCTCTCCTGGCAGGCAGCGCGGGCCCCAGTGCGGCACTAGGGGGCACTGTGCTGCAGGGGGCGCTCGCCTCTCACAGCGACTCACCGAGACGGAGGTGATGAGGATCCCCACCGAGATCAGCACCGCGTCGCTGACGGTCTCCGCCCGCTGGAGCGGGTAGTGGATGCTGCTGTCGTTGCAGTAGAAGCCGCGGCGCATGGGGGGGACCAGACCAACCTCACAGACCAAGAACGGGACGGAGGCTGCAGCGGGAAGAGAGAGCGGGGCGCTGAGCAGGGGCTAACCCAGCCCAGGGGGCATCTGTGGGGCCCCCCCGCCCCAATCCCATGAGCTTCCCCCACAGGGACTGGCTCAGGACACCCCAGTCTGACTGCCCCCCTCAGGGACTGCCCTCCCTTCTCCCACCCCCATCTCACTGCCTCTCCCACCCCAGGGCACCAGCTCATGACACCCTGCAACAACCCCCCCAATACTGACACCTCCCCCACCCAAATCCCACTGCCCTTCCCCCAGGCATCATGTCATACCACCCAACCCCCATCCCACTGCCTCCACCCCTCCAGGGACCAGCCCAGGACACCCCACCCCCACTATCCTGCTTCCCCTCAGGTCTGGTCCATGACTCACCCCCTCCATCCTGCTGCCCCCCCCATGACTGGCCTGTGACAGCCCCCCCACTCCTGAGACCCCACCTCCAGGAACCAGCCTCATTGCTTTGGTGGGACTCTCCCCTCCCTGCCTCCACCACCCCAAGGCAGGGCACATGGCTCAGACCCCAACAGGTGGCAGCCCGCCCTCAACTCTGACCTGGGAGCAGAGCGGGGGGATCTCCCCTCTGATCCCAGCAGGAGCAGCCCTTGGATGCTGGGACGGGGTGCAACCTGCTTTGCATTAGGGCTGCTGGCAGGAGCCAGTGATGGGGGGGTGCAGGGAGGGAGGAGATTAGGCCTTAAACTTCCAGCCAGGACGGGTGAGTTCCTGATTCCAAGAAGCCACGTCTGTGCCTGGCTCTTAAAGGGGCAGTAAAGCCAAATTCCCCCTCCCTCGTTAGAAGAGGAAAAATGCCCACGTAGCCCAGCTTGTCTCCTTTCCACCATGAACCCTGCACTCATGAGAGACCCCTGCAGCACTGGGGGCTGGAAGCACCAGTCTGGACAACGGTGAACAGACCCTGGTGAGGTGGGAGCAGAGACCCAGATGCTCCCATGCACAGATCCTGTCGCACGTGGGGGCTACAAGCGTGAAACCAGGGAACAGGCCTGGATCCCAGCGTGCTGGGGGACTTAAGTGTGAATCCCGCCAGGTGGGTCCTGCTGCACACGAGGCTGGGAGCAGGAAGCCTGGCCCTCGGGTGCTTGGACACCAGCGTGATCAGACACTGGGAGCAGGAACCACAGTGCTAGTGCCCTCATGAGTGTGGATCCCAGTGAGCTGGGCTTGCAAATCCTGGCACTAGCACCCTGGCACAAGGATCCTGGTGGGCAGGGTAGGCATGTCCTGGCACTAGCACCCTGGCACAAGGATCCTGGTGGGCAGGGTGTGCGTGTCCTGGCACTAGTACCCTGGCACGAGGATCCTGGTGAGCAGGGTGTGCATATCCTGGCACTAGCACCCTGGCACGAGGATCCTGGTGAGCAGGGTGGGCATGTCTTGGCACTAGTGCCCTGGCATGAGGATGCTGGTGCACTCAGAGGCTGGGAGCGTGAACCTGTGCAGTAGCAGGCTGGGACGGGAGTGTGAAGAGATGGAAGAAGATCCCAATGAGGTCAACGTAGGGAGCAGTAGGGAGTGCAAACGGTTCATCCTTCTGCTTCAGTTTGGTGGGATTCAAGGCCTGGTGGGACCCAGGCGTCCTAGCAGGCAGTGCTGGGCTGTCACTTTAAGAGACAACGAGACTGCATAACCCTCCCAGGGGGCTCTGGGCTCCTTTTTGGGGCTGAGAACGATGTTTCCACGTTTGGTTCCCAGGTTCCCTCCCTTCCCGTCTCACTTGGCAAATGAGTTTTCTCAGGATCGCTCTTTCCGACGGGCTAGGCCGCCTGCCAAGGGCCAGGGCGATGCCTGCAGAGCACCTTGGGACCTAGGAGGGGGCGCCCGACTCCCTCCTCCCTCCTCCCAGCAGGGGACACCTCGCGACGGGTGAGTGGCTAGGGCTGGGTGTGCTCTCCTGGGGGGCCAGCAGGGGGCGCTACCACCCTTAAGACGGGCAGGGAGAAAGCGAGGATGCCAGAGCTGGGAATGTCCACCAGGGGGCACTGCCAGCTTGGGGCAGGAGCCCTCCAGGGCTGGGCAGGCCAGAGGGGCATGTCACCCTGGTGCCTGCAGGGGGCGTTCTCGGGAACGCAGCCCCCTGGCAGGAAGGAGCCACCCCCGGCTTTGACGTCAAAGATCTGAGTCTCATGGGGACGGCTGGCCTGGGCCAAGGCTGGATCCCACCCAGCTCCCAGCGACTCCCACGCTGTGCGGATACCAAGGCCCCAGGGACTGGCTTGAGCTGGCTCCAGGTTTCCATCCTCAGTCGGCTGCGCCGTGACCTGCCTGGGCAGGGCTGTATTTGTACTGAGAGCCCAGGGCTGGAGCGGCAGCAGCACGTTCAGAGCGGTGCCGGACACGCCAGCCGTGACTGGGAGCCCCAACCCACTGGGGCCAGATCCCCAGCTGGTGTAAATCAGCACCCTCCATTGGAGCCAAGGGGCCAGATCTCCAGTGGTGTAAATCAGCACCCTCCATTGGAGCCAAGGGGCCAGATCCCCAGCTGGTGTAAATCAGCATCATTCCATTACAGCCACAGGGCCAGATCCCCAGCTGGTGTAAATCAGCTCCCTCCTTTAGAGCCATGGGGCCAGATCGCTAGTGGTGTAAATCAGCACCCTCCATTGGAGCCAAGGGGCCAGATCGCTAGTGGTGTAAATCAGCCTCATTCCATTGGAGCCACGGGGCCAGATCGCTAGTGGTGTAAATCAGCACCCTCCATTGGAGCCAAGGGGCCAGATCTCCAGTGGTGTAAATCAGCACCCTCCATTGGAGCCAAGGGGCCAGATCCCCAGCTGGTGTAAATCAGCATCACTCCATTGGAGCCACGGGGCCAGATCTCCAGCTGGTGTAAATCAGCATCGCTCCATTGGAGTCATGGGGCCAGATCCCCAGCTGGTGTAAATCAGCGCCCTCCATTGGAGCACAGAGGACAGAAGAAAAGTCCAAACACCCTGAAATCCGGGCCGGGGGGGGGGGGGGAGTGGTGGTTGCGCGGCAGCGAGAGACCAGCCTGGGGCTTTAGGGGCACGCGCCCATCACGCCTTCAGCTACCTGTCTCCTTAGGGGGGCGCCAGGGCCTCCAGCCCGGGGTGGGGGGGCGCAAACGTGTGTGCAGGGGGGTTCGGCTAGCCGAGCGTGGGGGAGCTTCTTGTTGCCAGGACACCGCCGTGCGAGCAGGGCTGCAATCACATCCACCGCGCGGCGGCTCGTGCGAAGCCGTCAATTTCCTCGCGGGCCACAGGCCGAAGGCAGCTTCTTAGCCAGCGCACGTGGTACCCGGGCATGAGTCTGCGCCCACAGAGGGCGTGATTCAGCCCGGTGAGCGGGGGAGCACCGTTCTCGCCCACCAGGGGGCGCTGTCAGGACATTGGGGGCACTTCACCCACCCGGGGGGGGGGCACTGCTGGAACAGCAGGGGAAGATGCCCTGTGTGCCGGGGGGGCGCCACTGTGACACTGAAGGGGTGGGGTGGGGGGACGCCCGCTCAGCCCCTTGCCCTGGTCTATATCAGCTCCGTCGACGCCAGCCCGGTGCCCCCAGCCTGCCCTTGACCCAGCCCTGCCCAGCCGCGGTGCCTCAGTCATCTCAGACACGCCAAACCTCCCGGCTATTCGGACAGGGCTCGGCTATTAATAGCCCCTCTCTTGTCCATGTTCGGGCGTCGCCCCCTCCCCCTGGCTCGCTGCCCGGGGCTAGGGGCTCCCTGCCGGTCAGGCCCAGGTGCCGGGCTGGGAGGGAGAGAACAGGGCCCGGGAGGGGGTTCCCTACTGTGCTGCGGGGGAGGGAGGGATTCCCGGGGCTAGTGCCTCAGTGGGTCAATCTTGTATGGGGGGGGGGCTCTTGGGACGACTGCTCTGGTGAACGGATCCCAAGGCCTGCAGGGCACGAGCGTGCGAGGCCTGCAGGCACTCGCACCCTTTGCCCTCAGGACGGGGGTGCCAGCCCTGTGCCCCTGCAGCCCCCCCTCCCGCCCGCCCCCGGGGTGGTGTATAGGGCCAGAAGCTCTCCCCCACTCCCGGGTAGGTTCAGCAGGCACCGCTGGGGCCCGACACCGAGGGGCGGAAGCAGGTGGAACCGGCGGCGGGAGAGGCCAAGGGGCACCCAGCGAGTGTCCTAGGGAGAGGAGCGGGGAACAGCTGCAGGGCGCGGCCGGCTCTGAACCGCAGCCAAGAGCCCAAGGCCAGGAAGGGAGAGCGGCAGGGACGGGATGGGACCAGGGCGGGAGGAGGAGGAGAAACGCGGGCGAGAGGCTGAAGCAGACAGAGGAGGGGAGCCCCCCTCCGCCCCCGCAGACCCCTAGCGGGCAGTGAGCTGGTGGCATGGGGTGTGGGGGGAGGTACCGGCAGGGGGCATTGGAAGCTGCCCAAGCCAGGTCCCGATCCTGGGGTGGGCTGTGCCGGCGGAAGGAGGGAAGCACTGGGGTCCTGCAGGGGGCGGGGGGTTCCCCGTGGGTTGGGACGATGGCGTGGGCACTCCCCAGCCAAGGGGGATGGTTGGGATCTGGGCAGAGCCCCGGTGGGGGTAGGGGGTCATGACCTGGCACAACCTGTGACCCTTTCTTAATCCCCCTCCCCCTGATGCCTTATCCCAGAGCAGATCAGCATTGTCCATCCTTCACCCAACCTGACCCCCACCTTCCCCACAGCCCAACCCCCACCACCTGCCCCACCAGTGGGTCCTCCCCTCCCCCCCGATTTAACACCCCCCCATGACTCAATCCCCCCAAATAGCCTCCCTTTGCAATACAACCCCTGCCCCCACCCTTCCCCCAGGATCCAGCACCACCCACCTTGTCCCAACCCCCACGATCCACCCTGCCAGTCTGCCCCCTCCCCACCAATCTGACCCCTTCTCCAACCCCGTCCCTCATGATCCACTCCACCAGCCTCCCTCTCCCCCAGGATCTGATCCACGCCACCCTGGCACAGTCCCATGATCCAACCCACCTTGCCCCCTCCCCAACATGGTCCAACCCCTGAGACCTGAAGGCCCCCCCCCAGCCACTGAGCTCCCCCAGTCCAGCAGCAACCCCCATCCCTCAGAGTGGCGGGGCTGACGCGGCGTCTCTCGCTGCTCCCCAAGCCAAACCGACTCGGATCCCCCCCAGGGCACCCCCAGCTCTGCTAACGTGCTAGGATACTCCCCTGGCTCACCCCACTAACTGCCCCTCTGAGCCCAATGGCTAGTGCAGTCGGGTCAGGGGGCTCATAGAGAAGAAGGATGGCCAAGTGATTAGTGTGCTAGCCTGGGACCTGGGAGAGCTCAGTTCCCAACTCTGCCACAGAGCTTGGGCAAGTCACTTGCCTCTCTGTGCCTCAGTTTCCCCAGGGGGTCCTACCACGCAGAGGGGCTGTGAGGCAACGTACATTACAGATGGTGAGGGGTTGGATACCAGGGCACGCGACTGCCGTGCAAGAACGAGCTCTATCTGGGCTTTGCCATGCTCCTGTTTGACTGAAGTGGAACTGAAATAGGGTCTGTAAATCGGTTCGGAAACAGATTTACACCAGCACAGCCTCTCTGCAGTGGGTTCCATTTGCAATCAGCTTCAACTGAACTGATGTCAGGTTTTGTACGTACTTTTCCCCCCCACCCCTTTAACTTAAGTCAGCTCCCTGGCCAGTAAGTAGGGGCCTATGAAATTCATGGACCATTTGGGACAATTTCACAGTCATAGGATTTTAAAAATCGTAAATGTCCTGGTTTCAGATATTTCGATCTGAAACGTCACCGTGTTGTAACCGAGGGGGTCCGGACCCAAATGGAGGTCCTGGGGGGGAGGGGGTCACAAGGCTCTTGTAGGGCGACACGGGACTGCCACCCTCACTTCTGCCCTGCTGCTGGCAGAGGTGCTGCCTTCAGAGCAGGGCTCCCAGCCAGCAGCTGTCCGGAGGTGGGTTTGACCGAGCCCTGGGAACGGTCCATGCAGGGGAAAAGGAAATCCCATCCCTTCCTGGCCAGGCCGGGACTAGAAGCTAGAGCCTGATTCATGGTAGGAGTTCCCAGGTAGGGTGTCCCAGCCCTTCTCCTCCTCCGGGCCCAGCACTCGGGGGCTAAAGGGGTCTTAGGCTGTCTGAGGGGGGGGAAAGAGTTGTGTCCACAGCAACCCCCGACCACGGCGCCCCGGGAGGTCCCCCACCTGTAAGGCCAGTCCTGCCCCTCCCCATACCATCCCACCCATTCCCTATCTCCCATTTCTTCTGGCAAACAGAGGCTAGGGACACCATCCCTACCTATCCCGGCTAACAGCCATCGCTGGACCTATCCTCCAAGAATTTATCTAGTTCTTTTTTGAACCCTGTTATAGTCTTGGCCTTCACAACATCCCCTGGCAAGGAGTTCCATAAGTTGACTGTGGGTTGTTCTGCGCATCAAGTCTGCTCAACCACATGTGTGCCCAGAAATCAAATAAAGCCAAAGCATTCCGATTTCTCGGTTCGAAACGACTCTTTTCCTTCCAAAATTTCCTCCAGTTTTACTTAACCCCTCCCTTCCCCCCACGATGTTTCAAAACAGTTGCAGTCAAGTCAAAACAGTTGGATTTTGTCAAACTGAAATATTTCCTTCCATCCAAAACGATTATTTTGCTTTGCTGTTTCGGTGAAAGAAACAAACCCCCAAAATCCATTATCTGCCCAGTTTTACTTATCTGGCCCCCAGTACCCAAAATAGATCACTCCTGTAGATTATCCCAGGATATTTCTGCCTATATATAGACAGAGACATCAGAACCCAGACTGGTGGATCCATTTAGCTCACTACCCTGCCTCTGAGAGCAGGCAGGGCCAGAGAATAAAACCCTGTTGTCAGCAGTTAAGGGAGAATACATATTAACCTCTAAGATTCAAAGGTTGATTTATACACAAACAGGCCCTTTCTAGTCCTTTCAAACCTCTTGGTTATTACATTTTTAGCCCTCTAACTCCAGATAGTCTCATTAGCCCTTCCCCTTTAAAAAACAAACAAACAAAATCCTGCTGAAATCAAGGACATCTTGTAGCAAGGAGTTCCACAGGCCAAGGACACAACCTGCGTGTGGAAAGTATTTCCTTTGCTCTGTTTTGAGTGAGCCACCTTTTGGCTTCATTCAATTTCTCCTTGTACCGTGAGGCACAGCCAACGGATCTACCTTCTCCGCCTCATTTGCCTCTAACACTCCCACAATGTTAATCTCTCTCTTCACGCGTAAGAGGCTTTCCCCCAGGCCTCAAGCCATGCTCCATCCGTCTAATGCTGGATCCTTCTGCAGACGGCTCTGAACTGAGCCCAGCACCCCTGGCGGGTCTGGCCCATTGATGCCATTAGAATATTTTCCATCTTATTCTCCTTCCTAGCCTAACGTGTGTTCCTTGCTTTTCCCTCAGCGACACCAGCAGTTTAGTGGGTCTCAGGCTCTGAGAGCGTCGATCCCTCTGGGATCAGCCCTGATGGGGAAAGGCGGCTAGATCGAAGTGAGACCCCTGCAGCTACAGTGCCGTTAAATATCCTTCCAGAGGAGAAGGTGTGGGGCCTAACTGATGCCCCGGACACGCCACATGAAGCCCGGAGCTTTGAATCGTCAGGTTTGCGCAGATCCAGACTCCCCGGAGTCATGGGTTTGCTGGGAATGAAACCAAACTGATCCTCACACTCCAGCCAGCTAACCTGGCTTCCATGCCATCAACTTCAAACTGCGCTGGATTCGAGTCGCCCCCGCCCCAGAATAAGAGCCGGCACTTCTGTCTACAGGGAGAGATGGTCTTTGCCTCCATGGGGCAGCTAGTAACTCTGCTTCCTCCCCCAGACCAGCTGGTGTCAACCTCCCCCCATTGACACCCTCCAGTTCAAGTCCTGGCCCAAGTTTCCTCCCCAGAGGTGGCTGCATTTCAGGGCCAGGGCACAGCTTTGGGATCCGCAGCACTACATCAAAGAGGGCAGGAGTCCCAGGGAACGGGGAGGCAGAGGGGGCCAGCTCCCCTGAGGGAAGGAGAACCAGGAGCCAGGGGTCCCGGGGAAGGTGGCTCCACAACGCATGGGGCTCTGCCCGCGCCGCACTCACCCACGAGCAGACAGACGATATCCAGGACGACCAGGGTCTTTCTCTGCCCCAGCCCCGGGGCAGCATAATCCTCAGGCTGGGAGCTGGGCGCCCGGACGGTCACCCGGACGTCTCGGCCTCCCGGCCATGCCTGGGGCTCCACCGAGAGCCTGGGGGGCAGATCGGGGAGGAGTTCACACCTGCCCTTTTGCATGGCCTTCGGGCGGGGGAGGAAAGGTGCAATCCAGATTCCTAGAGCGGGTCCAGGGGAATGTGGATTTCCAGCCCCAGGAGGGGCAGGGGATTGGGAGGGAATCCGGATTCCGGGCACAGCCTGGCACAAGGACGGAGCAGCAGAGGGCTGGTGTCTTTCCTGCTCCTCCTCCTCGTCTCTCGGTACAGGGGTCAGGGAGCCTGGAAAGCAGCAAAAACAAACAAACGGTTCTAAGCTACAGGTCAGCCAAGGCTGCGGCTGCACTGGGGGGCAGCGCGGGGAGACGGGGGCTCAGTAGCGGGGAGGGGGGATCCCAAGGATCTATGCTCCAGGGCTGACGGCATCGGAAGGGCTGTGGGCAGAGATCCCAGCTCCAGGAGGGGCACGCACAGGGCCAGCTGCAAGGGAGCATGGGCGGAGATGGCAGCTGCCCAGGGTGTGTGTGTGTGGGGGGGGGGCAGAGATCACAGCTTCCCCTGGCTGGACCCCCCCCCCGAACCTCCCCTTTGGGGGAGTCAGGGCAGGGGGCCCAGCTCCCCCCATGGGTGGGCGCAATCAGGGGGTTGGCATAGGAGGATCTGGGCAGGGGATCCCATGGGGGATCTAGGCAGGGGTTCAGGGGGGTGGAGGCCCAGGAAGGGGGGTGTAGTGGGGCTCAGGAAGGGGGGGTCCAGGAGGTACTGCACATCCCGGAGATGGGACAAAGATCAGCGCTCAGGGCACCTCCCTCTGGGGGACCCCACAGGCAGGTGAGATCCAGGGGGATCTAGTCATGGGGTCCTAGCTCCCTGTGGGGGCAGGGGGGTCCAAGGAGGCACCTAGGAAGGGGCATATAGGGAGCAGAGATCCTGGGAACGGGGGGGAGTCCCCCAGGGGAGGAGAGGTTCAGGGGGCAGGGGTCCCGAGAAGGGGGGTCTGGAGGTCCTGGGACAGGGGGCCAGCCGGGGTCCCAGTTCCCCCTCGGGGCAGGAGAGGGCAGGGGGCCTGAGATGGGGAGTCCCGGGACAGGGGGGCCAGCCGGGGTCCCAGCTCCCCCCGGGGCAGGGGGCCTGGGATGGGGAGTCCCGGGACAGGGGGCCCAGCTCCCCCCGGGGCAGGGGGCCTGGGATGGGGAGTCCCGGGACAGGGGGCCCAGCTCCCCCCGGGGCAGCCCTTCCCGGGGCAGCCCTTCCAGGTACCTGTTGGCCGCTGCCGCGCTCACCGGCCCTGGGCTCCCCCCTCGCTGGGGCCGGTCTCCTCTCCCCGCCGCCGGGGGAGCGGGGCAGGGGGTCTCCCTGCAGCCGGGCTGGGGCGCTCGTTCCCCGGGCTCCTGCTCAGCCCAGCGCCGGACCGAGAGGCGCCGACGGCTGCTGCCTCCACCTCCAGCTGCTGGGGCTGGGACTGGGGCTCCTCCCTCCCCGTCCTGCCCCACGCGGGCTCTGGGGAGGGGCCCGGGCCAGGGGCTGGAGCACGGATCGGAGCGGGGGGGAGAGCCGGGCGGGATTGACTGGCAGGGATCAGCGTCTCTCCAGGCTGGGACCCTCCTGTGTATCGCCACGGGGCCAGCAGTGGGTCGAGACCCCCCCCAGGCCTAGGGGGAGGAGGGGAGTGGAGAGGACTGAGCAGGGTGGGGAGAGGGGGGTCCCCGAAGCCCGGCTGGCCCAGTGAGCAGGGCTCAAGCCTCTGCCTTGGGGAAGCCTGGGTTCTGTTCCCTCCTGTGACCTTGGGCCAGTCACTATAACCAGGGTGTGCCTCAGTTTCCCCATCTACAATGGGGACGAACAACCTTGCCCTCCCTCACGGGATGGGTGTGGGGGTGTGTGTGTGTGTGTGTGTGTGTGTGTGGGGATCGACAGAGCAGCTGTGAGGTGCTCACATAATACGGTAAGAGAGTCCAGGTAAATACCTTCAATTGAGTTAATAAATCCATGTTAGCTCCCTGGCCAGGTATGGGCTGTGACCAGGGGCGGCTCTACATTTTTGGCCGCCCCAAGCAGTCATGCGCGGGAGGCGCCCCGGAGTCGCGGGAGCAGCGGACCTCCCGCGGGCATGACTGCAGAGGGACCGCTGGTCCCGCGTGACTCGGCTGGACCTCCCGCGGCTGCGGACGGTTCACGGGTCCGGCGGCTCCGCTTGAGCTGCCGCAGTCATGCCTGCGGCAGGTCCAGTCGTCCTGGGGCTCCGGTGGACCTCCCGCAGGCATGACTGCGGCAGGTCCGCCGGCCCAGCCTGCCGCCCCCCCGGCCGCAGGGGACGCCCCCTAGATTTTGCCGCCCTAGGCACCAGCTTGTTTTGCTGGTGCCTAGAGCCGCCCCTGGCTGTGACGCTGGCACCTCTGGCCTGCGCCATGCGGCAGGACTGTCCAGATAACCGGCATGGTCCCCTGGGGCTGGCTTCCCCTCTGTCAACCTAGAGAGCGGGAATAGCTGGGAGAGGGATTTCCAGGTGGGGCACCATTGCATTAGTTGCTATCTAGCTATCTATCCCCAGGAACCCCCCTCTCTCTGTCTATCCCCATACACACCCGACTAGCTGCCCAGCCCTGCGAACCCTCACTCCAGTCCCTATTGAGTTATACGGGCCTTCCCCCCCTGCACTAGATTGCATACCTGCATAATGGCCCCCTCCCATGCATGAAGATAGTCAGGGACCTGTGTCCGCACCTTCCAGGCCTGTCTCTCCAAATGAGGAATCCCACAGCCAAGCGAGCAGGGAGCATTGCTAGGTCTAGGGGGCCTTTAGCACTCCATCCGGCACCCCCTGAAGGCAACAGTAACACCCCCACTGAGTTCAGTGGGGCAGGACATGGTGGCTAAGCTCCTGGCTCTTTCCCCCCCATTCCCTAACCCCAGGGCCTGTGCAAGCAGGAGCAGGTACTTTTTGCAGGGATGGCTTTAAATTGCATCTGATTTTGCACCCGTGTGTGGCCCTTGGGGGTACACAGCACCACCTTGCGGCAAAAATGGAAGAAACTCCCAAGTAGGGGCAGGGATATTTCTGTGCAAGTTTTTGTCCCCTCGGGTTTGGGAAGAAAAGAGGGGGCTGTTTTGCAATGGGAAAACCAGGAACGCCGGTGGAAACAGCAGCCCCCAAAATGTGTGTTTGGGGGAGGGGCTGGATCCTTCTATTTGACTCCATCCCCTGTGCTGTCTACTAGTAATTCTTCCCTTCTCTCCCCTTCGGTTGGTTGTTCCAAGGGGAGCCGTCGGGGGAGAACCTAACTGTATCCAAGACGGAACTGGTACGTTGCTGGAGGGGATGGTGTGACGGGACGGCCTACAATGGCATGAAGCCGATCTGCGGCTGCTAGCAGCAAAGATCCCCAACAGACGGAGATGGGACACTAGCTGGGGAGGGCTCCGAGTTACTCCAGAGAACTCTGGAGTGTCTGGCTGTGGGTCTCGCCTACACGTCCAGGGTCCAACTAGTCACCAGGTTTGGGATCAGGAAGGAATCGGCCCCCGGCTCAGATTGGCAGAGACCCTGGGAGATTCTCCCCTTCCTCCGCAGTGTGGGGTCACTTGCACGGTTGGACTAGAGCACTTGGTAGATTCTCTGTAACTTGAAGTCTTTCAACTCTGATTTTGGATGTCAGTGACTCAGCCAGAAGTTCGGGGGCTGTTCCGGGAGTGGGTGGGGGAGGTTGTGTGGCCTGCGATCTGCTGGAGGTCACACTGGATGACCACAACGGTCCCTTCTGACCTTAAAGTCTCCAGGTCTGTATTTGCACCCCAGCTTTGCACCCGTCTCTGCACCACGCTCGCTGACTTTGAAGGGCGGAAGTCGTCTGCCTGTCCCCTGGGTGTTGCTCTTAACCACACCACTCAGGGTTGGGGGGTTTTTACTGGTACAGAGAGGGGTTGCAGGCTTCCTGCGGGTTGGCCCAACTCTGGGTGTTATGCAACTTTTTCAGTGCAAATGGAGGCCCGAAAGAGCAGTAAGCGTGTGCGTGTGCGTCTGTGCGTGTGTGTGCACGTGTGGTGGTGGCGAAGGACTTGGCTGGGGAGCTGGCTGGAGTGAGGGGGCAAAAGGCCCAGCTGGGGGGGGGGGAGGCTGGAATGGGGGGGCAAGGGGCCTAGCTGGCAAGCTGGTCTGAGTAGGGGGCGAGGGACCCGGCTGGGAGGAGGAGGATTGTGGGGAGAGAGAGGTCTGGCTATGGGGGAGTGGCTGGAATCGTGAGGGAGGGGCCTGGCTGGCTGGGGGCTGGCCAGAGTGGAGGGGTGGGGGGAATGAGGGGCCCAGTGGGGATGGGGGGGGTGGATCGGGATACAGCCCCGTGTATGGATGTTGCCATTAGACCAGTATAAAGCTGCTTTACACCAGTGTAGCTTTAACCCCACACTGAGCCCTGAGCTCAGTCCTGGCCTCGGCAATACAACCCAACCCAATAAACTGTGTCCGTACAGCTCCGAGCACCGGGGTCCTGGGCCACCACTGGGCGCCTAGGCGCTACCGTAATACACCTAATAAATAACATGCAGCACCTAGCACCATGGGGTCCTTGGCCATAACTGGGCGCCTAGGCACTACTGTAATTCACCTAATAAATAATGTACAGCACCTAGCACCATGGGGGTCCTGGGCCACAACTGGGTGCCTAGGCGCTACCGTAATACACCTAATAAAAATGTACAGCACCTGGCACCCTGGACCATGACCGGGCGCCTAAAGGTTGTAAAAATAATGACTACGGATAATGAGACAAAAACTCGGTTCAATGAATATTAAGGGTGCAAAGCCAAGCTCTCGCCAGCCAGGAAACACCAGACCGAACGCTGCCTGTGTGTCCTCAGTCCAACCCCCTTGCTCAGAGTCTGACCCTGCAGCTGAGAGGCGAAGCTGTGGAAGAGAACCCAGGCATCCTGACTCCCTGGCCGGTGCCCGACCCCCTGGGCCCCTCCTAACTATCCACGGATAAAAGGAATCAAAATAACACATAACTTGATCGTTGCCTTGTTTTAAGTTTCTTTGAATGGGGACGGGGTGAGGGGGGATCAGAAATGTGTTAGCAGTGAAAGGGTTAAATAATTTGGCAGCCGGCTAGGAACAGTAGGGAAGGCCACAGCTCTGTTAGGGTAACATTGTGGCGGCCTCTTTGAGGGCAGAGCAAACAGAGGGAGGTGACTTTGAACTCCTGTCTAGATTGGCAGGGGGTGGGGTGGCTGGTGTATACCAGATTAGGGATCCTTTCATCTCTAAATCACCAGATGGGTGGATTCTGGCCTCCCCTCTTAAACCTGAGTCAATCCAGAGTCACTCTGAATCCACGCTGGGGTCCCCGAGCTCAGCCTGTTGGGTGGGGTCTCAGCCCAGTTTCTTCCAGGACTGGTATCTACGGCCATAAATACACACAATGGACCCTGATTCCCCTCCTTACTGAACAGGCTGTGAGCTCCCTGCTCACCCCAGGGCAGGGGTGAATCCCAACAGCAGGGGGCGGTGTGGGGGGAAGTTTTTCAGTAGGTACATTGCGAGGATTGGCTCTCAGCCAATGGCAAAAGCAGGCTCTGTAACTGAGAGGCAGTGCGGGATGGTGCCCTGGACTGGGCCTCAGGACACCAGGGTTCTATCCCCAGCTAAGTCTCTTCCTGCCTTTGTTTTCTGGTTTGCTTTGTCTATTTAGATTATAAGCTGCCTGGGGCATTGGGCCGTCTCTCACCGTACAGCAACTAGCCTAATGGGATTGAGAGCTAGGTTCAGGGTCTGGCACAACGGGGGCCCTGATCTCAGGGTCTGTGTAGTGCCCAGGACAGTGGGGCTCTGATCTTGTTCAGGGTCTGTGCAGCACCTGGCACAATGGGGCCCTGATCTCAGGCGGGGGCTGTGCAGCACCTGGCATGACGGGGCTCTGATCTTAGCTGGGCACTTCTAAAGCTTGGTGGTTATACAAATAACAACAACCCTGCTGTAGCAGCTGAGATGATGCAGAAGAAGCCCGGGGCTGTTTCCATTGCTCTCCCCTCCCTTCGCACGCACACCTGGGGCAGCGCTTGACAGAACAGCTGCAGAGGGGCCTCTGGGAGGGGTCTGGCCATTGCACGTCACCACGTCTCCCATCCTCCCAGTTCCACCAGAGGCTGGGAACAGCCAAAGGCGACTTTGTGCATCTGATGCATGCAGCGCCCCCTGCTGGGGAGAGTGGACAGTCCATAGCAGGGCAGGGGCAGCTTGGCCACCGGTATGTCAGGAGGGGACTAGGAGGGTGAGGGCGTGGGGAGATGGATGGGAGCTGAGCTCCCCCTGCTGGTGAGTTTGAGAAAGGCTCTTTATCTCCTCCACACTTCATGTAGAGCCAGTGTTGCTGCTGGCCTGTTGAAAGCGGTGGGGCTGTGGGCTTGGGAAGGGAGGGGGGCTGGATGAGAACAGGCTGGAGTTAAGTGTGCTGGGCTGTGGGCACTGGTTTGTTATTGTAGGGTTGCTTGTGATGTCTGGCCTGCACGTCTCGGGTTGCACGCGAGCGCTGGGCCGCGCGCACCATGGCTGCGCCAAACAACAGCTGCCGACCCATCCCCATCCCCTGCAGGCCCCACAAAGATCCTGGAACGAAGACCTGAGCGGAAAAACGCTCTCCTGGGCCTGCTCGAAGGCGGGTTAAATATTGTGTGTGGTGTGGGGGAGATCCAGCCACAGCCTGTGTTACCTAGCAGCTCTGTGTTCTTGGGGAGCCAGGGCGCAGCACCCAGCCTGTCTGACTGACGAAAGACCTTCCCCTCCCCCCCACCTCTGCTTGAGCCAAAACCCATCAGAAGAAAGACTTACAAAGAGCATTGACAAGGCCTGGGAGACACCCCTAAACCCCTGGGATAAGGGGGACGGGATTAAGGAAACTCCGCTGGCCTCATTTGCATTGAAGATGGGACAAGGAGGCACCTCCATGAGCACACAGAACGGAGAACAGAGATTCCAGGGCAAGAACCGCAGGGAACTCTGGGGCCAGAAAAGCAGGGGCGCACTGCATCATGGGGGAATCTCTGCTCCACATGTTAATGGACCCACGCCGGCACACCCCCAGCTCAGCAGTGATCAGCCCAATTCTAGTAATGAATCCTCGATTGGTATCCAAAATAGTGAAACTCCTTAATTGCTTTGTGAGCTCCCTCCAAGGATCACCGCCCAAAGCCAGGAGTGAGCCGCTCCCATGTCTAACCTGAACAAAGCAACGTTGCTATTCTCCCTTGTTCACACACAAACAAATCTAGTGTTCTCCCTTGAACCGTGGTTGTTTCTCTACAAAACCCCTCCCCATGCTCTGGATGCCTGGGTGTTCTGATGCCTGGATCCAAACTCTGCATCAGTTCCATTGGGACTTCAGCTTCTCCTGACTGATCGTGTTGGCGGCTCTGCCTGTCTCCAGCACGCCGGACTCTCAGGTACCACCTGGGCCACCCGATCAATTCAAGCTTCACGGAGTGGTGAGAACCCAGCTCTCTCTCTCTCTAGGTGTAGCCTTCTGGCCCTGACTTGTGCGGTCAGTTACAGTTTTCTAAACCTGACCTTTATAATCAAGTTTAAGTTAGATTTAATACCATCACTCTTTTGTTTGCTTGGCTCCCGTACGGTTATTACCTGGCAATAAATAACTCTCACGATTACGCTGGTTGCTTCTCTTTCTCTCTCTCCGTCGTGGGTGTCTTTTGGTTTCCTCATTCGCTCTGCAGCAACGCTCCTCGTACCCAAGCTAGAAGGTCCCTGCAGCGCCCCAAAATCCGGTGGGGTTTGCTCATCCAGCAGGTTGCTACCAGAACAATTGTAACGTGAAAGAGGGGATAGGGACGTGCTGAACCTGGGACATACGAGGGTGGCAGCTTGGAGGTGCTGCTTGACCCAGCCTGCTCAGGGTTACTCTGTTCTGGTGCGGTGCCCATGGCATAGGAGAGTGACAGCTTGGAGGTGCTGCTCGACCCAGCCTGCTCAGGCCGGGGACATATAAGTGGCCAGCTTGGGAGTGCTGATTAACCCGGTCCGCTCAGACGGGCTCTGTTCATGTGTGTGTCTGTGTTCGTCTGATCCTGGGGCTGGAGGAACCCAGCCCGGGGGAACCGAGGTCCTGCAGGATAGCCCCATGTTGCCAGATTTTCCTGTTACTTTGTACATTCCTTTATTAGGGTTACTCTTCGGGGGTGGGGGGGGTCTGTAATTCTATCAACGTGCTGCTTGTGTCACTTGTGTTCTCACATGGAGCTCCGCTTCTCCCTGCTGCGAGTCCCCTCCCAATGGAGCTACCCTGCAGGGGACACCCACACACACCCACCCACCCACCCAAGTCTGAGTGAACCAAGTCAATCAGCACTCTCAAGCTGAGCCCTTATATGTCCCTGGACTCAGTAGTCTGGGCCGAGCAGCACGTCCAAGCTGCCACCCTCGTATGTCCCAGGTTCAGCACGTCCCTATCCCCACTGTCACGTTACAATTGCTCTGGTAGCAACCCGCTGGATGAGCAAACCCCACTGGATTTTTGGGCGCTGCAGGGATCTTGAGCTTCGGTAAGAGAAGTGTTGCTGTAGCGTGAATGGGGGAAGCTAAAAACTCAAAAGAGTGAAGTTCAGCGAGAGAGAGAGAGGGAAGCAACCAGCTGAACCGTAACAGTTCTTTATTGAATCATAGTGATAACCACACCAGGAGAGCCTAAACCAACATAAGAGTTACATTATTAAAGGTTACAAAAGTCAGATATAGAAAACTAGACCTGACAAGTCAGGGTTAGAAAGTTACACCCGAGGTAGAAAATAAAGCAGAGAGAGCGAGAGAGGGATCTCATCACTTCCATGAAGCTTGAACGGGTCGGGGTTCCCAGGTGATGGTGGTAGCTCAGGGCAGGGGCGGCTCCAGGCCCCAGCACGCCAAGTGCGTGCTTGGGGCAGCATGCCATGGGGGGCGCTCTGCCGGTCGCCGGGAGGGCGACAGGTGGCTCCAGTGGACCTCCCACAGGCTTCCCTGCGGAGGATCCACTGGTCCTGCGGCTTCGGTGGAGCATCCGCAGGCACGCCTGCGGGAGGTCCACCGGAGCCGCGGGACCGGTGACCGGCAGAGCGCCCCCCCGCAGTGTGCCGCCGTGCTTGGGGCGGGGAAATGGCTAGAGCCGCCCCTGGCTCGGGGTCCTGAGTGCTGGAGACAGGCAGAGCCCCCAGCATGGTCAGTCAGGAGAAGATGAAGTCCCAGTGGAACTGATGCATTGTTTGGATCCAGGCATCAGAACGCACTTGAGCATGGGTAGGGCGTTTTGCAGAGAAACAACCATGGTTCAAGAGCAGAACACTAGATTTGTTTATGGGTACACTGGTGACTCAAGGGTTTTCATTAGGCTAGACAGGAGGGGCTGATCATTCCTGCCTGTGGGTGGTGGTCCTTCAAGGGAGCTCACAATGCAACTAGGGTGCTTCAGTATTTTGGATATCAGTCAAGGATTCATTACTAGAATTGGTCTGATCACTGCTGAGCTGGGTGTGTGCAGGCGTAGGTTCGTTAGCATCTGGAGCAGAGATCCCCCATGATGCAGTGCGTCCCTGCTTTTCTGGTCCCAGAGTTCAGTGCAGTTCCTGCCTTGGAATCTCTGTTCTCCATTCTGTGTGCTCATGGAGATGTCTCCTTGTCCCATCTTTGATGCAGATGAGGCCAGGGGAGTTGCCTTAACCCTGTCACCCTTGTTGGGGGGGTTTCGGGGTGTCTCCCATGGCCTTTTCATTGCTTTCTGTAAGTCTTTTTTCTAATCGGTTTTGGTTCAAGCAGCGGCTGGGGGGTGGGGGTGTCCTTCATGAGTCAGGCAGGCTGGATACTGCGCCCTGGTTCCCCAAGAACACGCAGCTGACTGGTATCCCCATTGCAGCAGGGAGAAGTAGAGCTCCGTCTGAGAACCCAAGTGACACAAGCAGCACATTGGTAGAAGTACAGAACAGCCCCCCCCCTCCCCAGAAGAATGACCCTAATAAATGAGTGTTCCCCAAAGTAACGGGCAGAGCTGGTAACAGAAGGCGGGAGGAGACTTTTGGGAAGGACCCCAGTCCGTAATTCCCCAGCCTGCCGGGAAGCCCAGATCTGGATCAGCATTTGAGCTTTTGGTTCAGCCCCGTGTGCTGCGAAGGACCCTCTGCCCCCTGCCCCACCCCTCAGCCTTTTCTCGGCAGCATGTAAGTGGCGGTGCAATTTAACAAGAAGCAGGCATGTGACGCTCCCTCCCATCTCCCCAACCCAGGAGTAGACCCAGATCAGAGGATAGAGCAGTGAGGGAGGGGGTTGTTACCATCTCTGGCTGGTTGCGCTTCTCTCCTGCAGCCTGCACCAGTTTGTGCTGGGAGCAGGGATGCCAGGTTTGGCTGGGAATCCAGCTGGGCTGGGGCTGGGGCTGGGGCTGGAGGAGGGAACTCCCCGTTGTCGCCACTAGATGGCACCATGCAGCCGGAGGCTGAGTATAAAGGTGGGGGTGGGGGGGGGCGTTGAGCTGCGGTAGGGAGGCACCAGGTTCTCTTATGAGCTGAGAACAAGGCACAGGACGATTGCCAGGGGCTCCTTGGTGCCCATTATTGTCCTGATCCCAGCCCCCCTGAGCTCTAACCACTAGATCCCACTCCCCTCCCAGAGCTGGGAGGAGAACCCAGGAGTCCTGACCCCCCCCTCCCAGAATGCCAGGCACTGCACAGACCCCAGCTGAGCTCCAGACCCCAATCGCATTGGGTGCTGCACAATCACAGAGTGAGAGCCAGCCCCTGCTCCAAAGTGCTCAACACTGAACTAGACAAGACAGAAAAGGAAAAATTATCCTCCTCATTTTGCAGGTGGGGAAACTGAGGCACAGACAGGGTGGGGGCTGGGGGGTGACTTGCCCACAGTCACAGCTGGAGATAGAACCCAGGAGTCCTGCTACCCAGGCTCCCCTGCTCTAATCACTAGAACCCACGGTCCCCTGCCAACGCATCTCTCCCCTCTCTCTTGAGTCCCTTCTTTTCTGCTCCAGGCAGGTTGCTGGTCCCTTTTGAGGAGCAACGGGGCTTTGGGATCCCCCCTACACACACACACACACACACACACACACACACACACACACACACACACACACACACACACACACACTCCATGTCATTCCCACCGTAGCCTATTCCGGCCCATTGCAAACAGCTATAGGGGCCAGGGCTGGAGCAGCGCCTGAGCCTGGGGGAGTGTTTGCAAGGATATGGTGACAGGAGCAGACTGATCTGGGAACATCTCCATAGAGCTTGGAGCAAGGACAGGACAGAAATGCTGAAAAATGGGAGTGGGAAGGGCTGGGAGTCAGGACTCCTGGGTTCCATCCCCAGCTCTGGGATAGAGGAGTGGCGTCTAATGGTTAAAGTGGGTGGGGGCATAGGCGCCGACTTCCCCTCTGCCTGGTGGGTGCTTAACCCCCCCTCTCCCCGCCTCTGCACCACCCTCGCCCCACCCCCATTCCACATCATCCCTGCCCCACCCCAGCCCTGCTGCCTTCCTGCCCCCATTCCACCCCCTTCCCCCAAACCCCCATCCTTGTCCTTCCTCTTCTCTGCATCCTCCCCTGAGTGCGCTGTGTCGCTGCTCCTCCCTTCCCTCCTAGAAAGTCCTAGCTGTTAGGTGGCGGCCGGAGTGGGAAGCACTGGGAGGGAGGGGGAGGAGCGGGGATGCGGGGGCAGAAAGAGGCAAGAAGGGAGAAGCTTGGCTGGCAGTGGGTGTGGAGCACCCGCTAATTTTTCCCTGTGGGTGCTCCAGCTCACCGAGTGGGCGCCTATGGGTGGGGGTGGGGATTGATAGATTCCAAGGCCAGAAGGGTCCATTTGATTACCTGGTCTGACCCCCTGGCTAACCCAGGCCGGAGAACTGCCCCCAGAGCAGAGCTTTTCGAAACGGCGCCAAGCCTGGTTTAAAAATTGTCGGTGCTGAAGAATCCGCCAGGACCCTGGGTTAATTACTCTCCCCCGTTAAGTATTTACACCTTATTTCAGTCTGAATTTGTCTAGCTTCAACTTCCAGCCACTGGCGCGTTATCTCGTTCTCGGCTAGCCCGAACAGCCCCCCGTTAAATATTTGTCCCCCACGTCGGTGCGTTTAGCCTGCGTTCAAGTCACCCCTTCACCTCTCGTGGTTACGCTGTCTCAGTTGAGCTCCTGGACTGGAGCTCACTGTGTTTTCCCCAGTCCTTTGTTCATTCTTGTGGCTCCTCTCACCCCTCTACGATCTGTCAACGTCCTGCTTGAATTGTGGGCACCTGAACCGGCCACAGGATCCCAGCAGTGATCCCCCCAGTCCCCGATACAGAGGGAAAATCACCTCTCTGCCCCTACTCCAGATTCCCCCATTGATGCATCCCGGGATCCCATTAGCCCTTTTGGCCCCAGTGTCACGCACCATGTTCAGCTGATTCTGCGCCACGGCCCCCAAACCTTGGTCAGGGTCACTGCTTCCCGGGATAGAGTCCCCCCCACTCTGAGAGTCAGGACACTCTTTGTTCCGAGTCAGGACACCTGGGTTCTAGCCCAGCTGTGAAGGAGAAGGGGGATCTAAAGCATGGGTGGCGGGCTCGGGGGTCCGGCCACTCCAGGGCTTCTCCGCCCGTGGGGGCCTCATGTGGAAGGGGCGGGGCCGTGGGGCTAGCCTCCCCGAAAGGGGGGGGGCTATGCACCACCCATGGTCTAGGGGATACAGCAAAAAGAGTCAGAAATGATCCAAGAGCTGGAGAAAAACGCCTGACGGTGAATGGCTTAAAGGGGCCGATCTGTTCAGCTTCTCACAAGAGCCAGTGGTGAGACGTTAAAGCCAGACGGATTCAACGTCATAACGAGGCACCGATTTTTAACAGGGAGGGGGATTAACCCCTAGATCGAACTCTCTCTTGAGCTCCCCAGATCCAGGTGGGAACAGGGGCCGCCAGGGGTCCCCATCACTTTTAAAAGTGGGAGGGCAAGCGACTGGGGCGAGGGGGTGGAGAGGAGTGAGGGAGGGCCTGGGGGGGGGAAAGAAGTGGGAAGAGGGCGTGGCTTTGTGGTGAAGGGGCGTGGCCTCGTGGGAAGGGGCGGTACGAGCAGGTGGGGCCACGGTTCAGGCACCGGTGGCCCCCCCCACTTTTAAGGCGCTTCTGCCACTCCTGGACAGGAGGCCTTTCTGGAAGAGGCTTTCGCCAGGCGTGGGACTCGGCACGGGGAGGGAGCGGGGTGACGTTTGCTGGCCTGCGTTAGAGGGGAGGTCAGACGGTCCCTTCTGGCCTTCAGCTCACTGTCATGCACCTCCGAGGGAGCAGGGAGGGAGGGACAGAGCCGGCGCAAAGCTGGGGTCCTTCCCCCTCTGTGCCTAAAGACAAAGGCGGGCGCAGGATAACTCAGCACATCGACTCGTAGAAACGTCGGGCGGGAGGGGACCCACCTTGAGAGGTCGGCAAGTCCAGCCTCCTGCGCTGAGGCAGGACCAAGGACTGGGGTTTGTCCCGCCTGTCCTTAAAAACCTCCCGGGACGGGGAGTCCCCGAGCTCCCCCCTTGGAAGCCCGATCCAGAGCTGAAGCTCCCCCTTGTCCTAATTCTAGCCTACGTCTCCCTCGCTGCAGATTAAGCCCATTGCTTCTTGTCCTACCTTCTGGGGGACATGGAGGAAACTGGCCCCACTCCCGGCTCCAGCCCCAGCTGCAGCTCCGCTCCCGGCCATGGCCACCGCCACAGCTCCTGCCCCAGCCCTCACCATGGCCCATGGCCTGTGGCCTCTAGCTTCTGCTCCTGGCCTCGGCCCCCGGTTCCTGGCCCCAACCCCGGCCTCGGCTCCAGCCCTGGCTGAGGTCCTGTTCTAGCTCACTGTTCTAGGTCCCTCCTCAGCCTTCTTTTCTCAAGACTCAACACACCCAGGTCTTTTAACTCTCTCCTCAAAGAAGAAGCCACCTGCAGCCAGCGCTGCCCCATCCCGAGCCAGCAAGTGGGTCCTTAACCCAGGGCCGCCCAGAGGATTCAGGGGGTCTGGCGTCTTCGGCGGCGGGGGGCCCCCGTGGGGCCTGGGGCAAATTGCCCCACTTGTGTCCCCCCCTTGGTGGCCCTGCCTTAACCCCTGAGCTTGGGGTGGGGAGGGAATTTCTTGGCTTGAGCTGGGGAAGGGACGGGGGTGGGGGTCGGGGAGTTGAGCAGCAGGGAAAAGCAAAGCAGATGAGTGGCCCAAATTAGTTCTTTGTTGAAGCAGAGAAAGGGGGAGAGTGAAAATGCAACAGAAAGAGAGAGAGATCCCTGCACCCCCCCCATCGGCCCCTCTAGGGAACTGGCCCTGGAAGAAAAGGAGATAAATGGAGGAAAGGAAGGAGAAATAAAGGGAGAGAGACAGAATTAAGCCGAGTTTGAGAGGGATGGACTAGCCGGGTGATCAAAGAGAGAAAAGCAGGCGAAAAGTTGTTGCGTGAGCGTCTGGGTGTGTGATTGTGTCTCTAGGAACCTCTTTCTAGGCGTGTGTGACACTGTGTGTGAGTGAGTCCACGTGTCTCTGTGTTATCGTAGGCATGACTTGCTGAATGTGTCCTGGTGTAGCTGTGTGATTGTACGGCACGTGGGATTGTGGGGATATCTGTGTGTGGGGGAGTGAGTGTGCGAGTCTATGTGTGTTCCCATGCATGCGTCAGTGTGGGAGCCTATTTTGTGTGTATGTGCACACACCTTTGTAACTCTGTGTGTGTGTGGGGGGGGGGGTTGTGTCTTTGTTATTGTGTGTGTATGATTGTGTCTCTGTCAGAGTGTGTGTGTATGTGGTTGTGTGTCTGCCGGTTGTGTGTCTCTGTCCATATGTGATTGTGTCTTTGTGGTGTATGCGTGCAGTTGTGTGTCTGCCTGTTATTGTGTGACTCGGTCTGTGTGTGATTGTGTCTGTGTGGTGTATGCGTGCGGTTGTGTGTCTGCCTGTCATTGTGTGAGTCTATCTGTGTGTGATTGTGTCTGTGTGGTGGTTGTGTGTCTGCCTGTCATTGTGTGAGTCTGTGTGCGTGGAAACATCCTGACAACAGAAAGTGAAAGGAAGGGAGGGGGCTGGGGGGCGACCCCCGCTGGCCTGACCCTAGAGAAGAAAGAGCATTGAGCAGCTGCCCAGCGAGCAGAGCTGGCTCTCCCCAGCCGCAGCCCTCAGCCTCCCCAGCGCTCGGGACCCGGACCTCTCGCTGTGCTGTGGGGAAATCCAGCCCCGGGCCCAGTCCTCTCTCTTCTGGTGAGTGAGCCGCTGGGGCATTTCTGGAGGGCGGGGAGGGGATCGGGGGGTGGGGGTGGGGGTTGTACGTTTCCAGGGCTGTGGGGTGAATCTAACCACGCAGGAATGTGGTGGGGGGCAGACGTTACGTCCTCCTGGTCCTGGTGTAAATCAGGAATAAACACCACTGCAGTGTGCCCAGTTCTCCGCTCGCCCTGGTGTAAATCAGGAATAAATGCCACTGCAGTGTGCCCAGTTCTCCGCTCGCCCTGGTGTAAATCAGGAATAAACGCCACTGCCTAAGTAGAAAAGCGGCAGCAGGCCCTTATTTCACATGGCTTTGGGTGACCAAAAAAAAATCCATCACAGGGCCAAATTTTGTTCTTTACACTGGTGTAAATCAGGACACCGGTGACATCAGTGCACCGGCTTCTCTTCTCACTTACCTTTAACTCCGTTGACTTCCATGGGGGTCACTCCTGATTTACCCCTGCGGGGAGCATGGACTTGGGTCTATTGTTCCGGATTTACCCCATAGCAACTCAGGGCCAGGTTTGACCCGGGGTTCATGGAACGAGGAGCGATATTTTGGACCCCGCTGGCCTGATTCTGACCTCGCTTATGCCAGCGTGACTCCAGTGGTGTCAATGATCTCAGGGCCACCCAGAGGATTCAGGGGGCCTGGGGCAAGGCAATTTCGGGGGCCCTTTCCATGAAAAAAAGTTGCAATACTATAGAATTCTCGTGGGGGCTCCTGTGGGGCCCGGGGTCTGGGGCAAATTGCCCCACTTGCCCCCCGCCCCCGGTGGCCCTGAATGATCTTGATTCACCTCGCTGTGACTGTGAGCAGGATCAGGCCGGGGGGATGATTCTGGTCTACCCACAGCCTGGGTGTTGAGGGAGAATTTTTAGAAATAACATTTTTAAAAGGCTCTTTGATTTCACTAATCGAATTAAACAAGACAAACCCCAACGCAGCAGTTGGGCGAGCTTGGCCAGCTCCCCAGCGGGTATAAGTGAGCATTGGCGCCTCGCGGATTTACACCGGGAGTGGGTGAAAGTGGTTTTCTCAGGGGTTGTGGTTGTTGTGGGGGGGGGCGGGCGATGGGGGGCCGGCTCTGTTATTGTGGTGGTGGTGGTGGTGGTGGCTGATGGTTTTTTTTTTTTTTTTTTTTCCTTCCCTTAAAAGCTTTTGTGGGAAAACATTTTGTTACGAACTGAAATCAGGAGGGACTCGGTGGCAGGGGCTGATCCGGAGCCAGCAGGCAGCTTTCCCTTGGTTTCCCAGGGCGCTGGATCAGGCCCGCTGGCCGAGGAGGACTGGGCTAGTGGAGTCTGATATTGATCTCAGTTGCATGCGTGTAAATCTGGAACAAGCTCTTGATCCCCAGGGATTTACATTGGCATAAATTGGAGTCCCAGTTTGAGAACATGCTTTACGTTCAATTGGTCTTTAGCATCTGCTTCCAGTTAAGCACAAATACACATGCCTCTGCCTGGTAACACACACACACACACACACACACACACACACACACACACACACACATGCTGGCCTTGCACAAATACACATGCTTCTGCCTGCACACACACACACACACACACACACACACACACACACACACACACACACACACACACACACACACACACACACACACACACAATAGCAGTGAGGCTGCTCCCAATCAAACACAAATCCTGGAAGCTGCTCATGACTTACTGGGCCAAATTCTGCTCTTGCATACACTGGCGTAGAGGGCTGCCGCTCCATTGGCCTCAAAGGGCCAGATCCCCAGCTGGTGTAAATCTGCATCGATCCATTGGGGCAAACGGGAGCAGACCCCCAGCCGGTGTAAATGGGCTGTAGATGTCACTCTCTGAGCCCCAACCGGGGTAAAGCGGTGTTGCCCCATTTACACCAGCGGGGGATTTGGCCCAGTGAAATTACCCTGGTGTTACCGGGAGGAGAAGCAGGCCCTGTGGGCCCCCTGCAGCCCAGGAAGAGAGAAGGGCCCGGATTCTCTCTCCTCTGCGAGTGTGTGTGTGTGTGTGTGTGTGTGTGGTGCAGCATGTGCAAACCCCAGGAGAAAGGGGCACTAATTTGCCTTTAATGGCAGAGTAATGGGATTAAGTGCCCCCCTGCAGCGGCGGGGGTGGAGGAGCAATCCACAAACAGGCACATCCCTCCTTCCCCCCCCCCCCCCCAGCAGCATCCTGTATCCTGCCCCTTGCGTCAGTGACTCACACCCCTGCCTGGGCCCTTCCCAGCTGACCCAGCCCCCTCCCAATTCGCAGCCCATTCTCTGGAGCTGCCTGAGCCACAATCCTGGCCCATCGGCTCAGGCCCTCGCTCCCCCCCCCCCCAGCAGCTGTTTATCTAACTGCTCTCTTCACTTTCCCCTTTGTCCCATCAGGGGGTCTTCCTTGATTCCTTGTAATTCACCCGCCCAGACCACCCACAGTCCAGCCTGCCCAGCTGCGAGGGAACCACAGGGCTCGGAGGGGGGTGTTAGGTGCTCCCCGCCTGCGTTTCCACCTGGGGGGGGGGGTTGCCGGATAACATTGAGCCCCACTACCAGAGAGGATCCACATGGGAACACGCAGAGCGAGTGGGTAAAGCAGGGGCTGGGAGGCAGGACTCCTGGAGTCCCTGCCAGCTCTGGGAGGGGAGTGGGCTCTAGTGGTTAAAGCACCCTGGGGGACTGGGAATCAGGACGCCTGGGTTCTATCCCTAGTTCTGGGAGGGGAGTGGGGTTTAATGATGCAAGAAGTGGGCACTGGGAGTCGGGACTGTGTCCCCAGCTGTGCCGCTGAATCATGTTGCTGCTCTGTGCCTCAGTTTCCCCATTGGTAAAATAGGGATAATAATGTATTTGTGCCTGTCTATCTATAGATCATGCTACATAACTGCTCGTCTAGTCACTTATAGGAACTTCGTATATAGTGGAGTAAACCAAAAGTCTCGAATGAATGTTTTCCAAGCTCCAGACGATGTATATTTCAATCCTGTTTACAGCAGAATATCTGCCAGAGGCAGAAGTGACTTCACGGGTCATAAACCCTCCTACGCATCTGTAGGCCGTAGTCTCAGCTGACAGGGGGTAGCCATGTTAGTCTGTATCAGCAAAAACAACGAGGAGTCCGGTGGCACCTTCGAGACTAAAATGGAGTGGGGTTTTCCACCCCGTGCATCTGATGAAGTGGGTTCTAGCCCATGAAAGCTTGTGCCCAAATACATTTGTGAGTCTCAGCTGACTGAGCTTAGGGTGGGTGGTACCAGCTGAGGATTTGGCCTTTGTATGATGACTGTGAGGCCCACCAAGGCAGGGAGAGAATTCGGCCTTGCTTGAGTGCCGTCTAGATGAAGGTGGCGGGTCGGGTTTGAGAACCGGCCCCGCGTGCTCGGATGCCACTTGGGACCTAGCAGAGACCGTTCAGCAGCTTTCCGAAGGGTGGCTGATTGTGAACAATGCTAGGCTGCCTTTAGCACAGCGCCCCCTAGAGCCACACTCGGGCACTGGCGCCAGCACTGACGGCCGCCCCTTACTGAGCCTCCCACTCGCTCCTTGTGGCACAGCGCCCCCTAGTGCTTCATTGGGGTAGTGGGGCCAGCCATTCCTGCTGGGGGAGAGCGCCCCCTGCTGAGCCTCCCACCTTGCTCCCTGCAGCACAGCGCCCCCTAGCGCCACAGTGGGGTCAGCACTGATTCAGACAGGCAAGCACCCCTCCCAAGCCCCGCCCCCACGCTCCATGCAGCACATCGCCCCCTAGTGCTGCACTGAGGCTCTGGGGATGGCACTGATTGCCAGAGGAGAGCGCCTCCTGCTGAGCCTCCACCCTGCTCCCTGCAGCACAGCGCCCCCTAGTGCCACGCTGGGACATTGGGGTTAGCACTGATTGCTAGGGGAGAGCGCCCCCTGCTGAGCCCCTGCCCGACTCCCTGCAGCACGGCGCCCCCTGCTGGCCCCTGCCCTGCTCCCTGCAGCACAGCACCCCTTGCTGAGCCCTGCCTCGCACCCTGCAGCACGGCGCCCCCGCTGAGCCCCCGCCCCGCTCCCTGCAGCACGGCGCCCCCTGCTGGCCCCCGCCCCGCTCCCTGCAGCACGGCGCCCCCTGCTGGCCCCCGCCCCGCTCCCTGCAGCACGGCGCCCCCTGCTGGCCCCCGCCCTGCTCCCTGCACCACGGCGCCCCCTGCTGGCCCCCGCCCCGCTCCCTGCAGCACGGCGCCCCCTGCTGGCCCCCGCCCCGTTCTCTGCACCACGCCGCCACCTGCTGAGCCCCGCCCCGCTCCCTGCAGCACAGCGCCTGCTGCTGAGCCCTGCCCTGCTCCATGCAGCACAGCGCCCCCTGCTGGCCCCCGCCCCGCTCCCTGCACCACGGCGCCCCCTGCTGGCCCCCGCCCCGCTCCCTGCAGCACGGCGCCCCCTGCTGGCCCCCACCCGGCTCCCTGCATCACTGCGCCCCCTGCTGGCCCCCGCCCCGCTCCCTGCAGCACAGCGCCCCCTGCTGGCCCCCTCCCTGCTCCCTGCAGCACAGCGCCCCCTGCTGAGCCCCCGCCCCGCTCCCTGCAGCACGGCGCCCCCTGCTGGCCCCCGCCCCGCTCCCTGCAGCACAGCGCCCCCTGCTGGCCCCCGCCCCGCTCCCTGCACCACGGCGCCCCCTGCTGGCCCCCGCCCCGCTCCCTGCAGCACGGCGCCCCCTGCTGGCCCCCGCCCTGCTCCCTGCATCACTGCGCCCCCTGCTGGCCCCCGCCCCGCTCCCTGCAGCACAGCGCCCCCTGCTGGCCCCCGCCCTGCTCCCTGCACCACGGCGCCACCTGCTGAGCCCTGCCCCGCTCCCTGCAGCACAGCGCCTCCTGCTGGCCCCCGCCCCACTCCCTGCAGTACGGCGCCCCCTAGCTCATTGGTTAATTGTCTCTCTCTCCCCTTAGGTCCCCGTGCTGTGGCACGATGGAGAACTCTCCAGGCCTCCTGAACCCCCTGGCGTCCCCAGCCCTCCTGGTCCTGGCCTCCACTTCGGAGGGCACCCGGAGCACCAGCACCCCGTGCCAGCAGCCCCGCCACTTTGGGGTGCCAGTCGCCATGGAGAAGCCGTCCCAGCTGCCCTTCCTCGGCGCGGCTTATTCCCTGGTGTACCCCCACCCCGACCGCCTGGTGCCCGCCAGCCGCGACTACCCCCCGCAGCTGCTGCCCCTCCCGCCGCCTTTTGGCCCCCCCGGCCTGGAGCGGGGCGGGGTGGCCATGCTGGGCTACGGTGCCCTGCCCCCCTTCGCCCCCTTCCACCTCGCCGACGACGTCGAGTGCTTCCCGGGGGGCTTCCTGGCGGGCAAGAGGCCCAAGGGCCGGAGCGGGTCGGAGCCGCCTCAGGTCTGCTGCCTGGCGCTGGAGAAGGAGATGGAGGCCCAGCGCGCTCAGATGGGGCCGGAGCCCATTGGCGGGGTGTCCGGGCTGCACCCTTATAAGGGCTCCCCGAATCCACGGCATGGCAAGCCAGGTAGGGGGCGAGAGCAGCACCCCCAGCATCCCTCGGGGGGGGGGGACAGAATGGGGGAAAACAGAGGGAGAGAGAACCAGGTGGGGGACGGATCTTGGGGGGTTTGTCTGCCCCCCTGCCCAGGCCATGGGCTCTAAGCCTGGGTCCCCCTGGGGAACCCCTTCTCCCGCCTTTCTGTCCACACCCCTTTCCCTCGCCCTCCTCAGCAGCCCACCCTCGGCCCCTCTGGATCTCCCCCCCCCGCCAACACCCACTTTCCCTCACTGTATTCACCAGCTCCCCCCTCCCCTCGGTCTTCTGGGCTGCTCCCCCATCCTGGTAACCCCCAGCTCCCCTCATCGTCTCCAACTCCCCCCCTCCCCTTGCCATCCCGGGACCCCTCCCCCCGGGGTCCCCTGCTGCCACTCCTCCCCTGACTGGCCGCAGGACCTCCCCCTTGCCATTGAAGGGGCTGGCGGCTGCGTCCGGCCCTGACTGGCTGTCGCGGAGGGGCGGGGAAGTGGCGGGGTGTGGGGCGCACACGGGGAGCGACGCTGTGGGTGGGTTGTGGTGCACTTACACGCTGTATTCATGTCCTGGGAGCTATTTAAGAAGATCTGGGGCCCGTGACCCCTGAATAAGGGGTCAGGGTAGATGTGGGAGGGGGGCGATTGGACCGGACCTCCCACCCAAATTGAAGCAGCCAAACCTCCCAGGTGGGACAGCATGGAGTGGGTAGAGAATGGGGGGCGGAGGTCTGGGGATCCAGACTCCTGGTTTCTATGTCCAGCTCTGGGAGAGGAGTGGGGTTTAATGGTTAGAGCAGAGGGGGGCTGGGAGTCAGGATGCCTGGTTTCTAGCCCCAGCTGGGGGGTGGAGTGGGGCCTAGTGGTTAAAGCAGGGGTCGCTGCGAGTTAGGACTCCTGGGTTCCACCTCCAGCCCTGCCACTGACTCACCGTGTGACCATGGGCATGTGTCATCCCTGTGCCTGTGCCTCAGTTTCCCCCAGTGTATAATGAGGGGTAATGATGCCAATCCTCCTTTGCAATATGGTTGGAGACCATTGGCTGGGAAGGTGCCAGAAGCGGGGAAAGGAACAATAACCCCCCCGCGTGCCTCATGGGAACCGCCCCCATCAATCTGAGTCAGGATAGTGGGTAGCGAGGGAGCCACAGGACAGACCAAGAACAAACACTGCAGCAGGGGCCTCAGGGGGTGGATGGTTCCTGGGCCCATTTCAGGTACTCGCAGCTCCCTACCCTCAGACTGCACCCTGGACCAGGTCACCCCAGAAAAGTGGATGAGCACCCTGCTCTCACCACTAGACCTCACTGCCCTCCCTAAGCCAGGGATAGAACCCAGGAGTCCTGACTCCCAGCCCTCCCTTCCCAGAGCTGGGGACAGAACCAGGAGTCCGGGACCTATGAAGCTGCATTCTCCCCCTGGGCTTTTCTCATAGAGATGGACTGGCCGCCACCTGCTCCAGTGGGGCTGGAAGGCTTGGGGTGGAGGTGGGTATGGCTCTCCCAGCCCCCCGCCCCCTGGTTGCTCTGGGGTCATTATCCCCAGGGCTCCTACTCTGTCTTGCATCGCTCCCCGCTCTCATGATCACACACCCACTGCACACTGTCGCACACTCACCCTCTCATGCACGCGCACACTTCCCCAATCACACCCGCTCAGACACACACACTCACCCCCCATCACAATCACCCCCGCACACTGTCACACACACACCCTCATGCACACTTCCCTACTCACGCCTGCTCAGACACACACAGTCACCCCCACATCACAGCCTCTCTCTCACAATCACACGCCCCCTGCATACTGTTGCACACTCACCCTCTCACACACACGCACACTTCCCTACTCACGCCTGCTCAGACACACACAATCCCCCCTCCATCTCAGCTTCTCTCTCACAATCACACCCCACAGGCCCTGGCACAATCATGCGCTCCCAGAGACAATCTCACGCACACACACACAGCTGGACCCCCCCACCCCCCCACACATCTGCAGCAGCTGCATCTGAAAAGGGAAAAGCCCATTGTGTGGGGGAGGCCGCACCGCGCTTTTGTTTACCAGGCAGAAAGGGCAGCCTATAAACAGTCACAACGCCCCCCCCCCACCCGCCCTGCCCCCCCGCTCCCTCTACTCCCCTCCCCATCTGCCCTGACAGTGCAACTTTAGGTTGGGAAAAGCAAACAAAGCTTAGGTAGGTCTTTAAACTACTCATCAGCCCCCCCAGCTGCCCTCCTGGGTTCTATCCCCAGCTCTGGGAGGGGAGTGGGGTCTAGTGGTTAGAATATGGGGGGCAGAGAGCCAGGACTCCTGGGTTCTAGTCCCAGCTCTGGGAGGGGAGTGGGGTCTAGTGGTTAGAATATGGGGGGGGGCAGAGAGCCAGGACTCCTGGGTTCTAGCCCCAGTTCTGAGAGGGGAGTGGGGTCTAGTGGTTAGAATATGGGGGAGCTGGGAGCCAGGACTCCTGGGTTCTATCCCCAGCTCTGGGAGGGGAATAGAACCCAGCCCCTGTGTGCCACAAATCCAGACATCTGGAGCTGGGATTTTCCTCTCTCCACTGACCCCCCCAAAATCTGCTGAGCCCCCTGAAATTGATGTGCTTGTGGGGTGGACTCTGTTGTTTGGGGGGAGGCTGTTTCAATCCCTCTGTTTTCCTGCGGGCGGCTTGTCCCAGCAAGTGCTCACTCTGCAAACCGTCCCTGTTTGTTTTAACTCCCTGCGGTGAACCACAATTGCAGGTCGGGGCCTGCCAGGGCCGTGGCTAGTTGGGAGATTACAGCCCTGGCTAAAATGGTTGTGACAAATTCACCGCAGACAGCAGCTCTGTGGCAAACTCTAGGGATCCCACATAATCTTCCTGAGTTACCACATGGGCTGGGCAGACAGCAGGGGGAGGCAGCGAGCCAGCAGCCCTGTCACTGACTCCCTTTGGGGCCTTGAGCCATTTCCCTGCCTCAGTTTCCCCATCGCTACAGAGCTGCAGGCGTGTGGCGCCGATGGCAAGTCAGTGGGTCTGATTCTTTTCTTCCTCACATCGGGATAAATCAGGAGTAAGCGGTGTAAATCAGCAGGTGCCTTGGTGTAGGTGAGATCAGAATCAGGCCCAATGGGCTCTATTCTGCCGCAGGCTCGGGCCTGCTTAAATTGAGCGTCTGCTCAGCATAAGCTGAATTAGCCGTGGCTGGGGGCTCATTAAGGCCGGCTTTGTCCAGGAAACTGCCCTCACTCCCGATCCTACCGAGGGCGCCGTTGTACCCGCAGGCCCGTGTAGACAGGACACTGGCGTTCTCGCCGCCCGTTGCCGCATGGCTCACCCAAGCCCCTCGAATTTACAACTGAACCTAGAAATCCGGCCTCAGGGTGCCGGGGCTGGGGGGTCCCGGTCTCTGGAGCTGGGGTCCCATTGTTAGTTTAAGGCAGGGGTTCTCAACCTGTTTCTTTCGGAGTCCCCCCCACACACCCTGCTATAAAAACGCCAAAGCCCACCTGTGTCTCAACAACTGGTTTTCTGCATATCAAAGCCAGGGCCGGCGTTATGGGGTAGGAAGCAGGGCACTTGCCCGGTGCCCCATACCACAGGGGACCCTGTGAAGCTAAGTTGCTCAAGCTTCAGCTTTCTGCCCTGGGCTAATGCCAGCCCGGCTTGGCGGACCCCCTGAAACCTGCTCGCGGTCCCTGGACTCCTGGTTGAGAACCACTGTTTTAAGGGCTAATTGGGGTCTAAGATCAGATGACCCTTAACCCCGCACCTCCAAATTCCCAGGATCACGTCGCGTCTACACTAAGCGAGGAAACCCCTTTCGGGGAGAGCGGCTGCTTCTCTTGCTCGGCTGGTGTGTGTGTCTTCAGAGCGACACCGCCCCCTACAGCTGTAGCGGTGCCGGTGCCTTCTGGGAACCCCCTGCCCCATAGCCGCCAGGGCTAGAACCCTCCTGCCTCGCTGGGCATCTCTTGCAGTAGAGACGAGCCAACACGTCATAGAAAAGGGGCCTTCTGCATTGAGGCTGCTGGACCCAGGACAAACCCGGTGGCTGTCTCGGGCTTGCTCACCACTAGGGGTCTCCCCGTTGTCTCGTGGAAGAGGTTGGCATGGGCCGGGGCAGGCTGGCTTTGATCCTGCTAGGATGGGGTCCCTGCTCTGCGGCTGGGCCCAGGAGGGGCGGGGGGGCCCCCCCCCGGTAACTTGGCAATGGCAGGGCCGATGCACACAACAGAGCAACCTCTGTTTATCTCCCAGCAGGAGTCAACCACACGGTACAAACGCAACCTTTTCACGAGCCGCTGAGCAATCCGGCCTCCCCCTCCTCCACTTTGCACGGCTGTCCCACCCCGGCGGGGGGAGCTCGGGGTGGGCCTGGCTGGCCCCCTCTTTCTCTTGGATCTTGTCTTTTTGTCATGCTAATCCCCTCGCTGGGTGTATTCATCCCCTTCATTATCTCCAGGCTGCCAGGAGAACAGTGGCAGATGGATGAGATGCAGGGTAAAAAGTCTCCATAATCCAGTTCATGTCCCCCTCCCTACCCCCACAGGCACTCATTACTAATGGGGCTAAGAACCTTGCTAACCGCTGGGGCAGCATGCAAACAGCATGGGCCCACCTGTGCCTACGGGGTTAAACAGAACGATACTTCATACAGATTTCAGAGTAGCAGCCGTGTTAGTCTGTATCCGCAAAAAGAACAGGAGTACTTGTGGCACCTTAAAGACTAACAAATTTAGCTTCAAGAACCCTCAAGTCTTCAAAAAAAAAAATCACAAGTCCTCCCACCCCCCATGAAATTGGCTTAAAAATCATGAGGGATTTTTTAAAAACAATACCTAGATATTTTAAATTGTACCGCTTTCCTGAGAGGGGATGGCCTGACCATTGCTTAGAGTCTTTAAAATGAGATGTAAGGATCTTCTGATGGGTGTTTTTTAATCCAGCTTCTGGGAGAAATTCGGGCTGTGTGTGGTGGGTCAGGGGTCAGGTGGGCTGGTCATGTAGGTCCCTTTCGGCCTGGGAAGCTTCCTGATGCTCCCAGCTCTGCATTAAGATAATGACTAGAATCCACTCTCATGCTTCAGGGCTGCAGCCAGTTGCATGCAGGGGTCAGGAAGGAATGTCCCAGTGCCCCCCCCCACCAAATGCACAATTGGCCAGATGGATCCTGTTTTTTTTTCCTGCCTTCCTCTGAAGCATCAGAGCTCAGCCACAGCTGCCACTGGGACATGGGGCAGGGTGGGCCGGTGCTCTGAGCAGATCCAGAGAATCCCTTTTCTAGCTATCTGGCTGGTGGGGCTTGCTCAGGGTCAGACTGATCGCCCGATTAGGAGTGAGGAGGAGTATTCCCCAAGTCAGATGGGCAGAGATCTTGGGGGCGATTTAGCTTCCTCTGCAGCATGAGGCTGGGATCATAGAGGCATGTCTCACCTAATCACTTCTCCGGCGTTGGTGACACCTGGGTCCCTCCTGGTCTCTGCCGTTGGCGCATGACACTTTAGCCGTCCGTGGACTCAAATCTTTGATTTAACTAAAGTCATTGGGCTCAGCATGGGACGGGGGGTCCGGCAGGAATTTTGTAGCATGTGCTCTGTAGGAGGTCCGACTCGATGGTCTAGCTCGCCCTTCTGGCCTTAAACGCTTGGAAACAAAGTATTTTCCTTAGGGACCCGTTTCCCAGCATCTCTCTGCCACAAGGGCTAGAAATTTGCTTTAAAAAAATGGAAAGCTGAGATTCTCCCCTAATCCCCTGACTCCAGGGGGTGGGGCTTTAACTAAAAACTCCCTGGGCCGGGAGCTTTGCTGTAGATTTCAAGAGGGCCAGGATTTCACCCGATGGATTCGCGAGGGTTTATCTAGCTCTTTAATCACTAGTATTGTTATTTACTAGCGGGTCGCTTGTTTTACACCCAGTGAGCAGCCTGGGGCCCCCATGCCTGTGATGTGTGTAGACAGCAGCAGGGAGATTTCATTGCCTGTGGCACCAAAAGGACACTGCCCGGGACCGGAGTTGAGAGGAAATCAGGATTTCCCGGTGCTCCGATTTTCACCAACATCAGCGGTGCTGAAAACATTCCCTGAAAGCTTGGAAGGGCTCAGATGTTGCATTCAGAAGTTATCGCGCAGATGGAGACACGCCGCTGAGTTGATTGTAGCATCTCACTTCACTCGGTCCATTGTTTTTATTGTGTCATGCCCCGGGACCCCTTTGTGCTGGGTGCTGTAGATTATTTATTAGGTGTATTACGGTAATGTCTAGATCTCCCAGTCATGGCTCGGGACCCCTTTGTGCTGGGTGCTGTAGGTTATTTATTAGGTGTATTACGGTAATGTCTAGATCTCCCAGTCATGGCCCAGGACCCCTTTGTGCTGAGTGCTATAGGTTATTTATTAGGTGTATTACGGTAACGCCTAGGAGCCCCAGGACCCTATTGCGCTAGGTGCTGTACATTATTAGGTGTATTATGGTAACTCACGGCCCAGGACCCCCGTGTGCTAGGCGCTGCAGAGACAGCCCTCAGAAAGACAGGCCTTGCCCAGAGCGTTTCCAATCTAGGGTGGACTTCCTAGCCCCTCTGCGCGGGCCGCTCTCTCATGACACTGCTCTATGCTGCCGCTCTTGGGCGTTTCGATGACCCTTCACTGCCACAGCCTCTTTGGCTTGAGAATCTCCCCACAAGGCCCTTCCAGCGCCATCGTCCCCAGGACTCGGATCTCCCCGCCTCCTGCCCGCCCTGGCCGAAAAACGCAGGGAATCTCAGACCCGAACCTCCGCAGCATCCGCCTGTCTCTGGGTCCCACCGGCCGGGCAGAAAGGTCAGGCATGGCCAGTCCCCAGGACAGGGGTACCCCTATCCCTGCCCCACGCTCCCAGCTAAGACACACTGGGGACCCTGTGCAGGTTTCTGAGGGGCTGGGGAGCTGATCCTGCCCACCCCCAGCGGCCAAATCCTCCCCCCCCAGTGCCCCCTGGGTTAGAAAGAGAATGCCCGACCCCGCCCCACGGCAGTGACAAATGAGGGGGAAGGGGCCGTGCTGGGGGGCCGGGACTCCATTACATCTCACATGTATTCACAGCTCCCCGGGTGTGACTGGCCGCCCAGCTAGGGGCATAAAGCCTATTTTCCGCTCAGCTGGGCGGGCTCGGGACCCCCCACGGCACGGCTGGGAGGTGGAGGCCCCTTTGGGCCTCTCCGTCAGGCCCCCGGCGGTGACAGGGCGTGAAGAGGACAAATTGGCGTAGCTGATTCTCCCCAGGGGGGCCCCGGCCTCTAGGGGAGGGGGGAGCCCAGATCCAGCCCCTGCGAAGCAACCCAGAATGATGCCTGCTGACACACCCTCCCGATTTGTCTTTGGCAGATGGGGTGGGGTGGAGAGGGGGTCAGAGTAGACAATGGCCCTTCAGGATCTTAACTCAAGCAGAACTTTTGCCTCCATTTCCCCCCTCCCCGCACTGTGCAGCCATCCACCGCCTCCTCCTTCCCGTGCCAGGGAGGGGCTGAACAATAGAGGTCCAGTGGGCGGGGGGGGCGGGGGGGGAGCTGGACACCCCGTCCCCCTGCAGACACACCCTCACTGGGCCCAGTCTGGAGTCAGCAGCACAAAGATCGGGACTCAGGGGAGCATTATCCTCAGTCTAGAGACTAGGGAAACTGAGGCGCTGGGGAGTGAGTCTCCCAAGATTATGCAGAGAGCTAGTGGCTAGACTGGGAATGGAACCCAGGAGTTCTGCTCCAGCCACTAGACTCCCCTCCCCTCCCCTCCCCGAGCCAGGAACAGAACCCAGGAGTCCTGGCTCCCAGCACCCCTCTGCTCTAACCACGACACCCTACCCCCCTTCCAGACCCAGGAATGGAACCCAGGCGTCCTGGCTCCCAGCACCCCTCTGCTCTAACCACGACACCCTACCCCCATTCCAGACCCAGGAATGGAACACAGGCGTCCTGGCTCCCAGCACCCCTCTGCTCTAACCACGACACCCTACCCCCTTCCAGACCCAGGAATGGGACCCAGGAGTCCTGGCTCCCAGCACCCCTCTGCTCTAACCACGACACCCTACCCCCCTTCCAGACCCAGGAATGGAACCCAGGCGTCCTGGCTCCCAGCACCCCTCTGCTCTAACCACGACACCCTACCCCCCTTTGGGACCCAGGTGTCCTGGCTCCCACCACCCCTCTGCTCTAACCACGACACCCTACCCCCCTTCCAGACCCAGGAATGGAACCCAGGCGTCCTGGCTCCCAGCCCCGTCTGGGGTCGGGGTCTCTGACAGTAGGGCTGAGGCCCAGTGCGCTCCATCACAGAAATGCCCAATGAAGCTGAGCTAATCACTCCCACTTCCACTCCCACTCACCCACCCCTGCGCTGTTGTGTTGTTGTTACAGCTCATGACACGTTTGCAGTGAAATTGGAATCCCCACCACTGGGAATTGCCTGGTTTCCTTCAAAGCTCCGCCCCTGGCTGGTGGGAAGGCTTCCCCCCTGCCTCCGCACTGACTGGTGGTTCCTCCCCTCCCCGCCCCCTCGGTGGTGGAAGTTGGAGATTTGGAGCTGAGTTTCACTTTGAGGGGTTCTTCGGGGTTTTGTCTGACGTGGAGACTCAGAGCGAAACTCGGGAGTTGGAGCCTGCACAGATCAGCTGGGGAGAAAGTGCTGTCAGGGAACTCCAGTCAGATGGCATATTGTAAATATCGCCTGCCCTGGCGCTAACTGGGGGGAACCATTGTGCCAGGTGCTGCACAGACCCCGACTGAAATCAGGGCCTCCCATGTGCCAGGCGCTGCCCAGACCCCGACCGAGATCAGAGCCCCATTGTGCCAGGTGCTGCACAGACCCCGACTGAGATCAGGGTCCCCATTGTGCCGGGCGCTGCACAGACCCCGACTGAAATCAAGGCCCCGTTGTGTCAGGTGCTGCCCAGACCCTGACCGAGATCAGGGCCCCTTTGTGCCGGACGCTGCCCAGACACATGGTAGGAGACAATCCCTCCCTACCCCACAGAGCTCACAATCTGATAGACAAGCCAGACAAAGGCCGGGTGAAAGCCTGTGCGCTAAGCCACTGCCATGGTGGAAGGATGTTCGTGTAGTGACGGCATTAGACGGAGACTCAGCTGCAATTCTTGGCTCTGCCATGACTCCCTGTGTACCCTGGGGGAAGTCACGGCCCGGCTCTGTGCCTCAGTTTCCCCATCTGCAAAATAAGTTACCAAGACCCCTTCTGCCGCTCTACGTTGAAGAGCTTTCCAGGAAGGGTCTGGCTCTCCCCTGGAGTTTGTACAGCACCAAGCGCAACAGGGCTCTGATTTTGGATAGAAACAACAATAATTATCCTCATTTTACAGATTGGGGGAACCGAGGCACGGAGCCAGACTGTGGTGAAAATCTAGGTGTTTCAATAGGAAGTAAAATCCTGAACAGTGCGGGGAGCCCATGGAAGAGCTGGGAAGTGAGGCTAAATCTCCAAAGGCCCAGATCCTCCCTTCTGGGCCCGGATCAGCTTGTGTGAGAAGCTCAGCCATCAGTATTGATATGCACGTTGTCTCTGCAGGCGTCAGTTTCGCAGGAAGTTCTACCTTGCGGCTGGAAAGTTTGCGTTTTTTTTGAGGGCAAATAAACAGAACCGAGGCACCTTGCTGAATTTTGGCCTCCTGGGACGTGGAATTGAAACTGGGCAACGTGGTCCCTTTTCAGCTCTAGTACATTGGAGGTGGGGGCGGAGGGGAAGGCTAAAAACAACCCACTGCTTGGGAAACAACATTTCATGAGGTCAGTGAGACCCAATGAGCTCTCAGCTCTGCCACGGCCTTGGGCGAGGAGCGTGCCTGCTCCGTGCCTCAGTTTCCCCTCCCCGCTCCCTTTGTCTATTTAGCTTGTCAGCGGGAGTTTTGCCGCTATGAAGTCAAAGGCAGAACTGGAACCCAGGTGTCCTGACCTCAGGCCAGTGCCCTGGATCACATTGCAGTGCCTCTGCGTGCAGCTTGCCTCTTGGGGAGCGTACAGCGCCTGGCGCAATGTGGGGGGGAGGGGAGGCTGGTCTCGGTTGTTGCCTCTGGCCGCTACAACCAGGGCTCATTTTGCATCGGCTGGTAAGGAAGAAGTGTCACACCTTTGATCTCGCTGCAAAACCTTCTGTCCTCCCCCAGCCTTAATCTCTCCCTTCCATTCAGAACCTTCCTCCCACCCCTGCCAGGCAGCAGGTGCCCTGCTGTCCCTGGTTGGACACAATAACCCCAACAGGCAGCTCGGACAAAGGCTCAATGGGATTGATTAATAGCTCGTTAACCAGGCCCTGACCCCCAGCCAGGGCTGAAGGAAGAAGCTCCCGGGGTCACATCGCAGAGGGCTGCAGCTCATTGACCAGACTGATTGATTGGGGATCTCCGCTCCCCGGGCTCCTCGGCCCCAGCTGCCCTCTGCTGGCCCCCCGGAGAGGCCTTGGCTCGGTAACCAGCCCCTCTTGCCCCTTAGGCGAGACGGGGACTTGCAGATTCAGGCCCTCCCAGCAGGGGGCGCTGTGGGGAGTGGGGCAGGAGCGCTGGCTGTGGGGGGAGCTCCCAGCTACCCCAGCCCTGGCCTCTCCCAGCAGGGGGTGCTGTGGGGAGTGGGGCAGGAGCGCTGGCTGTGGGGGAGCTCCCAGCTACCCCAGCCCTGGCCTCTCCCAGCAGGGGGCACTGTGGGGAGCGGGGCAGGGGCGCTGGCTGTGGTGTGTGTGGGGGAGCAGCCAGCTGGGCGGGACGTCCCCGGGGCTGGGGGTTTGACCAGGCTGCCTCCTTTTTCCCAGGGGAGAAGAAGCTGGAGCCGTTGGCCCTTCGGTGCCCCCTTTGCCAGAGGGAGCTGCAGTGCACGGAGCTGGGACAGCACCTGCAGCAGGAGATCGAGAGACTCGCCCACCTCCTGGACAGGTACGGGAGCCCCCCACCTCCTCCCCATGGACAGGTATGGGAGTCCCCTTCCCCCCTCCCCATGGACAGATACGGGAACCCCCCACCATGGACAGACACAGGAGCATCCCTAGCCCAGTGAGTCAGCGAGACCCCTGGATGGCGGGGGGCTTTGTGGACTGGTCCCACTGGGGCTCTGCACTCTCCCTCCCCCCGCAGCTCACTCTTTCCGTCTCTCTCCGCAGGGAGGCCACGACCCCTCTGGAGGACGCCCAGAGATCGTCCCAGGTGAGCTCCCTCCTGGCTCCGGGGACGGCTGTTGCAAAGGAGTTTTGTCCCTCTCCCCCTCCCCGTGGGGTTCCCCCCACATCCCCATCACCCTTCCTGGGGAGGGGCACTAAGGAGCTAGAGGCTGCAGTCGCCCCTGTGGGTGAACTCCAGGGGGCGCTATCCTGACCCAGCCCAGCCCAGCCATTGCCCCAGCTCACAGGCTGTAAGAGGCAAGGGTAGAGGTGGTGAACACTGATTCTTCGCAGAGAGCTCCTGAGACTGGAATAGCCGGGAGCTCACCCCACAGCCAGTGCTCCTGCCCCACTCCCCACAGTGCCCCCTGCTGGGAGAGGCTGGGACTGGAGCAGCCAGGAGCTCCCCCCCACAGCCAGTGCTCCTGCCCCACTCCCCACAGCGCCCCCTGCTGGGAGAGGCTGGGACTGGAGCTCCCCCCACAGCCAGCGCCCCCTACTGGGAGAGCTTGGACACCAAATGTCCATAATCACTCAACCCCCGGGGGCTCCAGCCATCCCGCTGTTCTTCCCCTGCTGCTCCAGCCCCACATGATCAGCGGCGCAAGCTCACCCCTCACATCTTCCCTTCCAGTCTCCAGCGATCTCCGCTCAGGATGGCACCGACTCTCCCCAGGGGTCACCGCAGGCCTACGAGGACGGGCACAACAAAGTGGACAGGCAGCAGGTGCGCTCCCCCGACCACATCCCTCCACGGGGACTCGAACTGGGGACCTTCGGCTGCGCAGACACTAGCCCCAAACATGGGAGATAAAGGGGCCCTTCCCCCAGCTGGTGTAGCTGGCTGTTGTAGTACCCAGACTTTGCCAGTAGAGGGAGACACGATTGCATGGACTAAGCCAGGGTGTTGCACGAGGTTAGCAATCCAGCCTGGAGCCATGTGGTGGGGGTTGGGGGGCCTGACTTGGGATCCCCTTTCTCCCTGACCCCTGGACAGGGAGGAGGCTCCGCAGATGCATCTGGGAGAGGGGACGCCATCCACCTACGCTCTCCAGCTGGGGCGAACCGCTTAGAGCCTGCCTGGGCAGGGGAGGCGACACAAGAGCAGTTTTCTTCCATCGCCTGAGACTCACCCCTTTGCTTTCTCCCCCCACAGACCTTTCTGCGGGTGAAGTCAAACCGGGAGGGCCGCATGGGAGGTGAGAAGGGGACTCAGCTTGGATCTGGGCTGCGGGGGTGGCATTTATACTGGGAGGGGAGGGTCGGACTGAACCTTCATTGGTGGTGGATCCATGCTGATAAGGGGTGGGAAGGTCTAGTGGTTAGGGCACGAGACCTGGACCTGCACACACAGGGGTTTCAATTCCTGGCTTGGACACCAAGTGTCATCTAGTGGTTAGAGCTGGGACTCTAGTTTTAGAAGAGAAGTAGCATCTAACGGTGCGGGTGGACTTTTCCCAGCCATGCCTCTTACTGACTGCGTGGCATGTCACTGCTCCGTGACTCGGTTTCCCCATATTTGTCAAGTGGTGGGGGAGGGATAGCTCAGTGGTTTGAGCATTGGCCTGCTAAACCCAGGGTTGTGAGTTCAGTCCTTGAGGGGACCATTTACGGATCTGGGGCAAAAATCTGTCTGGAGATTGGTTCTGCTTTGAGCAGGGGGTTGGACTCGATACCTCCTGAGGTCCCTTCCAACCCTGACATTCTATGAATAATATTGAGCCACTTTGGAAAGTCTCACAGGGGAGGCACTTTGGAAGCAGAAAGCCGGACCCTGGAGCCACGCCTGGTTTTGCAGACCCTGTTGCTTTTGGAACTTAATAACCTGAGCAGGCTGGATTTCAATCAGGGCCCCGATCCAGTGACTCCATCCCCCTGAGTTGTCCCCTGCCCAGGTCCCTCCATGGAGATCCAGCTGCCCACCCCCCATGAGCTGTCCAGCGCTCCCCATCAACCCCCTCTCCAGGGATGCACAGCCGCCTCCTGGAAGGTGCTTTCCGATCTGTCTCTCTTGTCTTGCAGCCAGAGCCGGACGGTTTAAACGGATCAGACCCTGCCTGGAGGAGCAGGTGAGGATCCGGGGCTGGGTGTCTGGGTGTGCGTGGATCGGGCCCTGCATATAAGGGATTTAGCCCCAGAGATTGCCCCTGAGTGGTGCCGTGTTAAACTGCAGCCTAAGGGCCAAGGATGAGGGCAGGCATTTTAATATGGGATTGCAGTAGAGACAGTCGTGTGGAGAGTGAAACTGCCCCCAGCAAGGCTCGATACCAAGCTAGATGGGCCCATGGGTCTGATCCTGGACGGCAGGAAGTGGGGGGATATGGGGCTACTTGAGCCCGTGGGTCTGATCCGCAGCAGTGCGACCAGGGTGGGGGGATACTAGATTGCAGAGGTGTCCCTTGAGGGGAGACGGTCTCTGCTTCCCACCCCTACCAAGGATCGAACTCCCAGCAGCAAGGGACAGACTCCCCCCGCATACGTCCGGCGTCTGTGTCTCTCCCGGAGGCCCAGATGGAGGGGCCTCTCCCCAGGGGCTCCAGGCTGGCCGAGGCGGAGGACGAATTCTCCGAGGGGAGCCACTGCGGTGGGTACGAATATCGCAGCCCGAAGAAAAACGTCCTGGAGACAAAAGGTAGGGGGCAGCTCTCGCGATGGGGACAGATGGGGGGGGTGGCTTGGGAGGCATGCGTGTGGGTCCCTGCCCCCCCGGGTATGTGAATTCTCTTCTCACCCCTCCCTCTTCCTCGCTTTCCCCCTCCCCTGCTGCTCTGGCTGCGTCTGAGCGAGGCTTGGAGCTGTTCTGGGTCAGTTACTCCCAGGTGCCTCTAGGCTGCTCTAGTGACCTTAAATTGGGATGGAAATGGCCCACCAGGGGTCTCTGGGGCTGGCAAGGGGCCGGGGTTAGGGTTCTGCACCAGTCTGGCGGGGAGGGGATCGTTCACTGCACTGTGGCTATTCCTGCCCTCCAGGGCCCACGGGGGGTGGATCGGGGCGTAGTTAGGGCTGTGGCTATTCTCTCCTTCCCCTAGGGGGCGGAGCATAATTTAGAGCGGCCTCCAGGCTGCTCTACCTGCAGCATGTGCTGGGAATGTGTGGAGCATAAAGGTAGCTTCAGGCAACTTTCCCTCTCTCCCTCCACCGTCCCAAGCACAAGAAGGGAGTAACTGAGAATTCACCCGTGCTGGGTCTGTTGAGCACTGGGCTGCACCGGCTCTGAGCCAGCCTGGTGTTCCTACCCCCTCCCCAAAGGAGCTCTCTGGAGAGGGAGGAGGCTGTGCACAGCTGTGGAGCTACCGGATGAGTTTGTTACATTGGTGTTAGAGTCGGAGCAGAACCTTTGATGCTGGAAAATGGGCTTGGTCAGACTAAAGTAGGGTGTGATACACCTGTGTGTACTGGGGGCGAGACCACTGCCCTCTACTGGATGGAATCAGAATGCTCCGGTATGTGTCATAAGCCCTGTATTGCTAATGGAGATTCTCCTTTAATTCAGGCAGCAGAAGTTTAACCCTTTGGAGGAGGAGAAGGCTCTGTCTCCGAGGCCCCCTGTGTATGGCTTAGCTGAAATCCAGGGCGTCTCTGCTCCGCAGGGCAGAGATTCCAGGCAGATTCACCCCCTCTGCTTTGTTCTTGTTTTTAAATCCAAACCCCTCTCCACAGCACGTTCCCCAGCCAGATGCAGAAACGTCACAAATTTCAGTTCCTCAAACCCACACCTGGATTTGTACAGACTGGTTGGCTCAGCAGAACCCAGCTGAGAAATCTGACAGTTTCCTGTACTTCACGCTTCCTGCCCTCAGTTCAGCCTGGGCTCAGTTCCTTGCTATGGCATTCACATCCCAAAGGACCTAATGGGATGGGGGGGGGGGGCTGGGAGTCAGGACTCCTGGGTTCTATCCCCAACTCTGGGAAGGGAGTGGAGTCTAGTGATTAGAGCTGGGGGGGGGGTAGGTTTGGGATCAGGACTCCTGGTTTCTATCAGTTGCTCTGGGAGGAGAGTGGGATCTAGTGGTTAGAACACGGGGGGCTGGGAGTCAGGACTCCTGGGTTCTATCCCCAGCTGTGGGAGGGCAGTGGTTACCTAGTGCTTAGAACACTGGCTGTGGGAGAAGGGAGTATTGTCTAGTGGTTGGAGCAGGGGACTGGGAACCAGGACACCTGGGTTCTCTTCCTCTGTGTGACCATGGTCAAGTCATGCCCCGCCTCCCCCGGGCCCAGTGTGCCTCAGTTTCCCTATTTGTATCACGGGAGTTATACTTCCCAGGGTGGGTTGTGAATCTTTCCAAAGCCCTTTGACACAATCCTTAGCTCAGCTGGCTGGTGCTAGAAGAAAGGCAGGATGCTCCAATGAGTCTAGGATGTGGGAGACCAGGGTTCAAGTCCCTGCTCGGCCACAGACTTCCTGTGTAACCTGGGGCAAGTTACTTAGCCTGTCTCTGCCTCAGGTATTATTCCATCTGTACAATGGGGATAATAGCCCTGCCCTGCCTCCTGGGGGGTTGTGAGGATGTGTAGATTGTGAGGTGCTCAGATGCAATGAGAATGGGGGCCGCCTAAGATAGACTATAAAATACAACGCGTTGTTAATTATCAGTGGTAATTAGCAGCAAAGGTGGGGGTGGGGCAGGAGAGAGGGCAGCCTCAGATCCCTCAATGGAAAGCAGGAAGCCAACAGAACGGACACCTAGGTCCAGCTCCCAAGCTGGTGTAAACTAGTGCCACTCCATTGGAGTCGATGAAGCTCTGCTGCTTTACACCGGCTGAGGATCTGACCCTTGTGGAATAACTTGCCCCAGATCCCCCCCCCTTTCCTGGGGGGTTTGCCCCATGGGAACAGGACGGAGATCCTTGGCGGAAGAGCTTCCAGGCCCAGCTGGAGCAGAGCCGGGGGGCAGGTGGGTGGGATGGAGCAAGGGGCAGAGTCACCGACTAAGCAGGGCCATGGGCGGAGGTTGCTGCCGTCTGTGAGGCAGTGGGCCCTCAACAGAGGTCAGTGCAGGAGGGGATACCTGGCGTGTGACCCCGCAGGGCCTGTTAGCGCCCAGTAGTTCATGGGCTCCAGAGGCTGCATGGGAGGCAGAGGAGCAGCAGCAGGAGGAGGTGGATGGATGCAGGATGTGGGCTCTGGGGCGGGAATCCTGCAGTGTGATGCTGGGCGGGGGCTTAACTGGAAAGGAGGGAGCGGCTTCCGTAGAGTGGATCGTTCAGGACACCTGGGTTCTCGTCTTGGCTCAGCCACTGACGTACTGTGTGGCCTAGGGAAAGTTGTGTTGCCCCTCAGTGCCTCAGTTTCCCCTCCCAGCCTGTGTCTATTTGGAGCGTAAACTCTTCAGGGCAGGACTTGTTCTGTGTCCGAGGCGCACTGGGAACCTGATCTCTGTTGGGGGATCTTAGATGGGAAGCTCCCTAGGGCAGAAACGATCTCTTTGCTCTGGGTCTGTGCAGCACCCAGCACAAGGAGGTCCTTAGGTGCTACCGTAATACACCTAATAAATAATGTTCAGCGCCCCGGACAATGGAGTCCTGCTGGGCCATGACTGGGGTGCCTAGGTGCTACCGTAATACACCTAATAAATAATGTTCAGCGCCCCGCACAATGGAGTCCTGCTGGGCCATGACTGGGGTGCCTAGGTGCTACCGTAATACACCTAATAAATAATGTTCAGCGCCCCGCACAATGGAGTCCTGCTGGGCCATGACTGGGGTGCCTAGGTGCTACCGTAATACACCTAATAAATAATGTTCAGCGCCCCGCACAATGGAGTCCTGCTGGGCCATGACTGGGGTGCCTAGGTGCTACCGTAATACACCTAATAAATAATGTTCAGCGCCCCGCACAATGGAGTCCTGCTGGGCCATGACTGGGGTGCCTAGGTGCTACCGTAATACACCTAATAAATAAGGAACTATACTGACACTCGTCCTGGCGGGGGGGGGGGGGCAGAGTTTTAGTCCAGTTCTGCTTGCCATCCTCCGCCCCCCCGTCTTCCTCACAAAAGATTGTGCAAAGTCTGAGTTTTGCTGAACAAAAACAAACGTCAAACCCGGTGAACTTTGCATGAGACGGAATTTTTGTTGGGATTATCGCTTTGCTGGGCGCCGAGGACAAAAGCGGCAGGGGGTCCCGAGGCTTTCGGAGAGGAGCTAGTGGCCCCTGTTCTTAACGATTGGGCATTGTGGTGATACTGTCCAGCTCAGGGCCCCATTACGCTAGGTGCTGTACAGACCTGTTGTCCCATGCTAATGTTGCAAGGGAGCGAGGAGAGGGCTGTTTAATTTTGTACTTAAAACCGGGGCCTGTCTGGCACTCCCCTGGCACCCCCCCACCGGCACCCCCCCACCACTTTTGTTGCCACCCAGCATCTGTCTGAGCTGTCGTGAAACAGGATCTGCTGTCCCTGGGAGGGGGGAGGTGCTGCTGAGCCAGACACTGGCTTCCTGCCCCTAGAGCAGTGCAGCTGGGGAGGCTGTCTCCCCGCCCCCCCCTCCCCGCCCCCAGTGTCTCCCAGTTCAGGTTGTCATGGCGGAATCCCCTGGCATTGTGGTTCCCACTTCCTCCGCTCGCCCCTCTGTCTGCGGTATCTGAGCAGAGACTTCCCCCCGAGGGACAGTTGTATTACGATCCCTGGGGGCGGCAGGGTGGGGGCATTGCTACCCTTATTTCAGGAGCCTGTGCCCCTGCCTGCCGCCCACCCCACCACCTGCCTCCCTGCCCCCCCTTCCCTGCACATCTGTTCCACCAATCCGCTCCCCAAAGCCACCGTCCTTTCGGGGTTCCCCACCGGGCCAGTGGGGTACAGCGATAAGCTGGCCTCCCTCGTCCGCCCTTCCCTCCTCATGCTGCTGGCTGACCTTGGGCAAGTCACCGCCCTGCCCCGTGCCTCAGTTTCCCCTCTACCTTCCATCTACTTAGATTGTAAACTCTCTGGGGCACTGTCTCTCGCCGGGTGTTTGTGCAGCGCCCGGTGCAACGGAGGGGCCCGTGATCCCAGTCGGGTGTGGGGCTGTGCAGCGCCTGGCGTGATGTGGGGCAGGGAGGGAAGTCTGATCTCAGTTGGGAGGAATCTCAGTCAGATGCTACCATAATACAGCGGTAACGCCCTTCGTTTCTCCCCCATCCCCGGCTGGCCACGCGTAGTGGCTGATGAGTGGGCTCCAGCCTTGGCTAAGGGATCCGGCTTTTCTACCTCAGCCAGCAGAGGCTGACGCCGTTAGATCTCGGGGTCGCGGGTGGGGGTCCGTACAGCTGATGCCCAGCGCTGTATTAAGAGCCCCTTCCCCATCTCTCCCAGACTGCAGACTCTTGGTGGCACAGAGCAGCGACGAGGCGGACATGGACTCGGATGGTGACGAGCTGCCGGCCTTCGCCAAGCAGACGTATCCTGCTCCCTGTGGGGCTGAGGGAGGAGCAGGCGTAAGAGCTGGGAGGTTTCCCTTCTGCCCCTAGACTAGGTGGCCATTCAGAGAAGTGGCGGGGTAGCAAAACCCCACGGCTGCACCATTCGCACCCGCCACTCACAGAGTTGCGGCCCGGCCCTGCTTCCAGGCCGCACAGCCCTGCAGCTTGAGCTGATGGAGCGCTCCCCCGGCTGGCAGCGGTAGTAAGTCCCTTAGTCGCTCCCACGTGGACCCAGCAGCTGGTGATGTGCCACGCCCTCTATAGGAGCGGGGAGGAGACAGCACACACGCTAGTTGCCATCAGCGCCAGCCCAGCTGATCAGCGCTCGGGCAGCCTGGAGCAGAACCGGAGGCCAAGGTTGGATTGAAGCGTCGTGCTGGGCCGGAGGTGAACTCGCACTCAATGAAGTGGGATCTAGTGCTTAGAGCAGCGTGGGCTGAGAGCCAGGGCACCTGGGTTCTAGTCCTGGCTCTGGAAGGGCAGTGGGGTCCAGTGGTTGGAGCAGGAGGGCGGTGACTCAGGACGTGACTTTCTGGGCCTGGCACTGAACTCTGCCTCCCTCTTTAATTCAGGCAGGTTTCTTTGCCTGTTGTGCCTCAGTTTCCCCCTCCCCACCTTCCCCAGCCAGTTTGCAAAGTGCTTTGAGATCCTTGAATGAAGGGCAAAGCACACTTGGGATCTGTATCACGTCGTGGCCTGGACCACGGGCTCTATAATCGGCACGTTCCACGACCGCCTCTTTCGGCAAACTCAGCCCGGGCCACCTCCCTGATTTCAGTCCCGGCTTTTGGGGGGACACTGTCTAGATCCCTGGAGCTCTCTGGCTGTGGGGGGAGGGGGCTGTAAGGGTATTGTCTCTTCCTTCACTGCCACCTGACCAGGTGCCTGTCTCCAGTCTCGAAGAGCGCCCCAGCGGAGGAGGACAGCAGGAAGCCAGGGGGCCTGGGTGCACCTGGGACGGCAAGAGGGTAAATCAGGGGGGGCTCCCGCTTTCTCTTGGCTTCCTTCCAGTGCCCTGTTGCTCAGTGGCTGAGCCGCTCCAAGGGCTCCCGGGTGTGTGCCCTCGACTGCCCTGACCTGCCCCCTCCATCGCGCCATCCTGCTAAGAGATGGCCCCGGCTCAGCGCCGTCCGTCTATCTTCTCTCCCCGGCCCTGCCCCAGAATCCCAGCACTCCCTCGGGTCGTCTGGATCCGAATTCTGGCTTAGCTTAATCTCTAGTCGCCTTCTCCCCCCGGCCTTGCTCATGTCCAGTGCCAGCCTCTCGGCTTCTCTCCAATCCTCTCCTGTCCCCGCAGCAAGGTGGAGGAGGAGGAGGGAGACGCCACCCTCACCATGGAGCTGCTGAAGGCTCAGATCCAGGAGCTGCGGCGACGGCTCCTCCGAAAGGACTCGTACAAATGCCACATTTGCCTGGTAAGGGTGGCCCATCCCCCGGCTTGTTACTACCCCCTCTCACACACACACTGGGCCCAGGAAGCAAAATTTGGACCCGGATCCGACATATTAAGATCTGGGGGTTTTGACCTGGCATCTGAACGAGCAAGTTCACGCGACTGGCTCCCAGTGCAGAGCAGTTAGAGGTGGAGATGCTGTGATGTCCTCCCCACACATCTCTGCTTGGGACCAAAACACGAGGTCTGGATTCCACTCCCTCCAGAGTCTGGCATCATTCTGGATACTTGAGTAGCCAGGAGCTCCCCTCCCCGCAGCCAGCGCTCCTGCCCCGCTCCCGACAGCGCCCCCTGCTGGGAGAGGCTGGGGGTGGAATATCCGGGAGCTCCCCCGCAGCCAGCGCTCCCGCCCTGCTCCCTACAGCACCCCCTGCTGGGAGAGGCTGGGGGTGGACTAGCCGGGAGCTCCCCCGCAGCCAGCGCTCCTGCCCCGCTCCCGACAGCGCCCCCTGCTGGGAGAGGCTGGGGGTGGACTAGCCGGGAGCTCCCCCGCAGCCAGCGCCCCCGCCCTGCTCCCTACAGCGCCCCCTGCTGGGAGAGGCTGGGGGTGGACTAACCGGGAGCTTCCCCGCAGCCAGCGCTCCTGCCCCGCTCCCGACAGCGCCTCCTGCTGGGAGAGGCTGGGGGGGGACTAGGTGGGAGCACCCCCGCAGCCAGTGCTCCTGCCCTGCTCCCGACAGCGCCCCCTGCTGGGAGAGGCTGGGGTGGACTAGCTGGGAGCTCCCCCGCAGCCAGTGCTCCCACCCTGCTCCCTACAGCGCCCCCTGCTGGGAGAGGCTGGGGTTGGAATAGCTGGGAGCGCCCCCGCAGCCAGCGCTCCTGCCCCGCTCCCGACAGCGCCCCCTGCTGGGAGAGGCTGGGGGTGGAATATCCGGGAGCTCCCCCGCAGCCAGCGCTCCCACCCTGCTCCCTACAGCGCCCCCTGCTGGGAGAGGCTGGGGGTGGACTAGCCGGGAGTTCCCCCGCAGCCAGCGCTCCCACCCTGCTCCCTACAGCGCCCCCTGCTGGGAGAGGCTGGGGGTAGACTAGCCGGGAGTTCCCCCGCAGCCAGCGCTCCTGCCCTGCTCCCTACAGTTCTTTCCCAACGTTCAGTCTCTTTCCTTTCCAGGACTCGTACTCTGTGCCTTTGACTTCGATTCAGTGTTGGCACATCCACTGCGAGCAGTGCTGGCTCCGGACCCTGGTAACGCCCCCCCGCCCCCCTGTTCCCTTTGGGCTCCCTGCCCATGCTCCATTACCCGCTCCAGAGCATGAAATACACAGTCCAGAGACACCCCTTGTGCATTTCGCTGCATAACCCCCCCTGCTAGCTCTCCTCTCCCCGAGTCGCTGCTGTGAGCCCCCCCAATGCTGGCTTGACTCCAGGCATTGATGGCAGGTCAGACCTGCCCAGCCCTCTGTTCTGTCCCATTCAAGCTCTCATACCGTGCCCATCACCATGGTCCCTGGGCCCCTGCCCATCATGCATCAACTCACATGACTGCTATTGGTTTCTTATTGTGCTCTTGAAGGGAAGTCTGGTCCGGTGGTTAGAGCAGGGGGGCTGGCAGCCAGGACACCTGGGTTCCATTCCCAGCTCTGGGAGAGGAGTGGGGTCTAGTGGTTAAAGGGGGGTGGGGAGGGATGGGAGACAGGACACCTGGGTTCCATTCCCAGTTCTGGGAGAGGAGTGGGGTCTAGTGGTTAGAGGGGGGCGGGATGGGAGACAGGACACCTGGGTTCCATTCCCAGTTCTGGGAGAGGAGTGGGGTCCAGTGAATTGGGGGGTTAGGGTTCTCAGCTCCTATTCCTAGCGCTAACATTTAGCACCCAGAGGTAGCTGCATTTCAGTGGCAGGTGAGGGGCGTGCTGAATGCAGGGTGCTCTGCCGGAGTCGGGGGCGGGGGTGCATTGTTAACCATTTACCAGATCTCTTTTAAAGCTTGACGTCTCCCGCTGCCCTTTCTTCCAGGGCTCCAAGAAGCTCTGCCCGCAGTGCAACGCCATCACGTCCCCCGCCGACCTGCGGCGCGTGTACCTATGATCTCAGGCCAGCCTCCCAGCCCCGATGGCTGCATCCTTCAGCACGAGCCACGCATCCCGCTCCCCCCAGGTCCCCCCACTGCAGACTGAACCCAAACTGGGAGGCTGCTGACCCGCTAAAACGACCTGCCACCCATCCTGGGAAGTGAAAGCAAAAGGAGCTACACCTGCTCCGGGCATGGGTCGTGACTAGCTGTGGCACCCCCTCGCCATGGCCGGGAACGGGGGGGGTTGGGGGGGGGCTGCTTTCCTGTGGCCCGTTTCCCCTTCTGCCCCCTCTTGTTTGTCTTTTGTTCATTAAGTAAAACCTATTTTTAGTAACGCTTGACCCTGGCCTGAATGCGTCGCTCCCACCCCTCCAAAGAGAGCCGCTGACGGCGGTGGGCATGCAGAGAACACACCCAGGCCCTGCTCCCAGGCTGGGGCGCCCCTGACCCCAGGCTCAAGTCCTGGCTCTGCCACACACTCCCAGAGGGAGTGGGGTCTAGTGGGTTGGGGATCAGGACTCCTGGGTCCCCTTCCTGCTTGGGGGGAGGGGCAGAAGGGGGCTTGCGGTCAGGACTCCAAAGAACCCAATTCGCCCTGGCTCTGCAGCTCAGGATCTCCCAGCCCCAGGGCCGCCCAGAGTGGCAAGTGGGGCAATACTATGAAATACTATATTCTTGTGGGGCCTGGGGCAAATTGCCCCACTTGCCCACCTTTGGTGCCCAGCCCCCTGCTCTACCCACTACATCCCACTCCTCTCCCAAGCTGAGGATAAACCCAGAAGTCCTGACTTCCAGTCCACCCTGCTAGATCCCCACTCCCCTCCTGAGCGGGGGATTGAACCCAGGAGTCCTAGCAGCAGATCCCCGTTAAACCCCAAGGCCGTACGCCCCACACACTGGAGTCAGTCTCTCTGCCTCGACTGGGAGTGGCGGGCTGCCCAGGGCTCCTCCGGACCCTGCCTTCCCCACTGTGCTGAGAAATCACAGCCCTGACGCAACGCTGGCTGGAAATCTACCAAGTTCACATGATGGCCTCACGGACCCCGTGGCAGACAGGAAATACTGTTGCTGTAAGAGGCCTGCCTGGTTTCCTCTGGAGCTAAGGGGTGGGCAAATCCCTCCACTCCCCCCACCCCTCCCCGACTCTTCCCCACTCCCCCAGCTGCTCTGTGCGAGCCCAGTAAAGCTGGGTTATGGCTGAGCTGGGTTATCCCACCGCCGAGCTCCATGCACTAGGCAACACTGCCTTATATGACATCCCCAGGACGCCTGGGTTCCATTCTGTGCTCTCCAAGGGGAGCGGAGTGTAGTGGTTACAGCGGGGCGCCTTGGAAGTCAGGATGCCTGGGTTCATCTTGACTGACTTGCCGCGTGACCATTTTTTTAACAACACACTTCAGCTCCTGGATCCAGCCATCTGGCCTGTTCAGAGCAGGGGGGTCGGGTTCACCCGGTGTTGCGAATTGGGTCGGTGGCAAGGTTCTCACCTGGGTGCAAAAATTACCCACCAGGTTAGTAGAGGAAGGGTTAATGGTTAGAGGCATCAGGGCTCCTGGGCTCTCGTCATAGACCAGGCAGGACAGAGTGGGGTCTAGTGGTTAGAGCAGGAGGGCTGGGCACTAGATGTCCTGGGTTCTATCCCCAGCTCTAAGACAGGAGTGGGGTCTAGTGGTTAGAGTGTGTGCAGGGTGGATCTAGGACGCCTGGGTTCTCATTCCAACTCGGGGGTAGGGGGTTAGAGTGGAGAGAATTGGAAGGCAGGACTCCAGGGTTCTCCTTGGCTGATTTGCTGTGTGATCCTATTTTTAACACACCACACCACCCGTCGGTGCCTCAGTTTCCCCCCCCCGAGGCTCAGACTGCCCAGGATTCTGTGAGGCGCACCCAGGAAGCCTGGTGCCACCTCAATGGGTATGAGTTGAAGTAAAGCCTCCGGCATCATCGGGGGACGGACCTGCTGGGAGTAGCTGCGTGCAGGGAGGATGGGGAAGCTGCATGAAATGTGTGGGTGGGAGCAGAGGCCGAGGGGTAGTTTCATTTTCCTCCTCCCATGCGTTCACAGAGCCAGGAGCAATTTACACCTCCAGAAAGGGGCTTTTCCACTCTCTCTGCCCGGAGTTTCCTGTTAAGGCTCATTGCATGTCTATCTATGGATCTTTCTCTATGGTTTTTGTCAATGGAGTTCTTCATTCACCCCAGTGTCCCCTGCAGGAGACAGCTCCATCCCCGCTGGGTGCGTTCAGGACTGGGAAGTTTCATTCTCGACCAGGTTCTTCCAATAATACTTAGCTCTCAGGTAGAGCTTTTCTTCCATAGATCTCAGACAGCGAGATCCTCAGTGGTACTTCGTGCCGAGCCCCATTGAAATCAAGGGGAGTGAGACCTCTAAGAAACTTTGAGTAGCTGGGCCAAATTGCTTTAGAGGTCAGTGTCATTATCCCCATTGCACAGATGGGGAAACTGAGGCGGAGAGCGGCTAAGCGACTTGTTCAAGGTCACCATGGCAGAGCTGGGAATTGAATTCAGACCCCACCCCACCCCCGTGTCCTAGAGGGGCACCCTAACCACTGGAGCACCCTTCCGCTCCTAGCAGAGCGATGGAGCTCGGTCAAGTCACAGCATTGCTCTCAGCCTCAGTTTCCCAATCTGTAAAATGGGAAGAATGCTCATTCCTTTGTCTGTTCAGATTAGAAACAGGGCTTCTGAGTTTCAGTTTCAACCGATAAACACCAATAACCCCATGCTAAAAAAAAATCATCATTGTTTAATCCATTAAACACCAGAAAACACCGGAAATGGTTGGTTTGTTCCTCTAAAGACTCAAAAGCACATCACTGCTGATCAGCTGAAGTGGGGTGAAAACACCCTGCCTGTGAAACCCGGCACGGAGCTGGTTTATGGTAAAATGAAATAACGTAGGAGCAAAATATACATAGGGTTAAGTCAGTTCAGTTATAAGGAATGAAGCTGGAAAGAATTACAAGTAAAACAAAACACAACACCACAGGCGCCAACTCCGTGGGTGCTTCGGGGATGGAGCACGCGCTGGGGAAAAATGGTGGGTGCTGAGCATCCACCAGCAGCCCCCCCTGTCAGCGCCCCCCCACTGCCTCCCTTTCCCTCCCCCTGCCTCCCGCCTGCTGCAATCAGCTGTTTTGCGGCGTGCAGGAGGCTGGGAGGGAGGGGCGAGGAGGGAGGAGCTGGGGGGGGGAGGGAAGAGAAGGGATGAAGGACCCATCTTTGACAACTCGCAAGAGTTCTGGCCTCTTGTGTCTGCTCAGCGGCAGACCAGTGACATGGATTTTTCTCCGGGTTACCCCTCAAAGTAAAGTGCCTGCAAGCTGTGGGGAAGGCGGCACGGAGGCCGGTGGGGAAGGAAGCTCCGTGCGCTTTCTTCCCCCCGCCTTAGCTGACGAGCTTTGTTTCGCTAATAGGTAAAAATGGACGATGGTTTTCTTTGCCTGAAGATCAGGCTGGTCAGCGAATCAAAGGCTCATTCCTTTGTCTAAGCAGGCCTGGTTACCGGCTGCCCCGGCATTCCCGGCTTGCAGGCACTCGAGTTATCATTCCAGCCTACGTCCATAACGCTTAATACCCACCACGTGCACACACCACCTCAGAAATGTAGTGAGCCGCGAGGTATTGGCTTGCCAATGGTACCTCGCCAGGCAGACGTTGTACCTGGAAGATCACAACAGTGTGCAGGGTGTGAATACGGAGGTGCGTAATGTCACAGGGGCTGACCACCCTGCAATTAAAAACCCGCGGCTGGCCCGTGCTCATGGGGCTCGGGCTAAGGGGCTGTTTAATTGTGGGGTAGATTTCAAGCTGGGGCTGGAGCCTGGGCTCTAGGACCCTGTGAGGTGGGAGGGTCCCTGGACCTGGGCTGTGACCAGAGTGTCTACACCACAATTAAACAGCCCTTTCGCCTGCGCCCAGGAGCCCAAGTCAGCTGGCACGGGTCAGCCGCGGGCATCTAATTGCAGCCTAGAGATACCCACAGAAATGCAGGAGTGGACGGTCATCATTCTAGCCCATCTGCGCTGAGGCAGGACAACGTCTACCAAGCCCATCCTTGTCTCACCTGTTCTTAAAACCCTCCAGTGATGGGGATTCTGCCACCTCCCTACGTGCCCCGGCCCCGTGCTGAACTAGCTTCAGAGTTCAAAGGTGTTTTTACCAATATCTGTATCTTCCTTGCTCCAAATCCTGCTGGTCCTGCTCTCCGTGAACACGGAGAACAACTGATCATCGTCTTCTTTAGAACAACCTTTCCCCCTATTTGCAGACTGTCCTCGGGTCCCCCCTCCGTCTTGTCTCTGGACTAAACAGGCCTGGTTCTTTCAACCTTTCCTCAGAGGGCAGGTTTTCTAAACCTCTGATCCTTTTCTGTTGCTCTCCTCTGGACTTTCTCCAATTTGGCCACATCTTTCTTAAAGCGCAGCACCGCAAAGTGGACCTGGGACGCCAGCGGAGGACTCACCTCCTGTGTCCTACATTCGACACTCCTGTTGATACACTTACGACAATCAAAGTCCAGACGCCCAAAGGAAAGATCAGGGAGATCTAACCTCCCCCCTCCCCCAAATAAGCAATTGAATCAACTGTTTGTAGACACTGTTACTATGTATAAAAAATACATCAGGTAAAGGCTTCTATGAAAGCGTGTAATGTCTTGAACCCGATGGTCACTGGGGGATCCGTGTACAGGATATGGTTATGCATATGTGTCCAAAATCATCATTGTCACTACAAGTGTGACTGCAGCATCTCCTCAAAGCAGCCTGGAGAGACAACCAGGCAGGGCGCTGGCTCAACGCCGAGAATTGTGGAGCCAGGAAGAGACAACGGCCTATGGCGGACCAGTCAAGTTAATGGGAAAACAATGAAAGAACTTGAAACTGAAAAAAAGCCCAGTCTGGGAACCCCCCCAGCTCCGTGTAACGTTCTGAGAAAAAGGAAAAAAAAAAAACCACAGCAACGGCAAACCCTGTCAAAAGGGAAGGGGGTTGAAGGGAAGCTTAGCCGGAAACCCAAGGTCAGCATCCCGGACTTGTCTACACTTGACATGTTACAACGGCACCGTGCTGAAGTGTGGCCGCTCCCTGTGCTGACGGGAGGAGTTCTCCTGTTGGCGTCTGTGATCCACCTCCCTGAGAAGCAGGGCCGGGTTTGCCAGGGCGCCATGGAGCCCGGCCTGCTCCGTTTGCACTGCCGCTGGCTCCCCCCGCCCCCCGCCCACCACTTCCTCCTCCCGCTCAGCCCACCAGCTGGTCCAGGGCTCCTCTCCACCCCCTGGCCCCACCCGCTGGCTCCTCTCTGCCCCCTGGCCCGACCCCAGCGCGCCTCTGGCTCTGGGCAGTCTCTGCTTCCCACCACCTGTGGGGCCCCACCTGTCTCCCCGGAGCTGAGCCGCCTGGGACTGGTGCAGGAGCCTGGCCAGTCTCAGCCAGGTGTGTGTGTGGGGGGGGGACGACAGTGTGGGGGGCTTCGCTTGGCCCCCTTCAGGCAAGGGTCCTGAGGGAGGCTGGCTGGGGCAGACCCTGGACTGGCTGATCGCGCCGCTCCCGAGGGGATGGAGCAATTCCCCGCCCCAGGAGCAGCCCTGGCTGCGCTGCCGGTTCAGCCCGGCAGACACAGTCACCTCCCAGCAGGGCCGGTGAATGCGGCCGGGAGGCAGGGTGTGGGGGACGGAGTCTCAGGGGGAGCGGGGTTGCTGGGCTGTGAGGGGGCCGGGGAGATGTGTGTTGGGGCAGTAGGGAGTGGGGGTTCTGTGTGGGGTGCTGGGCAGTTATGGGGGGGCTGTGGGCAGAGGGGCGCTGGGCAGGGGTGTTGTGCATGGCGCTGTGCATTTGTGGCAGGGTCTGGGGGCACTGGGCATAGCAGGTCCGGGAGGGCTCTGGCTATAGGGAATCGGGGGGGGGGCTGTGTGGTGTGGCATGGGTCCGCCCCCACGGGGAAGGGGCATGCTGGCAGCACAGGGCTGGGCGGGTCATTGTGTGTCTGGCAACTGCCAGTTTGTAAATAGTGCCCTCGCACTGGGCTGCCCCTGCCATGCCAGGCCCCACTGCCCCCGGCTGGCCTCTCGCTCTGGGGACTGACCTCCTCGCTCCATGCTCCAGTGCCTCCAGGGGGACCACACATATGTTTGGTGCTGGACCCACAAAAGGTTAATCCAGCTCTGCTGAGAAGCAGTAGCTAGGTCTATGGAAGAATTCTTCCAGCCACCTGGAGCTGTCTGTATTGGGACTTAGGTGCACGAGTTAACTACGTTGCTCAGGGAGGTGGATTTTTCACATCCCCGGAGCGGCCAGCCATACGGGAGCAGCTGCCTGTGAAACACTGGATCCCCTCTAGTGCAGCGGGCCCGCATGCAAACTGTTCGGAGACAAGTGGTAACTCGTATTAGAAAAGGAAACGTCGCTAAGACAGATGCGTAGAACCTGAGATTGCATCTTGCCGTTTATTTTCTGGGTCACTTGTCTCTGCTCACTTTTCCTTGCTATCTCATCTCTGAGTCAACGATTTTCCCTATTACGTGAACCTCTTTGTTCTCTGTTGTGCAGTCTGTGTGTCCCGAAGTGAGCCAATAAACGGGGGCAGGTTTCATGCCTTCGGGGGTGATGGATCTGGGGGACTTGGGACCAGAAGGGACGGCTGAGTTCCCCAGCTAGAAGTCACGAGACTGGTGGGAACCAGGATGAAACCTTACGCTTGTGGGCTGGCTACTGGTGTCAGAGCACCGAGCCATAGCAGCGATAAGACATCCGCAGGGGGTGACAGAACCCTGTACTGGTCTGGGTGATCCCCTCACAGTTATAACACCTAGGAGTGACACATCTGTTGCAGGAACATCACATTGCTGGCTCGCATTCAGTTTGGGATCCCCTGGAACCCCTGAGTTCCTATCTCACCCGTGACCCCTTTATTAAAGATACACTGTATTCTGCTCCTGAGCGCCCAGAAGGAGGCAGCGCTGAGCGTCACGGTTCATTGTCAGATCCTTTGGCAGACAAAAGGACAGGCAGAGGCCAGGTGTGCAGTGCGTGTGTTCATGTTAGATTCTTTGCAGAGCGCTTGTGCAGTAAGATCATTCCACCCCAGCGCAGCCATGGTATATTTCCATTCAAGGGCTCTCATTGTGTGGATTCATTAACCCTATCATCACCCTCCCCTCCATCTGTGTAATCAAGCCCACTAGATCCACCCCTCCACCCAGCAAGACAGGACAAGTTCATTTCATGCTGCCTCTAACTGGCCAACGAAGATCACTTGGGCTACCACAAGGGATGAGTCCTCGCTCTGTCATGCCTGGGTCCTGTTGATTTCTAAATGCATTCGGTTAGGCTTGGCCAATATTTCATCCACGCTAATTTATACAACTGCCGTATACCCGGCGCGTAATCCACATCTTTAAAGAGAGGCAGTGTAGCATTTTCCAGCCCTTTACAATAAACAGTCTGAGTCATCTGAGTCACCTGTATTTCAATCGTACGACACTCCCGGGCAGCCCGCTTGAGTCACGTGATCTGACAGGTGCTTCTGGTTGACACTGTTTGCAAATAAAAAAAAAGCCAGCTCAGCATGACAGGTAAATTCGCGTCTTCAACTCGCAAGATGAAATGCAGCTCAGCGGGGGACGTGTATCGTCATTCGTACTTTACCGGTGTCCACTCTATTAAAGACACGGCTCCGACCAGCTACGGTCTTTAGACTCCTAATTTTGAAATCATATATCTACTGTATCCTGCTCCTGAAATTGCAGATGGCCGTTGTAATTAGGCGTTGGCATGAGACAGCACCAGTCTGCCAAATTAGCCATGCCTATGGGTCACATCCACTCTGGAGCACTGCCCCACTACGTAAGAGGCTTTATGATTGCCCCATTTTTCCCTTCCCTGTAGCCACCCATTGTCTCCTGCCCTATACTTAGATTGTCAGCTAACTGGGATAGGGACCATCTGTTTGTACAGCACCTAGCACATAATCCATGATGGGTTTTTTTTAGAAGCTACCATAATACACCTAATAAATCATGTACTGCATCCAGCACAGTGGGGTTCTGGTTCGTGACTACTGTACCTAGATGCTACCATAATACACCTAATACTGCACAGTGCATAGTACAATGGGGTTAGGGTGACCAGACAGCAAATGTGAAAAATCGGGACAGGGGTTGGGGAGTAATAGGAGCCTATATAAGAAAAAGACCCCAAAATCAGGACTGTCCCTATAAAATCGGGACATCTGGTCACCCTAAATGGGATGCTGGTCCATGACTGAGGCTGCTAGATGGAAACAGCAGTGCTCGCTTGAATCACCGCCTCAGCAAGCAGGCTTGTTGCTCTGATCTGTAGCTATGTCAGCACGGCCAGCAATCTACCGGAAAACCTCACCATCCTATTGTTTGTGTGAGTCATCTGTAGATACAATGGCTCAGCAGCTTTGTTCTCCGCAGAGCTTAAAATAGCCGAGCAGGGCTTCTCTGGCAGATGTTCCTTTTTTTAGTTCACTTACAAAATAACCCCCCAAAGTCTTTTAATTTGTAATTAAAAAAAAATTAAGGTGCATTTCTATCACTGAAATAATTTACACGCCTGTTTTTCCTTTCATCCCAAAGGGCTATCGAATGTTTTGCCCGCTACTAAAATTGCAGCTGCCTTTAGGGTGGGACACAGCAGCTGGCTGACCGTGCAGCAAGTAGGAGCAGGGCTTATTCACCTACCCCTGAAATGCAGCCACCTCTAGGTGGGGCATGGCAGCTCCTCAACAGCACACAGCAACGCGTCACAATAATTTAGGCCAGGAAAGCAGAAGAATCTCAGCTGTAACTGCAGGACAAAAAGGAGGGTGGCAGAATTGAAAGTTGGAACTGGGCCAGCAGTGGCCTGATTCTTGTGAAAAGGCTCATGTGATCTCTAAGGAACACGAGTGGTCAAGACCTCGGTTTTCCATGTTTCATCTGAAATTCAGCACTTCCAAATAACACAGCACCCCCACCCGGCTTCCTGCAGCGTGGCACCCCCTAAAGCTGTGCTGGGACACTGGGATCAGCTCTGACGGCACGGAGACAGCGCTCCCTACCGAGCCTTCGTCACTGCTCCCCCTACCCCTCTGGGTTTCCCTGGCAGTCTCCCATCCGACTACTTAGCACACCAGGCCAGCCTCTGAGAGCTGACGAAAACCTAGCCAACCATGACGCTGGCTGCAGCCAATACACAGGAAACACAAGGAGCCGAGATGCAATTTTTCCGTAGCATTCTTGGAGTCAAAACATTTGTCTGAGCTGACTGAAGGGGAAGCCATCAGATGGAATCTGGGGAGGTGTGAACCACCCACTCACACCCCAAAGAAGCAGCAAATTGTATCAGCTTCTGGGATAGGTTTGATCTGACGTACTGTGGCCTATTAGGCCCTAAAGATGTCACAGGGTCCCGTCCCCGCCCACCAGTGGCCGTTGGGAAGCAGAGAATAGCCATAGTGTAGCATGATCTAGATAATACCTAGTCCTGCCATGAGCGCAGAGGCCTGGACTAGATGACCTCTCGAGGTCCCGTCCAGTCCTACAATTCTCTGATTCTGTGCTCCAGCATTGCCCTGACCTGCGCCCAGTGCTAAGAACTGGGTTTGTGCAGAGCCCTTAAATCGGTCCCACACTAGCTGGAGAGACCTCCCCGCCCCCAGCTTGGCGGCGAGAGAAATTCTAAGGGCTTGTTTATATGGGGACGCTCAGGAAAGTTAATCTGAATTAACTTTGAAGTGGATTAGGTCAAGCGAATGGAGTGGCTTGTTAGGGGAACTAACAGCGAGTAACGTAGTTCATGCAAATCAACGTGAGTTTATGGAAAACAGAGCCTGTCAAACTAACTTGATACCTCTTTTTGATGGGATTACAAGGTTGGTTGATAAAGGTCACAGTGTTGAGGTAACAGACTAAGGCGTGGGCTACACTGGCGGGGGGGGGGGTTCGAACTAAGAGACGCAACTTCAGCGACGCTATTTGCATAGCTGAAGTCCAAGTATCTTAGTTCAACTTGTCTGGCCGTCCTCACGGCGTCGAGTCGACCGCCGCGGCTCCCCCATCGACGCCGCTTACTCCTCCTGCCGAGGTGGAGTACAGGCGTCGATTCGGGGATCGATTTATCGCGTCTAGATGAGACCGATAAATCGATCCCTGATACATCGAGCCGGCGGGTAGTACCCTTAGAGTTTGTAAGGGGTTTGAGTTGGTGCTGCACGACATTTTGGTTGAAAAACTAGAACAATATAAAATTAACAAGGCACACGGTAGATGGATTAAAAACTGGCTAACTGATTGCTCTCAAAATGTAACTGTAAATGGGGAATCTTCATCGAGCGGGTCTGTGTCCAATGGGGTCCCATGGGGGGTCGGTTCTTGGCCCTACGCTATGTAACACTTTGATTAATGACCTGGAAGAAACCATAAAATCACCACTAATAAAGTTTGTGGATGACACAAAGATTGGGGGCGTGGTAAATAATGAAGAGGACAAGTCACTGATTCAGAGCAATCTGGATGGCTTAGTAAACTGGGTGCAAACAGACGCTATGCATTTTAATATGGCTACATGTAAATGTGCTCATATAGGAGCAAAGAAGGTCGGCCATACTTACAGCATGGGAGACTCTATCCTGGGAAGCAGTGATCCTGATAAAAATTTGGGGGGTCACGGTGGATAATCAGATGAACAAGAGCTCCTAGTTACCAAAAGGGCTAATGCGATTTTGGGATGTGTAAACCGGGGAATCTCGAGTAGGAGTAGAGAGGATGTTTTACTCCTGTATTTGTTACTGGTGCGACCGCTGCTGGAATCCTGTGTCCAGTTGCGGTGCCCAAAATTCAAGGAGGATGTTGATAAATTGGAGAAGGTTCAGAGAAGAGCCACGAGAATGATTAAAGGATTGGAAAACCTGCCTCCTAATGATCGACGGAAGGAGCTCAATCTATTTAGGTTAAAAAAGCGAAGGTTAAAAGGTGACTTGATCATAGACTTTAAGTACCGACATGGGGAACAAATATTTCCTAAGGTGCTAACACAGAAAGGTCTAACATGATCCAAAGGTTGCAAGTTGAAGCTAGCCAGGGGTCGGCAACCTTTCAGAAGTGCTGTGCCGAGTCTTCATTCATTCACTCTAATTTAAGGTTTCACATGCCGGTAATACATTTTAACGTTTTTAGAAGGTCTCTTTCTATAAGTCTATAATATATAACTAAATTATTGTTGTATGTAAAGTAAATAAGGTTTTAAAAATGTTTAAGAAGCTTCATTTAAAATTAAATTAAAATGCTGAGCCCCCCGGGCCGGTGGCCAGGACCTGGGCAGTGTGAATCCCACTGAAAATCAGCTCGCGTGCCGCCTTCGGCACGCGTGCCATCGGTTGCCTACCCCTGAGCTAGACAATTGCAGGCTGGAAATAAGGCGCACATTTTTAATGGTGAGAATAATTAACCCCCCTGGAACAATTTACCAAGGATTGTGGTGGATTCTCCATCACTGATCATTTTAAAATCAAGATGGGAGGTTTTCCTAAAAGCTCTGCTCCAGGAACTATTTTGGGGAAGTTCTAGGACCTGTGTTATCCAGGAGGTTGAATTAGATGATAATGGTTCCTTCTGGCCTTAGAATATATGAATTTATGAACTGCATTAAACCCATGTGTGAACGCTCTTATTCAGAATTAAAACACCTTAATTCGGTTTAGCTTAATTCACTTAGCCTGCCGCATACCCTGCTTGCTTCAGAACAGCATCCCCTACCACCCTAAGGGAGTCATTCCCACCCACTTTAAGACTCCTTTGTGCTCCCATGTTCTAAAGGGGCTTGCTGAGTCTAGTTATTTGGACTCAGATCCTGAAAGCTTCTCAGGTTGAAAACGTGGAAGCCTGAGCCTTAGATTCTAGCTGCCTATAGATTCCTCTTCTAACTAGAATTGGGCCCCAAACTAACCTTTCGGGTCCCAAAGGTCTCCTCAAACTTTTGGTCCAAATCTGGACCTGACTCCACATTTTGTGTATGAGGCTGAACCAAAATCCTGGATCCAGAGTGACACTGGGGTCTGCAGTGGTGCCCAATCCAGAAGGTCAAAAATCAAGAGTCAGGCCATTCAACTGGCTTAAAAATTATGAGATTTTTAAAAAAAAAAAAGACACTTTGGGTTCTTTTTATTTGCCTTCTGCTTCCTGAGCCTTTCATGTGGCCTTCCGGATGGGCTTTCATGCCTCCACTCCCAGAATGGTTAAGAAAAGTCCTTTTAATTTTTTAAAAGGAAGCTGAGATTCTCCCTTATTCACAGGACTCCAGGAGCTGGGGCTTTCTGAAAAGCACCAATTATTGCAAGAGTTGGCAGCACTGAGTTGGCGACATGGATCTGACCTTGATGGGTGCCCTCAGGCCGATGAACCAAAACCAGAGGATCCACCCCTAGGGCATAGTGCGCATATTCTGAACCACAGTTTTGCAGGCTACTCACTGTGGAGTTCAGGGGTCACCTCCCATGCTTTGCAAGAGCTCGGCTTTCTTCTGCTTTCCCTCCCAACTGGCTGTGCATAACAACGGAGGCTGTGGCTGGGAAGCTCAGCCCTTAAAGGCACAATTCCCCACTACGCCACACCAGTGTTCTCCAGCGCGATAAAACATGCGCCCTCAGTGTGTATGACATGCTCCCTTCTGCGTCTCATCTACCTTTTTGTTCTGTGTCCGTACTGCACCTACCACAGTGGGGATGCTAGTCCATGACTGGGACCCCTAGGCGCTACCGTAATACACCAAATAGATAGTAATGTACAGAACCTAGCACAAAGGGATCTTGGTCCATGTCCATGTCCATGACACTACCATAATACACCTAATAAATAATAATAATTTTTCACTGCCCCCAGCTCAGGGCTGTAGCCCACCCACATGCTCTGTGGGGCAGGCAAAGAGGGCACCGCAAAACCCGCACTGACTCGTGAGTTCCGTGCCCACCTCTGGTTTATTAAAAGAGGGTATGTTGCCCCCTCCCCACCCCCAGCTCCTGCAGTAGAGCCTCCCAGCAGCGAGAGCATTCCTAGCCCGTGCCTATTTCCCGCCGGGTTGTGCTAGGAAGTGATGCGTCTGGGAGCCCGTGGCCTACTCAGAACACGAAATGCTTTTCTCATGGGTAAGGGGCCCAGGGCTGCTTGCTGCAGCCGGGTGTTCCACTGATGCGCCGCTCCAGTTACGGCTGCTTCACGCCTCACGCCCCCGCGCCCCCACCCACTCTGCTGCTTTCCGTGTTCGCACCAGAACCCGGCGTGTCACTGCAGGCAGCCGAGCTCCCCTTCGCGCTGACGGGTTTAGAGAGCAGGGGGTCATGAGGGCCGCATCTAGTTTTGGAAATTGCATGGAGGGCCGGTTAGGGAGGGGGTCATGGCCCGGCCTCCACCCCCTATCCGCGCCCCCCCCCCCCACCGCCGGGACTCCTGCCACATCCAACCCCCTTGTTCCCTGATGGGCCCCCTAGGACTCCTGGCCCATCCACTACCACCCCGCTCCTGTCCCCTGACCGCCGCCAGAACCCCTGCCCCTGACTGCTCCCCGCCGCCCCATCCAATCCCTCCTCTCGTTCCTGATGGCCCCCAAGGAGCCCTGCCCCATCCAACCACCCCTTCTCCCTGCCCCCTGACTGCCCCCAGAACCCCTGCCCCTGACTGCCCCCGGTCACCCCATCCAACCCCCTGCTCCTTCCTGACTGCCCCCTGGGACACCTGCCCCCATTCAACCCCCCTGTTCCCTGCCCTCTGGATTCCCTGACCCCTATCCACCCCCCCACCCCCTGTCCATCCCCCTGAACTCACCTTCCGTCTGTCCAACCCCCCAGCTCCCTGCCCCCTTACCGTGCTGCCTGGCACATCGGTGGCTGGCGGCACTACTGCTGTGCCGTCCGGCTGGAGCCGGCCACACCGTCACCTCCGTGCAGCACAGAGCACCGGGTCAGGCCAGAAGCTCACATCCCTGCTGCCCAGAGCATTGCACCGGTGGTGGGGCGAGCTGAAGCTGTGGGGGAGGGGGAAGAGCAGGGGAGGGGCTGGGGGCCAGCCTCCCTGGCCAGGAGCTCAGGGGCTGGGCAGGAGGGTCCCGCGGGCCGGATGTGGCCTGTGGGCCGTAGTTTGCCCACCTCTGGTTTAGACTGAGAAATGGGGGGGGAGAATCTTCTCCTGCTGCTCAGGAGACTCAGATCTTCCTGTATGGGTGAGGTGGCAGGACCGCCGGGGGGGGGGGGGGCAAGTGAGGCAATTTGCCCTGGGCCCTGCAGGGGCCCCCACAAGAACATAATATTCTATAGTTTTGGAACTTTTTTTTTATGGAAGGGGCCCGCAAAATTGCTTTGCCCCAGGCTCCCTGAATCCTCAGGGTGGCCCGGTGAGGTGGGGTCTAATGGTTAAAGCTGGGAGTCAGGTCTCCTGGGTTCTTGTCCCAGTTGTATGGGGGTAGTGGGGTTAGAGCGGGGGCATCTGGGAGGCAGGACTCCTGGGTTTTATCCATGGATCTGGGAGGGGAGTGGGGCTGAGTAGCCAGAGCTGGGAGCCAGCCTTCCTCAGTTCAGCTGCCAGCTCTGGGAGGGAAGTGGAGTCTAGTGGGTGGAGCAGGGGAGGGTGGGAGTCATGGTACGTGGGATCTAGGATGAAGTGTGCCAGTTGTTTAACACAAGTGACTGGGAGTCAGGAGAGGTGCAGTCTAAGCCATCCGAAGGGAGGGAGCTTGGGCCGACGGTTAGATCCAGGTGAACGCCAGGCCGCTGGGAAATGCAACCCGTCGGGTGCAGCAGTGACAAGTCCCGCGCGGCCTAGTGGCTAAGGCATTGATCGTGTTCTCCAGCTATTCTTCCATAGCCACATTACTTAACGACAGTACAGGCCTCCAAGGGCCACATTAACCAATCCCTCTGTCACCTCGGCATGCGGCCCCCCCCCTTTGCCGTTGGTTCCCCTCCTCCTGCCTGCCGTCCGCACCATTCCTCCCCGTGCCCCAAGACCCTTCCAAGTTCTCCTTAGAAAGTGGCGATGAATTGTGACAGCAGCAGAACCTAAGTGATGTTTCAAGAGGGATTTAGACACTAAAGAGCCTAAATCCCATCAACTGCCAATAGGACTTTGGCTCCTAAGTGCCTAAATCCCTTTCAGAAATGAGATTTAAGGGTCCTTAAACTGGTAGATGTTGGAACATGAGTGCAGCAAAACCTGGCCACCTTCCAGCCCCTGGGCTGCTGTTCCTCACCCCAGGGCAGGCCAGGGTCCAGGCCAGAGCGGGGAGCTGGCCCGGAGCCCCAGGCCAGTCCGAGCAAGGTCAGTCTCCCCTTTTCTCGCCTCAGCCTGACTCACACTCCCCCCTCCCTGATCAACACATTTCAAGTGCCCCTTTGCCCAGCCCCCTCCCATGCCATCTCACACACCCCTTTGCCCATCCCCCCTCCCCTTTGCCCAGCCCCCTCCCATGCCATCTCACACACCCCTTTGCCCATCCCCCCTCCCCTTTGCCCAGTCCCCTCCCATGTCATCTCACGCTCCCTTTTTCCCATCCCCCACTCCCATGCCATCTCACGCTCCCCTTTGTCCAGTCCCCTCCGATGCCATCTCACACTCTGGGGCACTGTACCTTGGGGAACACTCTGCACCCCCATGTTCAGCCTTATAATATGACCGTGTGGTATCCAAAGCAAAGTTTTTCATGTCGGGTGTCTTTGAAAGGCTCATGATGCACTGAGCACTGTTGTTATAGTGACGTTATAGGGTCTAATTTCATGTATATAGTTATGAGGCTGAAAATGTGTCTTCATGGCTTAAAACAAGCCCAGGCAAAACTCTCCAGGAGCAGAGGGGCAGTTCACACCTCATCAGGGCATAGATGGGACAAACCCAGCCCAGCCCCACAGGAACAAAGGACACTGGCCTAGGCAGCAACAAAGGATCTGTTGGACTCTCGAGTGAGTCACCCCCCTTCCCTGGGTCAGTTTGGGACGGCGATGAGGTGATGCTCACCTGACCCTGACGTGGGGGAGGGGCAAAGCCAAGAGGGAAGAAAGGACGTGATAAAAGGGAGCGACGTTTGCCAGGCTCTTCCTCTCTCTTCCACCTCCATCTACAGACGCCACCACCAAGCGACTGAAGCGCTGATCGAAGGGGAGAGCCTGGCTGAAGGGCAGCCAGCCAGCCTGTGGTGAGAAGCATCTCAGTTTGTAAGGGCACTGAAAGGGTTAAGATCAGTTTAGAATGCGTTTTGATTTATTTATTGACCAAATCTGACTTCATAGAATCTCAGGGTTGGAAGGGACCTCAGGAGGTCATCTAGTCCAAACCCCTGCTCAAAGCAGGGCCAATCCCCAACTAAATCATCCCAGCCAGGGCTTTGTCAAGCCTGACCTTAAAAACCTCTAAAAATGGAGATTCCACCACCTCCCTAGGGAACCCTTTCCAGTGCTTCAGCACCCGCCTAGTGAAAAAGTTTTTCCTAATATCCAATCTAAACCTCCCCCACTGCAACTTGAGACCATTGCTCCTTGTTCTGTCATCTGCTGCCACTGAGAACAGTCTAGATCCATCCTCTTTGAAACCCCCTTTTAGGTAGTTGAATGCAGCTATCAAATTCCTCCTCATTCTTCTCTTCTGCAGATGAAACAATCCCAGTTTCCTCAGCCTCTCCTCATAAGTCATGTGCTCCAGCCCCCTAATCATTTTTGTTGCCCTCCACTGGACTCTTTCCAAATTTTCCACATCCTTATTTTAGTGTGAGACCCAAAACTGGATACAGTGCTCCAGATGAGGCCACACCAATGCTGAATAGAGGGGAACGATCATGTCCCTCGATCTGCTGGCAATACCCCTACTTATACAGCCCAAAATGCCGTTAGCCTCCTTGGCAACAAGGGCACCCTGTTGACTCATATCCAGCTTCTCATCCACTGTAACCCCTAGGTCCTTTCCTGCAGAACTGCTGCCTAGCCACTTAGTCCCCAGCCTGTAGCCGTGAATGGGATTCTTCCGTCCTAAGTACAGGACTCTGCACTTGTCCTTGTTGAACCTCATCAGATTTATTTTTGCCCAATTTTCTAATTTGTCTAGGTCCCTCTGTATCCTATCCCTACCTTCCAGCGTATCTACCACTCCTCCCAGTTTAGTGTCATCTGCAAACTTGCTGAGGGTGCAATCCACGCCATCCTCCAGATCAGAGGTCAGCAACCTTTCAGAAGTGCTGTGCCGAGTCTTCATTTATTGCCTCTAATTTAAGGTTTCGCCTGCCAGTCAGACATTTTAACGTTTTTAGAAGGTCTCTTTTGATAAGTCTATAATATATAACTAAACTATTGTTGTATGTAAAGTAAATGAGGTTTTAAAAATGTTTAAGAAGCTTCATTTAAAATTAAATTAAAATGCAGAGCCCTCTGGAACCGGTGGCCAGGACCCGGGCAGTGTGAGTGCCACTGAAAATCAACTCGTGTGCCGCCTTTGGCATGCATGCCATAGGTTGCCTACCCCTGCTCCAGATCATTAATGAAGATATTGAACAAAACCGGCCCCAGGACTGACCCTTGGGGCACTTCACTTGATACCGGCTGCCAACTAGACATGGAGCCATTGATGACTACCCGTTGAGCCCGAGGATCTAGCCAGCTTTCTATCCACCTTATAGTCCATTCATCCAGCCCATCCTAGTTGTGCTTTGACTTATAATCACTTAAAATCTTTTGTAGTTAATACATTTGTTTGTTTATTCTACATGAAGCAGTGAATTTGGTTTGAAGTGTGTGTCAGAAGCTCCCCTTGGGATAACAAGCCGGGTACATATCGATTTCTTTGTTAAATTGATGAACTCATATAAGCTTGCAGCGTCCAACGGGCATAACTGGACACTACAAGATGGAGGTTCCTAAGGTTATGTCGGGGAGCGGAGATATTGACTAGTGTCATTCGGTTGCACAATCCAAGCAGTTTTCATGCTAGAGACAGTGTGTGAACGGCCCAGGAGTGGGGGTTCTCACAGCAGAGCCAGGTAAAGCTGGCTCCCAGAGTTGAGGATTGGAGTCACGTCGCAGATCAGTACAGATAACACCACAGTGGCGCAGCGAGCAGGGTGTATAGACAGTTTTTTACTTCAAGTGAAGTTCAACAAACTTTAAGCCCTGATGTTTGTGATTTTAAGTGAGTCTTAAGTGCAGCGGCTAAGAACAGTCAGGAGGAGGTCGCAGTTTTGCTATTTTCTGTTTGCTTATTTTGAGAAAGGGAAGTAAGAACAGGAAAGCAGGAAAATGAGTGAAAGCAGCGAAGCGATTGTGAAGCCGGAGCTTTTTAGGCTGCAGGTTGCAGAAAAGGCGCGGGAGCACCAGGGATTATTACAACGGAGAGAACTGGAGCTAAAAGAAAAAGAGAGAGAAGAAAGACAAAGAAAGCAAAGCCACCAGCTTGACCTGCTAGAGAAGCAGAACCAGAACCCCCCAACCCCAACGAGTCCCATCACTCCAAAAATCCACAAATGGGAGCACTTATGTCCTGCAGGCAGTGAGGAGGACGATACTGCTGAATATCTGACTACCTAAGGCTGTGTGTAAGACATGAAATCCCTGATGATAAGAGAGTTCCTACCCTGATTGTGAAATTAACCGGTAAAGCTTGAAAGGTATTCAATGGAATCCCCATTGAAGATGCTTTAGACTATTGTCAATTTAAAGATACTGTTTTGCAAAGTTTTCAGATTACCCCTGAAACAGAGAGAGTTCAATTTAGGAATCTTAAGAGGGATATTGGGCTGAGTAATGGGGAATATGTAAATAAAATGAAAGATGTGTTGGGAAAATGGGTTCCTTCAAAGTGGCAAGTTTTGAAGGAATGTTGGCTTTTGCTGTGCAAGAGCATTTCCTAAGCGTATGTAAGGCTGAGGTGAAGCAGTGTCTGGGGGCTAAAGATGTAAAGACTGTGGATGAGGTGGCTTTTTTAGCGGACGCCTTTGAACCGACTCAGGCGTCTACTGAGGGCAGGCCACAGAAAGGGGGGTTTAAAACTGGTGGGAAGCGAGGGTCCCATTTTGCCCCTGGGAAGAGAGAAGACGGTTGGGAGCCTAAACATTCTCTTACCCAAAAACCCTCATCCCAAACCTCCTGGAAAAGCAGAAGGGCCCAAAAGGTGCTAGCAGGGTAATTTCACTGATCACCTGAGGAATAAATGCCCTGTGCTTGGAGGAAGCAGGCAAGCAGCAGCCCATGCTAGTTCTGCTGTCCTCAATGCAGAAACCCATCACACTGGTTCTGTGAAGTTAGCCTCTGCAGATCCAGATATGGAGCATGTTAAGGCTGTCTAAATTAATGGCAGGGAACACTTGGGGCAGAGGGTTATAGAGGCCCAGATGTCTCTGTGGTGTGGTCCCAAAGGCCAGTATGTTGCCTGGCCAAATGGCGGATATCATAGAGGTGAGTGAAAGCAGATTGCTTATACCTAGATCTCATAGAGCTGGAAGGGACATTGAGTCCAGCCCCCTGCCTTCACTAGTAGGACCAAGCACTGATTTTTGCCCCAGATCTGTAAGTGGCTCCTTCAAGGATTGAACTCACAACCCTGAGTTTAAGCAGGCCAATGCTCAAACCACTGAGCCATCTCTCGCCCCTACTGCTGCTACTCAACAACATCCATGTGGCTTGGGAAGGTTTGGGAAGTGTTTTGACTGTGGGGCCAGGGCCAGGGACCTGCTCCTGGGTCACGATTTTTTCCGTGTAGCTCAGGTTAAAGTATTTGCCTTCAGCAGGAGGGGTTTTATGCTGGGACCCCCGAGGGAAAGGGAACTGCTGAGAGAATGGGAGAGTGTCTCCTTGATTCCTCTGCAGGGGGAAGCCACATGCTTCCAGCGGGGAGGGTGCTTGTGTCGGAGAAAAACAGAGTTTTCACTCTTTGGTTGGGTGCAGCAAAGTCAGATACTTTATTAGTTTTAGCAATTGCGTGGAGGGAGAGAGCTAAACAGGTCTCTCTCCTGGTAAACAATTCCAGCAGCATTTCTACCTTTTGTTACTGACAATAATAAGCAACAGCTGCATTTTGTTTATACATAGGTTATTTTGATTTTTTTTTTTAATTTTTATTTAGACTATAGTTTACATTCCATATTTAACATAAGGTCGCAACAACTTTTCACATGGTTCTTTTTCACTCTCCTTACACAATTTTCGCTTTTACAAATCTTGCATTATTAGGGTAACAGCTGGCCTGACGCTTGCTCGCAGAAGAGACGGTTTGCATTGAAATCCCCTTCAAATTCCTGTCAGTTCTCGCTTTACTTTTACAGTTGAGACCAATTCCTGCATGGCAGCTGGAGGCAACACCACATCAGGGAGGGATGGGGGTGCAATGCCTGCCAGGGAAAGAACTGAGTTGTGGCGGCTCGTAAAAGGCTCAAAGCAGGGATCAGAGCCTCACCGTGAGAGGTGCTGCACTGACGTGGAGTAGACAGTCCCTGCCCCAAAGCATTTACCATCTAGGTTAACAACAAGACGCAACAGGGGGAGGAAACAAACCGCTAGAGAGGGAGGACAAGGTAACAACCGTATGAGCATGTTCCCCGGCAGACTAGCTGTGCACCCAACGTAGGCATCATTTCAATCATCTCTCGAAAGTGCCTGGTTGTGGTGTATCTATTGGGTTCCCAGGAAACGGGGCGGGCAGAAGCCCGCCCCATGCTAACGGATCTCCCCCCCAGCCTAAGGGGAGGATCCACAGGACCTCAGAAACCCACTAGAACGGTGCAGGTTGTTAGCTGCCAGCAGGTCGCAGCTGAACCAGAGGCAAACCCGGCTCCAGGGAGCAGAGAGAAATGTGTCCCAGCGGAGAGCCCAGAGAAGGGGCAGGGGATCTCAGAAACCACAGAAGTGGGTGCGGATCCCTGTCACTCTGCAACACAGGGAAGCAGGGCGCTTGCTTCTACGTATGGGAGTGGCTGAGACTAGCTCCTTTCCACAGAAGGCAACAGACACTCAGGAAAGGTGTTGTCGGTGATTAAGGAAACTGTTCCAGTTGTTAGCTGGAAGAGTTTTGTAGCTGAACAAGGGATAGACCCCTCCTCCCTAGGGAGCACAGAGGAATGTGTCTTAGGAGGGGGCACAGAGGAGGAAACTGGGGGAGGAACAGGGGTGGGGTACACTGGTCATTTCGGAGAGGATGCCCAGGACACAATGGCTGACTCAGCATCTGTCCACCCAGTTTTGAGGGGGGAACTGTGTGACCGACTTCCTGGAGGGGAGCAGTCACACAGCTGACTTCTCGGGGACAGAGAAAGGGGTGATGGAGGCTGCCCCGATCCAGGTCCCCGTTTTCCAGGATGCTATTTCTGAAACATGTTTGGAAAGTAACGGTGTCTTTTTACATCAAGATGCAGCTCCAACGCCTGGGACAGCAGAGGAGTTGAGGCCAGGAAATTGCCAGGTGGTATGACTCAATTGGCAGAGAAGGAGGTGTTTTCCCCCAGGCTGGTGAGACACTGAGAGCAGTTATGGAAAAGCTGCTGGGAAAAGGTGCTTTTGATCAAGGGGTAAACACACCTAGCCCAGAGATCACAGCCCTCTAGGGGGCAGGGAAGGACTCAGTGCTGGGAGCGGGAAACACAGAGTAACCCCAAAAGGGAGCTGGATTTTCTGCATATGTACAGTCCTGGGGTTGGGAGATCATTCCCCAAAGGGCCAGCCAATGTGCAGGATCCCCCTGGACCCTTATCTTGCCAGACCCGGAGGCACCCCCAAAATTCCAGAAACATGATTAAATTAAGAGCCCGTGCAGAGGGGAACCCTGGAGGGAAGGAAAAGCCAGTGACATGGGAGAGAGTCAAAGTAATGAACAAACTAACCTCAAACTAGAATAGCTGAGCAGAGGGTGTGGCATCATCCAGATAATTGTAAAGGCCCATCTGTGATAAAAATGTTGGTCTTAATGTTAAGTTTTGGGGATCATAGAATCATAGAATCTCAGGGTTGGAAGGGACCTCAGGAGGTCATCTAGTCCAACCCCCTGCTCAAAGCAGGACCAAACCCAACTAAATCATCCCAGCCAGGGCTTTGTCAAGCCTGACCTTAAAAACCTCTAAGGAAGGAGATTCCACCACCTCCCTAGGTAACCCATTCCAGTGCTTCACCACCCTACTAGTGAAAAAGTTTTTCCTAATATCCAACCTAAACCTCCCCCTCTGCAACTTGAGACCATGACTCCTTGTTCTGTCATCTTCTACCACTGAGAACAGTCTAGATCCATCCTCTTTGGAACCCCCTTTCAGGTAGTTGAAAGCAGCTATCAAATCCCCCCTCATTCTTCTCTTCTGCAGACTAAACAATCCCAGTTCCCTCAGCCTCTCCTCATAAGTCATGTGCTCCAGCCCCCTAATCATTTTTGTTGCCCTCCGCTGGATTCTCTCCAATTTATCCACATCCTTCTTGTAGTGTGGGGCCCAAAACTGGACACAGTACTCCAAATGAGGTCTCACCAGTGCTGAATAGAGGGGAATGATCACATCCCTCGATCTGCTGGAAATGGCCCTACTTATACAACCCAAAATGCCATTAGCCTTCTTGGCAACAAGGGCACACTGTTGACTCATATTCAGCTTTTCGTCCATCGTAACCCCTAGGTCCTTTTCTGCAGAACTGCTGCCCAGCCATTCGGTCCCTAGTCTGTAGCAGTGCATGGGATTCTTCCATCCTAAGTGCAGGACTCTGCACTTGTCCTTGTTGAACCTCATCATATTTCTTTTGGCCCAATCCTCTAATTTGTCTAGGTCCCTCTGTATTCTATCCCTACCCTCCAGCGTATCAACCACTCCTCCCAGTTTAGTGTCATCTGCAAACTTGCTAAGGGTGCAGTCCACACCATCCTCCAGATCGTTAATGAAGATATTGAATAAAACCGGCCCCAGCACCGACCCTTGGGGCACTCCACTTGATACCGGCTGCCAACTAGACATGGAACCATTGATCACTACCCGTTGAGCCCGACCATCTAGCCAGTTTTCTATCCACCTTACCGTCCATTCATCCAGCCCATACTTCTTTAACTTGCTGGCAAGAATACTGTGGGAGACTGTATCAAAAGCTTTGCTAAAGTCCAGAAATAGCACATCCACTGCTTTCCCCTCATCCACAGAGCCGGTTATCTCGTCATAGAAGGCAGTTAGGTTAGTCAGGCATGACTTGCCCTTGGTGAATCCATGCTGACTGTTCCTGATCACTTTCCCCTCCTTTAAGTGGTTCAGGATTGATTTCTTGAGGACCTGTTCCATGATTTTTCCAGGGACTGAGGTGAGACTGACTGGCCTGTAGTTCCCTGGATCTTCCTTCTTCCCTTTTTTAAAGATGGGCACTACATTAGCTTTTTTCCAGTCATCCGGGACCTCCCCCGATCGCCATGATTTTTCAAAGATAATGGCCAATGGCTCTGCAATCTCATCGGCCAACTCCTTTAGCACCCTCGGATGCAGCGCATCCGGCCCCATGGACTTGTGCTCGTCCAGCTTTCCTAAATAGCCCCGAACTACTTCTTTCTCCACAGAGAGCTGGTCACCTCCTCCCCATACCGTGCTGCAGAGTGCAGTTGTCTGGGAGCTGACCTTGTCTGTGAAGACAGAGGCAAAAAAAGCATTGAGTACACTAGCTTTCTCCACATCCTCTGTCACTAGGTTCCCTCCCTCATTCAGCAAGGGGCCCACACTTTCCTTGACTTTCTTCCTGTTGCTAACATACCTAAAGAAACCCTTCTTGTTACTCCTAACATCTCCGGCTAGCTGCAACTCCAAGTGTGATTTGGCCTTCCTGATTTCACACCTGCATGCCTGAGCAATACTTTTATACTCCTCCCTGGTTATTTGTCCAATCTTCCACTTCTTGTAAGCTGTTCTTTTGTGTTTAAGACGAGCAAGGATTTCACTGTTAAGCCAAGCTGGTCGCCTGCCATATTTACTTTTCTTCCTACACATCGGGATGGTTTGTTCCTGCAACTTCAATAAGGTTTCTTTGAAATACAGCCAGCTTTCCTCGACTCCTTTCCCCGTCATGTTATTCTCCCAGGGGACCTTGCCCATCAGTTCCCTGAGGGAGTCGAAATCTGCTTTTCTGAAGTCCAGGGTCTCTGTTCTTCTGCTTTCCTTTCTTCCTTGTGTCAGGATCCTGAACTCGACCATCTCATGGTCACTGCCTCCCAGGTTCCCATCCACTATTGCTTCCTCTACTATTTCTTCCCTGTTTGTGAGCAGCAGGTCAAGAAGAGCTTTTCCCCTAGTTGGTTCCTCCAGCACTTGCACCAGAAAATTGTCCCCTACACTTTCCAGAAACTTCCTGGATTGCCTGTGCACTGCTGTATTGCTCTCCCAGCAGATATCGGGGTGATTAAAGTCACCCATGAGAACCAGGGCCTGTGATCCAGCAACTTCTGTTAGTTGCTGGAAGAAAGCCTCGTCCACCTCATCCCCCTGGTCCGGTGGTCTGTAGCAGACTCCCACCATGACATTACCCTTGTTGTTCATACTTCTAAATTTAATCCAGAGACACTCAGGTTTTTCTGCAGTTTCATACTGGAGCTCTGAATTTTGACACGGATGTTAAACCTTATGATGATGCTACTTTTCAATTAATACCTGTAAACAGACCACAGCAGAGAAACCATAACACACCTGGTTTGCTGGGTGAGGGGGAAACTGAGGCACGCTGCCTCATGGCCTTAATGGCTGGATGCCAAGAGAACTGTAACACAACCTGCCTTTGAGATAGTCAGTGACTAACCCTCTTGCAGTAAGCTAAGGGGGCAGGTGTGACATTCTGTACCTCGAGGCACCCCCATGTTCACAGGCTTATAATACGACTGTGTGGTATCCAATGCAAAAAGTTTGTCATGTTGGGTGTCTTCGGAAGGCTCACGATGCACTGAGCATTGTTGTTATAGTGACGTTATAGGTTCTAATTTCATGTATATAGTTATGGGGCTGAAAATGTGTCTTCATGGCTTAAAACCAGCCCAGGCAAAAACTCTCCAGGAGCAGAGGGGCAGTTCACACCTCATCAGGGCATGGATGGGACAAACCCAGCTCAGCCTCACAGGAACAAAGGACACTGGCCTAGGCAGCAACAAAGGATCTGTTGGACTCTCGAGTGAGTCATCCCCCTTCCCTGGGTCAGTTTGGGACTGCGATGAGGTGATGCTCACCTGACCATGAAGGGAGTGGGGGCAAAGCCAAGAGGGAAGAAAGGACGTGATAAAAGGGAGAGACGTTTGCCAGGCTCTTCCTCTCTCTTCCACCTCCATCTACAGACGCCACCACCAAGCGACTGAAGCGCTGATCAGAGGGGAGAGCCTGGCTGAAGGGCAGCCAGCCAGCCTGTGGTGAGAAGCATCTCAGCTTGTAAGGGCACTGAAAGATCAGCTTAGACTGCGTTTCGCTTTTATTTCATTTGACCAAATCCGACTTGTACTTTGACTTATCATCACTTAAAATCTACCTGTTATAGACAATAAAGGTGTTTGTTTCTCTTTACCAGTGAGTTTGTATGACGTGTGGGGTAAATCTGCTCAGGTTGGCAAAGGCTGGCGTGTATCTACTGTCCATCGTTGAAGTGGTGAACCAATTCATAAATGTGCACTGCCCATCTTGAGCAGTGCAAGATGGTATATTCCCGGGGTGGTCCCCTTTGCCCATCCCGCTTCCCATATCATCTCACACTCCCCTTGGCCCATCCCCCACGCCTATGCCATCTCAAACGCCCCTTGGCCCATCCCCCCTTCCCTTCGCCCAGCCCCCTCCCATGCCATCTCACAATCCCCTTTGCCCATCTCCCTTCCCTTGCCATCTCACGCTGCCCTGTGCCCAGCCGCTTTCCCTACCACAGGGATAGGCGGCCTATGGCGCGGGTGCCGAAGGCGGCACGCGAGCTGATGTTCAGTGGCACTCACGCTGCCCAGGTCCTGGCCACCGACCCGGGGGGCTCTGCCTTTTAATTTAATTTTAAATGAAGCGTCTTAACCCTTTTAAAAGCCTTATTTACTTTACACACAGCCATAGTTCAGTTCTATATCATCGACTTATAGAAAGAGACCTCCTAAAAACGTCGCAATGTGTGACCGGCACGGGAGACCTTAAACCGGAGTGAATAAATGAAGACGCGGCACAGCGCCGCTGAAGGGTTGCCGCCCCCCCATCTCAGTCTTTTCTTTCTTTCACCCTGACACCTCCTCTCCCGCGTCTTTCTTTCACACTCGTCAATTCTCTCGCCCTCATCCCTTTTCTGTCTCCGGCTCCGCTCCCCCCGGCTCCCCATGATGAGCGGGTTTCTTTCCCCGCAGCTCTTTCCTTTCCTGGCCCCGGTGCTGTCAGTGGAAATTCTCAGCCGCGCTCCCGCTTCCCTCGGCGCCTCCCTCCCGGGTCCGCCCCGCGCCTATAAAGCCCCGGGCGCCGGGCGCCGCTGGCTCATTTCTGCCCCGGACCTCAGCCCCGGCTCGGAGGGAGCAGCCGCCTGCCCCCATGACGGCTCCGGAGCGCAGCCAGGACCCCGAGAGCCTCCTCCCCGCCGGCTCCCGACGCGCCTGCCCCTGTCGGAGCCTGGACTGGTGCCTGCTGCTGGGGCTGTGCGCCCTGGGCGCAGCGTTGCTGGCGCTCGCCTTGTTCTCGGCCTGGAGGGTCCTGCCCCGGACGCTGGAGACCCCGGAGCCTCCCCTAGCCTCGCCCAGAATGAGAAAGGTAAAGGGGGCGGCGGGGAGGCGTCTGTCCAGCCCACGGTCCCCTGTCTGTCTGCCCCAGAGACCGGGGCCCCCTTCTGTCTCCCTGCCCACAGGGCAGGGGTCTGTGTGTCCGGCTAGGGCAGTCCCCCCTCCCCTCCTGCCTGTCTGTTCCTGGCAGTCTGGGGATCTGTCTCTCTGGGGAGAGGAGGGTCTGTCTGTCTGGCCCGGACGGGTGGGCTCTGTGGGTGTGGAGATAGTGGGGGTAGGGTCTCTCCCCTTGGCTAGCTGTCTGTCTCCCAGCCCTGTGGGGCCCCCCTCTCCCACTTTCCATACCAGACCTTCGGGGACCCCTCTCCAACACTTCAGGTGTAAATACCCACGTGCACGGATTGTTTGGACAGCCATTGCTTAACCTCCTCATGAGCGAGGAGCTGTACACTGAGGAAGGGTGGCCTAGGGGGTAGTGTGCTGGCCTGGGCCATGGGAGACCTGCATTGAATTCCCAGCTCTGCCACAGACTGTCTGTGTGATCCTGACCAAGTCACTTCATCTCCCTGCCTCAGTTTCCCCACTCTTCTTTGTCACAGGAGTACTGGGCAGTGTTCAGATGCTACAGGTGAGGGAGGAGGACGGTGTGAGGTAGCTGATTCTTAATTTTTGGGCACAGTGGGTGATTTAGGGATGTGACACTTTAAGCCCTAAATCATCTGTCAGCTGCCAGTAGTTGCTTGGGGTTTTGCCGCAGATCCTGCCAGCTAAGCAGGACTGGGAGCGGAGGTGCTGGAACACTTTGTATAGTGGGTGATGCTGAGAGCCACTGACCCAAACTGTAACCCCTCTATGTAATGGAAACCTCTTCAAGCTGGGAGCAGCACCCCTAGTTCCATCACCTATGACTGGGACTCCATTTAACCCAGGGATTGATTTGCCACCTTGGGGCCCAATTTCTAGAGGTGCTGGGTACTTGCGACACAAACCGAAGTCAACAGCGACTGCAGGCTTAACTTGAAAACCAGGCCTGGGACGTCACAGGCAAACATCAGCCCAGAAACCCCAGTGCCCGCCTTTGCAAAATGTCACTCTGTGTGACCGGCAGGCCACTGGAAAGTCCTTTGCATTCCCAGCTGACAGCGTCTCGGCTCTCAAGTTCTGCATCTCAACTTCCTCAAAAGTTTGCATACGCCCGGGTCCTGCCTTTGAGTCTACATCCGTCGGGTCTAATTTATATTATCTAGTTGGTGCTGCCATATGCGCTAAGGTGTCTGGGGTGGGGAGGGGGGGAATAGTATCTTGTCTGATCCTTGCGGGAAACAGCTGGTCTCTGAGCATTGTCAAGTGCATCTTTTTTTTGTAAAACAACCCCTCTCTCTTCCTCTTTTCAGGAGGCTGGTGCCCAGATGATGCCCACAAGCGGTGAGTATTTTACAGTTACTTGACATTAATGGCTCCTGTTTTCCCTTTCCTGAAGGGGGAAAAATGGGAGTTTGGGGGACCTAAATTCTGTGGAGGCTCTGGGATGGGAGACTGATACGCTGTTTGCTTCGCTGACATACACAAACCAATGTATCTGCTGTCGCCTGCAGCAGGCTGGATAATTCCCCATGCTCCACCCCATCTGTCCATCAAAGGAGACTCTCAGACTCATGCTGTTTGTACAGTAGGGAAATCTGTCTCTGTCACGCTGCAGATCGAAGCAGGTTTGAGCTGGACCGATGCTTAACATCCGACTAAGCCGGTGTTCATTTAATCAGGTTTCGGGTTTGCATTGGAAGAAGTGGGCTCTGTAGCCCACGGAAGCTTATGCTCAAATACATTTGTTGGTCTCTAAGGTGCCACAAGTCCTCCTGTTCTTCATTTAATCAGGGGTGCTCTAGCCTCTAAGCCAGAACCCCAGACCACATTACACTTTGGCTGCAATGCCAAACCGAATTTGTTGTCTACTCCTGCTCCTTTCGGCAAACATCCCATACAGGGAGTAGGTTGCTACCTTCACTGTCTTGACTAAATTCACACTCTAGTTATATTCTGCTGACCTAAACCACAGACATACTTTCCGTTGGATAAGTGAGATCCCCCGTTTGCTTCCTCTCTGAAACTGTCACAGGAGTATTGTGAAACATTCAGACATGAAGGTGGTGGAGGAGGAAGGCGTAAGACAGATGATTGTTAAATTCAAGGGCACAATGGATGATTTAGGGATGTGACCTAAATCGCTCGTAAATCTGTTCTGCTCCACCCCAGAGGTGGCTGCATTTCCATGGGAGACATAAGTGATTCTGAAGTACACCTCTACCTCAGTATAACGCTGTCCTTGGGAGCCAAAAAGTCTTACTGCGTTATAGGTGAAACTGCATTATATCGAACTGACTTTGCTCTGCCGGAGTGCGCAGCCCTGCCCCCCGGAGCACTGCTTTACCGTGTTCCATCCAAATGTGTGTTATATCGGGTTGTGTTATATTGGGGTAGAGGTGTATAAAGTTGGTGGAGTCAAGCAGTGAGTGCTTTTGAGATCTCTCTGGGTGAAAGAGCCATAAAACAGATGGTGAGGTGGGGCTGATTTGGTATTTGGCCTAATCACTAGAACGCTGGGGTTCTCCAGCCTCCTGACTTGGACAAATGCATCGTTACAAAGCTGTGTGGATATATTTCCCAGCCTCCAAAGAGTAAATTGTGGGTATTTCTCTCCCAGCAGTGATTGATTGATGCTGTATATTTCCAGGGCCACCCAGAGGATTCAGAGGGTCTGGGGGAAAGCAATTTTGGGAGCCCCTTCCATAAAAAAAAGTTGCAATACTATATTCTCGTGGGGGCCCCTGCGGGGCCTGGGGCAAATTGCCCCACTTGCCCCCCCCCCTCTGGGCAGCCCTGTATATTTCATGAGCACCTCACCACTCCTAGAGTCAATGAGAGTTGTCTTGGTTACACATGCTTGGGAGAATCCAATAGCGTGTCTAGAAATGGGGCGCTGTGACCTAAAGGCTCCGTTAAGGCAGAGCATAAAGAGAAGGCCGTGAAGATAGAAATCTAAGCTGTGTTGCCAGCAGTGGACCCTAGAGAGTGCTTCAGCTCTGAATATGTTGTTCATGGCTCACGCGAACAGAGTCCAGGCCACTAGATTGACGTGAGTCGTGTTGGCGTATTCTGCAGCATGTGACCTTCTCCTGCCTATGGGAGCAGGAAGGAAATGGTTTCACTGCTTGCAAAATTAAAACCAGATGCGGAGAAGTCGTAAGGCAGCAGTCCCAGTGTGAGGGAATGCCTGAAAAGCCCCCTGGCTCGGACCCATGAGCTCGTACTGGGGCTGGATCGCCAGTAGACATAGCACAGGGCTCTGCGGTAGGATGGCACCATCCTGCATGGAGAAATCCCTGAGCTGAGGATTGGGGTGAGGACGTGTTGTCTAGTGGTTAGACAACCCCTGCCGCTAAAGGAGAATCTCTCATTAGCTCTTGTCAGTGCAGAGCCGGACACACGGTTGAGCAGTTAAGACTCCATCCAGGAGAGGTCACTGTGGTGCATGCGTTGACTAGCCAGGTCACTAGTAGACTCCCATACTTTGCAGGCCCCAGCTCTTCTATCACCCTTTTCATCAGTGCTTTGCAAAGGGCGTGATCATTCTCCCCATTTCGCAGCTGGGGAAACTGAGTCTTTATCCCCGTCTCTTCAAAGATGACTAACATGCTTTCCCTCTTCTACCCTGTTTCTGCAGCTGTAATCAAGGACAGAGTAATGGAGTTCGATCATCTCCAGGGTATTGATGGAGTGGTTTTCAACTCCCACTTCAACTACCACGACATTTCGCACGCGCTGGAGGTGAAGGTCGGCGGCCTCTATTTTATCTACGCCCAGCTTGCCGTCAAATGCATTGGTGATAAGTTATCTTGCAGCAAGCCGCAAACAGTCAAACTGATCATCTACCAGCTGTCCAGGGACACCCGCAGCCCTGTTCTGACCATCTCCCTGCACTTGTCCTCCAATTCGGAAGAGACCATGTCCAAGTTCTCGGCGGTTCTGCGACCTCTGAAAAAAGGCGACTCACTCTGTGTGAAGATGGACACTAATAACACAGACATCGAGAACTGGCAGCTGGACCAAACCGACAAAAAAGACAACTTCTTTGGCCTCTTTAAGCTACCTAGTTCTGCTGAGTCAGCGGACCAGTAGGCGGGAGCAAGGACCTCAGCGGTGGGAGTGGCAGTCAGTATATCGCCTTCGGTTCTCTCGGACTCTCTGCTAGAGGTTGTGGAGGGTAGATTCCACCTAGCAAAATTCCCAGGGTAACAACCAGCAGCAGACACTGGGAAAACACGGTGTGTTGCTAGCTCTGGCAGGGCACCGTTGCTTTGAGTGGCGACAGCTGGTTTCCATTCGAAGCAGGCCTGAAAGGGAAGGAACACGCTGTGAGGCGCGCTCGCCACACTGAAGAACCGGCGTGGGTCTGGTTTTAGCGATCAGTGATATTTATTATGATGTGTTTCTTTAGCATTCTGTAATTTATTGTAAGCAACTGGGAGATTGAATGAACGGTGCTGCTTTTTTTTTTATTTGTGTGTGGGGGTTGCTTTAAATGTTGACATGGACAGATATATTTCCATTGGGGCACACAGCAACCTTAATACTGATGTAGTAATTCCCGTGACGGTCAGCATTATGATTATCCGATCATTGCTTCACGTGGTATTATGCCATCCCTTTGGTCTTATGGTGCTAGTGTATGGTGCTGATCAGTATGGTTTAGCCATTGCCCACTGCTGGCTGGCATTGTAACTGCTCAGTCATGTGTCATAGGCCCTATATTGCTGAAAGCTACTGGAGATTCTCTTTTAGTAGAAGTAGATTGAGGCCTGTTCTTCTGGAGTAGAAAGGTCTGAGATCTGTCTGAGCTTGTCACCATGAAGCCCTAAGAGGCGACAGATTTGTTACAAGAGGGTGTTTGCCTATTTTGCATTCTGTGATTATGTATCTTAAAGTAGAGAGTGTTAGCATCTGTGTGGCCCCTCCCCCCCCAAATTAAGTACTAAAAATACACCTATGAAAATGCGTCTGTTTGAAACTTAATTGGAAAGAGTCCATTTAGAATTTAAGCAGCCTTCTGCCATGCTCCTAAAATTGGGTCTTATTCACTAGCACAGTGTCTCGTCAATTTCCATTTCCTGGTTGTGGTGTTAGCTCAGGGTGGAAATTGACTAGCTGGTTTCCACTGTACAATCTGAGTGACGTGTAAACAGCGTAAATGGGATTATTAAAAAATGCATTTAATCCCTAATAGTCACTTGGTCGGGGGTCGCAACAGCTTTCACAGGAGGCTTCTTGAGTTATTTAAGAAGATTGTGATTATTTTTAAAGCAATTTAGAGATGCTTAAATTAGCAGATACAACAGTTGCCAGGTTTCATGACTTTATCATGAGTCTTAGGATATTTAGTCCTTTTCTTAAAGCCCCAGGCTCTGGTGTCATGTGAATGCATCAACGTCTCAGGAATCGTTTTAACAAAAATCAATCCTAGCTCTAGTTTGTGGAGAAATGCTGGAAAAAGTGGCCCCCTGAAGTGCAAAATCCAGAAAGCAAAAGAAATCCCAATTTTATTTATATCCTTTTAAAATCTCCTGATTTTTTTTCAGCCAAGCTCACGATTTTTGTGCAGCCTGACTTGTGATATTTTGAATGCTTGGGACTGGTAACCCCTGCACAGAGAACTACAATCATGCCAATAACTTGACTTGAAACGGCACTTATCAAAGGCTCGGGTCTATCACTGCAATAGCATTACTCAGAGTAAGATACTATTCTGCACGCAGAAAGTGAGCAGTGCTGGCTCCTAAGTTATTGGGGCCCTGATCTTTTTATTAAAGGAGATGAGCCTGCAGCTCACCTTGACTTCAGCTGGAGTTGGAGGGACTTTGCACTTCTGGAATAAAGACTTCCATAGCTCAATGCTGTTCTCTTGCACTCATGCTCTTCAGAACCCCTTAGGTAAAGCAACAGTGGTTCCAGACCTGTGTGGTTTTAATACATTGTCTGTGAAAGCTTGTCTGACATTCAGATGTATGCATTTTCTTCCTCCATACTGGGGTATATTTAATATATGACTATACAGTTTAAGTATTTATTAGCAATACATTTTTATTTCCAACCAGTGGATTAACCCACAAGAACTAAGGTAAACTCAGTCATGAGTGAGTTTAGAGGAGTAGTTTCTTAACCTTTCCCATCCTTTGCAAAACGCATCTAGAGATTCCCTTTCCTCTCATCTTAAAAAGTGCGAAAAGATGTAACCCCATAGGCAGAGAACCTCTGATTTTAGGACACTTGTTCTCTGGTGGCTGGAAATACTTGTTCTCATTTATTTAAATAAGGCCTGAACCATGTGCATGGGAACAGCTAAGACTCAGGTGTATTATTGTCATATATGCTCTAACTTGTTTTGTAAAAACACTTCTGGAATATATATACTATATATTTAGTATGCACTTTAAATTGCTTATTTATTTTGATACAGCAGTTAAAATGGACGTGTCCATCAATAATAAACTATTTATACTCAAGAGTCCGCATGAGCCTGCACTGTATTTTATAATCTAGTTTCTCTGATCCTTTTGGGACCAACCCTCCAGTCGTACTGTTGGAAGGAGGAATGTGAGTTGAGGCAGATCAGAATCTGCTTTTCTGTGTTAATTATCCGGCAGGTGTTTCCGTCCTTTGGAAAAAGCCGCACTGTCTAACCCAGCCTTTCCGCTATCCCCTGGTGGTCGGTCAAAATTCAGTTTGGCCTTAGATCGAAAGAACTATAAGTCCAGTAATGAATAGCTCTGGATTGGTCTGGGGAGATGGAGCCTATGCGGCTTTGTAAGTTTGTCACATGGCCAAAACTTTTACTGGTACCTTTGCTTCTACATCTCCAACCAGATGGATCTTGAGCCTAAGGCTTAAGAAGTGACCTCAGTTGGAGAGGTGGGTGCTGACCATTTAGACACCAAGGGCCTGATTTTCACAGTTGGCTGCTAAATTCAGTGCCTGATGCTGACAATGTTGGTCTCCGCCATCCCATGGTGAGTGACAGAGCTAACTCCCATAGGAATCATTTGCTCTGCCCTCTTCCACTCACCCTCAGAATTGTTCTTGTTATCTTGGTGCAAATCGGAGCAACTTCATTGCATTCTTGGAGTCACTCCACAGCTGCCCTGGGGTAAAAGAGAGCAGAATCTGCCCCAGGGCTACTTCTCCCAACCTTCTGGAGGTTTTTTCCTGTGGTAAAACTTGAGCGACATTCCAGAGTTGTGGTCGTCTTATGGTCCATCCATAGGAAGATACCCAACAGCTGATCGGGAGGGAGGGGGAGGCGCTGATCGGTGGGGCTGCCAGTGGGTGGGAGGCGCTGGGACCAGGGGTGGGGGAGATGATGGGGGGCTGCTGACGTATTACTGTGGCTCTTTGGCAATGTACATTGGTAAATTCTGGCTCCTTCTCGGGCTCAGGTTGGCCACCCCTGGGCTAAGGCCTTTGGCGAGGCAGCAGAGGCAGCCATAAGCCGGTCACATCCTCAAATTCCAAACTAGTCCCATTGAGATAAGGTGGTGTTGGGCTGTTAGGAATACAATCCTGTCCTGATAATGCCTGCCACCACCAGATAAAGGCGGTTAAAGAAAACTTAGTTTGATAGCATCCTGTCTGGCAAGAACTCACTTCTCAGTAGTTGTGGTTGTGAAACCCTCAGTTCTGTATGTTTTATCTTTATTTGGGCAAAATCTGTTAGTCTTTCAGGTGCCACCGGACTCCTCTTTTGTGGATACAGACTAACACAGCTCCCCCCGCCCTCCCCCAATACTTGAAACTTTTCTCTTGTTAAGCTGTCTGGTTCTCTAATTGTTTCTGTCTGCTGTATAATGAATCTTGCTAGGTGTAAGTTAATTAGGGTAGTGGGATATAATTGGTTAGAGAAGTATGTTACAATCTGTTAGGACTGGTTAGATAGATTTCAGTAGAATGATTGGTGAAGGTGTAGCTGAGAATATTACTATATAAATTAGGGGCAAACAGGAAGTAAGTTGGGATTCGAAAATAAGGAAAAAGGAACTTGGATTTAAGCTTGCTGGAAGTTCACCCCAATAAACATCGAATTGTTTGCACCTTTGGACTTCGGGGATTGTTGCGAGAAGGAGCAGGGAAGTGGGAGGGTGAAGGAAGAGGCCCTCTAACACTGCTTTGAACCGTTCCCGAGTGGTGACACATGACCGATGTGTCCCCTCACCTGGCCCTCAAGCTTGGAACTGGCTCATCATGGTACATCACGGCCTGACGCACTTGGCACCTCAGCTCAAGGGTGTGACATCAGGCCCCCCAGCCTACCCATCGCAGGGGAGCTCCCTGCACAGCAGGGAGGAGACGGAGACAGGCGCTGCGGTCACGGCCCCAGATGCACATATCCTTCCACCCTCTCTGGTGGAAACTGACGTGAGCTCAAGGCCAGAGGCATCTCTCTCTCTGTCTCTGCGTCAGCGCCACCTCCTCGCTCCCTCCTAAACAATAACAAGGGAAGTCTACACAACAACCCACACAAAGCTAACCACATCCCTAGTGGTGACAATGTGAGCTCCAACTCGCCCCTGGTTTTAATCCTTTCCTTCCCTGTGCGATTAATGATCTCGGGGCCTAAGTGTCAGGTTCGGCTGTAAGACTCCTGGCTTCACTTGCTTGGGTGTGGCGCTGCCCAACCCTGTGCCTCAGTTTCCCTAGCTGTTGCATAGGGAGAACAATCCGTCCCCTTGTTCAGACTGTAAGCTCTTTGTTTCTTGCTGTGTGTCTATACAGTGCCTGGCATGTTGGGGATCTTGCTTTTGCTAGGGCACTCGAAGTGCTGCTGTGATGCAAGGATTGGTGGCAGAGGGGGCACACCCTGAAAGGTTTAGCATCTCTTCCCCTGAAGTGCCAGGATGAGTGGGAGTCCAGTTCCCAGCAGGCCATTGCAGTGCAATGGTTCTGTGGGAACAATGCTGCCCACACGTGATGGCGCCAGAGTGACATGCAACCTATTACTGCTGCTGACTCTTTAGAGGGGAATTCTGCTTTAACTTACGTGGTGGTGGCTTGGGGGTTTGGATCAGGCTTGTAATCGTGCTTCCCCGTAAAAGTGATTTGATATCCGCGTGTTGGGAATACTGCAGGAGCATGAGCTGCGTGCAGAGCTCCCAGCTACTCCAGTTCTGTCCCCTCCCAGCAGGGGGTGCTGTAGGGATGGGCTTGGCAGGGTGCTGTAGGGATGGGCCTGGCTGGGTGCTGTAGTGTGGAAGCAAAAGTGCTGGGTGTGAGGGAAGCCACTCTGTGCCTCAGTTTCCACACATATAAAAGGGACAATGCCAACTCTCTTGCGAGGGTTGCATGACATTAACTTTTTCTCATCTGGCGCTGGCAAAGCTCTAAATCCCATGAGCTGGAAGGGTCGGGACTCAACCCCCGCCTCCCCCCCGCCCACCTTTGACAGCAACGCTTCCCAATTGCACAACGCTTTCCTGTCTTCCTGAGCCGGAGCTGGCAGCCGATGTGGTCTGAGGCCTATGGGCCTGGCAGACGCCTTTGTTCCATTCCGCTCCGCACAGCATCTACTGCCCCGAGCAGATCAGGGAACAGGCTGGGGATGTAGAGCCGATTGCATCACGCCACGTTGCTAATTAAATCAAGGCTCTCGGGGCAAAAAAATCATATCCTGTTGGCTCAGCCAGAGGCACAAAGCTGAGCAGTTAGAGACCAGGAAAGGAGGCGAATGGGTCAGAAATGGTTTTTAAAAAGTGGGGTTTTTTTGTTAAAAAAAGTCGGGCATTCCCCCCCCCCCTTTTTGTGTGTGTGTGTGTGTGTGTAGGGAGGAATCTGAAATTGCAAAAAAAAAAATAATTAGCCTTTTAATAGTTTTTTCTTTCCTTTCCCCCTTGTGGTTTCCTTCCTCTTTCACATCTTATTTTTATCTCTTTTTTTACTTTTTTCCTCAAATCCCATTTTTCTTGCTGAAAAACCAAATGTTCATTTGAAGATCTCATTAAAAAAAAAACCAACTTCCAAGGGGGGTGGAGCAGAATAGAAAATGGAGGCAGCAAACAAAACAAAACAAAACAAAACACCCCCCCCCAACCGGGTCAATTTTAAACTCCACTAAATGAACATTTGGAGATTTTTTTCACCCCCCCCCCAGTTGTTTTTCTCTTTTCAATGAGTTGTTTTTTTGGTGGGGGGGCAGCATGTGGGGGAATTGAACTCTCCCCCTCTGCGTTGCCAGGCTGGATGGTAATTCTGGATAAATACGGGAGGTGAGCAATACACACGAAACATCTGATGCGGCTGAGAAATGAAGCGGCGACGTCAGTCATTCTGCTGCTGGGCCAACAGGAGCCAGCACTGAGGTGGGCGGGGCAGTTAGGAGCTAGAGGGCGGGGGGGGGTTCCCTTGTGGGTGGACTCCAAGGCGTGCTATGCTGAGTAGGTCTCATCCCAGCCGCAGTCAGTTTCCCAGGGCGCAGTGCGGAAGCTGTAAGATGCAAGAGCAGAGGTGGAGAAACTGAGTCCTCTCTGCAAGCAACTGGGACTGGAGGAGCTGGGAGCTCCCCCAACAGCCAGGGCTCCTGCCCCTTCCCTACAGCGCCCCCTGCTGGGAGAGGCTGGGAGCTCCCCCTTCCCACACAGCCAGGGCTCCTGCCCCACTGCCTACAGCGCCCCCTGCTGGGAGAGGCTGGGAGCTCCCCCTTCCCACACAGCCAGGGCTCCTGCCCCACTGCCTACAGCGCCCCCTGCTGGGAGAGGCTGGGAGCTCCCCCTTCCCACACAGCCAGGGCTCCTGCCCCACTGCCTACAGCGCCCCCTGCTGGGAGAGGAGGATCCAGCCACTCGACCTCTTGTCGTGGTCTCAGGGAGATGGAGTTGGAATCCTGGTGGCACCTCACCACATCCACCGGACCTATTTCCTGGGGCGATAGACCACAGCATGGAGCTGATTCACTGACAACTCATCCGCTTGCCCTAACTCACTCGCCCCCAGAGCTGTGGGCTAGAACCCAAGAATCCTGGTTCCCACTTCCCTTCCTCTGACCCTCAGCCCAGAGTCTCATCCCCAGCATCTTCAAATAGAACCCAGGAGTCCTGACTCCTCCTGGTCCAGTGCTCTACCAAACCAGATCATAAACCAGAACCACATTCCCCCGGCCAGAACCCAGGAGTCCCACCTCCCTGCTTGACTCACTAGATCCCACGCCCCTTCCAGAGCTGGGTCTAGAACCCAGCAGCCCTGAAGTCCCAGCCCCCCAACACATGTTACGCCATTAACCAAGGCCCCTGCCCCCTGGCTAGCCCTGTGTAAATGTGACCCCCGCCTCATATGATCTCAGCAAATATATTTGGTTCCCACAGCTCTTCCTGTTGAAGCTGCACGCTAGGGACTGGAGACGCAATCCCTGGGCTGGTTCACCCCCCATCGGTTCTGCTCCCGCAGATCAGGGCTAATGAGTTTCTGTAAGAGGCTGGCAGCATAACAAGCCTGAGAATGATGAGAACCAGGTGGCGAGAAGCTGGGGAAGCAGGGCTGCTGGCTGAGCTGTCGCTGTGATTCGCACTAGCTAATTGCGGTTCTCACCCTGCCCTTGGTTTGACCCAGATCCACAAAGGGCCCTAGGTGCCCAAGGCCCTCCGTGTGGGAGGTTCCTGTCCCCCCAACACACACACTTTAATGAGCGAAAGGATTTCTGAGAATAGGGTTTCTGAGCTACGTGACATTTGGGGGGATGCCTCAGTTTCCCCTGTTGAAGCTGTTCCATTGTGGATCTAATTCAAATACCCCCTGGAGCAGGGTGGGGTGGGGTGGCCCCTGGTCTCCCACCTGAGTGCCCAGACCACCAGTCTAGGGAGTCATTCTCAGTCTCCTCTCTGTGACCCAATGGCTCTTTAATGATTTAATCCAGTGGTTCCCAAAGTGGGGGTCCCCCATGGGTTATGCAGGGGTCCGTCCCTTGAGCCAGGGCCGGAATGTGCCAGAACAGTGTTCTGGCACTTCTGATGCATGGCGGACGCTCTTTTGTCCTCAAACGGCACCGTGACCTTGCACACACTGAGCGTGAGAGGTCTCACTGGTGGGGGCCTTCTCTGGCTGGCGGGGGCGTTCTGGCAGTACCAGGACTGAAAGTCAGTCAGATGCTAAAGGGATCCTCGGTAGCAAAAAGTTTGGGAACCGCTAGTGAATGAAATGCGTCGACCCCAAGGCGCTGACTTTCTAACGGGCCAGGTGAGGTCATGCATTTCGTCTCACATCTGGCTGGCTGAGTCTGTTGTCACTCTGTAGCACAGGGCGAGGGGTTGGGAAGCACCTCTCTTGCTCACACAGTCTAATTAATCTCACACCGGTTCCCTCCCACAGCTGGAGATAGAACACAGGAGTCCTGACTACCAGGCCCCTGCGCTAACCACTAGACCCCACCAGCCCCTCTGCTCTAACCACTAGACCCAACTCTCCTCCCACAGCTGGGGACAGAACCTCGGAGTCCTGACTCCCAGCACCCCCTGCTCTACCCACTACAATCATTCCCTCCTTACCAGTTTTGCTAAATCTCATATTTTCCCCCTCCCCAACCCATCCACCCTTAGCCCCTGCCCGTCTTTCAAACCCGCCGCTTGCTCCAGCAAACCCTGCCGGCAGAGAGCCAGGCAGGAAGCGCGTGAAGCTCTGGTTCTGATGGTACCGCCCAAGGTTCGGCTGAGGCGGCTGCATGGGAGAGGCAGCTGTTCTCGGAAGGTAAGGGGGGGAGTAGGAAAGAGGGGGTGGGGAGAGGGGATTTTGGGTGAAAAATAGCACGAGCAAAATTCCATCCTCGGACCTGGCCCCCGCGGCGGCTGCGGTCGGGATTCTCAGAACGGAGCAGACTGGGGGCTTTTGGCACCCGGGTCATGCTTATCTCTGCCCATCAGGACGCATCTCAGGTGCATGCTGCTGGGCCCTGGCCTATTTAGAGACAGAGGAAGCTGAGGTCAGAGCTGGTTGGGGCCCTGAGCTTGGGTGGGGAGTTTACGTGCCGGAAAATATAAACAAACAATCAACAACTTGCATGCCCTGCACCTTGCTGTTAACACACCCAGCAGTGCTAGGGCCTTACCCCTGCTTTAGCTATGGGGAAACTGAGGTCCAGAGCCACTCGCCCAGGGAGGCAGCAGGGACATTAGGAATCAACCCTACAGCTCCAAAGAGATGAGTGAGCTGAGCACCCCACCCACTGTACCATCCTTCCCCTCTGCTGCACCAGCCCTGCTCAGTAGGTAACCAGAAGGCATTGAGACCAGTATGTAACAGCCCCCAGGCATCCTGGTTTAGTTGGGGATTGGCCCTGCTTTGAGCAGGGGGTTGGACTAGATACCTCCTGGTCCCAGGGTGGCACAGGCAGCTGGCATTGCAGCCAGCACCGGGCCCAGCCTCAGCGCCGTCCAGCTGAGGAGCGCAGAGTACTGAAAAGAAAGCCCAGACCTGCCTCTCCCCCACAGGGTGGGTATTATCACTCCAGTGTTACAGAGTGGGAAACTGAGGCACACAGCTGGGAAGGGACTTGCCTTAGTGAATCCCTGGCAGAGCAAGGAATAGAACCCAGGAGTCCTGACCCAACACCACCCTTCGTCTAGCCCACTAGACCCCACTCCTCTCCCAGAGCTGGGAGCAGAGCTATGGAGGGCAGACTCCCAGTCCCCGCTTTTCTGACCATTAGACAGGGCCGGCTCCAGGCACCAGCAAAGGAAGCAGGTGCTTGGGGCGGCCAATGGAAACGGGCGGCACGTCCGGGTCTTCGGTGGCAATTCGGCGGCGGGTCCCTCACTCTCTCTCAGAGGAAAGGACGCGTCGCCGAATTGCCGCTGAAGAATGAAGCGGTGTGGTAGAGCTGCCGCCGATCGCGGCTTTATCTTTTTTTTTTTTTTGCTTCACCGCTTGAGGCGGCAAAAAAGCTGGAGCCGGCCCTGCCATTAGACCCCCACTCCCCTTCCAGAGTACAACCAGGTCCCTCTTCATCAAGTTTGTGAAGGGACGGCTCAATGCAACGCAAAATAAATCCATGCACAGGAACTGCAGGCCGGGAACTTGCTGCTTTGTTGAACCACATCGCAGCAGCGTAGGTGTGGTGGGGGACCACTCTCTAACTAAACAGGAACAAAGGGAGGGGTGGAGCATGGTGCTAACCCATAATACTCTGGGTCACCCAGTTAACCCCTGGATGATCACTTTACTGGTGCAAGGCACGGCCCTCCCCAGTGGGATTCTAGGTATACACTTAATGCAGCTTGTTTACTGATGCTCTAGGTGCCAGTCCTGGGACAGAGGTGGGCACAAACAGTGCTCAGGCCAATCTGAGATTTCAGCCCAAGCACCAATACCTGATCCCCATGAAGTTATCCAGCACGGACTCTAGGGAAGAAGATTTAAGGCCTGGGCTACACAATGATTTTGTACCCATATAAGTATATTACGGTAGCACCTAGGAGCCCGACTGATGGACCAGGACCCCAATGCGCGAGGCGCTGTACGTTATTATTAAGTGTATTACGGTAGCACCTCGGAGCTCAATCTCATAGACATATAAACTTTAAGGCCAGAAGGGACCATCACGATCTTCTAGTCTGACCCCTCTGGACAGCACAGGCCACGGACCCTCATCCATCCATTCCTCTAGCAGGCCCCTAACCACTGGCCTGTACTCTTGATGTAAAGACTTTAAGTTACAGAGCAGCCACCATTTGCACTAGTTCAAACCAGCAAGTGACCCGTGTCCCATGCTGCAGAGGAAGGTGAAACCTCCCCAGGCTCTCTGCCAATCTGGGGGGGAAAGTCCTGCCTCACCCAAAATAAGATGATCATTTGGCCCCTGAGCATGTGGGTGAGACCCACCAGGCAGACACCCGGGAAAGAATCCTGTGGAGTAACTCAAAGCCCTCACTCCCGAATGCCATTGGAGGTGACTTCATCAGATCATCCCTGCGAGCTCAGTCGTGAAGCCAGTTCGGTTTGTTATATTCGCCGTGGGAGGCTGGTCCACTCCTCTGATGGTTAGAAACCTTTGCCTAATTTCAGGCCTAGATAACTTCCCCCTGGTGTTCATCTGTCTGACTCATTTATACAGAGCAATCAGAGCTCCTCTCAGCCTTGGAATGGTTAAACAAGCCAAGCGCCTTAAGTTTCCTTTTGTCAGGTAGCTTCTCCATTCCCCTCATCAGCCTGGCAGCCCTTCTCTTTACCTGGTCCAGTTTGAATTCATCTGCCTTAAACATGGGAGCAGGACCCCCTTGTGTGCACATTATTTGTTAGGTGCATTACGGTAGCGCCTAGGAGACCCAGTCATGGAGCACCATCTCCTTGTGCTGGGTGCTGTACACTATTAGGTGTATTACAGTAGCACCTGAGAGGCCCACCACCCCACTGAGTGTCTCTATACAAACACCGATTAATAATCCCTAGCTCTTATCATCGTTAGCTCTCAAAGTGCTTTACCAAGGAGATCAGTATCATTATCCCTATTTTACAGATGGGGAAACTGAGGCACGGGGAGGGAAAATGACCTGTGTAAGGCCACCTAGCAGGTCAGGGGCTGAGCAGGGAAGAGAACCCGGGTCTCCTGAGTCCCCGTCCAGAGCCCTACCCGTAAGGCTGTGCTGCGAAAGAGGTAGGGGTATGATTTGTTTACTGCTCTGGCAGAACAAGACCCAGTGGCTGGATGTTGAAGCCAGATACGTTCCAGTTAAAACAAGGCACATTTTTACAGTGTACATGATTAACCAGTGGAACAAACTGCCAAGGGAAATGGGGGATTTTCTATCACTGGAGATCTTCAGATCAAGACTCCGTCCCTTTCTAGAAGATGCATTAGCCAAATATACAAGTTACTGGGCTCAGCCCAGTGGGGCTGGGTGTACTTCTCTGGCCCGTTACACCGGATACCAGCTCGGATGATCTAATGGTCCCTTCTGGCCTTGAAATAAATGGATCTATCCAAACCCCCTAGTATGGCTGGAGATAAACTGCTATAAAGGTATTTCATATCCCGTCCCATATAGGAATAAACTATACTGGGTACAAGCACCTTTACACTGATATAACTGTAAAAGCAGCAAAGAGTCCTGTGGCACCTTATAGACTAACAGACGTAAAGGTACCACAGGACTCTTTGCTGCTTTTACAGATCCAGGCTAACACGGCTACCCCTCTGATACTGATATAACTGTGTCACACTATGTTGGGGCGGGTTGTATCTGTAACGATAGTCTGCTGTAGTTAAAGAGACACAACTTTTGCATACAGACAAGTGCTTTGAGATCTACTGATGAAAAGCACTAGATAACCACTAGATCGTAATTAATAATAACCTAATAATAATAATAATTGTTATTATTAAGGCCAAGAGCAAACTCCCCAGCTGTCTGGCGGATCAGACCAATGGTCCACCTTGCCCCGTATCCAAGAGTGACCTTGCAAGAAGCCCCCCCCCAGTGGTCACTGGTGGGTCACCTGCCCCTAATATCTCCCACTCCTGACTGCAGCATTAGCGCCCTGCTAGGCACACTGTGTTAGCATTGAGCATGTCGCAAACACTGTGGGCTTTAGCTCCTTCCCTTTGATCATTTTGCTCCAAAGAGGAAGGGGTTTCCTACATCGGCCTCCCCTCTCTAGCAGCCTGGCTTGGAATCCTGTCCCGGGTCACAGAGAAAAGTTTTGTGGCTACTTCCTAAGTTGTAAGGGGATGTCGTAAAAGTGGTGCTTAGCTGGGCCGGATTCAGGACAATTGGCTGCCTCTGTTCAAGAGCGGGCCAGGGCTGGGACCCCAGGGGCACAGCTGAGAAATCCCCCTGTGCCAAGCACAGCAGGCCACTCACTGATGGCTTTTTCGCTTTAACTATGGAACAGGAGCGCCCTCTGCTGGAGCTGAGGCCCAGCTGCAAGTGATCCTGACAGCTCTGCAGAAGGGAGATAAGGTGTGTGAGGTAATAGCTTTGACTGGACCAACTGCTGTTGGCGAGAGAGACAAGCTTTCAAGCCACATAGAGCTCTTCTTCCGGTCTGAAGTCACATGATGGGTGCATTAAGCCCTAGGTGATCCTAAACTGCTGTTGTGTGGCTGTATAAACAGCTGCTGCACTCCACCTCAGAGCCAGCTGCATCTCAGCATCAGATGAGGTATCCTTGTATAAACAGCCCCCGTGCCACGCCCCAGAGGTGGCTGCACCTCAGCACCAGGTGAGGGATTCCTGTATAAACAGCCGCTGTGCCTCACCTGGGAGGCAGCTGCATCTCAGCACTGGGAGAAGGAGCCATGGATAAACAGCTGTCACACCCCATCTCAGAGGCAGCTGCATCTCAGGGACAGATAAGGGAATCCCCATACAAACACCCCGGCTACCGCTGCAACTCTGTGCTGGGCAAGGGATTCCTGTATAAATAGCTGCTGCACCTCACCCCAGAGGTGGCTGCATCTCAGTGCCAAGTGAATCACAATGGCATCAAGCGGCAGAGAGTTCCACAGATTAACATTCCATTGTGTAAAAAAGCATTTTCCGTGATTCATTTCAAATGTGCCACCTTTCCATTTTATTAGTTCCCTGCTTGTTCTTACACCATCAGAAATTGTACACAGGAGCAGCTTTCTCTGTACCATCCATTATTTTAGTACTTAAAGAGAAGGATCCCTATATACAGCCCGTGCTCCTCACTCTAGAAGTGGCAGCATTTCAGTGTCGGGCAATGGATCCCTGTATAAAACAGCCCCCAGATCCCAGCCCAGAGGTGGCTGCATCTTAGCACAGGGCAACAGACCCCTATCTAAATGCCTACTGCCTGCCTCCTACCCCCTTAATTTTAAAGAAGCATTTGTCTCTATTCCATCCACTATTTTATACCACTCCAGCAATTGAAGGCAAAAGTCTCCTCTCCACAGCTGATCAAAACATGCCAATTATTTTTTATGGGAAATTTGGGATGGGGACATTTTCTTTTTTCAATTTCCCGCTCATTTAAAAAAAATTCAATGAAAAAAACAAACACGAACCCCGGAAAAAATTCCATTTTTTAAAAACAAAGTTATTAAAAATGGCCAGTTTTCAGTAAAAAAAAAGAAAAAGATTTTCAACCCCCCAGACCATTTTTAAACAACCCCCCCCCACCCCAGATTTTCAGGATTCCTCCATTACATTTTTTCTCACCAAAATATGGACAAAAAGCTGTGTCAAAAACGTGGGCAATTTTGCAGAAAAATTAGGGAGAAATGTGCATTAAAAAGGGGGGGGGTGTCAAAAATGAGAAAAAAAATTAGGGTGAAAATTGCAAAATAAAGAAAAGAAAAGTTTTTTAATGAAAACCTTTTCACCAGCTCCCATCCCGCGTTGCCTGGTCCCTCTTACCCTACAGTGCCCTCTAGTGCCCCCAAAAGGTATGGCACTGACTCATTGCAGGTTGCTGTCATTGGCTATAGCGCCTACTAGTGTTCCGTGGTAGGTATTGCATCCATCTACTCGCTCTTATTGGGTCTGGGTGAGAACCGTGCTTTCAATAGGTTGCAACAACTTTGCAGACCGAAAGCTTTGCAGCTGAGTAAGAAAACCTTCCATTGTCAAACACCAAAGCTTTTTCCTTTTCCTAAACCAGAAGAAAAAGCCGGTGACTCACATCAAGGCGAGACTCCGGCTGACCGCGCCCTCCCACCTCTTGCCTTTGAAATACAGGCCGGGCTGTGAAAGAGGAGGCCGTTGGCAGGGCAGGGGGAGGTGGGCTTTGAAGTGGCACCTCACAAGATCCCAGGCGCTAATTGCACAACTGTAAAAAATATTCATAGCTATAAGCCTGACTCATAGCTGGAGGGGGCTGTGTGCTACTTTCACTATTGCAAAGCACAGATTGCAAGCTCGGAAGCCTGCAGCGAGGAGACAGCACAAGCTAACAGATGCCTAGGATGGTGAGAATCTCTGAGCTGGGAGCACAATGGCTGCTAAATCCACCCCTGCAAACAGCCCGGGGGAGGGGGGGCTGCTTCTTGGTTACTCTGGTCCTGGGCTTGTGGAGGGTTAAGAAGGCTTTAAATCATCTTTGAGTTCCCTTGTTGTTATTTGTATTATCATAGCACCTAGGAGTGGCAGCCACGGACCATAACACCCCATTGTGCTAGGAGCTGTACATTATTTATTAAGTGTATTATGGTAGCACCCATGCACTCTCATCACAGCCCAGGATCTCACTGTGCTAGGCGCTGTATGTTATTTATTAGGTATATTATGGTAGCACCTTGGAGCCCCAGTCACAGCTCAGGACCCCCGTGTACAGACACAGTCCCTGCCTTCAGAGAGCTGACAATCTAACTATAAGGCAAGGGACAGATGGACACAAACAAGGACTCCCTGAGACTCTGTTGGCCCCTCTATTCTTTAGGCTGTGGCTGGTACTTGGTCTAAGTTAGAGCAGCCTCAGGGCTGCCCTAACTCATGCTCATCACTCTCCACAACAGCCTCCTATGAGAAGCAGAGAAAAGCCATGCCCCTGAGTCCTCCCCTCCACCAGCTCAGCACCACCCAGGGAGGCAGCATTGTCCGGGAGGTGGCTCTACCCGTGTCCTTTATGGAGCCTTAATGCCACTTATGCCCTTAGGATCCCTTAAGCAAGGGGGGCTGTGCCAAGTGCCACTGAGTCCCTGGCAATGACACCACAGGTGCTGAATTTTATTTTTCCTGGTGGGTGCTTCACCCCCTGCTCTGTCCTGAGGTCCCACCCCCCACTCCGCCTCCTCCCACCCCTGCTCCTCCTCCTTCCCCGAGGGGCCCCCCTGCCTGCCGCTTGCTGCTCTCCCTGAGCACCTCCTGCCAGCTGCCAAACAGCTGATCGGTGCCCCCACTGAACAGCTGTGGCTGGTGTGTGCTGAGCACCCACTATTTTTTTCCCAAGGGTGTTTGAGCCCTGGAGCAGCGTCGGCGCCTATGAAAGACCCCCCTGCCCCCTTCCTGCACATTTAAATCTCCAGGGTTGTACACAGCTTAAAAACGACTTTGGCGTCTAAACTTGAAACCTGGGGAGGAGCAACTGTGTTGATCCCTCCCAAGGCACGCGAGTACCCGGATCTGAGCGGAATTCACACACCGGGATGTGCGGGAGAAGAGACTTAATGTATGGCAGGGTAAATCAGCAGGGCCCTTTGGCACCCTCTAGTGGCAGTGCTGCTCATGGAGGATGAGCTGTAGACCCGCATGCGTTCATACTCAGAGCTCCTGGGTTCAATCCCACTCCTGACAGCCACTGTGTTACATTAAATAAAGCCAGGGATTTCAATAGGAACTCAGCTGTGGAATCACCACAGCTTGAGTTCCACCGTTGTCTCCCTTGTTACCACACAGTGCCTGTCAGTGGCTGAATGAGGTACTGCCGGCAAATGCATCAAGAGGGCCACAGCACGTTGCAAGCTTCTGTCGAGGATACGGCGTGAAGAGGGAGATGATCGTGTCTTTTTCTTGCTTTTCGGGGGGGCCCGTGTCCCAGACGTACCTCTGAAAATCCCCCCCCTCCCCAGGCAGCTTAGAGTGGCAGGTGAATAGTGAGACGGATGCACAAATGGATGGCTAGGCGGATAGATGGCTAGAATGGATAGACAGCAAGAGGGTGGATGGATGGACAGACAGAGCAGGGAAGGTACTTGGTGCTGGTGGAATATCTGCTACTTTGTTGTTTTTTTTTTTTCAACCTGGGGCAATCAGGGAATTTCCTTGCAGGGAGAGAGGTGCCAGTCAGTCACTAAACTACTGGCAGACCGTGCTCAGAACTTCTCAGCGGCAGCCCAGCTCCTCCTTTTGCAAAAGACCCAGCTCCTGCCAAACTGGCGAAAGGGGAAGCTCTTAGCAGCACCGACCCTATAGCTAGGGCCCTACCAAATTCACAGCCATGAAAACGCATCACGGACCGTGAAATCTGGTCTCCGCCCGTGAAATCTGTATAATGTAGGGGAAGAGCACACAAAAGACCTTTCACAGGGGAGACCAGCGTTTCTCAGATGGGGGGGGGGGTCCTGCCCCAAAAGGGAGCTGCAGGCAGCAGCGCAGAAGTAATCGTGGCAATACCATACCGTGCCACTTCTGTGCTGCTGCTGCTGGCAGGGCGCTGCCTTCAGAGCTGGACTCCCGGCCAGCAGCCACCGCTCTCCAGCCGCCCAGCTCTGAAGGCAGTGCCGCCGCCAGCAGCAGTGCCGTCCCTACCCATAGGCAAAGTACGCAGCTGCGTAGGACACCAGGAAATTCCTGGTGCCCTACGCAGCTGCATGCTGCTCCAGCCCCTGCTCTGCCCCAGCCCAGCCCCCACTCCACCCCTTCCCCAAAGCTCGGGCCCCTGCTCTGCCCCAGCCCAGCCCCCACTCCACCCCTTCCCCAAAGCCCGGGCCCCTGCTCCGCCCCAGCCCAGCCCCCACTCTCCTAGGGTCGGGCCTGCACTCATCGCCGGCGGTGGGAAGTGCAGTGATCCGGAACTGCTTGGCGCCACCGGTGAGTGTTGGGGGAGGTTCTCCCACTGCCCCCCAAGCCAGCCCCCACCACCGCAGAGGCCTGCCCCCCCCCTCCGTGGAGGAGGGGGCTGCGTAGGGCCCCAGAATGGCTAGGGATGGCCCTGTGCAGAAATAAGGGTAGCAGTATCACAACCCCCCCAAAATAACCTTGTGACCCCTCCCCCAACTCCTTCTTGGGTCAGGACCCCCTACAATTACAACACCGTGAAATTTCAGATTTAATTAGCTGAAATAATGAAATTTACGATTGTTAAAATCCTATGACCTTGAAATGGACCATGAATTTGGTAGGGCCCTGACCTAGAGCACACGCAGGTGAGCTGTTCTCATTCCTTTCCAGTAGAGGGCAGCGGTTTACACCCACCCCCACCCACCCCACTACCCCAGGCCTAAATCCCTCCAGCAGGGGGCAGCACGGACACGGACACACATACACACACAGCTGGTTTCCGACGCAGTGTCTGGCTGGGCCCATGTGCCTTCCCCTTGCAACACAGCAACATGCTGTGGGCTCTTGGTCCCAGATCCTCACGGGTACGTAGGCATCTAAGGCCCGTGGGCCTTGGGGCCTCACCCCAGGGACCTGGCCTCGGGGACCCCGCCCCCGACGCGGGAGCCATCAGCAGAAGGAAGATTCCACCCGTCAGGGAGCGTCTGAAATCTCCACGGCCGCCCGGTTGCTCTTGCCCTCATCTAGCCGCTTTCCCTTTGAAGAGAGTAAACTTCCTGTTTAGAGCATTTCTACTCGGAAACCCGGCTCCCCTCCCCACCCACGCCCCAGCACAGATAAGAGCAGCCCCAGCAGGCTGTTGCCAAGCACAGTGGCCCGATATCATCGCAGCTGCGGGGCTGTATACTCCCTCCTCCACCCCCAGCCCCAGCCCCCAGGGGCCGTGGCCCCAAAAGGCCCCTGCCCTGTCAATTTCCCCCCTCCTCCAGAAATTTGCTAGCGGCAGAGGCGGGGGCTGGAAACTGATTTCAAGTACCAGGGGGAAAGCCTGCCGTTCCCTGCCTCACGGCAGGACCCACGCTGCACCGGGAACTGGGGGAATCCAGGGCCCCGTGCAGCATGGCAGGGAATATGGGAATCAGGACACCCGTGTCCTCTTCCCAGCTGTGGGAGGGCAGTGGGGCTGGTGGTCAGAGAAAGAGGGGTTGGGAGCCAGGACTCTGGGGTTCTGTCCCTGGCTCAAGAAGGGGAGTGGGGTCTGGGGCGGGGGGGAGAGGGTCTGAGAATCAGGACACCTGGGTTCTATCCCAGGCTCTGGGAGGGAGTGCTGTCTAGTGGTTAGTTTGGGGTGGGAGTTGGTTTATATGCCACTGAAATGTATCTGCTTCTGGGGCGGGGGGTTGGTGTGGCCGCTGTCCAGCAGCCACACAACAATACCGCACAGGGATTGCGCACCCAGGGGCTGAAAAGCAGCTGCCTCTGGGGTGGGACGTAGCAGCTGTAGGACGGCCCCTGGCAATGCAGCACCACTGTTTAAGACAGGAACTGAAGAGGACTCGGGGGGAACGTAGTATGACCAGGTGTGAACACAGGCAGGACGTCAGCGTTCACAGCCCCACGCTCTGGTAAAACCCCAATGGAGCGTTAATGACCCCGAGCGGCTGGGACTTGGGCTCTCTCTCTCTTTCTCTTGCCCCTTATCTTGAAGATCCATCTTCCCCTTCTCGCTTCAGCAGCAGCTCGAGAGCTCCACAAACAGCCAGGAGGCAGCGCGATCAGCGAGGCCCACCTTCCTCGCGGGCGCGGCCGAGATAAGGGATTCGCAGAATCACCCACAGCCCGTGGTTCTGCTGCTGCCGGCAAACCCTCCGGTGCCTAAAGTAGGTCAAGGCAGCCACAGGCCATCGAGGTTGCAGCGAGAGCCCGAGTGCAGCAGAACAAGAAGCACAAAAGCCCCATGAACAATGGAGAAGCCGCCGGAGTCTGCCTGGCACCACGCTGACCCTCGGCATCAGCTCAGGGCCGGATTTAGGGACAGGCGACCCTGGGCACTGGGCCTCCTAAAAGCAAGAGCAAGACATTGGTCTTTTCCTCTTTGCCCCTGGTCATGCCCTATCCTCGACAGACGCTTGCAACGTGCTATGGCATTTGCCTGCAGTACCGCATTCAGCCACTAGCAGTCGCTGTGTGGTGGCTGGGTGGTAACAAGAGAGACAAAGTGGAACGCGAGCTGGGTGGCTGCTTTGGTTAGTAAGGAGGAGGAGGACTCTGGGATTCCACCGCCAAGCGGGTGTTGAAGTCCCTGGTTTTATTTGATGGAACATGGTGGCCGGGCTTGGGGGGTGCCGGGTTGGGGGTGCTGTTTTTGTTGTTTACAGATTCTTGCATGCAAATGTATCGTCTTCTACGACCGGGATAAATCGTGCCGCAACGGTGTGAAAGGGGCTCCCAAGGCCGTAAAAGATAAAGGATTCAAAAGTTCAACAAATGGAGGGGGTGTGCGGGGGCGGGGCCAAAGACACTCGTCTCCTGGGGCACCATTGGTCTAGGGCCGGCCTTGCGTCAGCTTTTCGACGGCTGGCGTTGAGACCCGTGACAGCACGGTTGCAAGACCCCCCCCCTATTGTCCCCTCTCAGGAGCCCCAGCTTCCCCGCACCTTGCTCCTTCCCTTCCCTTCCCGGCTCACCCTTGGGGGATGGGTCTATCCCACTTCCCAGCCGCTCCCAGGAGTCGCTGTGGTTTCGGCAACAGCAGGTGAGGGCCTGGCATGCTCCCAGCTGCGATGTGTGAAGCCAGTTGTTGCGATTGCCATGTGTACGCAGCAAAACACCCAGCGCCTTACCTCTTTTCACTGGCCACCGGCAAGGCAGTAGAAAAACTGGCCAGGCTGGGCAAAAACCAGCCAGTGGCAACCCAAGCCCACCCCCAGCCCAGCATGCTTAAGTAGTGCAGGTTTCACCATATGTGGCATGTTATACTAGTGCCAGGATTTACGCTGCCAGCTTCTGCACGTAGATATCACAGCTCCCCTGGGAGATAGACCAGGTTGTCTCCAGGTCACAGAAGGGGAAACTAAGGCACAGAGGGGAAGTCCAAGGTCACACAGTGAGTAAAGAACCCAGGCGTCCTGATTCCCAAACCCCCCCCCCCCGCTCTAACCACTATACCCCACTCCCCTCCCTTCCCAGTGCTGGGGATAGTCACCAGGCCCCTGACTCCCAGCCCATCACCCAGCGGACCACGCTGCCACTCAAAGATCTCAGCTGCTGAGAGTCATTCTCTACACAAACAAGAGCCATCTTGCTTTGATTATTTTTCTTTCTTCCCACTTGCGGGCTCTGAATTTTGCCATTTCATTGTTATAAATATCCCGCCTGTAGGTGCCCGCTCCCCCCCAGGGCCTGTGGGTTTGCAGCGCTGAGTAACCCGGCGCTGTTTCTTTTACTGTAATGCTAGTTCCCCGATGCTTATCACACCCACAGCCACCCAACCTCTTCTTTCAAGTCGGTTTCATTTCCCATGGCAGCGCCTGTTGCTTTGGCACAGAGATTCAGCTGTCGGTGGGGAGGGGAGAGCCGCCCCCACCCTGCACCGCCCCCTCGGGTTGGATTGGTTCCCGAGCTGATGTGCATCTCTTAATGCTGAATCCTCTTTAGACAGGGGCTTCCCCTTCTAGTCTGTAGCCAGCAGCATCGAGCATCTTGAATGCAAATCCACGCCTCAGTAGAGTAATAGATCCTAAGGCTGGATCATCTAATCTCACCTTCTGTATGATATAGGTCAGAGCATTGGTTTCCATTTTCTACCTAGGTGACATCAGTGGTTCCAATAACCATTGAAACAAGCCCCCAATGGGAGCAGGACATCTCCCGCTGGCTCTCAATTCAGACTGGAGGCCTCGCTGGGAGATGCTTTAGTCAAACACAAGCAATTGGGCTCAAAACGGGGCAAGGAGGTGAAATTCTCGGTGATCTGAGAGTCTCTTCTGGCCTTAAGCTGTGGTCAAACTAGAGAATAGGAGTGCACGCCTGGTTTTCAGCGGGGGAAACGGAGACGCAGAGATTTACCCAAGGTCACTGGCAGAACTGGGAATGGGAGGCGGGCACTGGGACGCAGCCTCCCACTGCAGCGAGGCCGCGTGCGCCACTGACGGTGCCGTCAGCTTCCCGAGGTGCGTGGGGGACTGGACTCGGCCCTACAGCTGAGTGAAAGTTTTCAGCTGAAACTGTTGTGGTTGAAAAATGCAGATTGGCGACGCCGAGCCACTTCGTGAGGTTGAGTCGGTTATGCTAAAATGTTTTGGCTGCAGCAAAATCAAACAAAAGACAGTCCTAAAACCCCCCAAACATTCCGCTTTGACATTTGCAGAATGAAGTTTTTCGGCTGGAAATTAATTTCCATTTCAAAGTTTCCTATACATTTTTAAAAAAAAATAAAACATATGTGGAAATGGACCAGATCGTGCTTGAATCTGATCCACTCTGGCAATTTCTCTGTTACTAACAATACTGTAATGTTGTGTGTGTGTGAGAGAGAGAGAGAGAGAGAGAGCCCTCTGCTCTCTGCAATACTATCATGAACTGAGTAATGGGTGTGCAAGTGAGCATGTGTGACTCCACTGCCCTCTCCTGGATTCAAACAAAACCACAAAGGTGGGTGTCAGACTCCAAACACCTGCCAGCAAAGGGAGATTCTCCTGTGCTCTTAAACTAGCAGCAGGCAACCACACAGGCAAAGTCCTAAGTAGGCTGCAGGGGGTTTTGTTACGCTCATTTGCACTTCTCTAGTTTCCTTGGGCTACAAATGGTGAAACTGAGGTGCAGCCAGAGGAAGCAACTTGTACAAGGTCACGCACTGAGTTACTAGCTGGGTGTAGAGCCCAGGAGTCCTGACACCCAGAGCAGCTGCTGTAACCACTAGATCCTGGCTTGGAATCAATGTGTCCTAACTCATAAGCCCTGTAACCACTTGACCAGACGTCCCTCCTAATGCTGACTGTCCTAGGGCATGGCTGCCGCGTAGCATCCTCTGTTGGCCAAGCACAGCACTGCATCCCTGCCTCAGTTTCCCCGCCCCCAGGTTTGGTCTCTCCCAGAGATTCATGTGGCTCGGCCCTCCAGCGGGCGCACTCCCAGAATTCAGGATAACTAAAAGCCAGACAAACTACAAGTCCTTTCACCCCACGTGGGCGCCTCTTCAGCTCCCCTGTGGGGCTCAGTTCCCAGAGGGTTAGGGTTCAGGATCTGTGGCTCAGGATGGCGCCCTGCCTCTTTCTCTTCTGCAGAAGCCCAGCACGGGATATCGCGCTGGGTGGTGCTTTCCCCACCCTTTTACGAGGCCCAGGTGTTTCAGGCTGTCACCTAGCCGCAGCTCTCTTAGGCCGGGAGGTGACTAATCGCTCCACAAGGCAGGCTCCCTTGCTCCAGGCCTCATGTCCCTCAAAGGCCAGGCCACGCTGGTACCCCAGGCAACGGGCCAACCATGACTTGGCTTCATGATATTCTCCCCCTGAGCTGAGCTCTCCTCCTGCTGTGTCCATATGCCCCACTTTTCAGTGCCACTGAGCCACAGCCCCTGAGCTCCGGCTGCAGGAGCTGATGCAGAGCTGCCCTCGCCCGCTGAGCCGTATCTGGTCACGGCTTGCAGCAGTCAGGAAATCCTCCTGCTCTCATGTGCTGGGACCTAGAGGGCCAGATAAGCAAGCGCATGCGAGAGAGCAGAGCACACGCTGCCAGGCTGATGCCGGGCGTTTCCATCACAGCCAGGGGCCCGGTGCATAATGGGCTTCTCATCTCTGGCACCCCCGGATCTCGGAAAACCGTGGACCCGTGCAGGAAGCATTCTCAGACCCACTCAGCCCTCAGGTCAGGAGTGGGGACTGTAGCCATCATCCACAGCTCCCTAAAGCCTCCTGCACTGGAGCTAATCACTTCATCCGCAGCTCTCAAAGAGCTTAGCATAGTGTCATTATCCCCATTTTACAGGTGGGGAAACTGAGGCACAGAGCAGTAACGTGACCTGCCCGAGTTTGCCCAGCAGTGCAGCTGGGAATAGAATCCAGGTCTCCCAAGACCCAGTCCTACCCACTAGGCCATGCTGCTTCCCTGCTAAAGGAGAGTTCCCAGTTCCCTCCCTGCTCACACTTCCACCTTGAGCAGGAAAGAGAACCCAGGAGTCCTGACACACAGGGACATATGTGGTCTATCCCTGGGAACGCACCCCAAGAATCCTGATTCCTCACCCCCTTCCTCTAACCACTAGACCCCACTCCTTCTCCAGAGCTGGGGCTAGAACCCGGGAGGCCCCATTCACGGCTTTTACCTTGGCCACGAGGCTGTCGCTTTTTGCTCTGAGGCTGTAGCAGTGCAGACAGCGAATACCCTGCTCTGCCCTAGTTCAGTTGGTTGCTCAGTTAACTCACTTGAGACCAGGGTGCAGGCCCAGGCCAGGTCAGTTTGTGGTCATGGCTGAGGCTGCAGCGCGATGCCCAGGGACGTGAGCCTGTGCTAGGCTCTCATGAACTCAGCAGGCTTCCACCTTGTACGTGCTTGGACGGGAGACCACTGCAGGAAGCATCGAAAGCTGGGGTGGGTGATTTCCACTGAGTCAGTACAGAACCCAGGGCCCCGGTGTGGTAGCAAGAGACGCTACATTTCGGAGGAGGTGTAAAATCCAGCTCCTGACCGCTTGTGGTCATTAAACATTCCTCCAGTGCATTTGGAGGGGGCGCACCCTGGCCAAATGCCATCCCAGGTATTTCCATTCAGCCTCTTTAAAAGGTCCCCCGTCATTTGGATTCTTCTTCATTTCCTAACCGAAACTGCCCTGGAGGATCGCTGTGTGCGGTCAAATAGCTGCTGTGTGCCCCACCCCCCAGCGAGGGCTGCATTTCAGAGCTGGGTGAACAAGCCCTCTAAACTGAGGGCCAAATTCTGCCCTCCCACTAACACCAGGTGTAAATCTGTTACGCTGGCATCTGTCAGTATAAACGGACTTCGGTGGAGTCATTCCAGATTCACGATGGTGTCACCGAGAGCAGAAGCTGATGCATCAAATAAAACTGAAACCTCGGGTTCAATAAAAGGTCAGGTTAGTCCCAGGGAGCTTTGGGAGCCAGGGGTCAGATCCCCAGCTAGTGTAAATGGGCCCAGTCAATGGAGCTCGGTTCATTTACTCCAGCTGGGATGCTGGAATCTGTTGTAGGTTGCTGGAGGTGCACTGGGCCTGAGTCAGATCGGACGATCTAACCCCACTGTTTTCTAATGGAGTTACTCATTTACACCAGGGGATGGGAGAGCAACCTCCCCAGAGCAGACGCAAGGCCTGATTCTTCTCCCATCGACACCAGGGTCATTCCAGTGACATTATGCTCTGGTGGGAGTGAGAAGAGGCAGCGGGCTGCTGGCGTTGGGGTAACAGAATTGCAGCGCCTGTTGGGAATCCTCAGCTGACTTCAATGGAGTGACACTGATTTATACCAGCGGGGTGGGGATCTGGCCCCATTGACTCCAATGGAGCAATGCCGATTTGCACCAGCCGGGAGTCTGGCCCTAGGTCTCAAGCAGGGACTTTTGCTTCAGAGCGGTCGCATCACACAGGGCCGACCAGAGAACTCATTTCATTTCGAAGCTCAGCAGATGAGCTACGGGTAATTTTTACAAGGCAGTGACCAGTCTTTGCTCTGTCCCTTTGGGGTCTCCAGGTGCTTTACAGACACCGATTAACCCTTAACGGCAGATTTGCCAGTCACTTCAGTGGAAGCCAGATCTGGCCCAGGGAGGTAGTTTACATGGAAAACCAGTGACAGAGCTAGGAACAGAATCTGGGAATCCTGACTCCACCAGCTCCTGCTGTCTTAGGCCCCACGGCTCTCCCACAGTGGGGAGTAGAACCCAAGAGTCCTTATTCACGCTGGGAATAGAACCCAGGATCCCCTGCTCTAACCACTAGACCCCCCAGCCCGCTCCCGGAGCCGTGATTAGAACCCAGGAGTCCCAATGCCCAGCCCACTATCATATTAAGACTGCGCTTCCTCCCAGACCCAGGCATTGCAGGTCCTGTGGGAGACAGGCCCGCAGCCTCCCATGTCCACTAGGGAGGCAGCATCCAAGGCTTGGAAGGATTCGATCGTTATCTGTGTCAGTAAACCCCAATTTCACGGTACACAACCACAAACGGATGACAAAAAAGATTCCCATTGGTAATCATCGAAATTGACAGATGGGCAAAGTGAGAAAAAAACGCTGCCTGAGAACGTATTGGGGTTTGATTTCAGATCATTTACTTCGTATATTTTGACACGCGATGTTTGACCACTTGTGTCTGAACCGTTATAAAGCTTTCACAGTTGAAATCTCAACCTTACTTAGTTAAATAATTGCCTCCCCCCACCTCCCCGTCATCCAGCTATGAACATTGAAACCGATAAGAACAGGAGGGGAAAAGCTACCCGTAATTTTGCACAACTGTGAACATTTGCATCAATAAAAAAAGTTTAAAATGTCTAAAATAAACATCAGTATCATCCATCAAATTATCAACAAAATCAAATTCTGCTCCCCACCCCCACCCCCACCCCAAACATGCCCAGTGGCCCTGGGGTAATGGATAAATAACCATTAGATACAGCTGCTCCCTGAATATCAGGGACTACTCACTGGAAAATAAATAGGTGCACACACTTACATACATTCACAGCGGCACATAAAACAGTGCAGGGAATGGTGGGAGCCGGGCCATATCCCCAGCGGCTGGAAATCAGCTTCGACTCAAGGACGCCAATGGATCGACACGAACGTCTCCCAGCCGGAGATCTGGGCCTGTTACGCAGGATCCTTCCCTCGGGTAAGTCTTATATCAGTGCCGCTTCCACGAACTTCCTCCGGATTTACACCGCAGTGAGTGAGAGGAGAACCTGGCCCGTTCTCGCCCAGGGTTAAATAGCGAGGGCCCAATCCTCAGCAGGGATAAGCTGGCATTGCTCCATCGCAGCCACGCTGATTTGCACCAGCTGACGAGATGGCTCTCTGCCCGAATCAGGATCAGGGTCTTCCCCATGAGCAAAGGGAACGGCAGGATTTGACACCGTCAAGCACCACCAGTTGCTAAGCAGAACTGTAAGCCAATTAAATACACTTCCCTCCCACCATCACCCGGTCAGCTGGCATAAACAAGCATGGAATGATTGAAGTTACACTGATGTACAGTGGCTGAGGGTTGGCCTGCCTTGGCGACCTGGAGGCGAAATGTCCCATAGTCCCTTGTGGTAGCCAGTTTCTTTGTCTTTCCACTTTCAAAGCTATTTGAAAACCCGCTGGACCTGACGGAGGGACAGTGGCTGGCTACGCAGGGGACAGCATTATGGCCTATAACACAAGGGTAAGGGAGAACCATCATCCCTGTTTTGCAGCTAGGGAAATGGAGGTACAGAGAGGCAAGGTGACTTGCTCATGGTTTGACAGCAGGTGGGTAGCACAGCTGGGGATAGAACCCAGGAGTCCTGACTCCCAGTCTCCCCTGAGCAAACTGCTAGAGCCAGGTCCCTTTCCCAGGGAGAGAATAGAACCCAGGAGTCCTGATTCCTAATACAAGGCCTCAACTGGAAGCCCACCCTTCCTTCTTCTGAGCTCTGTGACCAGCCTCTGAAGTTAACCTCATGAGCTGGGTCCAGTCTGGGGAGCATATTAGACCGGCAAGGTGCAACAGTATTTTGGGGGGTGCTGGGTCAGAGGGATGGTCCATGTAGGAAAACCATATCAGTGGCAGATTAAAAAGCACAAGGCCTCAACCCAAAACCCAGCAGTTGTGGCTCCGGGAAGGGCCCGCTCAGATCATGAAGGTGCCAAAATAAGTCCTGGTGCCGTCTCTGATCTGTAGCACCTGTCTCTGTGACACCTTGACGTAAATCTGCTCCTCCTCCTCCAGGTGGAAGATTCCTCCCAGGAAGCTGTTTTGCCGCCAGAACCCACTATCCTTCCCATTGCAGTAAAGGACCAGGTTCTCCACAAGTTTCATCTCCTCGACATACCTGGGGGTCTTCTTATAGATGCCATGATAGATGACGGAACTCTGGCCCTGCTGAGAGCAACTCTGCGCCATGAGATGGACCTTGGAGTAGATGTAATAGTAGCCGGGCTTGATGCAGACCAGAGAGCCGCCCTGGTAACCCACGTCATGCAGGAAAGCCCAGTCCTTACTGTGTTCCCACTGCAGAGAGCCGTTCCCAGAGGTGGTGAAGGCTGCACCTGGGGACCACGATACCCACAACATGTCAGGCCTCAGCTTAGCCCAGAAGGAGGCATAACTGGGGAGAGAACCCTGGAGTCCTGGCCCCATCCTCCCTTGCTCTAATCACTGGACCCCATATCCTTTCCAGAGCTAAGAACAGAACCCAGGAGTCCTGACCCCATCCTCCCCCGCTCTAATCATTAGACTTCACTCTCCTTCCAGAGCTGGGAACAGAACCCAGGAGACCTGATCCCATCCTCCCCCGCTCTAATCATTAGACTTCACTCTCCTCCCAGAGCTGGGAACAGAACCCAGGAGACCTGATCCCATCCTCCCCCGCTCTAATCATTAGACTTCACTCCCCTCCCACAGCTGTGAACAGAACCCAGGAGTCCTGATCCCATCCCCCACTGCTCTAATCACTAGACAAGAGCCCCTCTACAGCAGAGGCAGCAGACTATGCAGGGTTAAGGAGGACTTCAACCTACCCAAGACATGAGCTGCTGGCTTCTCAGCATGACGTTTCCGGTCTGCAAATGAGACAAACAAACAAACAAAGGCCCAGCTGTGAGATCAGCCCAGTTCCGAGTCCTCTGTCCCCAGCGCGGGCTGGGGAAGAGCCTCCTGGGGCTGAGTTCTGGAGATGGCCCTGGATCTGAACCCAGTTCCGGGTCAGAACTTTGCCAATGGAGCCAGGCAGAGCAGCACCCGGGATCAGAACTGGGACTCACCCTCCAATGTAAAGCATTGGTGCCCTGTGTCGTCCCCTCCCCCCCCAGTAATCTTGTCCCCCACCTGCCTTGTTCCATTGCACCCTCATCACATTCCCCACACTCACTCCATTACACCCCGTTCCATTCACCCCTTACTGTCGCACCCCCTCTCCTTCCCTACCCCCCCACCCGTCACCACTTCCTTCCACTCTCCCCCGCGCTGGGTCTAGCCTGCACTTTCATCGGGGCTGCTCTTTAATTTCTCTCTCTGTTTCCTTTCTGTCTCATTTCCACACACACCACGGCCCCCCCCTCCTGCCGCACGCTTCACTGCACCCAGCTCAGAAAAGACTCCCCCCCCCTCAACCCCCGGAAAGCAGTTGCGGGGGAGGATCCGCTAGGCAAACATGCTGCGTCGCGTTGTATTGCAGTGAACCATCTAGCACCTCTGGGCCTCACTGTCCTCTGCTGGATGGGTTTGGAACTGCTTAGCCATGTGTCAGAGACCCCAGCCCGCTAGCAGCTAAAGGGAGATTTTCTGTTAGGGGGAAGTGTTTTTGCAGGAGCAGGGCCTGAGCCTGCAAGTCCTAGGTGGTTCTTTTGTGGAGCATGGCTGCGGAGCCATCCAAACCCATCCCATGGCCACTATTCAATTTCCTAGGCCAGAACCTCAGATCGTGCAAAGCAATGGAGCTCCTTTGACTTCAGGAAAGCTCTGCGAATTTGCACCAGCTGAGGATCTGGTCCACTAAAAGCAGTAAGCTCACTGGGGCAGGAACTGTCTTTTTGTTCATATTTAAATTGTACAGCACCTAACACAATGGAGTCCTGGGCCATGACTGAGGCTCCTAGGTGCTACTGTAATACACCTAATCAATAATGTACAGCACCTAGCACTGGGATCCTGAGCCGTGACTACTGTATACGCTACTGTAATAAAAATCCACCACCCTGGCAACATCCTCAGCCCCCACCCGCTGTACCAAATCAAAACCACCTCATCCTGTACTGGGTCTTGCTTTGCGGCACAATAGGGATACTCAGAACGTGAAAGCAGCAGCAGGGACAGGACCAATAATTTCTGTTCCAAAAAGAGCTGAAGGAGAATCTCTGTTCAGTGTCGGGACTATGAAACACAGATGAGCAGTTCTGGTACCATCCAGCAGAGGACAGCAGCGCTCATACACACTAGCCACCTCGTTACTGTGCTCTTGACCAACATAATCAACACAACATATTATTGTGCCACTGCCAAGTCAATATCATCATCATCCCTAACTCACTTATATGTCACTTTACATCAGTGGACTCCACAGGCCTTTACAAAGGAGGTCAGTATCATTGTTCCAATTATTGAGAAGGGGAAACTGAGGCACAAAGAGGGGAAGTGTCTTGCCCAAGGTCACCCAGCAGGCCAGTGGCATAGATGGGGCTAGAACCCAGGTCTCCCAGTTGAAGGCTCTGTCCGCTAGGCCACACAACCTCCAAATACCTGCAGCCATTAACATCAGCGCAAATTGCGCCCTGAGCAGAATGGCACCCCGGCGCCTCACGCTAGAGTCATTGATTCTGAGGCTGGAAGGGACCATTTGGATTATCTAGTCTGACTTCCTGTATAACACAGGCCGCAGGACTTCCCTGGATTAGTTCCCGTTGGAACTAGAGCAGGTATGTTAGAGAAACAGCCCATCTGGAATAAAAAATTCCCAGGGATGGAAAATTGGAGCCTAGTGCTCGCTCCGATCCATTACATCAGAGTCACTTTGCAGGAGAAGTTTCCTTTCCTCCCCCTGCCACCAAGAAAGGCTATATGTATAAACCACTGAGAGTCCCTGAGGCTATGAATAAACCTTGGTTGACCAACCCATTTCAAATAACCCATTGCAATTCTCTGCACTAGCACACATCTCTGTCCCTAGCGTGGAAGGGCTGATGCAGAGCTGTTAACCAGAGGAAATGAGGTGGGGGTGTGGAGACAAGGGGGCTTTGTTAACAGAGATTAGACCCACCCCTTGTCAGTCTCACACTAGGCTTTGTGGAAACTCACTTCTGGGTACAGACTGTTCATTGAAAATCAGTCAACGAATGAATTTGGGAGGAGAGATAATTCAGTGGTTTGAGCATTGGCCTGTTAAACCCAGGGTTACAAGTTCAATCCTTGAGGGGGCCACTTAGGGATCTGGGATAAAAATCTGTCTGGGGGATTGGCCCTGCTTTGAGCAGGGGGTTGGACTAGATACCTCCTGAGGTCCCTTCCAACCCTGATATTCTAAGATAGAGCTAGATCTCTGGCTGGTGTAAACAGGGATTTCTCTGCTGGAGTCAACAGGGCCAGATTCCAAGCTGGTGTAAATCAGCAAAGCTCCATTGGAATCAATAGGCCCAGATTCCCAATTGGTGTAAATAGATGTTGCTCCATTGAAGTCAATTGGGCCAGATCCCTGGCTGGTGTAAATGGGCATTGCTCTGCCAGAGTCAACAAGAGCTATACTGATTTACACCAGCTGAGGATCTGGCCCACCACATCTGCTTGGGAATAAATGGGTGAAAGTTTTTATAACAGCAGGGCAGGAATTCTCCTCTCCCCGCTTTGACACTGGCGTAACGCCGCTGGCAAAGTCACAGCAGCATAAGGGAGCTCACAGTCAGGCACTGGGAGATTGTAGATGCGTTAGGGTGGTTCATTCTCCTGGCCAAACCCCTCAGCTGGTGCGAACTCAAGAGGGCTACTCCAATTTGTAGGGGGGAGGGATGGCTCAGTGGTTTGAGCATTGGCCTGCTAAACCCAGGGTTGTGAGTTCAATCCTTGAGGGGGCTATTTGGGGAATTGGGGTAAAAAATCTGGGGATTGGTCCTGCTTTGAGCAGGGGGTTGGGCTAGATGGACCTCCTGAGGTCCCTTCCAACCCTAATATTCTATGAATTTACAAGAGCTCAATTCCCATTTAGGTATCGACATACAGATTTTCCAGTGTTCAGCACCCCAGGTGCCTCTGAATATCTGGCCTTGACTTAGGTCCCTTTGGGTGCATCTACACCGTGGTGAGTCTCAGAGCCTGGGCCAACTGATTTGGATTCATAGGGCTTGTGCTACAGGGCTAAAAATAGCCATATAGACATCTGGGCTCAGACTGGAGCCCGGACCCTGAGACCCAGAAAGAGAGGAAGGTCCCAGAGCCCAGGGTCCAGCCTGAGCTCAAACGTCTACCCCACAGTGAAACAGCCCTGCAGTCCTAGACCTGTGAGCTGGAGTCAGCTGACACAGGCCGCCTGCAGGTGTTTAACTGCAGTGTAGACATACCCTGTGTAATTCAGCAGAGCGCTTCTGGGAAAAAATCTGTCCTTCATTGGGACAACCGAGCTCTTAAAATCTGGTCTGAGTTTCAGGGGGCTGGCAGCTGAGGGTTAGCAAAAAGGGGAAGAGATTTACCTTGAATGGACTTCTCGGAGATGGCCCCTGCTTCCTCCTAAAATACAAAATACAAGTCTGTCAGAAAGGCCACACAATCACACACACGCACACACACAATCATAGTCCCAGCCCCACTCACATTTTAACCCACTAATTTCAATGGAGTTATTCTGGAATGACACCTCTGCATGTAAAATTCACGGCATGTCCCATCTATGGCTGGGTGCCGGTAGGCAGCAAGCAGCTCATTCTGAGAGGCCGAACTCCTAATATCAGAGTAGGATGAAAATATTCCATCAGCATTTTTTTTTTCAATTGAAAACACTGGGCTTTTGACTAAACAAAAGGGTGGAGTTTTTTTGTTGTTTTTTTTTTGAAGGAAAAGGCCTGATTTCCTTGAAAACTTTTGATTTTTTTTTGGTCAGCAAAAAAAACCCAAACACCCAACTCCCAAACCCTGAACATTTCCAGCCAAATAGTTTTTGGGTTTTGTCTGAAAAATTTCCGGGGTTCGTTTTCTTCAATAAAAGGTTGACATTTCCAGTGGCTCCCCCCACCCCCATTTTCTGACTAGCTCAACCTACCTCCCTCCCACTGGAGCTGTGATTGGCTCCGCACCGGGCAGGATCAGACACCTGGCTACGTGGGGTGTGCAGACACTGTCATGATTCTGCCAGTGACACTGGCTGCCCAGCTGGAGAAGCTTCAGGCCTGATTCTGTGAGGTGCTGAGAACCTGGGGCTCGCCTAGAGTTTCAGGTGCTTGGGCCCAGACCTTTCAAAGATATTTAGTCACCAAACTCCAGTGCCTGTGAGGGTCTGAGCCTTGGCATATATGAAATTGAGGACTGAAATGCTGCAGCATAACTAAAATCTTTGGGGTTAATAGGGGGCTATCTGGCTGAAATTTAATGGCCTGTGATAAATAGGAGGTCAGATTAGATTGTCTAATGATCCCTGCTGGCCTTAAATACTATGAAACTCAGGCTGCTGGACTCCTGGCTCTGTGCCTGAACTTAAACCCAGCCTTATAACACGTATTTGGATGCAGTTTACAAGCACATGTGGCTGACCCAGGTTCTAACACAGTTTGTGAGGGCAGCACGAGCCAGGCCAGCTCATGCTGGGATCCGCTCCCCTGGTAGCCCAGGCTAGTAGGGGAGGTAAAAGCAGACCCACAGGGGCAGGGGCAATTCAGACTCCCAAAGGACTCCCTAGCTGCCCCTCCGGCCTGTTCTCCTGCCTGCCCCTGTGATCCCCACGGTCAATGCAGATTTCTGCAGGGGTTCTTGGGGCTCGTTGGTGGAGGGGGTTGGTTGTTGGGGTGGAAGGAAGACCCCTGAAAGGAGGGGGCTTGGACACGGTCCCTGGATTTTCCTGCTGTAGAGACCCCCCCAGGAGGGGCAGCGGCAGGACCTGGGCCTGAACAGTTTTGAGATTCCACAGGAATGTTTGCAACCAGCTGGCATGGGCGCCCACAAGCACAATGGGGCTTGAAATGTGTCTCGTGTTGTGTGGTGTGTACACACACACAGTAATGCCCCAGAGTGCCACCCCAACCTACACACACACACAACTCCAACCCCATTTATACACACAAATCCATACACACACACACACACACACCGGGCGTTCACACACACAGACACACACAGTAATGCACCAGAGTGCCACCCCAACCTACACACACACACACACACAACTCCAACCCCATTTATACACACAAATCCATACACACACACACACACCGGGTGTTCACACACACAGACATACACAGTAATACACAAGAGTGCCACCCCAACCTACACACACACACACACACAACTCCAACCCCATTTATACACACAAATCCATACACACACACACACACCGGGTGTTCACACACACAGACATACACAGTAATACACAAGAGTGCCACCCCAACCTACACACACACACACACAGCTCCAACCCCATTTATACACACAAATCTATATACACACACACACTCTCTCAGAACCACACAGTGCCCTGTCAGAGCACACAGACACACCCGGGCTCACCCTAGCAAAGCCACGCTGCCCATTCCCAGCACACACACAAACACAGAATGTCCTATACAAGCAGGTGTGCACATGCCAGTCCTGATTCAACACACACTCCAGGTTAACACAAACATATTGTCCCATACTTCTGCACACAGCCCCGTCGCAACACACAGACACACAAACCGATGTCAACACATGCACGAGTCTGCTAACACAAACCTGCGCTGTCCCATACTAACAGACATGAGTCCATCCAAAATCACATAGTCCCATCACAGCACACACACACACACACACACACACAGAGCCCTGTCCCAGCAAACACACAACTCCATCCTAACTTACACTGTCCCAATGTGCCGCACACACAGTTCCATCCAAACCCTCTTACACACAGCTCCATTCTAACACACAGATGCTGCCTAGACCCCGCACAAGCGCACAAACACATGCCCAGATCCCGGTCCCAGCAAATGCCTAGCTTTATCCTAACACACACACACACACCATGTCCAAATTACAGCGCACGCATGCGTACACACACACACAGAGCTCCTTCCCAACATACATGCAGTCTGCTCATTTTCACATTCCAGCAGACACACACACACACTCACACACACACAGAGCCCGATCCCAGCACACAAGTACTGTCCAGACACTGTGTCACTACACCCCAACCTCCAAGTGCATACTGGCTCATTTCCCTAGTACTGTGTACACACATACACATGCGGAGCCCCTTGCCATCCCCTCGTGCACACACACACACGTCCCATCACTGCCCATGCGTGACGCAAGACTCTCATCTCCCGATCCCCTTTCCCGGTCACTCACCCCAACCTGGGACGTCGCCTTCTTCAGCTCTTTCTGGAAGCGGATCAGGAAATAGCCTTCGGTGGCCACGCCGGCCAGGGCTAAGATGACCAGAGAGGCCAGGAAGAACTGGCTGTGCCAGCACACCCGTCGCTTCCTCCTCATGGGCGGGACAAAGGGGACCCCGTGTTGCTGGCCGTCCACCACGAAGACAGAAGGATACACCACCCCATCGCCCATGATTGCTCTCGGTGGAGCAGGGGAAGGTCCACAGCAGAGCCCGGGAGAGGCTTATGGACTTGACGGCAGAGCCAGAGGCAGATTTGACGCCGTCTCTAGCAAGAAGAGGATTGATCATCCCCTCTGTGGCCTGGGCTATGTATCTGAGCCTGTGACGCCCACAGCCCCGGAGAGGAAACCACACTATTACCCAACTGGCCTCTGTGTCCTTACACTTTTCTCTCGCTTGGCTGGGTGGGGCTACCCTGCCAGAAGCCACGCCCCTCCCCACCCCCCTCCCACCACTGGCTTTGCCTCCCTGCGGGAGCACATGTCTTTCTGCTAGAGGCAGCCGCAGGCTCTCTGTGCTTTCCAATGTGTGGTAGGAAAAAGGGACCTCCATGGGGATTTCCCAGCCCCGAATAACTCCCCCCTTCAAGAGCTTCACGCGAGATCACCCGGATTCATAATTATAATCAGCTACCTCGGTTATCCATGGGGATCAAACCCAGGCCCCTCAGTGTGCCACACACCACCCCAAGCCACTTGAAGTAAAGAAGCAACTCCTGCTGCGAGAGGTTAACCATCAGGCTGCTTTAGTTGCTAGAGTCAGCACTAAGACCCCTCCCTAAGGTGGGCACTAAATATCTTATTATTGCTATTATTTATGAGGTGGGTTATGGTCGTGCCTAGGACCCCAGTCCTGGAGCAGGATCCCATTTTGCTACAGGCTGTACAGACAGAACAAATCTGTCCCCCGCTTCGCAACCCCAAACTCCCACCGCTGAAACCATCACTTTCTGTCTGAATAGCAATTAATTACAAACTGCTTTTCAAGCACTTTTTCTCAGGGGGAAACACTTCTCTGGCCTCGCGCCTCTTCAGCTGGTTGGGCTGAATAAAACGGGGTTTCTTTTGATCAGGAAGGGGCACCTCTCAGGGTTCTGCCCTCCAGTGATCGCAGCATTGGCGTTGCAAATCGTCATTAAAATAAAATAAAGTAACAATTCTCCAAATTGCCCCGTCCCCTGAGCTTGCTGCCTGCCTGTTTTAATGATGCACAGAGACCCGCCCATAGTTACACAGTGAGCCTGTAAGAGAGCCGGGAATGGAACCCAGGAAGCCTGGTTCCTAGATAGCCACTCTAATGCATCCCCCAACCAGAGCTGAGAGTAAGGGTATGTCTATACTGCAATTAGACACTTGTGGCTGGCCCGGGTCAGCCGACTCAGGCTCATGGGGCTCCGGAAAACCTGGCCGAAAAGGGACCTTGGCAGCACTGCCGACTGATCAGCAGAAGTGCAGCGGGGTTCCGGGGCTAATGCAGGCCCCCTGCCTGCCCTAGCTCTGTGCGGCTCCCGGAAGCGGCCACCAGGTCCTTGCAGCCCCTAGACTCATGGGTGGCTAGGGAGGCTCCATGCATTGCCCCTGCCCCAAATGCTGGCTCCGCAGCTCCCATTGGCCAGGTCCCCCTCCCACACCGTAACACCCTCCTGGAGCCCGCACCCCCCCAACATCCTGCCCTAGCCCCCTTCTGCACCCCAAACTCCTTGTCCCCAGCCCCACCCCAGAGCCCACACCCCCAGCTGGAGCCTGCACCCCCTGCACCCCAACTCCCTGCCCCAACCCAGAGTCCCCTCCCGCCTCCAAACACCCTCCTGGAGCCCACCTCCACAACACCCCAACACTGTGCCCCAGTCCCCTCCTATGCCCGAAACTCCTCATTCCCAGCCCCACCCCAGAGCTCACACCCCCAGCCGGAGCCTGCACCCCTTCCCGCACTCCAAACCCTTCATCCCCAGCCAGAGCCCTCAACCCCCACATCCCAACTCCCTGCCCCAGCCCGGAGACCTCTCCTGCACCCTGAACCCCTCATTTCTGGCCCCACCTGAAGTCCGCACCTCCAGCCCAGAGCCCGTATGTCCCCCTGCACCCCAACCACTGCCCCAGTCTGGAGCCCTCTCCTGCACTCCAAAGCCCTTATCTCCGGCCTCACCTCAGAGCCCACACCCCCAGCCGGAGCCCTCATCCCCAGCTAGGTGAAAGTGAGTGAGGGTGGGGGAGAACGAGTGACGGAGGGAGGGGGGATGGAGCGGGCAGGGGTGGGCTCTCGGGGAATGGGTAGGGCAGGGGTGTTCCATTTTGTGCAATTAGAAAGTTGGCATCCCTAGTTTACTTGCAGTGTAGATGTTCTGGCTCGGGCTGGAACCCGAGCTCCGGGTCCCTTCCCACTCACGGCATCCCAGGGTTTTTCTCCAGCCTGAGCATCTACACCACAGCTAAACAGCCCCTTAGTCCGAGTCCCTTACCCCGAGTTGGCTGACCTGGGCCAGCTGAGAGTTTTCAATTGCAGTGAATTGAAAGAGTCTGGACTTCCAAGAGTCTGGACTTCCAAGCCCCACCTCTAACCCACTAGACCCCTCCCCTCCAAGAGCCAGGAATAGAAGCCAGGAGTCCTGACTCCAAGCATTTCCTGCTCTAACCCGCTAGACCCCACTCCCCTCCCAGAGCCAGACAGAGAACCCAGGAGTCCTGGCTCCCAGCCCCCCTGCTCTAACCCGCTAGACCCACTCCTCTTCCAGAGTGAGGACGAGACTCCAGGAGTCCTGACTCTCTGTATCTTGTTCTGACTCACTAGGGCACAGACTTTTAAATCCTTTAATTAATTTGCCAGGTCACTAGGAGCCTTTGGATGATGAAGTCGCCTGGAAACTCTCCAAGGGCACCACGGACTTGGGCTCATGTGGAACTACACAGATAAAGAACATTTCAGGGATGTGGGACAGGAGGTGAAGAAGAGGAAAATCCAAGGTATCTTCTCGGAGATCTTTCTGGCTCTGAGTGAGAGACAGGACAGGCCGAAAATACTGGAGATGACCCATCGGCTGCAAGACTGGCGGGAACATTAGGTCACATTTCAGGGGAGACGTGGCTCTATGAATGGGATGGCCTGCATCTCACAGACAGGGGGCTAATCTCCTTGGCTGGAGACTAGCTGGCACAGGCGCTGACTTTCCAATATGCCGGGGGATGCTCGACCCCCAGCTCTGCCCCAGGCCCTGCCCCATCCCTTCCCCCAAGGCCACACCCCACCTCTGCTCCTTTCCCCTCCTCCCCAGAGCCTCCTGCACACCAGTGGGTGGGAGATGCTGGCGTGGGGGGGAAGCTGATCGGAGGGGTTGCATTTTTTTCCCGTGGGTGCTTCAGCCCCCGGAACACCCACAGAGTCAGCACCTATGCTAGCTGGAGCAGCCAGGAGGGCATTAGACTAATAACATGAGGGGAGGGTGCTTGGGAGGCAACAGTGGTACAAATTCCGTGAGCAAAGCAAGCAGATACGACGAAGAACGTGAGAACATTTTTCAGTTGCCGATGTGCTAAGGCTAGAGGTGTGGGTAACCAAGAGGAGGAATTGGAAACGCCTATGGAGGAGATGACGTTTGATATAACTGGCATTACTGAAACGCGGCGGCGGGACGATTTGCATGACTGGAATGTTAAAATCTCTGGTGCAGGAAGGATGGAGTGGGTAAAACAGGAGTGTGGGGGAGTCGGCACTTGGCATTAAAAACACAAATTGTTTGCTTCTGAGTTATTGATAACTCAGACTCACAGGATCTTGAATGTGTATGAATCCATGCACTCACTAACAAAGCCCTGGATGGGGTACTGGTGGGGGTCTGTTACAGCTTACCGGATCCAACCAGAGAACAGAAACTCCTGCCTGCAATGCATGGAAATAAGTGTTCTTATGGCAGACATATGCTGGAGGTGTCAGACAGCCAGGAGGAAAACATCATTAGAAATTCTAAAAGTTATAGATGATTGTTTTCTAACACGAAGCAACTATTTTGGACCTCATTATGTCATATAAAGATAAATTAATCACTGGACTAGAAGATGGTGATGCGGGACCAGTGATCATGACCTGATTACATTCAATATGGACAAACAGAGGACAGTCCTGACCAGTAATACAGATACTTGTAGAGCCCTGTGCGGATACAACATTTGTATCCGCATCCGAGCCACGATCTGCAAAAATGGTTCATGGATATCCGCATCTGCAGATATAAACCAGATAGCTGCAGATTTGCAGAGTTTTACATACTTGGTTCTTCAAAAGGGCTGGTTTCCCAAAACTGAGGAAAATTATAAACAAAATTGATCAGAAGGGAAAAAGTGTGAATGAAAATTGGGAGTTGTTTAAGAAGAGTTTATTAGGTGGCCAAAAGGCCACAGTTCCACAATCAAGAAAGGGGACAAATTTGGACATTGTGGTTCAGTGGCAAAGAGAAGGACAATTAGAAATAAAAAAAATAATATATAAAAAATGGAAAAAGGGGGAAATAAATAGCAATCAATATAAATGGGAAGTTATGAAATATAGGATATTGATAAGGGAAGCTAAAGACATTGGGTTAAAAAAAATCTATGGCTGGCAGGGTTAAGGACAATACCAGGAGGGTTTTTTAAGTATGTTAGGAACAAAAGAAACCCTAGCAATGGTACAAGCCCACTACTAGATGTTCTGGCACTGGTGAAATTGTTAATAATGATACTGAAAAGACAGAAGTGCTCAATAATTATTCCTGATCTGTATTTGGAAAGAAGCAGAAAGATGTACTCAGATCCAAAGCTCATTGATGTCAGTAGGAGTTTTTCCATTGACTTCATTGGGCATTGGAACAGGCTCAGACAGCCTGTCTCCTGAGGTCATAGGCGCCGACTTATATGGGGCTCTGGGGCTTTAGCCCCATGAATAAATCCCAAGCAGGGGCTCTGCCCCACCAATATTTTTTCTCCCCTGCTTGGAGCGCCCCCCGCCGCTGCCGCCGCCGGGGCTGCCCAGAGCCCTTTAAATCCCAGCCGCGGCCGGGAATCAGAGGGCTCTGGGCTGCCTGCTGCAGCGGGAAGCCCAGAGCCCTCTGATTCCCGGCTGCGGCTGGGATTAAAAAGGCTCTGGGCTCCCCGCGGTTGCAGGCAGCCCAGAGCCCTTTAAATCCCAGCAGCGGCTGAGATTTAAAAGGCTCTGGGCTCCCCGCGGTTGCAGGCAGCCCAGAGCCCTCTGATTCCCGGCGGCGGCTGGGATTTATAAGGCTCTGGGCTGCCCGCCGCAGCAGACAGCCCAGAGCCCTCTGAGTCCCGGCCGCGGCTGGGATTTAAAGGGCTCTGGGCTCCCCGCCGCAGCAGACAGCCCAGAGCCCTCTGATTCCCGGCTGCGGCTGGGATTTAAAAGGCTCTGGGCTCCCCGCGTTTGCAGGCAGCCCAGAGCCCTTTAAATCCCAGCCGCGGCTGGGATTTAAAAGGCTCTGCGCTCCCCGCGGTTGCAGGCAGCCCAGAGCCCTTTAAATCCCAGCCGCGGCTGGGATTTAAAAGGCTCTGCGCTCCCCGCGGTTGCAGGCAGCCCAGAGCCCTTTAAATCCCAGCCGCGGCCGGGAATCAGAGGGCTCTGGGCTGCCTGCTGCAGCGGGAAGCCCAGAGCCCTCTGATTCCCGGCCGCGGCTGGGATTCAAAGGGCTCTGGGCTCCCCGCCGCAGCAGACAGCCCAGAGCCCTCTGATTCCCGGCCGCGGCTGGGATTTAAAAGGCTCTGCGCTCCCCGCGGTTGCAGGCAGCCCAGAGCCCTTTAAATCCCAGCCGCGGCCGGGAATCAGAGGGCTCTGGGCTGCCTGCTGCAGCGGGAAGCCCAGAGCCCTCTGATTCCCGGCTGCGGCTGGGATTTAAAAGGCTCTGGGCTCCCCGCGGTTGCAGGCAGCCCAGAGCCCTTTAAATCCCAGCAGCGGCTGAGATTTAAAAGGCTCTGGGCTCCCCGCGGTTGCAGGCAGCCCAGAGCCCTCTGATTCCCGGCCGCGGCTGGGATTTAAAGGGCTCTGGGCTCCCCGCCGCAGCGGGAAGCCCAGAGCCCTCTGATTCCCGGCTGCAGCTGGGATTTAAAAGGCTCTGGGCTCCCCGTGGTTGCAGGCAGCCCAGAGCCCTTTAAATCCCAGCCGCGGCCGGGAATCAGAGGGCTCTGGGCTGCCTGCTGCAGCGGGAAGCCCAGAGCCCTCTGATTCCCGGCTGCGGCTGGGATTTAAAAGGCTCTGGGCTCCCCGCGGTTGCAGGCAGCCCAGAGCCCTCTGATTCCCGGCCGCGGCTGAGATTTAAAGGGTTCTGGGCTCCCCGCCGCAGCGGGCAGCCCAGAGCCCTCTGATTCCCGGCCCCGGCTGGGATTTAAAAGGCTCTGGGCTCCCTGCGGTTGCAGGCAGCCCAGAGTCCTCTGACTCCCAGCCGGGGCTGGGATTTAAAGGGCTCTGGGATCCCCGCGGCTGCCAGCAGCCCAGAGCCCTTTGAATCCCAGCCTCTGTCCGCTGATTGCCCCCTCCCCAGACCCCTGCCCCAACTGCCCCCCAGAACCTCCACCCCCTATCTAAGCCCCACTGGTCCTTGTTCCCCAATTACCCCCTCCCGAGACCCCTGCTCCTAACTGCCCCTTGGGACCTCAGCCCCTATCTAAGCCTCCCTTCTCCTTGTCCCCAACTGCCCCCTCCTGAGACCCCACCCAACTTCCCCCCCCCAGGACCGCACCCCCTACCTGTCCCCTGATAAACCTTAGACTCCCATGCCTATCCAATTGCTGCCTGTCCCCTGACTGCCCCTTCGAACCTCTGCCCCATCCAACTCCCCCTGCTCCTTGTCCCTTGACTGCCCCCCGGAACTCCCTACCTCTTCACCAACCCCCAAACCGCTTACTGTGCCACTCAGACCAGCGTATCTGGCTCCATGCAGCTCCAGACAGTTGCTGCCATGCTCCCCCATGGAGCCCACAGCCCTCTCCCACCCCCAGCACCTGCCTTCCAGATTTGAACACCTCAAAATTCAGGAGTGCTCAAGCTCGGTTTGGGCAGCTTTTACTTCATTTCTCCCAAATCAGTTTCCCCTGCAAGGTGCCAACTGAAGGTGTTGGAGAACAGAGAGATCAGGTGGCCTCCTAATGCCTGGAAAAGAGACAAAGGCCGGAGGAGGGAGTGTCAGTGCCTGTGCGGACTTCTGGGAAGTGCACGGTGTGGAAGGGGATGCTGTGATGCTTTGGAACATCTCCATACAAAGCCAGTCAGGACTCTGGGGGAGCCTCCTCTCTCGGAGCATACTGTCTCCAGGGCAAGAAGTTTACACCTTCCTGGGTCTGACCTCGGAGCATTCAGCATGCCCTTCCACATCATGCACTTTCCAAAGTGAGTCTGCCCAGGCTGGTCCTGGGGCAACCAGAGGTCGCTGCACCCCAACTCTGCAGTCAGATGTGACTCTCAGCCAGACAGTAAAACAGAAGGTTTATTAGATGACGGGAACACAGTTTAAACAGAGCTTGTTGGTACAGAAAACAGAACCCCTCTGTCAGGTCCATCTTGGGGGGTAGGGAGCCCAGAACCAAGTTCTGGGTCTCTCCCCATTTCCCCAGCCAGCTCCAAACTGACACTCCCTCCTCTGGCCTCTGTGTCTCTTCTGGACAAGGAGGCCACCTGATCTCTTTGTCCCCAACACCTTCAGTTGGCATCTTGCAGGGGAAACTGAGGCACCCACACAGTATTCAGAGAAAATATTAAGAACATTCCCACTTCATCACAACAGATGCAACAAAATATAATACTGTATATTGAAGTAGGCAAGTGCTGCTTCTGACTTTCCACTTTTAATTGACCCTTGTAATCTTGTGGCACTGACGCGTTGTAGCTTCATTTTATATCGGCTTACAGGGCGGGAGCTGGGGGGCACCACCATTTTGGGCCCCACCAAAAATTATACAAACCTGCCGCCTATGCCTGAGGTGACTGGGTCAAACCAACCTAAGTCATCCCAAATGACCAAAACTCATTCCAATTTAGTAGCTCTTGAATGGTCCTGGTTTGAAATTAGTTTGCTGGGTCTCAGTCCAGTTCCAGGATGTCATAAAAACCCACCCATAGTTTTGTGCTAAATTGGGCCCACCTTGGTAGCAGTTTCAACAGAAAAGCCAAGGATTGAAAGGGACATGGCTATTTCTTCTCACCCTCTAAGATGTCTCCTGTAGACTTAGGAGCATATGTGGGGCGTGCAGCAACTTGCATAGAAGTGGGAGGCAGGGCACAGGTTGTAGGAGGGAAGAGAGTTTGGAGAAGACCTCAGAAAGTCAGTCTGCATGCCCATGGCTAGAATGCTAGCCACAGTTGCAACACCTCTTTATATAAACAGCTCTTTTAATAAAAAGTTTAGTTTTAGAAACAGGAATCCTTCCTGGTTATTAGCCAGTATGAGGCACATGAAAAATGGCGGCTGTGGTCATTTGAGTGAGAGCCATGGCAAAGAACAGAATGTGGGTCTAAAAACAGAGCAAAAAGGCAGCATGGAGGAGCTCAGACCACCGGAAATGCTGGATTTCTGGACAAAAAACCTGGCGCAAGCATGGAAGCAGTAGAAGCAAGAACTGAGTCTGTGTACGAAGCTGATCACGGATGTAAAGATGAGAAAATCAAGGTAAAGGTTTTATACCATCTCTTTGGGAGGAAAAGGACAAGAAGTGAGACAGACACTGTGGTCAGGAATAAAGCCCAAACTGTTGGAACAGCTGATAATGGTGTTGGTGAGTGCAAGAAGGCCAGACACAAGCAGACTGTACAGAGAAACTTTTTTTTTTAAACTCAAATCCAGGAAGCGGAAAGATGGAAGAGACACTTACAATACAGAGCTGAGAACTCCAGAGTCCACATGTAACTTTGGAGTCATTAAAAATTCCCCACAAAAATGTGCGTGGAACATGCGATTCCAGCTTACAAGTGAGATTGTTGAGAGATCCAGATCTAATCCTAGGGAAATGCATCCAAATAGCAATGGCAGCTGAACTGTTCAGGGAAAGGATCAAAACAATGACAGCCACTAGCACAGAATAAATACGCAGGTTCAAGCCAGAGGAACGCAGGAGAGAGAGACACGGACCGAGAATGCAGGTATCATGGTCCAACGTATGTACTGTGGAAAGCAACATGAAAGGCAGAAAGAAAACGCCCTGCCGATGGCCTAAGACCCAAACAACAACACTTTATGTCCCAACGCTGCATCTGTCCCAGGAATAAAAAAAGCAGCAGTACGTGCAGTGACTGAGGATGCAGAGATGTTCAGTGAAGAGGAGAATATCTGCCGTGTGACTCGAGCAGTGTCGATGACTCAGTGTCTTCACACTGCAGAAGGAGGCTGCCGCCTATTCTACTGGCATAGCTGCAATGATGGGATTGCATCAATGAGCAGTTCGGGTCCCGCAGGGTTGCGGGGACAGCTGCAATGCAAGCCAAGCAGCCCGGGCTGGTCTTTTACAATGAAACCATTCTGAGGCCAGTGGGCAAACGCAGGCTCAGAAACCAACCAAAGGAGAGATGTTATCACAGGAGTACCGCCACCTGCTGGGCACTGCAAGCATGGATTGGGGAAGCACATGTGATCCCTGTTGGGAGGGCAGGATTCCCTGATGTTAAGACCAGAAGGGACTGTTTTGATCATCTAGTCCAGGGGTCAGCAACTTTTCAGAAGTGGTGTGCCGAGTCTTCATTTGTTCACTCTTATTTAAGGTTTTGCGTGCCAGTAATACATTTTAACGTTTTTAGAAGGTCTCTCTCTATAGGTCTATAATATATAACTAAACTATTGTTGTATGTAAAGTAAATAAGGTTTTTAAAATGTTTAAGAAGCTTCATTTAAAATTAAATTGCAGACCCCCCCAGATTGGTGGCTGGGACGCAGGCAGTGAGAGTGCCCCTGAAGATCAGCTTGTGTGCCATCTTTGGCGCACGTGCCAGAGGCTGCCTACCCCTGATCTAGTCTAACCTCCTGCATAGGACAGGCCAGAAGATTTCACCGAGTGGTGGCTGCCTCCAGCCCACATCCTGTGAAAGAAAGCAGGGTAAGAACAGTAACACGCACCAGATGTTCTTAGAAATCTACCCCAGGCAGGAATTGAACTCCTAGCCTGCGGAAGGGGGAGGAGGGGAGGGTCAGATGACTGCTTTCTTCCTTAAGGCACCAAATGACAAGGCTGGTGAAAACTTATTCTCCAGGTCAGCTGTGTGTTGGTTACTTTCAGAAGCCTGGCTGGTTGAATCTGGATAGCGTGACCCTCTATAACAACCTGGTGGTGGGTTGTGCTGGAGTCATCTCTGTATGGTATCTCATCTCATCTCATCTCCTCCCCTTGCACAGCCACAGTGACTTCCTCACCAGCCCCACTACTGCTAGCCCCAAGAGGCCTGTTATCTCATCAGGATCTGTGGTTCTGGTGGAAGCTGTTTATTCACTTTCTCACCAGCAGGTATCTTCTCCTTCCCCACCATGTCAGGAGCTCTGAAGCTTCTGGTTGTGCCTGACTCATACCATGGCCTGTACTGGGTGGGCTATGACCGGAGTGAGTAGGACTGGAATTCCCCAGACAGGGGTGTGAAGGCTGTAGATTTTTAACCAGGGCCAAATAGAAAAACCCAAGGGCCTTCTTCAAACTCTCGATGACTTCAGCGGGAGCTTGTGTAATAATTTGATCATCACCAGGAACTGAACTCAGGCTTCCCAGAGCAAAGAGCACAAGACGCTACAGCTTGAGATAAGCAGCTAAGCCCGCCTGCCTTCAGTTATAGCACTCAGACGGTTACGTTCAAGGCAAACACACAGAGAAGTTAGATAAAAACCTAAAATATTCTTGTTGGAAGGTTGCAACATAAAACCACTTTATGTCTTAGAATCCAGAACCCTAAGGCACAAGAACCAAAAGACAGCGAGAGAAAGCAGCTTGCTCCCTAAGATAGAAAGACACAAGTCAACCCCTCTTGCGGTAGGCTGGCTTTCTGCAGGCTGACTGCTGAAAGACCCAGATCATATGCTTCCCTGCAGAGCCTCTGGACTTCCAAGAAGGACCGGGCCACCCCTCACAAATATAAAGTGATAGCTTGTCATTTTAACACCGGTTTCACTACACCACACATGTCGCAGGGGAACCGCTCGCTCGAGGAGATTGCATAACATGTGCTGAACAATGGGTTAGATTCATCTGCCACAGACAGACCTCAGGTCTGTAACAAGATGACTCCACTCAGGGTTATATTGTGACCCCTTTCATTCATTCACTGATTGGATGTGTAACTGGATTGGTTCAATCCTCCCCATCTCCCAGGCCTCCGTGAAGGAGGCTATCCCAACATGCACTGCAGCATGTGGGAAAATAGCTGCCGTGCTCTGCACCAGCAGCTGAGGCATTATGGGAAAGCTGCCCGTATTTCCCACCCCAGATGCACACCGGTAACAAAGACAGCGATCCCCCACAAAGCCACTGAGGTTTCTCAGCGCTCGTCCGTGACACTTGTTTATCCCCTGACGTGATGGAGGGTTTTGTTTTACTGTGCTTCACCACACTGACCGGATACAACCCCCCTTCCGCTTCTCCCCCCGTCGCCAGCGCTAGCTCGATGCCCCTTCTGCGCACATACAGCAGAGAGCCTGCAGCTGAGCTGCTGTCAATACCACCTGGGGCTGGGCAGGCAGGGCAGAGAACCTGATGGGAACAGTGAGTTGAGAAGGAAGTTTATGTGAGCATCTAGCCACATCAGGGGAAGAGAGGGGAGCTTATATTGAAATGAGGAAACCATCTGAGCCAGAGGCTCAGCTCTGCCCGTGCCCCCTCGCTGCAGCTACAGCTGGGTGCTGTCTCGCCGCCGCACAGGGGCAGGCATGGAGGTTTTACCCCACTCTAGAGCACGGTGTGCAGGAGACCCCATTAACAGGCAGTAAGGCTGTGAGCATCCACTCTAGGAGGGGGTGTTTCCTCCCCCCCCACCCCCACTGGGCTGTGAGCTCCCAGCCCCAAAGATCACACCCCGGTTAGCATCCCCCAGTTTAGCAAAGCCGGCTGCTGAGAACGTGCAAGAGGAAGAGAGGAACGTGCAAGAGCCTGTGCGTTCATTCACTCACTTCTCCTCCTGCTGCTGCTTTGGCCCAGATATTCAACCCGGGGCATCTACAGGGTGGCCTCTGAAAATGTGTGGCCTGATTTTCAAAGGTGCGGCACATTCTCAGTTCCTGCACGAATCACTGGGAAACACTGCACAAATCTCCTTTTTTCCAGAGCTTCAATATGGATTCAAAAGCATAACTTTAGGGACCCTGGTTTGAAAATGTTGGCCCTGGAGCAGATTTTCACAGGTATTTAGGCATCTAAAGATAAAGGTATCTAGTGGGATTTTCAGAAGTGCCCAAGCAGATGAGGCACAGGCTTGGGCACTTCTGAAAATCCTATTAGGAGCCCAAATAACTTGGAAACTCTGGCCTTTAGTGGTTTAAGCTTCTGAGACAAAGTTCTCCAATTTATCCACCAGAGGACAATGCTGCCTTGTGCCTAAGTAGCTCCTTGGGAGACATGTTAACTAGAGCCCTGATTCAGCAGAGCGTTTAATCATGTACTGAAGTCTATCCCCATTCAGTCAAGCACATGTATAACTTTAAGCACACGCTTAAGTCCTATTAGGATGTGTTGAAGAGACAGGGACCATTTTTTTGTTGCGTGTTTCTACAGCACCTAGCAAACGGAGCCCTAATCCATGAGTGGGTGAGTCCTAGATATGTCTGCATTATGAATAATCAATAATAATATTAAGTGCTTTGCTGAGAGTAGTGAGGGACTGCTTATTCAGGGCCCAGAGAAGAGTGGTTTTTAGCTATGCAGGAAGCTTTCTGAATTTCAAACTCTCCAGCCCACCTGGATTCTCTGTTCATGCCATATTGTTTAGAAAGGAACCAAGGAATAAACTGTGTAAGAGAATCATGGAATCATAGGACTGGAAGGGACCTTGAGAGGTCAACTAGTCCAGTCCCCTGCACTCAAGGCAGGACTAAGTATTATCTAGAACATCCTTGACAAGTGTTTGTCTAACCTGCTCTTAAAAATCTCCAATGATTGAGATTCCACAACCTCCCTAGGCAATTTATTCCAGTACTTAGCCAGGAAGTTTTTCCTAATGTCTAACCTAAACTGCTCTTGCTGCAATTTAAGCCCATTGCTTCTTGTCCTGTCCTCAGAGGTTAAGAACAATTTTTCTCCCTCCTCCTTGTAAAAACCCTTTATGTATTTGAAAATGTTACATCCCCTCCTGGTCTTCTCTTCTCCAGACTAAACACACCCATTTTTTTCAGTCTTCCCTCATAGGTCATATTTTCTAGACCTGTAATCATTTTTGTTGCTCTCCTCTGGACTTTCTCCAGTTTCATAGAATGATAGAAGACTGGGGTTGAACGAGACCTCAGGAGGTCATCTAGTCCAACCCCCTGCTCAAAGGGGGACCAACCCCAACTAAATTATCCCAGCCAGGGCTTTGTGAAGCTGGACCTTAAAAACCTCTATCGAAGGAGATTCCACCACCTCCTTAGGTAACCCATTCCAGTGTTTCACCACCCTCCTAGTGAAACAGTGTTTCCTAATATCTACATTTGTCCACATCTTCCTGAAATACGGTGCCCAGAACTGGGCATAAGACTCCAGTTGAGGCCTAATCAGCGTGGAGTAGAGCGGAAGAATTAATTCTTGTGTCTTGTTTACGACGCTCCTGCTAATGCATCCCAGAATGATGTTTGCTTTTTTTGCAAGACTGTTACACTGTTGAGTCATACCTAGCTTATTAAATGTTAAGCTGTACTATACTGTTCAGACACTAGGTGGAGCCATAAGTAATACACTTAAGGTCACAACATTTCCTGGCGGTGTATTAAAGGATTTTATAGTGAACATGTCTGGTGTATCTCTCTGGGAAGGAAGCTCTGTAGCCAGTCCATGCTGTACAACAATCTGTCCCGCAACCTACCGTGTACAAGCACGACATGACATGGTGTCAGAAGTAAAAAGTATCCTAACTGGTGCCACAGGAGAGCAGAAATGGAAGGAAAACAGCAATGAAGTTTGCAAACAGAAGGAACAAAGCACCAAAGGTTGCAAGATCTTCAGTGCCCCAGAGAACTTCAGCTTTGATAGACCTTGGGAATGGACAGACTGGAAGCAACATTTTACAAGATGTTACATTGCTACAAAATTTCATAAGGAAAGTGAAGATATCCAGTTATCATCTTTCATTGATGCTATGGGGAAGCAGGAGACCACATCTTTAAATCTTTTACCTTTACTGAAGACAGTCACAGGATGACTATGAAAGGGTCTTGGCTCTGTTTGATGCATCATTTATACCTCAAAGAAATGTGGTTTATGAAAGAACATGTTTTCACTAGAGAATTCAGGAACTAAGAGAGCATGTTGAAGCTTTTCTAAGAGCTTTGCATGCATTGGTTGAAAACTGATTTTGGGATGGCAAAACCTGAAAATATCAAAGACAGGCTGGTTATTGGGTTAGCAGAAAAGAACCTTTCACAGCATCTGCCGTTAAAGACAGACAAATCTACCCACAGCGATACAGATAGCAAAGCAGTCTGAACTAGTCAAACAGCAGAATAAAAGGCAGGAGCAAACTGAAACACCTGAAACTAGCTTAGATGCTGTAAACACAAAACACCATAAAAAGCCCTGAGGCTCTGAGGCTAACTACAAAGCATTTCAGACCAAATGCAGAAGATGTGAAAAATTTCATAGCTCAAGACGTGTGTCCAGCTAACAGTGACACATAAAATAAATGCAAAAATATGGACATTTTTGCAGATGTTTGCTGTACTAGGGCAGTCAGGGAGCTGACTACGATTGCAGACAATCAAGAGCCATTGTTCTGGGATGTATCATGTGTGATGAAACAGGGCCAGCCTGGACAGTGAAACTGAATATTCAGGAGCAGATGTGACCGTCGTCTCAGAAGGGCCTTACAATCATCCCATACAACCGCTCCCAGAGCTGAAATCACCTATCACAGACATGAAAGTGTATTTAGAACAGCATGGACCAGTACACCACAAAAACAACTTACAAAGACACTTGCATGTGGTCAAAAGATCAAAGACCAACAACCTTCTCAGATGCAGCATGTCAGCCATGATGGGCCGAGTGAGAAAGGTGCAAGAACATGACAGAGAATTTGGTGATATTGAGATTTTGAAAGGAGCTCCTGTACAAATAACCTCAAGAGACACTGCTGAACCATCTCATGTCCAAACATCTCCACTACACAGACCCTGGAAGAGACTAGTTGCAGATTTATGTAAATTCAGAGGACATCAGTACCTGGTCTTAGTTGGCTATTTTTCCAGGCATCTCAAAGTAATGTACTTGAAAGACATAACATATGGCAGTGTTATTGAGAAACTGAAGTGCACTTTTGTTCATTTTGGTATTCCAGGACCACTAGTGATGGACAACGGACCACAATTCACCACAGCAGACTTTAAATCATTCCAAACGAAATATGATTTTGATCATATTACCAGCAGCCCACATTATCCACAAGCAAATGGAGAGGCTGAGAGAGCTGTACAGACAGCGAAGAAAATCCTACAGCAGGAAAAATCCATTCCTTGTTTTTCTGAGCTACAGATCAACACTAACAGCAGCTACCAGATATAGTCCTGTACAACTCCTGATGGGATGACAACTCAGAACTACAGTTCTGGCTCTGGGAAATAATCAGTCTCCAAAGTGGCCTGACATATGTCACTAAGTTAGGGACCTGCGAGTGTGTTTTTGTGACAAACTGCCTGGAGAAAAAGGATGGAGAACTCCAGCTACCATGAAGAAAAAGAAGTCATCACCCAGATCACATGTGGTCGAGACCAATAGTGGAGAAGTTCAACAGAAACCTTTGACATCTAAAGAAAAATCAACAGAGCCAACTCTACAGAGGGTGGATGCAGTCCAAGATGACGACAACTCACAGATTCCAAACCAACCAGAGACAGTGGGACAGCCAGATGGCCAAGTTGTGACATGTTTGGGTCGTGTAATTAGAAGACCAGTATGATTCAGAGACACTCAAGAGAGTGAGCCAGACTGAACTTTAAAGATGGCGTGATCGCATTGGCAGCGGGTAAAGCTTCCCCTTGGGGAGGCTAGCCCGCTGCCCTCCTCTTCCGACAGAGGCCAGGCCCCTGCTCTCTGTCCCCCCATGGCCCCAGCCCCTCACCCCATGGCCTTGGCTGGGACTGCAGCGGAGCTCTCGGCCCCGGCTGGAGCTCCGAGCCTGGAGCCCCACCCCTCTTCCGCCCACGGCCCCACCCATTCCACTCCTTCCCCTGTGGCCCCACCCCCATTCCACCCCAACTCCACCTGTTCCCCACCGAGGCCCCGTCCCCCACTTGCTCCTTTCCCATACCCCCACTGCGGCCTGGAGACCGGAAAAAGCTCTGTGCCTGCCAGCCCTGATGCCATGGCAGGGGGAGATTTTTATGGGGGCCCCAAATCCGCCACTGCCCCACCCCCCCTCCAGCAGTGCAAGGTTTGGTGAGGCTTAGCCTCCCACATTACGCGCCACTCATGCATGAACCTGTAAATGGTAGGAATGTAAAACCAGGGGGAGAAGTAATCGACTATTAAACTGGATTATACTGTGCAACATACATTACTTAAGCTCCTAAGGGCTGGTTGTCATAAACAGATAGTTAAGGGTTAATGTCTCTTTTACCTGTAAAGGGTTAACAAGCTCAGTGAACCTGACGGACACCTGACCAGAGGACCAATCAAGGGACAAGATAATTTCAGATCTCTGTGGAGGGAAGTCTTTGTTTGTGTTCTTTGTTTGGGGGGTTGTTCTCTCTTGGGATTAAGAGAGGCCAGACGTACATTCAGGCTCTCCAAGCTTCCTGAAATATTTCCTTCTATTCAGTATAGTGCGTATTAGCAAGGCGGATTAGTTTTGTGATTAATTTCTGTATTTGCAAATGTGTGTTTGCTGGAGAAATATCTTTATTTCTGTTTGCTGTTACTTTTGATTATTCTGAGAAAGGGGGGGAGGGGAGTCCCTCTAGGTTTATAAGCTAGACCCTCTAATATTTTTCATCCTGGTGTTACAGAGAGAGTGTTACTTTCTTTCTTTCTTTTAATAAAATCTTTCCTTTTAAGAACCTGGTTGATTTCTTCCCTTGTTTGGAACCTCAGGGGAAGAGGAGGGGGGAAGGTGAATCCCTCTTTGTTTTGATTCAAGGAGTTTGAATCAAGGTGATCTCTCCCGATGGCTAAGGGAGGGGGAGGTGGGGGAATGGGCTATTTCCCTTTGTGTTAAGACCCAAGGAGTTTGGATCGGTGTTCCCCGGGAAAGTTTTGGGGGAACAGGGAGTGTGCTAGACACTGGAATTTCTAGCTGGTGGCAGCATTACCAGATCTAAACTAGGATTTAAGTTTAGAGGAGCCCATGCAGGTCCCCATCTTGTGGACGCTAAAGTTCCAAGTGGGGAATAAACCTATGACACTGGTCTACACTGGCGGGGGGGGGGGGAGGAAATCGATCTAAGATACGCAATTTCAGCTATGAAAATAGCGTAGCTGAAGCTGATGTATCTTAGATCGATTTAAAATGACTTATTTCACATCCTCGCGGCGCGGGATCGATGGCCGCCGCTCCCCCGTCGACTCTGCTTCTGCCGCTCGCGGAGCTGGAGTTCCGGAGTCGATGGCAGAGCGATCGGGGATTGATTTATCACGTCTACACTAGATGTGATAAATTGATCCCCGATAGATCGATTACTACTACGATCCGGCGGGTAGTGTAGATGTGGCCTTTTTTTTTTTAACAGCTGTTCCTGGCAGTGCATTAAAGGACGGTATAAGCGAACACATCTGGAGTCTCTCTCTGAGAAAGAAGCTCTTCTGTCAGTCCATATCTGGCACAGAAGCCCAACCTACTAGTCACAGTCCTGCAACCTACCATGTACAAGGTGTACATGACAAACTGCACACATCAAATTCCTCACTACTTTACTCTGGACTTTTACTCTACCCTTGAACCTGATTCACAGAGTTTTAGGCCAACAGGGACCATTAGATCATCTAGCCTCACCTCCTGTATAACACCGGCCGGAGAATTTCACTCACTTACCCCTGTATTGAGCCCAAGAACCTGTGCTGGACTAAAGTATATCCAGTCTTGATTTGAAGACGTCAAGAGGCGGACAATCCATTGCTTCTTTTGGGAGTTTTTTCTTGTGGTTAATTGTCCTCACTGTTAAAAACTGGTTCCTTATTTCTAATTTGAATTGATCCGGCTTTAACTTCCAGCCTTCGGTTCTTGTTATACCTTTTGCTGCTAGGTTTTGCCACCCAACCTATCCCCTCTCATTCATTACAGAGCGGTCACTGCTTGCCTCTGATCGGCCCATGGTGCCAGCGCTGCCCCCCACAAATATCTGCAAATCTGTCTCATTCTCTCCCTTCAAATCTCTCCTCAAAAAAACTCGACAACAGTTTGGCTGCTAGTGTGCAGAGACCACCACCCATCACGCTGACCAATACCTGTTTCCTTGCACTCCCCGATCTGTCTATATCCATCTGTTCTCTCTTGTCTTATTCTTTGAGTGTAAGGCCCTTGGGGGGCGGGGACAGTCTTTTTGCTCTGTGATTGTACAGAGCCTGGCACAGTGGGGTCCTGGTCTCTGATGAGGCCCCCTAGGTGCTCCAGTAATCATCACCAGCTTCTTTTCCCAACCCCAAGGCTGGGTAGGGCCAAGCTATGCTGATACAAAATAAATAAATAAAAAATATAAGATGATTAACGAGCCTTTTAGTACCTGGTGTTTCCTCCCCATGAAGGTATTTACACATTAACTTAATCGAATGTACCCATGGCCCTCATAATTAGCCACATGAGCTGTATCGTGGCGTTAGATGATGTGATATTTGTAAAAATCCGCCACAAGAGATCTGTGTAAGAAGTCAGGCATTTTATAACTATGGAAATGATTGGTAAGGGGGCGGAAGAGGAAGCACAAGCAGGCGAGGGGATATTACACCATAGGAATGTCGGAATGAAGGTGTCTCAGCCTTGCGTGATGGTGCAGCTGAGCTCAGACCCTCCCATCTGGACTCTCGGCGTGAGTGCTGGTTCTGCGTTTAAGTCGGGCAGCCGACCATGGTCATGGCTTGGGAGAACTCTTCGAATTCCTCGCACAGCCTCTGGAATTCCTCCTCCTGGCAGTCTCCTTCATTTGGCCACTTCTCGATCCAGGTGTCCTTGCTAACGATGTAGGTGATCCTGGAATGGAGAAGAAGGTTTGTGCCTTTGATCTCAGGATTTACTGAGTAATCTGCCTGCGTGGCTCCTCGAGGCTGGCCAGGCTTTGCCCTGTTGGCGCAGCTCACACCCACGCTGGGGCAGGCTGGGCCACATCAGAGGCTGATGAGTCTGTTGCAGCCTTGGCTGATGAAGATGGGTCTTTTAGCTCAGGCAGTAGAGGCTCCTGCTTTAAAGTTCCAGAGGTCCCAGGGTCAACCCATGCCATCGTCCACTCATCCAGGATTCTGATGTAGCATTGGCCGGAGTCTGAGGACCTCATCTGACTTGCGTAAGAATTGAACTGACTGCATCCATGTTTATCTCTAATATGGAGGTGGAGTCTAGCCAGAGACTACAGTTCCCAGCATGCAATGCTCTGCATTCGGCCACACATCTATTAGGATGGAAGTCTCTGAAGAGGCAGCACCCTCCTTGTTAAAGAGGAAGGCCCCATTTTGGAACTCCCTGGTTATAGGCTTGGAGGACCCTGGGCTACCCTGGAGAACAACTCAATAAGGAAGCTCAGTTGAAGATATTGGATAAACTAGACAAAAGGGCAACTGTTTCAGGTCACACATCCTAAAGAGGCCCTTCTCCTCTGGACACTTTCTATCATCAGGGGGTGTCCCTGGCTATTGTCCCATCATGTCAGATCCTAACAAGTCCCCCCAAGAATCTGACCCAACATTGCTAATAGGTAGGGCCCTTACACATTCATGGCCATGAAAAATGAGTCACAGACCATGAAATCTGGTCTTCATTGTGAAATCTGGGTATTGTGGTGGGGGGCAGGGTCATGGTATGGCCACCCTTACTTCTGCACTGCCTTCAGAGCTGGGCGAAACTGCACCTGCAATCTCCAGCCCGACAGCGCAGACCTGAAGACGCTTGGAGGGTAGGCTACTTACTCAGTTTTCAAGTTCCACAAGTCACTGCTGAGTCCCCAGATCAAGTAGTTGTTGTTAGGCTCCAGCCTCAGAGACTCCCTGCACTTCACGTGGCTGATGAATGGGCGGGTTTTTCCTAGTGGATTTTCATCAGTCCCTGAGGAAGAGAAGAAAGATGGTCATTTAGATGTTCTAGGTAGGGGAGCCAGTGGAGCTTGTTTATTAGTGTTCGGAAGGGGGAGCTCTTACCTGCTTTAATGACTCGCAAAATGTTCATCTTGTAGGTGTCATGATTGTTTGATTCTTCAGTTCCCACAAGCCTGGCTTTATACACTGAGGGGGAAGAAAGTGACACTGGTTAAAGACTGTAGCAGTTTTCTGTAGGAAAACTGGTGTGTGGTCAACTCACGGAGAGGCAGAGAGAATTAAGCAAACAGAGTAGTAGACCTTGATCCTTTCCATTTGTTCTAAGATTCCTCCAGGGCTTGGATTAGGAGTTTCACATCATTCTTTTGATCTGGTGCTGATAATAGTGACATACGTGGTAGACAGACAGTTTCGTCAGAGGACGTTTTGGCAGCTTGTCATAAGGACAGCCATACGGGGTCAGACCAAGGGCCATCTAGCCCAGTATCCTGTCTACTGACAGTGGCCATTGCCAGGTGCCCCAGAGGGAATGAACAGAACTGATAATCATCCAGTGATCCACATTCTGTCGCCCATTCCCAACTTCTGGCAAACAGAGGCTAGGGACACTATCCCTGCCCATCCTGCCTAATAGCCACTGATGGGCCTATCCTCCATGAACTTATCTAGTTCTTTTTTGAACCCTGTTATAGTCTTGGCCTTCACAACATCCTCTGGCAAGGAGTTCCACAGGTTGACTGTGCATTGTATGAAAAAATACTTCCTTTTGTTTGTTTTAAACCTGCTGCCTATTCATTTCATTTGGTGACCTCTAGTTCTTGTGTTATGAGAAGGAGTAAATAAACATTTCCTTATTTATTTTCTCCACATCAGTCATGATTTTATAGACCTCTATCATAGGTGCCAATTCCGTGGGTGCTCCAGGGCTGGGGCACCCAGGGGGAAAAATTGATGGGTGCTCTGCACCTACCAGCAGCTCCCTGCCCCGCCCCGGCTCACCTCTGCCTCCTCCCCTGATCCCGCTACGTCCCCGCTTTTCCCCCTAGCTCCCAGTGCTTCCCTCCGCAAAACAGCTGTTTTGTGGCAGCAAGCGCTGGGAGGGAGGGGGGTAGAGGGGGAATGTGGCACGCTCGGGGAAGAGGTGGGGCTGGGGCAGGGATTTCGGGAAGGAGTCCAATAGGGGCAGGGAGGGGGCGGAGTTGGGGTGGGGACTTTGGGGAAGGGTTTGGAATGGGGACAGGTGGGTCAGGGTCAGGGGCAGGGCAGGGGTGGAGTGGTAACAGCTAACTTAGACCCCATCATTGTGTATGTATAGTTGGGATTACGTTTTCCAATGTGCATTACTTTGCATTTATAACTTCAAGAGCTGCACCTAAACTGGGGTTCACAGAGTGAGTGGCCAGGGTGGCCAGTGGAGACTCCAGATTGATACTGTAAGCCTTCTATTTGGGTCAAAATGGAGAATTGCAGGCTAGAGCATCAGATCTCAATCTGAATATTTCTGTGCAAGAGGTTGGATTTGAATTCTTAGACCCTCTGGTTTGGGCTCTGGGTTGGGTTCCATATCAGAAGAGGTCTATTTTCTGGATCTTGTTGGTAAAGCAGGTGAGATATCGTGAAAACTGCTGATTTTGTGAGATTTCTGCTATTTTGGGGACCCAAAATCTCACGAGTCTTTTGTACTGATAAATCCAAAACCTACCCTTAGTTCGACCTCAGATCCAGCTGTAAGTCTGGACTGTGTTTCTACTCTCAAAATGTAAGACTTTGCAGATCCAAAGAGCAGGTTTACCATAATCAACTCCAGGTTCACATGCCAACTCAATTCGTTTGTTCAGGTTGATGGGACCCGTCATCTTGTGCTGCAGGAAGCAGTTTTCTGCGGGGGAGGAGGAAGGAGGGAGTCACCAGGGAAGACATTCAAGTAGACCTGGGTGAATTTTTTCAACCGCAATTCATTCAGCACAAAAGGCAGAATCAACGATACTGAAACGTTGTGCGAATTCGTGTCAAATTCGCCAAATTGTTTATGAACTTCCCCTCCCCAAATTCTGAAATATCTAAACATTAAAAGCACTATAGGAGAGCTAGGGTGTGTTATTACAGGCTCCAAGAACCTGAATCCTAGCCTGCCCTGGTGTAAGCAGGAACAGGACCCTCCTTACCCTCTGCACACCGACAAATGTCCCCATGACAGATCTTATTGAGAAAGCCGCTCTCTTTAGGCAGGTGGTAGAACGTAGTGCATTGGTCAACTACAGAATGAGCAGAGAATCACAGGTTAGCAGATTTTAAGGACTCAAGGCACCATTGGGATCTCGCCTGACCCCTTGCATCACACGGACTGTAGAATTTCACCCGCCATACCCGCATCAAGCCCATATCTTGTGACTGAGCCAGGCGCTGTTGTTTAGAAAGACATCCAGAGATGGCCCCATCACTTTTTACCAGCCGTAAGGGTGAGCAACAGGGAGGAGGGGCAGAAAGGAGGGAGGGAGGCACAGGGTCTTTGGGGGACGACGCGGTGCAGGAGCAGGGCTCGGGGAGAAGATGCGGCACAGGCTTGGGGCTTCAGGTGCCAGGGCTACAGTTTGGGCACCGGTGGTCAGCCCACTTTCAGGAAGCTTCCGCCGCTCCTGATGGAAAGCGTTAATCTGCATGAAGGGTAACACCCATTAACAAATTGGAGCTCTTAGGGGACAACCCTGAAGTCCTAACTCAAACCAAAGTCTCACTGAGTTATCATTGCCAGAGCATTGACTGAGCAAAGTGAGAGTCACGACTAAGATCTGGAACCAACTCGAGCAGTGAGAGAGATTTTAATGTCTTGAGTCTCTTGGGGAGACCGAGGCGGTGCGGTGCCCTAGCAGAGGAGACCAACTGGCCATTTTATCTAGAGATGACCCTGAATCAAATCTTGTATCTTCTTTTCATAGATTGAGAGCTTTTAAGGCCAGACTAAATGTTAAACTACTTATGCTAACCAATCTGTTCCACCTTGCCTTTAGCTGTGACGCTCGGAGTACCTTTCCCAGACTTGAAGAAGAGCTCTGTGTCTCAAAAGCTTGTCTCTCTCACCGGCAGAAGTTGGTCAAATAAAATACAATATCTCCCTCACCTTGTGTTTTTAATTCCATGATGACATCAAAAGATTTCCTGTGGTAGCACGTTCCAAAGATTTATTGCTCTCAGCTTCTGAGCAGCCCAAGCTTTGTGGAAGTTTGGATCTGGATATGAATTTCCTGAATCAGCTGTATTAGATTCTTGTATCCTCTCTTAGACAGAGACCAAGGCCAGATACTACATAGGAAGGCATGAAATGCACCTTACAGTGCCACATGGCTTGTCTGTTCTTTACTGCTCCCGACTGGTGATCAGCTCATGCTTTGATGCATGAAGAATGAGAACTCTTGTCACTTTCATTCTAGCTAGTGTGACTACCCGTGCTTTCCTTATTCATGCACCTGATCAATTTCTGTATTCCCATAAGCATGTTTACTGCCATGGTAACAGAGAAAACTCTTCTGAGTGTCTGGGGGAAAGGGACATATTGGACATGACCCCAGGGATGAGAAAAGATACAGCCCACTGTTACCTAAAGAGTAATACTCATAGACTTTGACAGACCCCGGCTGAATGAGACCAACTTCAAAAAATTGGTGAGCTTTAAACTGCAGGCATTCCTCCTCCGTATGTGAAACCTAGGTGGGGAAAGAACAGAAAAGGAATGCTTAGGTCTTTGGAAAGGAAGAAATAGCAGAGGAGACAAAAAGGCATGAAAGAGAGAAAGGTTGAAGGAGAAAGAGTGATACACGGGGGATCAGATTCAGTCGTTGGTGTTAGCTGGTGCATCTCCCATTAAAGACCATAGGTCTTGTGCACAATTTATCCTGCAGGCGATTCTGCCATCAGTTATACCTGGGTGTCTCTGGGGACACCTGGGTGTGCAAACTGGCTAAAGCGGGAGCCTGCAACAGTAGTTCCTGAATTTAACACAAGATCAGAGAACACCCTTGTAAAGTCTTACCTTGTCCAAGTAGATGATGAGGGTGCTTCTGTCCGAAGGAGAGCGGTCAATTTCATACTTGGAAATGTATCTGTCAACCCCTCTGGAAAGCTAAACACAACGAAGGAAACACAAAAGGCATCACGGTAAGGCAGGGACGCAAAATCCTGAAGCTGCACCAAAATGAGTTAATCCCCACTACTAAGCCCTACAATATGGATGTGATCATATCTCCCTCTAGTGGCAGGCCTGTATAATGCCCGACCCTATTTCGAGCTGAGTTACTGCTTTAGGTCATGTGCAAGAGGATAGGGCTAAGGGTCCCAGGTACAGTCCTTACTGACGATCATGATTTCTGTATGCATGGGGGCCTGTTTCACATAGGCAACACAATACTGCCTGATGGTAATGAGTTTCCATTGCTGACCAGAGGAGACCTGCTCTCCTACAACTGAAAAGCTCCATGGCCTGATGCCATCCAGCCTCTAACCTCCTCGTGTAGCTTCCGCATCTCAGACAGTGGGAAGAACCTCCCCCAGCTGGAGCTTTAAGCTCTGCTTAGCCTGAGCCTTCCTGTTCTACTGAATAGCTCGGGTGATTTCGACATACTCTGGTCAGATCCTCCACATCTGGCGAGAAGCCCGTGAGCATGGAGACATCGAGGATTGACATTGTGGCATCGACTGCACCGAGGTACCTAGCAGGGAAAAGAAAATGCCCTTGCATCAAAATATAACACCGAGAAACCCATTTTGATATTGACTTGCCAGTTCTTAATATTTTTTCTGCTGTCCTCTAGGAAAATCTATAGCCCATGAGCATCCATTCCCATATACACCCATCTCTCTCTCTCTCTATCCCCACGTACACCCCTCCATCTCTCCCCACAGTATCCATACATTTCTGAAGCTCCCACCAACACAGTATGGTATTAAGCGGTAAAGCACATCTGTCTGAGGCATTTAGAGCCAGATTTACTAAGGTATTTCAGCACCTAAAGCGTTTTACCAAAGCAGATCAGCAGGTTAGGTGCCTAACTCCCACTGAACGTCCATGGGAGTTAGTCACTTATCTCACTTAACTCCCCACTAGGCACCTATCTGCATTATTAGGCCATTTAAATACTTTTGTAGATCTGGGTCTTTTCCCTTGCTTAGATGCTCCAGGTGCAATGAGGGACAGTGAAAAATTAAAAACCCCAAAACCGAATATTCTTTGCAATTTGATTCAAATTTTCAAAATTCAATAAAACCCAAGTCGATTTGCATGGGAAAGAAAAGAATGCAACATGTAGCATTTTTACACCCAAATATGGGCCTTCCTTCCTTATTTGAGTGGAAAATGCATCCTTTTCAAACATGTCGTGCCTGAAAATCAACAGGCACTGGAACAAAATGTGCTGCTTTGCTTGTGGAACTGGCCATTTGGACAGAAATTCAACGAAAGTGCTCATTTGTTGAAATAGCCTGGAATAAGAGGAGGAACTAGTTGCTTGGAAGTTTCTAGCCAGAACGGTTCCATGACAATGCTGGGAATTAGCTATAAAGTCTATTTATCTGTCCCTCTCTCTCTAGGTATCCTTAATTATTGTAGTGCCTAGAACCCCAATCATTGTAAAAACATAGACCCAAAAGGCGTTCCCTGCCCCAAAGGTCTTACAGTCTAAGGATAAGGCCAGATATAACAGGTGGATACAGACCGATGGGAGAGCCCAAAGAAACAGTGAGACAATATTGGCCAGCATGATGGGCACTGGCCTCAGCTCACCCACTGCCTAAGCACTGTCGATTTTTTTTGTGGGCATTAAGGCAAAGGAGCATTTAAAGACAAGGTTAGAGGGACAGTGAGGTAGCTTTGTGGAAACGTACATAAGGTACTTCTATGGCTCTCATCGCAGCAGGGCCTAGCCTCTTCTCTATTCCTGACCTAGGTATTCAAAGCATGCCAACCAGACAGGGCCGGTGCAAGGATGTTTCGCGCCCTAGGCGAAACTTCCCCCAACTTGTCCCCCTTCACGCCCCCACCCTAAGGCGCTCCCTCCTCGCGGCAGCTCCCCCCCTCCACCCTGAGGCGCCCCCATTGCGGCAGCTCTCCACCCCCCACCCTCCGTCCTGAGGCAACCCCTGCCCCAGCTCACCCCTGCTCCGTGCACGAGCACAAGCACCCCGAGTACACCGTCGCTGCTTCACTTCTCCCACCTCCCAGGCTTGCAGCGCCTAAGCTGATTGGCGCCGCAAGCCTGGGAGGCGGGAGAAGTGAAGCAGCTCACCCCTGCCCCGCCTCCTCCCTGAGAATGCCATTGCTGCTTCACTTCTCCCACCTCCCAGGCTTGCGGCACCAATCAGCTTAGGCGCCGCAAGCCTGGGAGGCAGGAGAAGTGAAGCAGCCACGGCATGCTCAGGGAGGAGGCACCCTCATGGGTCCTTGAACCCTCTGTCCACATATGTCCTCTCCATCCCCACTCAGACACCCACTCCCTCAATCCCCATGTATCCCTGTCCCACCTTCCCCCAATCAGCTTAGGCGCCGCAAGCCTGGGAGGCGGGAGAAGTGAAGCAGCCATGGCGTGCTCGGGGAGGAGGCGGGGCAGAGGTGAGCTGGGGCGGGAGGTTCCCCAGTGTGCCGCCCCCCCACCTTACTTGCTGCAGATGGCCCTCCCTGCACTCCCCTGCCCTAGCTCCCTCCGCCTAAATGCGGGTGGTGACAAGGGCGGCCGAAGATCTGGCCGCCGCAGTTGCTGCCGAAGAAAATGGTGCCCCCCAAATCCCAGCACCCTAGGCGACTGCCTAGGTCGCCTACATGGTTGCACTGGCCCTGCAACCAGAGACTTTCCTTGAGGAAGCCATCGCAGGATTTATACCAGACCAGTGCATGCTGGGCCAGGATCCTCCCATGCAGACCAGCAACAAATCCAGCTGTGCTGCAGTGTGGTCTAGTGCATAGAGCACTGGAGTGGAACTCAGGAGACCTAGCTTCTATTCCCAGCTCTGCCCCAAGCCTCCTGGGTGAGGTTAGGCAAGTCACATCACTGCTCTGTGCCTCAGTTTCCCCATCTGTAAAATCGGGGTCATGATACTGTTTTCCTTTATAAAGCACTTTGATATCTCCTAATGACACGGGCTAGATAAGAACTGGGGCTCGTAATAGTTATTCAGTAACACTGATCCTTATTCTATGGAAGTGTGCCCTGTGTAGCAATATTCATAGTTTCTAAGGCCAGAAGGAACCATTGTGATCATCTGCTCTGACCTCCTGTATAACACAGGCCATAGAGCTGCCCCAGAATAATTCCTGTTTGAGCTAGCACATATCTTCCAGAAAACCTCCCCGTTTTGATTTTAAAAATTGCCCATGATGGAGAATCTGTCACATTCCTTGGTAAATTGTTCCGATGGTTAGTTACCCTGGCGGTTAAAAATTTACACCTTGTTTGTAAATTTGACTTTGTCTAGCTTCAACTTCAACATTATCATTAAAGGTCAGTGTTGTCACCTGGTGCAGATTCTGATGAAGACTGAACGCAGGGCTCCTTCCGGCTTCCTAGCTATAAATGTTTCAAAAAAGGAAAAAATATTTTTTGGTGTAAGTTTCATTTTTGTTTTGTAGAAAGCCCCAAAACTTGGAAACTCAGCACTTTAATCGAATAGATCCTAGAACTGGGGTGAAAAACCCGCGAAAGGAACCAGCCACCCTGAAGGATGCCTGACACAGGCTAAAAAGCAGCCATGCCAACTCTTGTGATAAGTCTTACAATTTTTGTTGTTCTTCTCCCAGCCCCAGCTCCTGGAAACAAAAGATCACATGAGAATCTCAGCTTTCACTTAGCATAAAAGTCCTTTTCTAGACCTTGAGCTTGTGGAGAAAAGCTTTAAAATGTGAAGTGGGAGCAACTGAAAGAAACCAGAAGGCAAAGAAAACAAACCCCAAATGTATTATTTTAAAAATCTCATGATTTTAAGCGGATGTCATTGTTTTTTGGGGACATGACTAATGGGTTTTGAATGCTTGAGTTTGGCAATAGTGAAAAAGCCTCTCCCACAGACATGTGGTTTTGTGTTATCAGGAGAGAGAAGCCTGAATCAGAAACTTGGATCTGAACTCCCTTGAACTTTGGAAAGTTCAGAACTTGACCCAAAACTCCTCGCTGGCCCTGAGCTCTCCAACAGGCCAAGACAAAATCCTGGCTCTGGCATAGGCCACATCTACACTATGTGCTAGGGGTGTGATTCTCCGGCTCATGCTAGCTCTCATCAAGAGTATAAACAGTAGTGTCGCTGCAATCAGTACTCAGCTAAGCCGTGCCTCTGTTGCCTTACCCATGGCACAGCAGAGACATCACTATTTATACTCATGCTAGCTAGATGCGCGCTTGTGTGGGTATGCGAGCACCCCGGGCCTGTAGTGTGCACATGGCCCAGGGGCTCTCAAACGCGGTCAGGACCCCTCGTTGGGGGAGGGGGGGCTCATAATTTTATTACATGGGGGGTCGCGAGCTGCCAGCCTCCACCCCAAACCCTGCTTTGCATCCAGCATTTATAATGGTGTTAAACAGATAAAAAGTGTTTTTAATTGGGGGGGGGTCGCACTCAGGGGCTTGCTATGTGAAAGGGGTCACCCAGTACAAAAGTTTGCGAACCACTGACAAAGCCTCAGTGTGTGCTCATGTCTCCATCTAGTGGCTCAAATCAAGAACAGCAGCCAGTTGAGTCAGCCAAGTTATTAGCTAAAGAAGCAACAGGTCCCATTTTCAGCGCTGATGGCTGTAAGTCCGAGCCCACTGACAAGTGTGATGACTCTACCTATGAGGCGACATAAATGCTCCCAAACTTGAGACCCTTATATCTATAGCAAGCTGAACTGAGCCCTAGAGCTGAGCACCCAACCCTTGGGAGAAGGGTGGACCCAGTTCTAAACTTGGTTCAGACTCATCTCTCATTTAGAGGGAGCGAGTCCCATGCCGGACTTTTCATCCATATTGTATTGTGGGATAATGAGATGTTCTAACCCTGCTGAGCACAGGTGTCATGATGACAGCATGCTTGTCCTGCAGCTTGTCCTGCAGCTGTGTCGGAACATGTAGTGCCTAGCGATAACTAATAGCAAAAGAAAAAAGACTTAATAATAATACCTAGCTCTATAGTATTTTCCATTTTCATTTTACAGTGTCATTATCCCCATTTTACAGCTGGGGAGTTGTCCAAGGTCACCCAGCAGGCCAGTGGCAAAAAGGGAACAGAACCCGGATATCCTGAGTACCAGGCCAGTGCTCTGTCCACTAGGAAACATTGCTGCATTTGCTAATCTAGCTGCCTTGACCTCACTATTACTTTACACCCCACCCAACTCTGCACTGGTCCGGTGGTTAACAGTTCATGGCTTTGACCCAAACTCCATGGGAAAGTAACTGAAATGCTCTATTCCCCCTGTGTAAAGGGAACAGGAATCCGCCCTTTGGCTGGTTAGATTGGAAGCTCTTTGGTGCAGGGACTGTCTCTTACCATTTGTATGTACAGTGTCTGGCACAATATGTCCTTGATCTCAGTTGAAGCCTCTAGGTCCTGCTCTAATACTAATATTTCTATTCTGGTCCTTCCACTCTGTGCATCCTGTTCTCCTGGTCTTAATTTAGGCTGCAATTCTGGAAACATTTATGCACATATTTGATTTTATGCTTCTTTGACTTCAATGGGACTTCTCATGTGTGTAAAGTTAAATACTTGTGTAGGTGTTTGGGTAGCGATAGCAAACTTAACCAGTCAGAAGGTAACTTACCATTCTGGGCTTCCCTGACAGACACGTTCAAGTCAAAGTTCTTACACTGAGATGTATCCTCTGGTATCTTTGCATTGTAAACCGTTACCACGGTCAAGGTTCCTCGTCCAGTGCCTCTCGCTTTCACAACGAAGTCTTGATTCAGCTTAGTCTGTAAAGAATCCACAGTCAGATTGGATGACTCTTACATTTCTTAATTTTAAATAGGCCAGTGCCAATGAAACATGCCAGACTGATAGCCTGCAAGATTTCTGATGTTCTCTATATGCCAAACAGGTGCAGGGCGAGCTTCATACACGCCTACTGCCCCTTAATGTGCTTACATTTGTTCTTATAAAGCAGTATATAAATGCTAAGTCTTATTACGGAAGGGAGTTCACTCTCATTCACCCCTTCAGCCGTTAGCTTCTCTGCTGAGCCTGTCAACAAGAGTGATGGGGATTCGCCATCAGTGAACGGAGACCTCCCAACTCATCTCTTGCAGGACAGTAAACACCCATCTGATGGTAATGCCCAGAGCTGGTCAAATAACTATGGAGCTGGATGAATAAACTGATCTTTTGGTTTGCTGACAGGTCCAAAAAAATTGGCAAAAAAAATTAGGTTCAACCCAAACCAAATCTGAAAATTACAAAAAATTTTGGCAAATCAAAAAAAAAAATCCATTTTGGGTGGAAAGAAGCCTTTGTTAAGGGGTAATTTCACAAAAGGGAAGCAGGAAGAGGTAGTGCTCTGCTTGTGACTTGTAGCTCAGTGGTCAGGGACTCAGCTGGGATATCGGAGACCCTTGTTCAATTCCCCTCGGCCCGTGGAGAAGGGTTTTGCACTGGGGTCTCCCATATTGCACAAGGGTGTCCTAGCCACGGGGCTATGGGATAGTCTCATAAAGGGCTTTCTCAAGCTCTCCAGTTCAAGCTGTTCCACTTTTCAGAAATAATGACTCTCACTGGAGCAAATGTACATGGAGCAAGGGCGGGGCTGAGCACCCACTGGGAAAAAGAAAAAAGTCAGCGTCTGTGGTGCCTAAGGACCCTGAGATTGGGCAGAGGCTGGACTCCTTTCAGACTGCAGGAGCATGAAGCACCCTGGGCATCCAGAGCACAGACGCTTGGATTGCCCTCACAGCCGTCCTAGCGCATGGTCAGGAAGGGGCACACAGTAGGAATTGTGGCAGCAGGAAAAAACAGTACCTCCGCCGTTCTGAGCACCATAGCATTCTCATACTGAATCCTGTAAGTGAGGGGGTGGGCACGTTCAGGCAGAAGAACAGAAATATCCAAATTCAGCTCCTTGTGTAGGGGGATGTCTATCTGGTACTGCGCAAGAGCCTGGAACACCATTATGATCGCCTGGAAGACCAGGAAAAAGACAAGAGGGTTACACCTTATTGTCCTATTGCCACGAACCAAGGGCCTGCATCCCTTTTGCTCCTGAATTACCCCAGTGGCCTGTGAATGAGATCAGAATCCAACCCTGACTGCTTAATGAATAGGAACTGAAAATACAACAGTTAACTCTCAGCGTTAGATGTTACACAGGATAGCAGGAGGTATATTTTTGTGCAGTGATGAACATATAGTCATTAACACAAACATGAGCCAGCCCAGTAGCAGAGGCTCATGTGGAAATGGTTATCCATCCACTATAGGCCACTATAGGCCTTATGTTTAGGTTAGACATTAGGAAAACTTTTTAAGTGTAACGATAGTTAAGTACTGGAACAAATTACCTAGGGAGGTTGTGGAATCTCTGTCACTGGTGTTTCTTAAGAACAGGTTAGACAAACCCTGTCAGGGATGATTTAGGTAATACTTCGTCCTACCTCAGTGCAGGGGATTGGACTAGATCAGTGGTTCTCAACCAGGGGTATATACGTTACCCTGTGGGTACACAGGGGTCTTTCAGGGGTTACATCAACTCATCTTGATATTTGCCTAGTTTTACAACAGGCGACATAAAAAGCACTAGCGAAGTCAGGACAAACTCAAATTTCATACAATGACCTGCTTACAGTGCTCTATATACTATACACTGAAATGCAGGTACAATGTTTATAATCCAATTGATTTATTTTATAATTATATGGTAAAAATGAGAAACTCAGCAATTTTTCAGTGATAGTGTATGTGACATTTGTATTTTTATGTCTGGTTTTGTAAACAAGTAGTTTTTAAGTTGAGGTGTCACTTGGGGGTACACAAGACAAATCAGACTCCTGGAAGGGGTACAGTATTCTGGAAAGGTTGAGAGCCACTGCACTAGATGACCTAATGAGGGCCCGTTCTGCCCTATATTTTTATAATTCTAGGATTAATAGGAGCCATGTCTCAACTGTATGGGGCATAAAATTAGTGGCAATTTATAGACATAAAAAGATACATATGAAGTATGTATAACAGCGAGGATCATTAACCGTTGGAACAATTTGGGAAGAGTCATGGTGCATTCTCCACCACGGGCAATTTTTAAAATCGAGATTGGATGTTTTTCTGAAAGCTCTGTTCTAGTTCAAAATGGAATTAGACTGGGAAGCTCTATGGTCTGTGTTATACATGAGGTCAGAACGGACGCTCAAAACGGTCCCTTCTGACCTTGGAAACGATGAATTTATATTAGGTTATCATGTCCACCTCCTGGACTAACACACAATTGTTCCCTACGGTGGAGTCTCCCTCTCAGTGGATCAAGTGATGGGGTTTCCATTCCTTCTATTGGGAGATCTTCCCACAAAACATATTGTTATGCCTGCCAAAGATTATACTCACTTGGGTAGATCCATACCCCCCTTCATAGAATTTCTGCTCTGTCAGCCATCTGACAATGGGATTGAGCAATTCGTACTTCTTCGCGCGCAGCAAGGCCAGCAAAGCGTACGAGGTGGCCTCAATGCTGAAGGTGGCGGCGTTCGAGTCTTCCCAGCGATTTCCCTCTAAATGCGATAAAAGAACGAGAACTAGAATAATCTTCACCAGGACACAGAACAGCACGTTTTGAGCAGCTCCAAATGGAAAATACCACCTTTTGAACCATACCCATGTGAAGAATGGTCAGTGGGATGCAAATCCATAGCTACATAGATATTCTCACAGAAAATATCTAAGTGCTACAGAAAGGACAACTGGTCTTGCAGTTAAGACGCTGGCTTAGGACTCGGATCGGGGCTCAGTTCCCAGCTCTGCAACAAGCTATTTTGGACAAGTTGTGATGGACTGGGAATGTTTTCTCTGAATACTGTGTGGGTGCCTCAGTTTGCCCTATGCATTTCTTAGGTATCTAGGTGAGGGGATCAGGGTGTTTGATTGTTACAAAGCCCAAGAAGGCCCCTGTGATACTGTCTGCACAGAGAATGGCCAACACCCTGTCTCCTGGCAATTGATGGCCTGGGCCCCTCTGGAAAGATGCCAACTGAAGGTGTTGGAGAACAAAGAGATCAGGTGACGTCCTGGCCCGGGAAAGAGACAAAAGCCAGAGAAGAGGGGCTGGAGAGTTTCAGTTTGGAGCTGGCTGGGAAAAAGGAGGGGAGCCCAGATGGGGCTCTGGCCTCCCGGGGGCCCCCCCAAGATGGACCTAACTGAGGGGGTGCTGTTGTCTGTACCTGCAAGACCTGTCTTGGACCGTGTTCCTGTCATCTAAATAAACCTTCTGTTTTACTGGCTGGCTGAGAGTCACGGTGAATCGCAGGATGCCGGGGATGCAGGGCCTTGTCTCCCCCAATTCCGTGACACAAGTTGCATAGGGTACATATCTACTGCGATAAAAGACCCATGGCACAGCTGCAGCTGGCCCGGGTCAGCTGACTTGAGCTCTTGGGGATCGGGCTGCGGGACTATAAAATTGAAAAATTGTTTGAGTTTGAGCTGAAGCCCCCACTCTGGGAAGTCCCAGCAGGGTCTCAGAGCCCAAGCTTGAGTGGCCATGCTGCAGTTTTCTAGCCCCATTCCCCAAGCCCTGCAAGCCCAAATCAGCTGAGCCAGGCCTGCTGCGGGTCTTTTATGGCAGCGTAGACACTCTGGGTCTTAGCTTCCCCATCAGTCTGCTTTGTCTATGCAAACTGTGATTTTCAAAGCAGCCTGAAAGAAGTAAGCAACCCACTCCCATTGGGCCTAATTAATTTGAATAGGTGCCTTTGAACTCGACTTTAAGCATCATGGGATAGGGACTGTCTCTTGCCAGGTGCCTAGCAAAAGGGGGCCCTGATCTGGGTTGGATGTCACTGTAAAACAGATTAGAATAATATCAGGCCAACTAGACAATACTCACTGTTAAACGAAACCACACTGTAGCAGGGTGGACCCCTGCTCCGGGGTTTTAAGGGGTTTAAAAAGTGGCCTGACAGGGCTGAGCTGATTAGGGAAGTGGCTGCAGCTGGGGGCCACGCCCCAAACTGAGGAGCAGGGCCTTATAAAAGGCAGGGAAGCCAGGAGCCCAGACAGTCTCTCACTGGTGATAGAGAGAGATGGGCCTGGCTGCTTGGTAGATGAGACAAGGTACCTAGGGTGAAGCAGGGCTGAGGATAGGCTAAGGAGCTGGGGAGCTCTGGCCTGGAAAGCCCCAGGCTGCGGCCTAGCAGAGGGCAGAAGGTACTGGGAGGTTGCAGAGGGCAACTTAAGGTTAGGCCAAGGCAGCAGGTCCAAACCCCCTTTGCCAATGATGAGTACTGGATACTGCAGTCTGCCCCAGCGAATGGGGGCTAAATAGAGACTGGGTAGTAACCACTACTGAGGCGAAGTGGGGATAGTAGGGTGGGGGGTTCCCAAGGAAGGGGAAACCCAGGCAGAGTAAGAAAGGGGTTATTGCCAGGGGGCAGCACCCCAGAGAAAGGGGCACCGGGTCTAGGAAGGGACACGGGGGCCAGAAGAACAGGTGGATCACCGGCCTGCAGAGGGTGCTCCGGAGCTGGACTGAGCTAAATTTGGAGAGCAACCAGTAGGAGGCGCCGCAGGGGTGAGTCGACCCGTTTACACACACCAAACTCTCAGCTGTTGTAGATCTCGCTAGCCCTTTGATCACTCCCCCCGTGAGCACCCTCCCAACTTGGCCACATCTTTCCGGTACTGAGTACCTGCCAATAATCTACCTGTTGAAGCGCTCATAAGCACTTTCTCGCTGTCCAGTTCCCCCATCAGGGCTAAGGCATAGGACGTGAGAGCCACCGTGTAAGGTCTTCTCAGAGATGGATACACTCTGGCTAAGTATTCCCCAGCTTTGTTAATGCCATTCTTCAGAGTCTGAAGAGGTCAAAAAAAACCCAAAACACATCAAGAAACCAAACCCACTGATCAGGCTGAAATTCTATTAATTTATATATTTTTACATTACATAGTTTAAAAAAACCCACAATTCGTTGAATTGTATCGTGGGTGAATTTCATTCTCTCCACACACACCCTTCCACCACTGTGCCTTACCTTTGACCTAGAGGGGCTCCCCTAGAGGTTAGAGAGGGGAATGCATCCTCTGTGGTCCACTTGGGTCTTGGTCCCCCTGGTGAAACGGCTAACATGGGGGCCAACCGGGAGCGTGAGTTTTGTGATCTAGAGGCCTGTCTGTCAAGAACTGTGCAGATACACTCTCCTTCCACAATTCACTTCCCAAAGGAGAACTAAAAACCTCAATGACATTTTTCCATCACTGCAGGTCTGAATTTGGGGGGAACAAGGTCTCTAGAAGTGAAAGACTCCATATCCCATTGACAATCCATCGAGCTAGCCACTCCCTCTGAATACGTGCTTCTATCAAATACTGGAAACGGAGACCAGGCTGGCCTAGCTGGATGGGCATATTTGAACATTCCTCTTTCTTACTGGCAATAACAAGGAAAAAAGAAATCAGAGGAGGAGGATGGTCTTGCGGGGACGACATTGGGCTGGCAACCTGAGCTCTAGCGGCAGGGTTGGATAATTTTTGGTGGTGCCCAGAACGGGTCCAAGTCCCGTCCCCTACCCACCTGCCTAAGGCTCTGGGAGGGAGTTTGGGTGCGGGGTTTGGGCTCTGGGCTGGGGCAGAGTTTGGGGTGCAGGGGGGTGTGGGTTCTGGGAGGGAGTTTGGGTACAGGAAGGGTGAGGGGGTTGGACTCTAGGAGGGAGTTTGGGTGCTGGGTGTGGGCTCTGGCCTGGATAGGGGTGTAGGAAGGGGTGTGGGCTCTGGGAGGGAGTTTTTGTGTGGGAGGAGTGAGGGATCAGGCTCTGGGAGGGAGTTTGAGTGTGGGCTCTGGGAGGGGGATGGAAGGATGCAGGAGGGAGTCAGGGTGTTGGCGCTTACCTTGGGTGGTGTTGGCTCCCAAAAGTGACCTGCACACCCCTCTGGCAGCAGCTCAGGGAGGGGAAACACCTTCCTCCCCCAGGGGCCGCAGAGACATACCGGCTACTTCCAGCAGTGACACAGAGCGGGCGGGCAGAAAGCTGCCTTAGTCCCACTGTGTTGTGGGTGGTGGTGGCGGTGGCCACCATGAGCCCCCGGCCCGGGCCCTTTTAAATAGCCTGGGGCCAGCAGGCAGGGCCAGAGGATGCTATGCGGGAGAGAACCATCCCCAAACATTGGTGGAGCCAGGCCCCTGGGCTCTGAATATTTCTGGAGCCCAGGCACCACAGGCCCATACAACTGGACGCCCCTGAACCTGGGTTCAATTCCTGGTTCTCCTACCCATTTCCTGCATGGCCTTGGGCACATCAGTTGTCTCTCCATGCCTCTTCCCCCCCATCAATAAAAGGGGGTAATAATACATCCTTGCTCTGTCTGGTTTATTTTGATTGTACGAATCTTTGGAGCAGGGATTTGCCATTATTACAATATAAATCTAAGCTCCTGGAGGATTGTGCTGAGATCTCTGGAGGACGTGGAATCTGGCAGATTTGAGTTCACATGTGAACTCAGATCTGGCAACTCTATTCATTCCTTTAGGCCAAACTCTTTCCAACACGTGTTCTCGCACCACATCTGGAAAGGCAAATAATGCGAATAAATGAAGATACATGACAGACATACTCACAGGGACCTGATTGTTACAAATGTCTTTGGACTCCAGCAATGCAACAAGAACGAAAGCCGTTAGTGATGCCTCAGGCTCAGCACCCTGGTACCCTCCCTAAGGGGGAAACAAAGAACAAACCTCAGGAACAGAATTCATGACATTATCTATCTACCTCTCTACATTACCGAATCTATTGATGAGATTTTGCTCTGCATTTTTAATACCCTCATCACTACAGTATCTGGGCACCAATTACAATAACAGTATTGCAATGTTCTGACGTCACACCGTCACGGCCATGCATCAAATGGAATGTCACAGCGTGCCAGCCCCCAAAAGAAGTGATCTATCTACCTATCCCCACATAACCACTATCTGCTTCCTACATCCTCCATGGCCCAGCTTACAGCCCCATGAAATTGGTAGCTCCCTCCATGGCAGTGTCAAATGTTATTACTCCTGGGGGAATACTGTGCCACTGCAGATACGCAGAATTAATGTGTCCTGCAGAATTTTTTTCCGGCAGAAAATACATTTCTGCCCAAGAAGCGCTGCAGTTCCACCTTTCGCTCACTAGAGGCCACTATGGCACCAGAACAGCCTGCAGCATGAATGCAGTTAGTTGTTCGGGTGCCACAGGAGCCTCTGGTGGGCAAAAGGCAGAACTGCAGCGTTTCTGGGGCAGAATGTATTTTCTGTGGGGAAAAAAGTTCTGTGCATGCCCAGTGGTGCAGAATTCCCCCAGGAGCAGAAGTTAATCACAGCACCCTGCCTGTGGAGCCAGGTTAGGATAGAGTGGGGCACACAGGCTGCTGGTGGAGGGGTCCACAGGCTGGGGTTCAGAATAGCCACTGGGGGACAGACTGGGGCAGGAGCTAGTGGGCTGACATTGTTGAGGGAATGGGGGAGGGAAGCTGCAGGGACACATAGAATCATATAATATCAGGGTTGGAAGGGACCTCAGGAGGTATCTAGTCCGACCCCTTGCTCAGAGCAGGACCAATCCCCAACTAAATCATCCCAGCCAGGGCTTTGTCAAGCCTGACCTTAAAAACCTCTAAGGAAGGAGATTCCACCACCTTTCTAAGTAACTCATTCCAGTGCTTCACCACCTTTCTAATGAAAAAGTTTTTCTTAATATCCAACCTAAACCTCCCCCACTGCAACTTGAGACCATTGCTTCTTGTTCTGTCATCAGGTACCACTGAGAACAGTCTAGATCCATCCTCTTTGGAACCCCCTTTCAGGTAGTTGAAAGCAGCTATCAAATCCCCCCTCATTCTTCTCTTCTGCAGACTAAACAATCCCAGTTCCCTCAGCCTCTCCTCATAAGTCGTGTGCTCCAGCCCCCTAATCATTTTTGATGCCCTCCGCTGGACTCTCTCCAATTTATCCACATCCTTCATGGGGATGGGCGAGGGGGCTGCAGAAACCCATGGGGATGGGAGGTGTGGGGACAGGGGCAGATGTGCTTGACTGAATGGGAGAGGGCTTGGGGTCAGCCAGGGTCCACATGGGGGAGGCTCCCCAGCTCCTTAGCAATCCTGCCCTGCCCCCCAAAAAACCTGTTCCTTGTTTCTCTCATCCATACCCAACAGCTCTCCAGCCTGACTTCCCCCAACCTTTTCAGTGCTTCTGACAGGTACAAGAAATATAGTTCTGTATTGTCATTTAAACAAACTACTCAAAGTCCTGTATTAATATGCCTAGTAAGGAATCTATGTGTCAAAAAACATTGCCAGAATCTTTTTTTTGGGTCTATATTGTTACAGACGTACTTGCCGACAGATATTTTGAAATAAATTACCAAAATAATTTAAACTGGCATGATTATATTGTGTTATTTTGACAAATAAAATATACAGAATTTTAAAACATTGTGCGCAGAATTTTTAATTTTTTGGCACAGAATTCCCCCAGAAGTATGTTATGTCCCTGTTTAAGCAGGCTCAGAAATGCCAGCGATAGCTACAAATATAACCTATGCTTACTCAGGGGGATGCAATTTCATAAACACTGGGCCAAACCAAATATTTACTCAGCTTTTACTCACTTCTGCTTCAGATAAAATTTCCATTGACTTCAACAGAGGTTTTGCCTGGGTGAGGATCCAGTGAGAAAGAGTAAAGACTTCAGGATCTGGCTTAGTGAGTCAAACTGCTGATTTAGGGAGTGTCACGCTGCTAGGCTGAATAGAATGGGGACAGTCTGTGGGGTATTAGGGGAACTAAGGTTAAACTTACCATCATACTTTTAGACATCACAGGAGCATTTTCCTGAAAGATGCCATCGGGTTTCTGCTTTTCTAGGATCAGCCATTTCACAGCCCCGCAGATAACTTCAGATTGTATGGGCACTAGTTTGCTAGCCAGGGAAAAGACCTTCGCTACATACGCCGTCAGCCTGAGGGGTTAACATGCAGAATCAATCAGGTCAGAAGGTCGCTCCTGCCTTCCTGAAATTCTCCTTGACACAGATGTTTGAGCCAATGTGTTACCATCTGTGCTGAGGGATGAGTTAAATGTGTATGAAAACTTCACCAATAATTGGTGTCGGGACAGGTTTTGTGTGGATCAACCTAATAAATCAGTTGCAGTAACTTAATTACTTGCCCACAAATAAGCGGGGGGGGGGGGGGGGGAAGAGGGAGAGGGGTGAGATTAGAGACACGCGAATGCTTAGAAATCTGTATGCCACAGAACTTCCTGCAGTAATTGGGTTGTCACTGGCATTCCACCATCCAACCACTAACTAAGTCTTACCATAGGCGCTGACTCCATGGGTGCTCCGGAGCTAGAGCACCCATGGGGAAAAATTGGTGGGTGCTCTTCACCCACCGGCAGCCAAGCTCCCCGCCCTGCTCCAGCTCACCTCTGCTTCCACTTCGCCTCCTCCCCTGAGTGTGCCGCATCCTCACTTCTCCTCCCAGCGCTTACTGCTGCGAAACAGCTGTTTCGCAGTGTAACAAGCTGTGGAAGGGAGGCGGGAGGAGCGGGAACACAGCACACTCTGGGGAGGAGGCAGGGAAAAGGCGGGGCCGGGGATTTGGGGAAGGAGTCCAATAGGGGCAGGGAGGGGCGGAGACTTTGGGGAATGGGTTGGAATGTGGGCGGGGCAGGGGTGGAGTCGGGATGGGACCTGAGGAGGTGGGGTGTCGAGCACCCACCGGTGCCAGGAGAAGTTGGTGCCCCGAGTCTTACTTTGCTTAGCATGAAATATGATGGGATCATGACTAGTAGAGCTGTGATTATAGAATTTGTGTGCGCCGTGGACACCTTCCCACTGGGAACTGGACTGAAACCCACCAAATTCATTGCACACAAGCCATCATGTTCTAACAAACACGTGTTAGACCTCTACTGATCTAAGCCACTCTGGTGTCAGCAACCATACAAGGAACTGCATTCCATTACCAATCTCTGATGCTGTCAAGTCCCCTCCGTTTGTAATCCCCTGGTGTATTTTTCTAAAGATCCAGTTCTACACATGAAATTTGTCCATTCAGTGAAGCCAGGGGAATAGATTGCTCTGGCTCATGTCTTCCAGAGGAATGGTATACAAAGGAGAAGCTCTACACAACGCAGCAGAGCGTTATAGAAAAGCTGCCTTTACCATGTGCTTGAGAGTGATCTTGTATAGGCTGCATAGGAGTGGTTGGGTTTCTTATATGCCAGTTGCTGTGTGTAACCTGAAAAGGAGAAAGAAAGGTCTTTGAAATGTGTTGTGCACCTCTCCTGCCTTATCCCTCCCATCTGTCATCCCTCTCCCCTTCTCTCCTTCCTCTTTGCAAAGCACCATCTCTGCCCTCAGCTTCCTACTTCCCTCCTGTCATAAATAAACAGATCAGGGTTAAGGTCTCTTTTACCTGTAAAGGGTTAACAAGCTCAGTAACCTGATGAACACCTGACCAGAGGACCAATCAAGGGACAAGATAATTTCAAATCTCTGTGGAGGGAAGTCTTTGTCTGTGTTTCTTTGTTTGGAGTTAGTCTCTTTTTGGATTTAAGAGAGGCCAGTCATATCCTTCAAGTTCTCCAAGTTTCCTGAAATAGCCTCTTCTATTCAATATAGTGAGTATTAGTTAAAAAGGTGGATTAGTCTTTTGAGTTGCTTTCTGTATTTGCAATTGTGTGTTTGCTGAAAAAAATCTTTATTTCTGTTTGCTGTTACTGATTATTCTGAGGAGGAGGGAGGGGGAAGTCTCTCCAGGTTTATAAGTCAGACCCTGTGATATTTTTCCATCCTGGTATTACAGAGAGAGTGTACTTTCTTTCTTTCTTTTTAATAAAATCTTTTCTTTTTAGAACTTGATTGATTTCTTCCCTTGTTTGGATTTTCAGGGGAAGGGGAGGGGGGAAAAAGTGAATCCCTCTTTGTTTTGATTCAAGGAATTTGAATCCAGGTATCTCTCATAAGCATTAGGAGAGGGGAGGGGGGAAATGGTTGTTTCCCTTTGTGTTGAGATTCAAGTTTGAATCTGTGTCCCCAGGGAGAGTTTTGGGGGAACAGGGAGTGTGTCAGACACTTAAAACTTGACTGGTGGCAGCAAGAACCAGATCTAAACTAGGATTTTAGTTTAGAGGAGTCCATGCAGGTCCCCATCTTGTGAACGCTAAAGTTCAAAGTGGGGAATAAACCTATGACACCTCCATTCTGTGTTTGTTAACAGCAGCCAGTTTGACTGGGAATCCAGTCCATGGAAGCAACTAAACCGAGCACTCCAGAGATCAGGATCCAAGTCACTTTCACGCTGGCTCAGGCTAATGTGCTCATCACATCGAAATTCTGCTCCTAGTGCGCACAGGGCCGTGAGCTGAGCATGGCACAGATATCAGGTAGGAGGAAATCTAAGAGGCAGCACAGGTAATTGAAAGAGGAGTTCAGTCCCCATGACACATTCATACCTTGGCCACTCTATAGAGACAGCTGCAAGATGTCCTGGGTCAGATGTGGCGAGGATTTTGGCAGAAGCGGATTAAGATTTGTTGGGGCCCGGGGCACAAAGAACATTTGGGCCCACCACACCCTGTGGGACCAGGGGTGCCAGAACTAGGGGGGCTAGGAAGGCCACCCCCCTACACACACACTTTTAAAAGTGCAAGGTCATTCCCGCCCAGTTTTTAACATAGCCTCGGTCAGGCGTGGAGCAGTGGTGGCATGGGCGTAGTTTGGGAGAACGGGGGAGGCGTTGCCCCCTCCAACTGCAAGCCTAGGGCCAGAGGCGACAGGAGGAGTGGTGCCACAGGTGGTGGGTGAACCACCAGCTCAGGTAGGCTAGCTCCCGGCCCACCCCTTCCACCTGAGGCCTCGCCCCTGGAGGGGGCAGGAGGCTGGACTGGAGCCCCTGCCCCTGGTTCCCACCGGCAGTGGTGTGCCCCAGGTGGTGGGGACATGGGCTGGGAGATGTTCTCAGGCACCCAGGCCCTCTCCTCAGAGCAGGTGGAGGGTCCAGGGCTTCCCACAGCAGCTCGGGCTCCCTGGGCAGCTCTTACCATTGCCTGGCTCTGGCTTCTCCAAGGGGAAGAGGAGGAACAGGGGGCAGGGAGACGGTTCTGGTGCCAGTGCCCCCTACATGTCTAACCAGGTTCCAGCGCTCCCGCTGGGTCCCCCAGATTAGATTTTGGCAACACCGATATGTGTCCCGCTAGGAACTGACTTGAGATCCATCAACTGAGCCCACAAAGACCCCCAAACAGCCGTCCCAAAGTAAGTTTTTTGCTGTCATCAAGATGGAACAGATTTTAACCATCAACTATGTACATCTGTCCCACTAGGAAGTGGGCTAAGACTCACCAGTCCGGAAAATAACAATTTAATTGTTGAGGTGAGATAGATCTGAGCTGGGAGCATATGGAAAATGGTTCTATTATAATCCTGGGGGAATTCTGTGCCACTGTGCACGGGCAGAATTCGTGTCCCATGCAGAATTTTTTTTGTCTGCAGAAAATACATTCAGCCAGAGAGGTTCTGCAGTTACACCTTTCACCCACCATGGGCTGCACTGGTGCCAGAACGGAGGGTGGCTGCTCCCGGGTGGGAGCAGCCCCAGCTGCAGCTAGGGAAGAGAAGAAGCTGTGTTCCTCAGTGCTCTGCCCATGGGGCCAGGTCAGGAGGCATGGGATATGGGGGGATGGACAGCATGGAGCACATGGGGCTGCTGGGTGTGTGTGTCAAAGATGGGTTCAGAAGGACTAGTGGGGGGGACAGACTGGGGCGGGGGCTGAACGGACGGGTAGGGGAGGGATACATGGGAACAGACAGAAGAGGGGTGGTTGAGTGGGGGTTCAGGGACATGGGCACAGGGGGAGGAGGGGTGGCTAAGTGGGGGTGCAGGGTTGCATGGGGAGGAGGTGGCTGAGTGGAAGTGCAGGGACACATGGGAACTGGGGGTACAGGGACACTTGGGGACAGGGCAGATGTGCCTGACTGAATGAGAAAGGCTAGGGGTCAGCCAGGGTCTGCAGCGGGGAGGCTTCCTAACAATCTCTCCCCCCAAGCGTGTGCTTGGGGTGGCATGCCGTGGGAGGGCGGCAGGCGGCTCCGGTGGACCTCTCGCAGGCATGCCTGCGGAGGGTCCGCTGGTCCCGTGGCTCCAGTGAACCTCCCACAGGCGTGCCTGCGGAGGGTCCGCTGGTCCCGGGGCTTCAGTGGAGCATCCACAGGCATACCTGCAGAAGGTCTACCGGAGCTGCGGGACCAGCGGACCCTCCGCAGGCACGTCTGCAGGAGGTCCACCGGAGCCACGGGACTGGCGACCACCAGAGCACCCCCCGTGGTGTGCCGCCCTGCCTGGGGCGGCGCAATTCCTAGAGCCGCCCCTGCTCCCCCCGACCCAAAAACCCCCACATGTTCCATACTTCTCCCACCCACACCCAACAACCCTTCAAATCCACAGCAAGGCTCCTCCCAGCCATTACTACCCTCTCCCTCAGCTCCACCTTCACTCCCGGCTCCCCCAGACCTTTGCACTGCTTCTGAGGGGTGCAGGAAATACATTTCTGTATTGTAGTTTAAATGAATTACTCCGAGTTCTATAGGAATATGCCTAGTAAGGAATCTATTTGTCAAAAAACATTTCCTGAAACTTTTTTGTTGTCTGTATTGTTACAGACAAACTTGCTCATGGGTATTGTGTAATAAACTACCAAAATAATTGAAACTGGCATGATTATATTGTGTTATTTTGACAAATAAAATATGTAGAATTTTGCAGAATTTTAAAATATTGTGAAAGAATTTTTCATTTTTGGCACAGAATTCCCCGGGGGTATTCTATAGGTTGACACCACTCGCCTTAGCCATCCTGGCCCCCACCCAATAGCCATATGCAGGAATAACCAAGCCCTAGTAATGAACAGGAGTCTGGAGAAGGTCCTGCTGTCACCCAGGAAAGCCTCTTACCCCTCCTGATCAGGTTGATGGCTTCAGCCCGGCGATTCACCCCCATCGCCTCCCACTGGTTGGTGCTGTCCAAGAAGTAGGTGGAAATGACCGTTGGGGTCAAACTGATCATGTTCTGTTCCACACACCCATAGGGCACCACGATAAGATGCTTCAGCTTGGCCCCGTCAATAGAGTTTTCTACAACCTGAGCCACGGGGTTTCCTGGCCAAGAGAAGAACCTGGTGTGAATTCAAGCATGGGCGTGGTGGCTTGTGGGAATGGGGAGAAAGTGATCCCTCAATGGGTTCTGTAGACTTAACATTCTGAACCTGAAATGTGCCTCAATGCCCCCTGGAGTCTGGGGCACCCACCACCCTGTAGAACTGGGGCCTAAGACTGGTTCAGTTGATCCAAACCCCTGCTGGGACCTTGCAGGTTGGAAGAGAAGTCAGTGATGTGGAGTCTGGGTATATTTTCAGTGCAACTTGTTTCATTTACACTATGCACACCAGTCCTGGAGCAGAGGGAGTTGCAAACAGCATGCAGGTCAGTCCTCTCTCTCTGGGATCTTGGCCCCAAACACTACTTCTCAGTTCCCAGGGAACAACTCTAGTAACAGAGATGAAAGCAAATGCTCCTGCTGCTTTCCACAGCTCCCCTAAAGAAAATTCACAAAAAGAACACCGCCACTGTATTTCTTCCTCGACTAAAAACTTGCTCGCACACTAGGAAAAAACTTGTAAGAGTGTGTAACATTTGGTCCATTTCTTGACCTCTGGCCCAACAGTCTTACGAACTTCTGAGTTTCACTCAGTATGATTTCTAAGCACTTCACAATCACAGGCTCTTATTTACCAGTGATGGAGACTTTGGTTTCTGGTACAGTATCTGGAATGATATCATTTATATCTGGAGCTTTCACCTTTATCATCTGTTCCCCACCTGTGAAAAGGAGAAAAGAACCCACAGTGAAAATATGAGCGTCCTGTTGGCTTTGCAGCTGCTATTTCTCCTGGGTTACAGGCTCCCTGCCTTCATACAGAGCCTGAAATGATGCCCTGTGGAGGGAGATGGAGGAAGGTACTAAGATGAGAGGGGGGTGGTGACATTGCAGTCCAAACTGATTGTCCCAGGATTCATACTGCTGACTTCCGAATAAGCTAAACCGGCTGTGTGATCACAGGCATGAATTCAGCTGATTTAAAGCGATGATAAAGACATTAATATTAGTGGCATGATTCTCCACTACTTTTCACTTTATTATTAATTATGATTATTTGTACCGCAGTAGTGCCCAGAGGCACCAGTCCAGGGCTGGGCCTCCATTCTTCCTCTGTTGCCTCCAGTGATGGAGAATCATGTCTAGTTTTGGAATCAAACATTTTCTAAAATGTTCTCTTCTATCCTTGAGAGCTACCTGTTCCATCAGCCAATAGCAAAATCCGTGTCACACTTTATATTCAAAAGTATGATTACACAGAGTTTATAAAAGGATTGACAACTTCTTAATAAATGTTTTAATAAATGGCTAATCAATTGTTACAGATTCTTAGAGTTCAGCAGATCAATAGGTTGCTTATAACCACTACAACACCTTCTATTGATATCTGCAACACATACTGTTCATGTCTGCACCCCGCTTCTAACATATAGTAATATTTTAAACCCTTTATTAACTGCTTATAAATGTGCTCAACATTGTGTGACCAAAATCTGTTTTGATTTGTGTCTGACTCCTTTGAGAGGAACATTAGTTCACTGGTTAAGACATTATCCTTGGACTGAGAACCTGGACTCATTCCTTACTCTGGTGCAGACTCCCTGTATGCCTTTGGGCTAGTAGTTAATAGCTTGGTTCCTCAGTCTCCCCAGCTGTAAAATGGGTATAAAAACATTTCCCTATCTCGTAAGTGTGTTGTGAGGATAAGTACATTAAAGATCATGAGGTGCTCAGTGTGACACTGCACCCCATATTCTTCATAGAAATATTGTTATGATATGAATGTGGCACAACTAAGATATGTTTTATGTAAGATGGGTCATGTGAGGTATCATTGGAAATGTTCTGATCTACTGAATGTGGCTATCCAATTTGTATGCATGTATCATTTCTGTATCTGAGGTTAGGAATATTGACTATGTAACAATTACAACTATGTGTGTATTTGGGGGAACGCCCACCAGACAATAGACAATCAGCCTCAATAGGCCATTAGGAAGAACAACAAGACTTGGAAGATACTAATCTCAGCGCCTTCCTGAGACGCTCCTGGGGTTGCTGCTTTGACACTACAAGGTCAGGTGATCGGCTCACCTGGTACTAGACCCCCATCGTGGGCTTTCAGTGTTTTTCCATTAAGAGGTAGCGGGGTGGGGGTGGGGGGTCAGACTGGGAAACAAAAGATTCCTGCCTTATGTATATTCTATTTAAGGCTGGGAAGTAAGGCAATCAGACCTTTTCTCCTTTGCCTCCCATCCAAGAAGGAAGATTGCTAAAAACATCTGAAGGAAAGGCTGAGTCCAGGCTGAGAACAGGGATTTACCCTGTTAAGAGACATAACTGGAACTCTGATCTGCAGAAACTCGGCCACCTGCCTAAAACATCATTTAGGGTGAGAAATTACAAGGTGTACCCTGTTTCTTTAGTATATTAAGCTTTGTTCGCATGTTTTGTTTTATTTCCTCAGTAATCTGCTTTGTTCTGTTTGCTGTCCTGTATAATCACATACCATTTACCCTTTATCGTTAATAAAATTGTTTTTAGTTTATTCCAAAACCCAATTTGTGCAATTCATATCTGGGGGGAAGGGGCGGGCAAAGAGCTGTGCATATCTCCCTCCATGTTGAGGAAGGGGGAGATTTTTATGAGCTTGCATCGTGCCTCTCTCTCTATACAGCGCAAGACAATATTATTTTGGGTTCACACCCCAAATGAGGTGTGCACGTGAGTGCTGGGTAAACACCCAAGCTGAATCTTCCCTCACAGAGCTGATTTCAGTCTGTGTCTGCTGCTGGTTGTGGTCTTACCTATGTCTGGGCCAGAAAAGGCTTGAGGGCCTGGCACAGCAAGAACGGAGTGAGGAAGCCCAGGCTGGTGGAATGGGCGGACGCAGTGGAACTCCAGCACATCAGGTGGCACCTCGGATGTGGGGGTTCTAACCTGTCACACTCAATTACTATGGTATGTGTAAGTATCTCAAAAGGATATAATGCTGTGGTGATACATGATTGTGTAAGGCAAAGACCAGGAATGTCAATATTTCACACAAACTTTAAACCAGTGTGGGGTATTCCATGGAACTGATGCAAGTCTTCCACTGGCAGCCTCACATGTCGCCAAAAACCGAAGTGATCCGTTTGAAAATCCCCAGGCACGATCGTATGGCAGGTGCAGAATTTTTCTGGCGAGTTTGAGGCAAATTGGGAAAAGCGTTTGAAAGATACGAGGGCTCCAAAAATGAGATACCGTCGCTTGTCTATACATTGTGTGCTCACTGGGCGCTTGCAGAAGGAAAGGCGCTACATAAAGACAAATCATTGTGGTTACTCACCTGCTGCAGCTGGATCCAGCTGAGCGGACATAGTCCGGCTTACTCTCATCCCTTCAGGCTAGGAGGGAAGAACAAGAACACATGATCAAAGTGGAACAAAAGTTATTTGCAGCGTTGTAGCCAGGTTGGTCCCAGGACAGGGGTGACGGCATAGGCACCGACTCCGTGGGTCCTCTGGGGCTGGAGCACCCACAGGGAAAAACTGGTGGGTGCTGAGCACCCAGCGGCAGCCCCACATCAGCTCTCTCTCTCCCCCCCAAGTGTTTGTCACCCACCGCGGATCAGCACCTCCCTCTCCTTCCCCACGCCCCTTGCCCACTGCAAACAGCTGTTTCGCAGCGTGCAGGAGGTTGGGAGGAGGAGCGAGGACACGCTCAGGGGAGGGGGCAGGAAGAGGCAGGGAGGGGTGGAGCCTTGGGAGGAGGGGTGGAGCCTTGGGAGAAGGGATGGAGTGGGGGCGGAGCCTGGGGGTCGAGCACCCCCGGCTCTTTGAAAAGTTGGCTCCTGTGGGCGATGGATTCTTCCCCAAAGTGGGGGGCCCATGAGGCCCCATGCCCTCTGTGGCCCTGCCCCTCCTCTCCCCCCAAAGTCCCGCCCCCCAGCCAAGCTGGCAGCTGGACCCCAGCTGGGGAGCCCAGGGCGCACCCCCTGCCCGGGGTCAGAGGGCCCAAGAGCAGCCCCCAGCCCACGTCCCTGCCTAGGGCAGGTGGAGGGTCTGCGGCTACCCACAGCTGCCCGTGCAGCTCTTACCCCGACCCCAGGGGGTGGGGACATGGGCCAGGGGCTGCTCTCAGCCCCTCCCCCAGGCAGGTGGAGGGTCTGCGGCTCCCCACAGAAGCCCAGGCTCCCTGGGCCGCTCTTACCTGGGCCGGGCTCCAGCTTCCAGTCTGGCCAGGGGGCGGGGCCTTGGGGGGGGGAAGAGGAAGGGCTGGGGGCCGGGCCCGTGGCTAAAGTGGGAGGGCCATGGTCCCTTGGCCCCCCCAATCCCAAGATAAGAGAGAGAGACAAGGGCAGGGGGGGTCAGGTAATATCTTTTATTGACCAACTTCGGTTGGTGGAAGGGACAAGCCTTTCGCGCTTCCCAGAGCTCTCCCTCAGGTCTGGAGAAAGAAACGGGAGAAGGAATGTTTCCTTTTGGTCTGGCTGCATCTTGGAAGGAAAAGGGGGAAGCCCCATTTCCCAGCCCCAAATGCCACCCTGGTGTACATCTCCTGACTTCAGTGGAGCTTTACCCGGAATGAATTTACCCCTAGAACTGAGCTTTCCCCCTAGAACCGCGCAGGGTAAGGAATTGGTGTTCTCACGGCTATACGTTGTTTCAGTTCTCAGTGAAGGACCCCTGATCCCCAAGTGAAGTCTCCCGTTAAGAGGCCAAATGGCATTGATTTTCCATGGGCAAGCTGGAAGAGTCAGTTCTGGCCCTTCTGCTCTCAAATATAACTGACTCATGTCCTCCAATATCAGACCACTGTTCACAGGGCCAGCCTAAAGATGTTTGGGAGGGTTTATCATGGCCCTCATCACTGTAGTATCTGAGTGCTTCACAGTCTTGCATGGATCTATTGCTACAACCCCCCTGGGACATAGGGCAGCACTAACATCCCCATTTTACAGATGGGTAACTGAAGTGCAGAGAGACTAAGTGACTTACCCAAGGTCACACAGGGAGTCTGTGGCACAGCAGGGAATCAAAACCAAGTCTCCTACGCCCTAGGTCAATACTTTAACCACTGGACCATCCTTCATGTGCAGTGAGGGCTCATGAGATGATTCTTTGAGATACACCAGCAACATTTTCCATGAAGTGTGTGAGAATATCTTTAAAACGTCCTCCCACAATTTTACTGCAGAAATGGAGCCCACTGAGGGCGCTGGTCCAAGGAGCAAGACACTAGGGGGCTTAGCAGCTGAGCTTGGGTCTCTCATGGGACACCCTGCAGACACACCTGCAGAGTTACGTGCAGCAACTAGGCCATTAACAAAGCTGCTGTGGTCACTGCAGTGGAGAGAAGGAAGTGGGCTGAGGACAGAGGTGCTAACTTCTGAGGTAAGGTAAAGACCAGATTCCAAAGACAACCTAGCCATGCCACCGGCTGCTTGTCCTGTGACCAGACAGGATGGATGCCTGTGACCCAGTACATACCACGACCTTCAGCTTCTTCTTCACACCGTCGGACACGTATGAGTCCCACACAGCTGCTTTCACCTCTACGTCGTGCAGCCCTAGCTCCAGTGGGACGATCACGAGTGGCACCGCCCGGGAAGACATGGGCTCAATGTCCAGGATCTGCCGATATTTCGTTTTGGAAGAGGATGCGCTGCACAAAGCTGGATTGTGTAACAGCTCCATTCGGACCTGGGAAGTGAGCACAGGGGCAGCTTTTACCCAGAGAAATACGGTAACCAGAGGGGAGCGGTTCTCTCTGTTACAAACGGCTGCTTTGCTGGCTGGGGTCTGAGGGTCCAATCCTGCCAGGTGCTGAATGCCTCCAGCAAGCTCAAGGTGCTCAGCATTTTGCAGCATTTCTCCAAGAAGAAGTCCAATAACAAGGCTAAAAAGCACTGGTTGATGTGTAATGAAGCCAAAGGATCCAGACCGGCAGCCTTTAGAAACCCAAGTACCACATTTGTCCATAGATCGGGGACAGGACAAGCAGTAGCAGGGCAAGCTCTGCCTATTCATCCCTGCCTATTGCCTATTCAGTCTTTGGACTGACGGCTGAGATGGACAGAAAGAAGGCCAATGAATGTCAACTGGGACCATGGCTTTGCGATGAGGACACTGGGGTGAGGATGTCAGCAAGCATGTGGACACGGGTGATCCAGAGGATATAGTGTACTTGGACTTTCAGAAAAGCTTTGACAAGATCACTAACCAAAGGCTCTTGAGCAAAGTAAAGAGTCATGGGATAAAAGGAAAGGTCCTCTCCTGGATCAGTAACTGGTTAAAAGATAGGAAACAAAGGGTAGCAATAATTGATCAGTTTTCACAGCCAAGAAGTAAATAGCGGGGTTCCCCAAGGATCTGTACTGGGACCTGTTCTCTTCAACATCGTCATAAATGATCTGCAAAAGGGGATAAACAGTGAGATGACAAAGTTTTCAGACAATACAAATTTACTCAAGATAGTTAAGTCCAAAGCAGACTGTGAAGAGTTACTAAGGGATCTTGCAAAACTGTATGACTGGGCAAGAAAATGGCAGATGAAATATAAGCACACAGTAATAAGCACACAGTAATGCACACAGTAATGCACATTGGAAAACATAATGCTAACTATATGCATAAAATGATGGGTCTAAATTAGTTGTTTCCAGTCCAGATAGAGATCTTGGAGTCATTGTGGATAGTTCTCTGAAAATATCTGATCAATGTGCAGTAGCAGTCAAAAAAGCAAACAGAATGTTAGGAACTATTAGGAATTAGATAGATAATAAGACAGAAAATATCACAATGCCACTATATAAATCCATGGTATGTCCACACCTTGAATACTGCTTGCAATTCTGGTCACCCCATCTGAAAAAACATACGCAAGAACTGGAAAAACTACAGAGAAGGGCAACAAAAATGATAAAGTGGATGGAACAGCTTCCCTATGAGGAGAGATTAAAAAGACTAGGAATGTTAATGTTAGAAAAGAGATGACTGTGGGAAGGGTATAAGAGATTTATAAAATTATGAATGATGTGAGGAAAGTGAATAAGGAAGTGTCATTTACTCCTTCACATAACACAGGAACCAGGGGTCATCCAAGAAAATTAATAAGCAGCAAATTTAAAACAAATGTAAGGAAGTATTTCTTCACGCCCTGCACAGTCAACCCGCAGAACTCATTGCCAGGGAAATCTTGTAAAATCCAAAAGTATAATTGGGTTTAGAAAAGAATTAGCTAAGTTTATGGAGGACAGGTCCATCAACGGAATTAGCCAAGACAGTCAGGTGCAACCCCATGCTCTGGTTGTCCCTAAAACTCTGACAGCCAGAAGCTGGGACTGGATGACAGGGGAGGGATCACTCGATAATTGCCCTGTTCTGTTCATTCCCTCTGAATCACCTGGCACTGGCCACTGTCGGAAGACGGGTACTGGGTTAGCTGTACCACTGGTCTGACCCAACAGGGCCGTATATTCAGAACTACCACTAGAGGACATTTAAGCCCACATTACAGACATATGTCCCATTCGGAAGTGAAACCGTGAACTCATTTAGTCAGACGGTGACCAACAAGCAGCCCTTATTTTGGGAACGACCTTCTGTAAATACACACCGTGAATGGGTTCTGTTTGACCTGATCGTTTTAATGTGTCTATTTCAGGACAGAATCAGCTTGGCATGGGTCATGTGTGACTCCCGCGTTGGGGAAGGGTGGGGGCCTGAGTGTTGGAAGCTCCCTAGAAGTGTGTGTGTGTGTGGGGGGGCCACCAGCACCCGGACCGTGGCCCTGCCCCATGCTCCACCCCAGGCCCCACTCCTGCTCAGCCCCCTCCCCTGGGGGCCCTCCCACTGCTCACGCCTCTTCGCATCCTCCCCCACCCGCCACCTGACACCCTCGTCTTTCTGCCTTTTTAAGAGAAGAAGTGCAAGTGGCGAGTGGGGGAGGGGGTGAAGAGGCATGAGAGGCAGGTATGGGAGCCTTAGGGGGTGTATGGAGAGGCGTGAGAGGTGGGTGGGGAGGTCATGGGGGAAGTGCGGGAGCAGAAGAACATAAAACATAAGAATGGCCGCACTGGGTCAGACCAAATGTCCATCCATCCCAGTATCCTGTCTACCGACAGTGGCCAATGCCAGGTTCCACAGAGGGAGTGAACCTAACAGGTAATGATCAAGTGATTTCTCTCCTGCCATCCATCTCCACCCTCTGACAAATAGAGGCTAGGGACCCCATTCCTTACCCATCCTGGCTAGTAGCCTTAAAGGCAGCACGAGAGGCAGGCAGGGCGGCTTCGGGGGAAGAGGCGGACCTGGAACGGGAAGAGGAACAGTGTAGGCAAGGCCGGGGGAAGAGCGGAACGCAGGAGCGGGGCCTCAGGGCGGAGCGTGGGTGAGCCGCACTGTGTTTTGGGCTTAGCCTCCCCAGGCCTATTATACCCATTGCTCATGCAGCTTGGGGCCGTAGTTTTCTGTGTGGCATGGAGATCTCGAGTTGGGCACGCCTGTATCTAATGGCCTGTCTGAAGTGTAACTAGCAATGCAATATCTAGGTGCTAGATGCAAGTTTACCTTGATTTTGTCATCCTGATAGTTGTAGAGAATAGCCCGGATCTCCACCTGCTCATTCCTCACTACAGAGTAAGGCAGCCGGAGGTCGATGAAAAAGTCCTTCATCACTGTTATCTCGTAGGGGTCAGCCACACAGATCCCTGCAGTAGGAAAGGACCCCGGGTCAGGATCAATGGGATTTATGCTTTAATATTGAAACCCGTTTGTTATCACCTGGATTGTTCCATCTCACTGTGAGGTTTTTAAGGTCCGTTGCTGTCTGGAGCCCCTTTTTCCCCATTCGAATTTCTATTGGCTCACTTCAGCAAGCTGGCTGTGTTCCTCACCTTTGGTCTCGGAGAGGCTCACGGCCAGCACCTCCCAGGTAGTGATGGAATCCTTCAGGTAAAAATTCAAGGTCTTGGAAGAAATTCTACAAGGAGAGAGAGGCAGAGTTTTAATTTACAGAAGGAAGAAGCTAGGTCTCATGGGCATTCTCAGTCCAAGAGTCTAAATCCCAAATTCACCCACCCTTAAATGAGATCGGACATTGAGATCCTAACCAGTTATAGACACTGACTTCAGCAGTGGTTGGACATACTTATGTCATGCCTTTTGTTTTGGGGCAAAAATATAGCACAGAACAATGGGCCAGGTCAGTAAAGATTTACTGACTTACACCCACTGTGGATCTGGTCCCGTGAGAACCACAGAGCTACACACTCTTACCCATCTCTGTTTGGCAGCTGGGGCAGCTGTTCCACTTGCCATAACCAACTCTCTGGAAAGTGGCTCCTCGAGGTAATATCTTCATCTTGTAAGAACCCTTCATCAATGTGACCTGGGATGTTAAATCAGAGGTAGTTAGCCGAGCTGTGAAATCCTCAGTGCCCTGCACTGAGATTCAATAGGATGGCAGTGATGTTGTGGCATAAACCGTTATGTTTTGATGCCACCATGTTCTGGGGTTGTAGCATAGGTGGGTGGGTAGATGGGAGAAGGTGCCAGCCACCCACATTTGGTTGCCTCTCCCCGCCCACAACATCCCAGAGTGACGTGCTCTTTTTCTTTGGCTGATTCCGCATATGGCAAGCCTCTTCCAGCTGCCCATGCTCTGAGACACGGATCTCACCCAGTGAACATGAGCAGCACCAGCTCGGGTGGCCCAATATCCTTCCACCGTCCCTCCTCTGAGTGATATTAAAACCCTGGTACTTGCTTCGTGACAGTTCCAGTTGGAGCTCCCGCTGCCGCTCGTCCCGTATCGTTTTGATATAGTTGCAGCAGTCGAGGAAGGCCTTCTTGCACTCGGCCGTATCCAGGATGTACCCAGCCCGCTTCTCACAGCTGTGCCCCATGGGGTTCTCATACATCCCATCTTCGCAGCATTTCTTCACTGCCTGGTCCTGGTACTCTGCCGCTGAAATGTACAAACCACAAGGTCTCTCCTACTGAGTCTGTTGTGTCTCGCAATGTCTCAGTCCTCTTTACTCTCTAGTGGAGATGGGCAAAAGGCAGAGGAGAGTCAGCGGGTGAAATGTACACCTTCTCCCAGCCCGCACAGAGTGTATGTTACCCCAACAAAGACACCCTTACACTCACACCACCTACAGGTGCGTCTCACGTACCCCCCTTGCGCATCACACCCTGTAGGTGAATCTTTTCCCAGTGATACATACAGCAGCCTATGGGCTTTTCTAACCTATGTTTCTAGCATTAGGTCCATTGTTCCTACGGGCCATACCCCAGAAGAGGACTGGCAAGGCAGAACACTCCCTGTCAGTCTCTCCCTGCCTTGTTGTCCTTCCCACCCCCTGAGCAGCTGCCTACACTGGAGATGGAGCGGGGGGTTGGCACAAAATGTGCCTTTGCTGATTTAATGGGGAATTCCCATCCACCAGGGGAGTTGTCCACTATGGACATAGAATCATAGGATATCAGGGTTGGAAGAGACCTCAGGAGGTCATATAGTCCAACCCCCTGCTCAAAGCAGACCAACACCAACTAAATCATCCCAGCCAGGGCTTTGTGAAGCCTGACCTTAAAAACCTCTAAGGAAGGAGATTCCACCACCTCCCTAGGTAACCCATTCCAGTGCTTCATCACCCTCCATGACATTGACTGAATGGTTCATGCAAATGAACATCTGGCCCAGAGTCGAAGCCGGTGTAATCCTCACTGGGAAGGGACAGAAGAGAGACGTGCAGCACGAAAAACAACAAAAGAAGGGTGCTGGAGTATGCATGGGAAAGTTCCTTCCTCATTTTCATGCAAACCTTCTTCCAGCTCCTTGGAGTGCACAGTAGGCCAGCCTAGATTCCCCTACACCTGTTGTTCCAGTGCAACATGCAGACAGCTGCATCTGAACACAACTAAAACTCCACTTTCCCTATTCTCGATTACGGAGAGCACCATGCTCCACTGAGTCACCCAGGCATCGTCCTCATCTCTCCAGTACAACAATACACTAGGGCAGAGGTTCTCAAACTTTAGCAACCCGAGGACACCCATTTTGATTTAAAATTTTTCGTGGTCCTCCAAACCCCCTGCTCAGCCCCAGGCCCCATCCCAACTCCACCCCTTCCCCCAAGACCCCACCCCACCTCTTCCCTCCCCTGCTCCATCCCTGCCTTTCCTTTCCCCCAGTTCTTTCTGCCCCATCCCCTGAGCACACCCCATCCTCAGTCCTTCCCCTCCCTCCTAGCACCTCCTGCACGCTGCTGAACAGCTGTTCCCGGTGTGCAGGAGGTGCTGAGAGGGAGGGGGAGGAATTGATCAGTGGGGCTCATGGACCCCCTGGAGTACCCTCGTGGACCCCAGTTTGAGAAATGCTGCACTAGGGGGACAGGTGCATTGGGAATTTTGCCTTCCTCTAAACCGTCGGATGTTGGTCACTCTTGGGAAGCAGGATATCCCCCTTGCTGGACAGATGGTTTGACCAGGGATGACAATTCTTTTCCCCAGTCTCACTGGTACCTACTTTTGTTTGCCTTATACTCAATGAGCTGAACGGAGCGACGCCGGCGTTTTGCTGGCTGGGGACACTCTGGCTCTGCAGAAAGAAGTGAGAAACCGAAATGAAGCTCTGGACAGAGGGGAGCTCAGTCTTTGTGACCCAACCAGCCCTTAGCCTCCCTGCTGAGACTCAGCTGGCCATTGTGGTGATGGCTTTTGTGATGTAACAATCACACACTGCACATCTATGCCCCATTCATCCAAGAACCTCAAAACACTTTACAAAGGCAAATATCATTATCCCCAGTTGGTAGATGGCAAAGCTGAGACACCCAGAGGTGAAATGACGTCCCCAAAATCACGCAAATGGCAGAGTCAGAAATGGAATCTAGGCTTCCTGAATCCTGTATCCTACTGCAACCCATCTAACATACCTCACTATCTCCAAGAGCTGGGAACAGAACCCAGGAGTCCTGATTCCCTGTCCCCCTCTAAACTCTAGGTCGGGGTAGTCAATTATTTTTTGTCAAGGTCCAAATTTCTGGGTCAAGGTGTAGTCAGGGTTCAGACTCAGACTAAATAAAAAGATTTCGGGGTCCATTCAAAAGCATCTGGCAGTCCGGATTTGGCCTGATCTAGGCCAAGCCGCCTTCTCTGAATGCTTGCCCACTGGGAGGCAGATTGAAACCATCACAGCACAGACCACCAAGAGGCCGGCTTTCAATTGCTACTGTCCTGGGGCAGGTGAACAAAGACTTGGAAGTGAACGGTTTTGAAACCCTGTTACCAATACCTCGAGCCACCCAGAGATCAGCCAGTCTGTGAAGCTAGTTGCTGAATGGGGAGGTAAGCAAGGAGTTTCAGATCCATGCAGTGATACCTGATCTCTGGGGTGTTGAAATCTTAATGCTGGTCTCCAGGCTCAGTCCAGCATCTGCAAACACACCCATATTGTCCTTGCCACTGCCAGGTGTGCACCCAATGTCGCTTTTCTCCACAGAGTCCCAGATCTGTGACGAGTGGGCATAGATAGGAAATCATTATGAATAGTGGTATTTTGTATCTATATAGGCCTGGACTTCCACAGAGGTCTAATTCCCCTTGGTCCCTTTGGACTCCCAGCCAGAAGGGTCTCAAAGCACTTTACCCTCTGAAGACTAGATTTTGCTCTTCGAATGCTACGGATTAAAAATGCTCTATCTACACAGTGTTTTGTGTCTGGTGCAGGTTGACAGACTTGAGCTGGCAGGGCATGGGCTAGCACTCTGAAAATAGCCGCGTAGACAGTGCCGTGAAGCGGTGGCTTAGGCTGGAGCTCAGGCTCTGAAGCCCACCCCCCTTCCTCGGCGCCGTCTATATTTTTAGAGTGCTAGCATGAGCCCCATTAATCCACATGTGTCGACTAGGGCTGGGAAGCTTGCTCCCGCTTGCTCCAAAATGCTGTGTAGACGTACCATGAAAGATCATAGCCACCTCTAGCATGGTGTTGGAATGAGAACTGACTCAGAGGGAGGAAGGCAGTGGTGCTGGAACACTTTCTAGAGTGGGGGAGCTGTGCCCCTTCCTCCCTGTCCATGCCCCCTGCTGCCCCCTAGAGCTGGGGCCGGGAGCAGGACCCTGGCTCCGGGAGCGGGGGGACGGGACGGGATAAGGGGGCCGAGGCTGGGGCCACAGCTGGGGATAGATGTGGAGCCCTGGGTGCGGGGCTGGCAGCTGAGACTCTTGGCACAGGGCCAGGAGCAGGGGGCTGGGTGCGGAGCCGGCAGCCGGGACCCCAGGCCTGGAGCCCTGCCCCATGTAAAATCAGGGGGTGCTGTAGCACCCCTCACACGCCTCGTTCCCATGCCTATGGAGGAAGGCCTCCTTCTGAATCACCAAAATTACTTCTTGCAGCTCCCTGGGTTTCCTTTAAAGTCTCTCATTCAAGGACTGAACTGACCCACCCCTGCTTTGATTGAGTCTGAGGAAGAGCCCACCCCAAGGAGTTCGCTCGTAAGCAAAAAAATTCTTGCTATTACCAAACAAAATCTCAGCTCAGTACCTTCCACCCCGTAAAACACCACCAGTCACAGCCAATGTCCCGATGTTTTCATGGCCCACCTTTGTTTGCGAAATCTTGTGTTTCTTGTTCAGAACGTAGACTCCCTTGTCCACGGCCACCAGCCCGACACGCGCTCCAGCATCTCCTTCCACTTTGATTTTCATTGAGGACCCTGGCTTGTGGATTCTATTGTCCGCCTCAGTGGCTCCTTTCACCACCAGCTATTTGGAAAAGGGCGAAGCAAGGGGGTTATTTTATGGCAGAGGGAAGCCATTTACTTCCTTTCTTAGCATAAAAAAGTAGAGTAAATCTGAAGCTGATTCTAGATTCCAAAGGAATCTATTTATAGACCTTAATTTCTATCTATCTTTCTATTGCATCTCTAAGGGCAGGTCCATACTCACCGCGCGGGTCGACGCGGTGAGTTCGACTTCTCCGAGTTCGAACTATCGCGTCTAATCAAGACGCGATAGTTCGAACTCCCCACACGCGCCGGTCGACTCTGGAACTCCACCACCGCGAACGGCGGTGGCGGAGTCGACCTTGGAGCCGCGGAGTTCGACCCCGCCGCGTCTGGACGGGTAAGTCAGTCGAACTAGGGTACTTCGAGTTCAGCTACGCTATTCGCGTAGCTGAACTTGCGTACCCTAGTTCGACCCCCGCCCTTAGTGTAGACCAGGCCTCTGGAATCTCTTAATTGTGCTATTGACCCAGGAGACGCTGAGAGCTGAATCTTGTCCCATTATTCCTAAAAATGATTTTTTGTGTGTTTCGACTCTCCAGTCATGATTGAATGGTGCCCTGGTCTCCATTGTGCTAAAGGAGGAGGAAAAAGAAGTCTGAACCTTGAAGCGAGAAGAAAATCGTGGATAATAGTGATGGCTTTATGACAAGTGTCAATTTCTATTAACAGGCCTAGACTCAGAGGACCAGAGAGAAAAATCAACCCACCGTTCCCATGCAGGTGTCCTGGACGTCCACCCAGACTGAGTCTGCTACAATCTCTGAATTTCCTACTTGGTAGTAAGCCACGATGCGGAATGAAGGGATGAGGTCTGGAGTGATGTGCAGAGACATGGTCACCAGATTTTGTCCCACTTGCTTGGCCTGTCTTCCAGCCCGGATGATCTTCCCTTTATTCAGGATCTAACAGGGAAACATGAGACGTGGGTTGTGAAGGACAATGAACCTCATCATGCACCTGGACAAGACCAAGAGACTTGGAATGTTTCAGAGTCTAGAGTTGATGGAACTGGTTGAGGACTGCAGGACCTGGCTCTGAGGTGTGGAGGGTCTGGAATTCAGATACTCTTCAGACTCCCAAATCCAAGCATCATCCAGTTTAGGACCATCCCTCACGACTGGAATGGGTTAGACGAGGAACTGGTTGGAGCAAAGGCCTGGGAGTCTGGACCCCTGGATTCTACTTCTGGTTCTGCATGGGAGTGCGGTCTAGTGGTTAGAGCAAAGGACTATGGGTCAGTGATGGATTTAGAGTTAGTGGGGCCCTGTGAGCGGCTTCATTTTGGGGGGCCCCCCCTTCAGGACCCAGCCAAGAAAAAGAACATTCTCTTATCTCCCCTGTTTTTCATTCTTTTTCTCTTCATCCTCCTCCTATATTATAAAGTAATGGGAAGTAAATGAAAATAAAGTGAGGTACCTTGATTGTGGCAGGGGGTTGGGGGTGCAGGAAGGGGTGTGGGCTCTGGGCAGGGGCAGGGGTGTGGGAGGAGGGGTGGAGGCTCTGGGAGGAAGTTTGGGTGCGGGGTGCAGGATCTGGGTTGGGGCGGGGGGTTGGGGGGTGGGAGGTGGTTAGGGGGGCGGCACAGCTCCCAAAGCGACCGGCACACACATCCTTCCAGCAGCGGCTCCTAAGCGGGGGAGGAGGTGGGAGGGTTATCCAAGAGAGCTCTGTGCGCCGCTTCCCTCAGGCGCCGCCCCTGCAGCTCCCATTGGCTGCAGTTCCCAGCCAATGGGAGCTGTGGAATCAGCATGGAGACACCCTCCCCCCCACCAGGGGCTGCAGGGATATGCCAGCTGCTTCCAGGAGGGAGGGAGGCTGAGCGGGCAGGATGCCACTTCAGCTCTGCTGCTGGCACGTCTCTGCGTGCCCCTTAGGGGAAGGGGGGCAGCGGGTCTCCATGCACTGCCCAGGGCAGAGGCAGCGTGTGGAGCTGCCACCACCCCCGCCAGGGGCACGCAGAGACGTCCCAGCAGCTGGCTGCTTCCTGGAGCGGTGTGGGGCCACCGGCCACAGCATGCAGCCTGCCTGCCTGCCTGAGCCCTGCTGTGCCACCGGCTGGGACTCGGGGCAGGTTGTCAGATAGTTGTCCTGCATTTTGGGGGCCTCCCTGTCATTGAGGGCCCCATGCCACCACACGGTTTGTTTCATGGTAAATCTGCTCCTGCTGTGGGTGCATCCTTCTATGTGCATCTGTCTTACCCCTAAATTCAGACTTTGATTGCAATACAATAATGTTTGGGGAGTCTCCTCTAATTTCCCAATCGGGACTTTGGAGAAACTAAAGCAGACTCCTGTCCCCAGATAATCCATCCTCGGTTTATGTTCAGCCTTGAGAAGATGACATTGGGGGTTTAGTCAGTGCTGGGTGGCTACTCCAGGCCATGTAGACATGAGTAATAAAGCTTCTATGCAGGGCTTAAATTCAACTGGAGCTTTCCGGTAAATATTTTCAACTTCCCTTGAGTTTTTATAGGCTGCTGGGGGGAGGTGTGGGGGACTCCGGGAAATACTCTATAAGAATTTAAGCCCTGCTTCTGTGTCACTATGGAGTCTTCAGTGCCTGGATGTAAAAGGAGAACCTACTACCTTGGAGCACCACACTTACCAGGTAGGTGAAGTACATGTTCGTGTTCACAATACTTTGGCTACTAGTTTTCAGGTGGAAGTTCACAATTAAGTTGTCTCCAGGTTTGAGTTCAGTAGAGGCGACTGCCAGATGAAGATAATTTTGAGATCCTCCTTGGGTCTTATAGGCTTTAGCCACCATGGACTTACGGGCCTGGCGGTTCTCTGGGAGGTCCCTATGGTCAGTTTTTACCTGGAAGGTTCAGGGGAAAAAAAAGCAGTGTCAGTTAAACTAAATTTGAGCCTGAAAACAGTCTTTAACACATCCGTCTGGGCCAGATTCTGTTCTCAGTTACACTGGTGTAAATTCAGAGTTGCTTCAGATTTACATCATTTTCATGAAAAGCAGAGTCTGGACCCTAAATCTTTAAATAAATAAAAACTAGTTCATTAAGCCAAGAAAAAGTAATGACCTCCAGTCCTTATTCTAATAGCAGCACCTAGTGCTTTTCATGCCTGGCTCCCAGAGAGCTCTACAAAGGAGGTCCCTCGTTTACACAGTGGAAACTGAGGCACAGAGAGGGGAAGTGATGTGCTGAAGATCACATGGAGAAACAGTGGCAAAGCCAGGAGTTGAACCTAGGCCTCCTGAGCCCAAGGCACAAAGCTGCATTGCCTCCCTTCAGGTATTCTTAGTGTTGCAGAAGCTCCCATTCAATTTCTTTATATAGTTTAGTGCTTTGAAAGGCCCAGGAGACTGAAGCCTCTCAAGCCACAGGACAACCACAGCATGGACTCTGGCAGGGGAAGCTTCCCCACATGACCTCCCATCACTGTATCTCAGCCCGGACCCTTCCGGTATTAAGAAGGAAGTTTAGTCTCTATGGCCCAGTCAATCTTTGGCTTCTCTGGCGCCCTCTTCCAAGCCCCAACCAGCCAGCCTCCCATGCTGTTGCATTTTCATTAACCATACAGTCAATTCCTTTAGCTCTTTGCCAGATATCTGTGCATTTCCCACAAGACGCTGCCCCTTATGAAATCCAAATCACAGGCCGCTGGAAATGACCTGATCTCACCCAGTGTAGGGAGAAGGAAGTTCAGGTGCTATGCCAGCCTGAGATGGAAATAGTGGTCATATTGAAGCTGCATCACGTGATACTGGAAGGTTACTCACAGTGATGGCTAACTGGGATTGCCCCATAGGTGTGTTGATAACCAGCTTCGCCGTCCCATCTCGCTGAGTCAGCCTAGAATCTTGGGAACCATCCACCTTAACGGGAACGCGGGCTGCTGGTGAGCCATCAGGGTTTGTAACGTAGACCTGAGATCAAGGGGAGACAAAGGGATTACTGCCTAGCATTGTGTTGGACTAGGTTAGAGATTCTGTGAGTGCATTAAGCAATGGAGACACAGACAGGAGAGAATGATCGCACGGCTGCCCCACCCTCCAATTTCACTGCCCTCGGCAGTTCCGCACTAGATCCCCTCTACTCCCCAGGCCTGTTGCTTCCCAATTCTCCCCTTCCTCCACCATTCACCCATTCCCCATCTCTCTCCACCCCTCAACCCTGGCCTCTCCCAAACCTTTCTTCTTACTGCATTTGAACCTCAGGCTGCAATGCAGGAGAAAATATACATCTAGCTGCATACTGAGGGTATAGCTACACTGCAATCAAAGGGGTGACCAAGCTAGCTTTGGTTTAGCTTTCTGGAATAACAAGAGCAGTGAAGCTGCTGCAACACAGGCTAGCTGCTTGAGTTCACATCCAGGGTCCCTGGCAGGGTTTTACAGCCTTCCATGGCTTCACTGCTATCATTGCTAGATCAAAGCTGGCTCAGGTATGTCTACATGGGCTGCAGTCACACCTCTGACTGCAGGGTAGACATGTAACCTGAGCCAAACAGCCCTGGAGCACTGGGCCCAGCATACAGCCTCATTATGAGAGTGGAGGAGTCTAGAATCCTGAATGCACCTGTTACTGGTACAAGGCCCAGGAAGTAGCATGCACTGTCCTAAGGTATAGGAGTGACCTCATGCCACGTTTTGTATCCAGTGCCACTGCACCGCTTCCTAGATAGACTGTCAGCTTTGAGAGAGATTCTGATTTCAGTTACATCAGCATGAATTGATGTCAATGGAGATACTCCGGCTTGAAATAAGAACCTGGCCCTTTGTCTCCCGTTAATACCCAAAAAAAGGCCTAGATCCAGCCAGAAGAGATATTACCATGAGTTCAAATGGCATCCCTGGCTTGAAGTACTTGGCTGTTTTTGTGAAGTGGATTTCATAGGGAGATGTAACAATGTTAATTCCGGTTCTTTCCGCTTCCACCATGTCGCTGCCTGCAGAGAGAAGCCACAGGAGGGGTTAGGAAAAGCTGTTTCAGGACAGATTCTGATCTCATCTTCCCCACTGTCAGTCAGGAATAAATCTACTGGGGTCACTCTATAATTATGCCACAGTTAGGGGCGGCTCTAGGAATTTCGCTGCCCCAAGCATGGCGGCACGCCGCGGGGGGCGCTCTGGCGGTCGCCGGTCCTGCGGGTCTGGTGGACCTCCTGCAGACGTGCCTGCGGAGGGTCCGCTGGTCCCGCGGCTCCGGAGGCGCATCTGCAGGCATGCCTGTGGGAGGTCCACCGGAGCCGCCTGCCGCCCTCCCGGCAACAGGCAGAGTGCCCCCCGCAGCATGCCTCCCCAAGCATGCACTTGGCGTGCTGGGGTCTGGAGCCAGCCCTGGCCACAGTAATTAACAGGAGGATCTGGCCTGGTGTTTCTAAGGTACAAGGGACCTAAGCCCTGAAGGGCTTTATAGATCAAAAGCTATGCCCTGAATTGCTTACCAGACTGCGTCAAAACCGTCACAGTAACATAGATTGAGTGGCCGATGAGCTCCCTCAGGTCAACGAAACGGTTCTGCAGCATTGCTCTGGTTAGCTCTGCTTCCCCATTCCCATCAGTTATCTAGAAAGAGAGAAAGGGTTTCTTAACGTCACATGCACACACGTACACGCGCAGCTGTCGGCTCCCAAACTTCCATGGATTTAGAGCAGAGGGCAACTTTCTCCGAATGCCCCAGGTTGGTCTTCTACCCGGAGCCAGGAGGATTGCAGCTGGAATGGCATCGATTGTAGCCCACTTTGTTATTAGTGTCTGGGGTGGGGGAGACCCCTGGTGTCCACAGGTCCCAGCGTACAACTCTGAGCTCTGTAGTCTCTGCTGCTGCCCCTCTATCTTTGGGTGGTGGGGTGACAAATTGCAGAGCTCCTCGGGTACATATGGTTCACCAGCAGCACTTTGGCCACCCCGCCATAGGGAGCAATGGCACAGTCCCTATGCTGTCCCTTTAACTCCTCTTCTGTGGTGGCTGCAGAGGGAGCTGCATGAAGCAGGCATGGCAGCGAGGGTCATGGCAGCAGAGAAGCTTGAGCCGACGGAAAATTCCCTGAGCCCACAACCATGTACAGGCGAGTAGCACCTACAGTCAGCTGGTGGGAGAGAAAGTGGGCAGCTTTTCAGGAGCCACCTACCACTTTATACGTAAGAGCACATTGGGACTTTGTGCGGGATTATAGAGACACACAAGTTGGCTCTGCTCCATCTCACGTCCCCACCCCACACTGATCTTGACTACAGCCCTTGGTGGCATTGAAGGTAAACACCTGATTAAGATGATGTACACTTGGGGAGGCTCTTAACTACTTTATTAGTGAGGGCGCATCACTTCCTCAGCATTTCCCTTCCGAGAACGGGCGTTACCTCAATTCTCTTGAGTGACTGGGGGATGCTTTTCTTCTCATCGCCTATCTTCACCCCAAAGAGGACAAAGGCGGTGCCCTGTAAGTCTTTCCCATAGAGGAACCTGAAAGAGGAGAGGATGGGTAAGAAAAGCCCCACGGAAACCTCCTGAGAACCTGTGGTGCTGGCTTGTGGGTTATACCAAAGAAATTTCCATCGTGGTCTCTTGAAAGATACCATGTGCCCTTGGTTAAAGGTGGCCCAGTCACAGATCAAACTAAAATAACTCATTTGTTTTCAATTAACCTCTTTCTGATGTGCTAGCTGGAGGAAGTGGCAGAAATAGTAGATGAAGGAACTCAGCTGTAGCCACGGAGTTTGCTTATGGGTCAGGCCAGGTTTCAGTTCCTCACCAGAAGAAACTTTACTTTGGGAGAATAGCTTGCTGAATGTTTCCCCTCTAAACTGTTTTTCGATGGCAAACTGAGTTATTTACCAAACAAAATTTTCTGTAAGAACTGTCTGCTTTCCATAGGGGGAAAAAAGAAATCTATTTTTAATTGAAAAATTGAATGCCTGAAAACCCAAAATATTTAAATTTGGAAATGCTGCCATAATGCCTCCTGGGAGTTGTAGTTCTCTTGTCTCATGTGCCCATTCTCCTCTATGGGCCCAGCCCGCCCAGCCAGACAGCATCTCCCATGATGCACCAGGGCCAGGTACTCCCATGATGCACCGCCTCCCCTTCCACTCTACCAGCTCACAGAGACACCCACCTCGCGTTGATATGAATTATGAGGTCCTCGTTGCCATCTATGTAAAAAAACTTCTTAGATGGCTCCAACGTGACTTCAAAACTTGGTAACACTGGAGAAACGAGAGGGGAAGGAGAGAACGTTGAGTTTGTAGGATGGTACAGCTGAGCTATAAAGCCAAATTGAATAAAAAGTCTCCTCTACGATGGCGTCAGGAGATTAGAGAGAGGAGAGCTTTCTGGGATGAATGAAGGACAACACTGGGGATTCTTACCATACTCTTTGATGTCAAACTGCGCAGTGAAGCTCTGCTGTGGGGAGTCTTCATACCTAGCCACAATACTCCAGGTTCCCAAACTACAGGAGAAAATAAAAAGACGAATGGATGCTCCTAGCACTTATTTTGCTATATCTGACTGGCCCTCTTCTTTCTCCAGGGAATTTTATTGGCCTGTAATGCTAAACCTAAGCCATGCATTGATCCCAAGATGTCTTCAGGTCAATAAAGATGACAGTTCGCCATCTTAGCTTCTGGCAATCTAACATACGGTTGCAAAATCTGCCCTCCTTGGGGCAGGGGTGAAACATGTTGGGTAGGAGGACAAATTCGGACGGGTTCTCCAATCAAGAAGGGTTTGGACATTTATATGGCTCCTAAGAATAAGAACAGTTAATGCTAACAACAATTCTGGAAAGGTTCTTAAACCTCAGGCTTCAGGGCTTAAGCCAGTCTCTAAATATCAGGATGACACTGTCATAGGGATATTATCCCACATCTGCCTACTTCAGAGGCTCTTACGCTGTCCTCTGCACCATCTGGTGGTACCACTTTTGGCCCCAGAATATTGGACTAGATGGATCTTGAGTCTGATCCACTCTGGCAATTCTTATGTCACAATCACTGTGTTATTGGGGATAGAATGCTCTCAATAGGAAAATTGCCACCATGTGTCCACATCTGCTTTAAACACTGCTTAGGAGGTTATCATCTCCAGGAAAGGCCCGTAGGTGAAACAGCTAATGAATCATACAGATAAATCTTCTGTTTCACTGCCTGATCTCTGTTGGTCTTTATTACTAGGGCCTTACCAAATTCCTGGTCCCTTCTGGTCAATTTCTCAGCCGCAGGATTTGAAAATTAGTCAGTTTCACACTTTCTGATGTTTACATCTGAAATTTCACAGTGCTGTAACGATGGGGTTCCCGACCCAAAAGGCAGCTGTGTGGCGAGTGGGGGTCACAAAGCTGTTGTAGGGGGGGTTGTGGGATTGCCACCCTCACTTCCATGCTGCCTTCATAGCCTGGCTTCCTGCAGCTTCAGGAGGTACCAGAGGTGGGTCTGATATTCCCCCAAGAGTGGTGGGGAGGAACAGGACTTACTCTTCTGCTGGGGCCTAGCAGCTAGACCCTGGGGAGCCCCTTGCCCTGCCCCTCTCCTTCCCCTCCAATAGCTAGATTTCATGAGGGAGGGCTTATTTCACAGTCCATGGCACGTTTTTCACAGCCGTGACTTTGGTAGGGCCCTATTTATTACATATGCATATGGTGACATTTAGGGCAACTTACTTGACAATATCAGGTAAGTGATGATTCATAGGGAAAATCCCGACTTTGCTGGGTGACGATACAGATTCCCTCTTCACAATAAGGCCCTCAGGTGTCTGGCAAGTAAAGTCAGGTCAGAGTTTAGAGATGTCAGAAAACGTTGTGAATTGTTCTGCCCAATACGATCATGTGGTTTTAATTTGTGGGGTTCCTAATAAAATATTCTGAGGTTTATAAATCAGCATGTAACAGTCAGTTGCTTCAGCTGCTTTGGTTGATGTGATGCAGCGACCCCTTGGAAAAGGACCCCCTGTTCTTTGCAAATAACTAACTCTTACCTCAGACCTGACAAACTTACTACACCAAACACACGTCTTGCAGGGTGTTTATCCTTGAGGAATAACATGTATGGTACCTACAGAAAGCTTGCAACTTATCAAGACTCAATCATTGCAAGATTGCTCAGCACTGACTGGAGGTTTGGGGATGGGTTTGGGGGAGGGCGTTATAGAACTGATGAATGAAATTGTTTTTAATTGTTCACTGTATTAATGTAACTTCATAAGTAAAGTTTTATGAATGAAACAACATTGATTCATAAAACTGGTTACCCCAATAACTGGCTAATTGACAATTAAGATGCTTGTTAAGAGCCAGAGCTGTTCAGCCAGCTGCCCTTGTAAATTTCAGTGTCAATCCAATTCCTGCTTAAATCACTGAGACTTGCACTGTTTCAATACTGTAACTTCTGTTCATTGTTTGCCATATTGTAATTCAAACTCCATTTTAAAACGCTTAAAAGCTTGCTGCAACCTTCATTTTTGCAAAACCCTGCTGTAATCTTATTAGTTTAGTTTTGATGTGTGAATGAGGTATGTATGGATGATAGAATCAACCTCCAGCACCAGCCTGTCCTGATGAAACAGAGTTCAAACACTAATGTCTGAAGATGCAGACAACGGCCCTAACAAAGTAAGAAGAGTCCACCCTAAAAAGAAAAGAACAAAGGTATAATAGAAGGAAGATCAAAGCCAGGTCTGAGGCTGAAAGTCCCATCTGCAACTGATGGGTGATCAATCACACCGAACCCAGAGGCACCGTGACACAGCAAGACCTATAGACTCTTGATTCAAACTAAAAGCCTATAAAAAAGATGGGTGAGATGGAAGACTTTGGGGGGTAACGTTCTGCTGCTAACATGGGAGGGCAGACCCAGCCCTTCCTTGTGCCCGGCTTTCCTGGCCAGTTAGCCGCCACAAGCTATGAATGCAAGCTGCGAAATCAAGACATGGACTCAAGCTATGTTCAGGACTGGTAACTATCCAGCAGCTGCAGAACATCTGATGAGTATGTGTGAGTGTGTAGGTATTAGGTATTAGTTATTGGTCATAAATCTAATTGTGTTATCATAATAAATGTGGCATCTTTGCCTTGTCCCCTGAAATCATCCTGTGTAGTTTTGTCTACATAATAGCGTAATATGCATTTCACGGACATGTCATGAAATAATGTAAAAATAAGAGAAACATAACAATATATACATAATTATTATAATTATAAATATATTCTGAAACAAAAACATGTTTGAAACAAAACATTGATGCTTTCTTAAAACAACCTTTTCCGCTTTGAAAATATTTTGTTGCAGAAATTTCGTCAAAATCTGTTTCACCAAAGATCAGATCTATTCGTAGCTTCCACTTCAGACCCATGCTGGCTGCACAGCTCCCTTATCAATAACCTTTCTACCCTCCCAAAGTGCTCCCAAAACCTTCCTCCAATGCTACACACTTCTCCAACTGAACCATGAAACCGCTCAAACAGCACAGCTGCTCCTCCAGAACCATAGAACTTTCCTAGTCAATGACAGCAGGAAACTTTCCAGGCATTAGGTTTACAAGGTGAGGCTTCAATCAGCTATTAACTCAACTCCTTGCCTTACCATGTTTTTATATGTTTGCAGTGTTGTTGTAGCCATGTTGGTCCCAGGCTATGACAGACAAGGTGGGTGAAATTATATCTTTTATTCTGTTGATGGAAGAGAAACTTTCCAGACACACAGACCTGAAGAAGAGCTCTGTGGAGCTCAAAGCTCGTCTCTTTCCACCAACAGAAGTTGGTGTAATAAAAGATATTATCACACCCACCTTGTCTGTCTCATGCTGCTGCTGGAGTGTTCACATTCAGTGATGCTAGTTAAAACAGTTTAGTTTACAAAACTCAATTCTTACACCTAGACATTGTGACGAAGTGACAGGAAAATGTCTTACATGTAATTCAACAATAACTGGTTTCGACACTGGTTCCAGTTGATGGCCCACAGAGAAGATTCGACAATAGACTGAAAAAAAAAATTCAGAAGGCAAATTAATGGTTGTTTCTCTGCCAGGCCTTGGGTTGGTTTATTTCACTTTAAGCAGAGCCCAATCTGAGTATATGGGTTAAAATATAGGAAACAAAAGGTAGGATGAAATTAATAGGCAGAGTGTTTAAAACAAACAAAAGGAAAAACTTCGTCACACAACACAGAGTCAACTTGTGGAACTCATTGCCATGGTATGTTGTGTGAAGGCTAAAAGTATAATTGGGTTCAACAAAGAATGAGCTAATTTCATGGAAGATTGACCATCTTGGCTAATAGCCATTGGTGGATCTGCTCCAGGTGTCCCTAGACCCTCAACTGCCAGGAGCTGGGACTTGACAACGGAAGATGGATCACTCAAAATTGCCCTGTTCTGTTCATTCTGATGAGGGCTTTGTGACTACATGTGTATGCGTCATGAGGAGTTGGGCTGAGATCAAAAGATTCTATTTCCCATAGGCCACAGAACAGCTGTGAAATGTAATGGCTGTGTCACTACCAACATAAAATGGGACTGAAAAAAAATTCTGAAGTGATGGGGTCCATATCCCATTCCCATCCAGGTCCAATCTGTCTTTGGTGCTTATATGGCCCCCCTTTCTGTAATATATGGGTGCCTCACAATCTTTAATGTGTTTATCTTCACAACACATCTGCAAAGCCGGGCAGTGCTTTTATCTCCATTGTACAGATAGGGGAACTGAGGTACAGAGAGGCTAGGCAACTTGCCCAAGGTCACACGCAGTTTGTGGAAGAAGAGGAACTTGACCACCAATCTTCCAAGACGTAGACTAGTATCCTAACCACTTGACCATGCTTCCTCTCTTCCCCCATCAATATCGAAAGCTCTGAAGACTCAATGGAAAAGCCTTGAGGCATCATTCACTAATGTTTTGTACCTTGTGTCCAGAGTTGAGTGAATGATTTTTTTTTTTGTTCAGTGGCCAAACTGAAAAATCCCCCCAATTTTTGTTCCGGGTCAACACGAAACGGAAGTTTGTTTGGTTTTTCTTGCCAAAACAAAATGATGATATATTATGACAGGGCAATGCCCTTGCATGAAGTGTATTATGACTGGTAAACATTTTGTTTCGGGTCAAACAAAACATTTTATTTTGTTGAGTTTTCTGGTGGTTTTTACTTAAAAGCAAATTTAGCTGAATTTCTAAATGGAACACCATTTCCAAACAAAACGTCAAAATGTTGTATTTCAAAAAACGTCAAAATGAATCATTTTGACTTAAAAAAAATCATCTTTTTTTCAGTCAAAACTATTCTCCAAAATCAACCTGAATTTGTGAACAGTTTTGGTCAACCCAAAACTGATTTTTTTGGAGCATAAACTATTTGTCTGAAAAATTTCACGCAGTTCCACTTGTGTTATCATTTACCCCAGGGCAGAGTGGAGTAAAATGCTACCTCTGGCATGAGTGGAGAGTTCTGTTTTGGGAGCAATTTAGGTCTTATTTGCACAGGTGTGACTGATGACCCAAGGTGCAAGGCAGCGGATGATCAGATGTTAAGATATGACAGTTCCCTTGCATGGAGTGTACTTCAAATAGTCAAGTACCAATGAATGGTAACATACTCCTGGGGATGGGGACTTAAGAAGCCACTAATGAAATACGGAAGAATTAAAACCAGAAGATGAGAGAGACAATAATCTCCACAATATGCAACCTGCAGCCCTGCTGTAGCTCTAAAATGAAGTCAGTGCACCCAATGCCCAAAAGGGGTCAGAAGAAGGCAGTACCCGTAGATCCAGGTGTGTAGATGGTTTTATCCGTCTGGATGAAGATGTAGCCACTGTGGAAGGTGACCAGAACCACTTTCTCCAAGTTGAATTGTGGGCTTCTGGCTTGCACAGCCACATACTGTTTGACATCTTTCTTTATGTCTTTGGTAGGAACCTGAGTGAACATGAGATTATTTAGTGTGGAGTTATTGGTTCAGCAGGTCAATGGTCACAATGTATAAAGTATCCATGTTGGAACAGTGAAACTCAAACATAAATCATGCTAGCAATTCTTACAAAAGTTACAAAGCTCCATGAGAAACACTATGTCATACATTTCCCCTTGATCCATCTATCTCAGGGGCAGGCAAACTTTTTGGCCTGAGGGACGCATCAGGTTTCAGAAATTATATGGAGGGCTGGTTAGGTAGCTTGGCCCCCACCTCCTATCCACCCACCTGGGACTCCTGCCCCATCCAACCCCCTCTGCCCCATCCACTCCCCCAGGACCCCAGCCCCATCCACCCCCCTGTGCTCCCTGTCCCCTAACTGGCCCCAGAACCCCTGCCTCTGATTGCCCCCCGCCGCCCCATCCAACCCCTCCTCTCATTCCTGACTCCCCCCAGGACCCCTGGCCCATCCAACCACCCCTTCTCCCTGTCCCCTGAATGCCCCCCGCCGCCCCATCCAACCCCTCCTCTCATTCCTGACTGCCCCTCCCAGGACCCCTGCCCCCATTCAACCCCCCTGTTCCCTGCCCTCTGACTGCCCTGACCCCTATCCATACCCCCACCCCCGACCACCACCCCAAACTCCCCTGCCCTCTATCCAACCCCCCTTGCTCCCTGCCCCCTGAGGCTGCAGGGGAGGGGGAACAGCCGGGCAGGAGGGTCCCGCGGGCCACAGTTTGCCCACCTCTGGTCTATATGAATTGTAAGATCTTCAGGACAGGGACTGATTCGTAGACTTTAAGGCCTTACCCTGTGTTTGTACAATACCTAACAGATTGGCGCTTTGACTTTGCTTAGGGTCTCTGGGCACTAGAATATGAAAGTGTAGTCTAGTGGATATTAAAAGAATGAGTTAAAAGTAATTTCAGCTCCTACCCCTGCCTTGGATCCTTGCCCCCTACCAATTTTTGTGATTTACAATCCCGTTTTACTATTTTTTTTAAACCTCTCCCTGGGTGTTGTGGGAAAATTCCACCCAGACAACAGAAATTCTGACAACTAAGTAGACAGGGGGAGCCAGTGAAATTGAAAATCTCCCCTTTCATGTATCAAATGCACAAATGGGTGTTAGCTTTAAACCACCTTTGCACCCTCCTTATCCTGGGCTGCTCCATGGTATCAAGTTTATTTGGACAGCCGTAGGGACCTGACTAAGTTACAGCAACCTCCTAGGGCTGCCCCATGGGCTGCAGCCCAGGTATGACGCTCCACCCCAGCATGCCTCCTATGCCAGGGCTAATGAAGGGATCCTCAGAAGGCAGCTTTATTCCCCCAGTGCTTGGGCCTGAAGGGATCCTCCCTGGCCACATATGGCCCCTTTACACCACTTTGGCCCTTTTACCTGGTGTAAAGAGGCCGTGAAAGAACTGATGATCTCATCCCTCATCTCTTTCCATGATAACGAATTTAGAGGACAGGAGTCCAGGGCGGGGGAAGGGGCGGATAGGAGGTGGGGGCCGGGCCACGACCCCCTCCCCTAACCAGCCCTCCATACAGTCTCCGAAACCTGATGTGGCCCTCAGGCCAAAAAGTTTGCCTGCCCCTGATATAGGCAATGCAAAAGGCAAAGAAAGGACTACAGGAACACTGACTACTGGGGGATTTTAACCAACTGGCTAAGCAATTTATTTTTCCCTCCTCTTTTGGTGGAAGTTACCCAAAAACATCCGTGTTCCCAATGCTAATGACTTTACTGAGATTCTCACGATAGTCAATATTTTCCCTCAAAGCTCCAGCTCCTGGATTCACGTGATTAGATGCAAACCTCAGTTTTCCTGTTTTTAAACAAGGATGTTCTCATAGTTGCAGAGAAAAGCTTGAAAATGTGACCCAAGTGCACCCGAAAGGCTCAGAAACCAGAAGACAAACAAAATGATCAGGGGTGGGGGAAGCACTTATGATTTTTAAGCCAATCTTGTGACTTCTTGATGTCTGACTGACACTTTTTGGAATACCTGGGGTTGGCACCATTGAAACATATATTGTGATTTGGTTTAACCATTTGTTTTGCTTGAGCGATACGAGGCTGGGGTTTTACGCACCTTTATTATGGCAGTGCCCATCATTCCATTGTCAGAGTTCAGGTTGGTTTTGACTTGGTATAAAACAAGCCTCTTCAGAGGGAAGTCTTGTACGGTGATTGTCACCTCGGTTGGAGTGGTGAGACCATGGGCTTCCACCACGACCTTTTCTTCGCTCTCCACCCGCAGGACGTTAGGGGTGATCAGAGTGTATCTATGAAATGTTTATTCATTTACAGAAAATCTTTGACAAGGTCCCTCACCAAAGTTCTTAAGCAAAGTAAGCTGTCATGGGATAAAAGGGAAGGTCCTCAAAACGGATTAGTAACTGGTTAAAATATAGGAAACAAAGGCTAGGAATAAATGGTCAGTTTTCAGAATGGAGAGAGGAGGTTAATAGTGGTGTCCCCCAAGGGTTTGTACCGGGACCAGTCCTGTTCAACATATTCATAAACGATCTGGAAAAAGGGTTAAACAGTGAGGTGGCAAAATTTGCAGATGATACAAAACTACTGAAGATAGTTAAGTCCCAAGCAGACTGCAAAATGTTACAAAAGGATCTCACAAAACTGGATGACTGGCAAACAACATGGCAGATGAAATTCAATATTGCAATGCACATTGGAAAACATAATCCCAACTATACATATAAAATGAAGGGGTCTAAATTAGCTGTTACCACTCAAGAGAGATCTTGGAGTCATTGTGGATAGTTCTCTGAAAACATCCACTCAATGTGCAGTGGCAGTCAAAAAAGCAAACAGAATGTTGGGAGTCATTAAGAAAGGGATAGATTATAAGACAGAAAATATCATATTTCCTCTATATAAATCCACAGTACACCCACATCTTGAATTCTGCGTGCAGATGTGATCGCCCCATCTCAACAAAGATACATAGGAATTGGAAAAGGTTCAGAAAAGGACAACAAAAATGGTTAGGAGTATGGAACGGCTTCCATATGAGGGAAGATTAGTAAGACTGGGACTTATCAGCTTGGAAAAGAGATGACTAAGGTGGGATATGATAGAGGTCTATAAAATCATGACCGATGTGGAGAAAGTAAATAAGGAAGTGTTATTTACTCCTTCTCATAACACAAGAACTAGGGGTCACCAAATGAAACTAATAGGCAGCAGATTTAAAACAAACAAAAAGAAGTATTTTTTCCACACAGTGGACGGTCAACCTGTGGAACTCCTTGCCAGAGGATGTTGTGAAGGCCAAGACTATAACAGGTTCAACAAAGAACTAGATATGTTCATGGAGGATAGGCCCATCAATGGCTATTAGGCAGGATGGGCAGGGATAGTGTCCCTAGCCTCTGTTTGCCAGAAGCTGGGAATGAATGACAGGGATAGATCACTTGATGATTACCTGTGCTGTTTATTCCCTCTGGGGCACCTGGCATCGGCCACTGTTGGTAGACAGGATACTGGGCTAGATGGACCTTTGGTCTGACCCAGTATGGCTGTTCTTATCTTTTTATGTACTACATTTTAAAGTCCATCTGAGACACCCACTTCCCCAAGCATGCCTCCTGCCTCTTCATCACCAATGAGCGTCATACCCTCCCTGCCCACCTCTAAACCACAAAGTCCAGGAAATGCAGAGGAATGCAATTGGCCGTATAAATCACCTTCTCTCTCGCTGTCTCTTGGACACACCCACCCAGCCACATACACACACACATACACACACACCCCATTCCTCTAGCAAGTCAACAGTTGCCTACCATGGTCACAAATATGACCCTCAGACAACCTAATTCTTTCTCCTGTGGGATGACAGGGTCCCTATGGAACAACTCTATGTTTCCTAGCTTGTGGCTTTGCTTTGGGTGTTATTTGCCTGTTGGAATTTTAACTCTTTTAAAGGTGCCTTTTTGTAGCTTCATAATAGCAGAATTTGGGAACTTTATTCTGTGGCTACTAGTAAGGCGCAAAGGGTCATATCTGAAGTCTCCTTTGGGTAAGCTTGCATAAGTTGGTGCCAAGCCATAAACACATTCACTGGAAAGAATCTCAAACTAAAACTCCAGGTGGGGACATCATTTTTTGAAATCTAGCTCTTGGCCCACCCCTAAGATTTACACAGCATGGGCAAGCAAAGTTCTCCCTTCAGTGGGAGAGACGCAGCCAACCATGCCTGCTGCAGACCTCTCAGTAATGAGATCTGAACTCACAGGAATGTACAAATGCACAGGCAAAATTGTTACCAAGTCTCAATCACTGATTTTCATCTCAAAGCTGTTTCAAACCAGTGCAACGTTGCTGACTTCAATGCAGTCATTCCTGATTTACAGCGCTGTAAGTGAGAGCAGAATTCTGCCCAATGGGAGGGTTGCCTTATAGAAATTATTATAGAAATTTGGCACTAGAATTCCATTTTTCAGGTTACAGCACTTCCAAATTCCACAATCCTGAAATAATTTGAAAATGAAGGAGGTTGACAAAGATCAGAGCAAACGGGAAAGAGAATTTCTGAAGCTGGCTCCCACTTGTTAGGGAATTTCAGCGAAGGAAGAAAAATTAAGGGTAGGCTCCACTCAGACCAGTCTAAAGAACCCCAGGTTAATATCCTCACCTGCTCAGAATCATGGGCGGTACTTACATTTGGCTTTGAGAAACGGCTGGGAAACAGAACCCAAACACGGCCAGTAGGTAGAGAACACATCCCTCCATGGCGATGAGGGTTGAAGTAGTAGCTCCTAGTGGGTTATTTATATTCAGAGTCCAATGTAAACCAAGCCCTTATGCAAACCAGTGAGCAATTATTAAGTTTTGGGAAGGAGCCAAGACAGCTTTGCATCTTAACAGAATGACCTAGGAGGGATATTTGGACTGCTAGTTTGATGTTTGTTCTCTTATTTATTCAAGCTAGTGACAGCCAAGAATGGCCAGGCTCAAATCTAGGGATGGGGAAATTGATCAAAACACATCTTGTTCAGCTCTCCACAGGGAACCAAGTACAAGGATTAGGAGTCAGGACTCCTGAGTGTCGTTGCTGTCTCTGCCACTGCCTCATCATAGAATAGGGGTGAGCAAACTACGGCCCACAGGTCGGATGCAGCCCTCCAGCCATTTTAAGGCAGCCCTCGAGCTCCCGCTGGTGAGGGGGGCTTATCCCACTCCAGCGCTCCAGCCGGGGAGCAGGGTCAGGGGCTGCTCCACGCAGCTCCCAGAAGCAGCGCCATGGTCCCACTCTGGCTCCTAGGTGTAAGGGTAGCCAGGGGGCTCCGCTCTGCATGCTGCCCCCACCCAAAGCGCCGCTAATAGCCATTGATGGACATATCCTCCATGAACTTCTCTCATTCTTTTTTGAACCCAGTTATACTTTTGGCCTTCACAACCTCCCCTGGTAATGAGTTCCACAGGTTGACTGTGCATTGTGTGAAGAAATATTTCCTTACTCTTCTTTTAAACCTGTTACCTCTTAATTTCATTGGGTGACCCCTGGTTCCTGTGTTATGTGAAGGGGTAAATAACAATTCCTTATTCACTTTCTCCACACCAGTCGTGATTTTATAGGCCTCTATCATATTCCCTCGATCCCACAGTCATCTCTTTTCTAAGATGAACAGTCCCAGTCTTGTTAATCTCGTCTTATATGGAAGCTGTTCCATATTCCTAATCATTTCTGTTCCTCTTCTTTCCAATTCTAATATATCTTTTTTGAGATGGGGTGACCAGAATTGCAAGCAGCATTCAAGGAATGGGCGTGCCATGGATTTATATAGAGGCATTATGATATTTTCTGTTGTCTTATCCATCCGGTTCCTAACGGTTCTAACATTCTGTTTGCTTTTTTGACAGCCGCTGCTCATTGAGCAGATGTTTTTATAGCACAATCCACAATGACTCCAAGGTCTCTTTCTTGGATGGTAACAGCTAATTTAAACCCCATCATTTTCTATGTATAATTGGCATTATGTTTTGCAATGTGCATTACTTTGCATTTATCAACATTGAATTTAATCTGCCATTTTCTTGCCCCGTCACCCAGTTTTGTGCAGTCCCTTAGTAACTCTTCATAGTCTGCTTTGGACTTAACTATCTTGAGAAAATTTGTATTGTCTGCAAACTTTGTCACCTCACTATTTACCCCTTTTTTCAGATAATTTATGAATATGTTGAATAGCACAGGTTGCAGCAAGATCCTTAGGGGACCAATGTTCCCTCTAATTTTTTACATCCACGTGCAGTTTGAATTTTGTTATGTGCACCAATATGGAGGTGATGTGTGGTGGGGGTGGGGCCAAGGGGTTCAGAGTGTGGGACAGAGCACAGGGTTGTGGTATGGAAAGGGATGAGGGCTCTGGCTGGGGGTGTGGGTTCTGGGGTGGGGCCAAGGATGAGGGTTTCGGCTGCAAGCTGCGGCAGGAGATAGGATTCCCCCCAGCTGTCTCTCGCTGCGGCAGCTCCGAGGCTGGGGTTGGGGGAGAGGTGCCTTTCCCTGCCTGTGTGGCCCTTGGTAGCCTGTGGTGCAGCTTAGAAGCAACTTAGTGGGGGACCCATCTATTTTTACCTGTCTCCACTGTGAAAACTGAGTTTATTCCTACCCTTTGTTTCTTATCTTATAACCAGATACCAATCCATGAGAAGACCTTCCATCTTATCCCATCACCCCTTACTTTGCTTACGAGACTTTGGTGAGGGACCTTGTCAAAGGCTTTCTGAAAGTCCAAATATACTATATCAACTGGATCATCCTTGTCCACATGTTTGTTGACACCCTCAAAGAATTCTAATATACGATGAAGCATGATTTGCCTTTACAAAAGCCGTGTTGACTCTTCCCCAACAAATCGTGTTTATCTATGTGTCTGATAATTCTGTTCTTTACTATAGTTTCAATCAAATTGCCTGGGACCAAAGTTAGGCTTACCAGCCTATATTTGCCAGGAACATCTCTGGAGCCTTTTTAAAAAGTCGGCAGGGCCGGCTCTAGAGCCCAGCGGGGCAAGCACCCGCCTGGGGCGGCCCTTTCCCGGGGGGGGCGGCAGGCTGGGCCGGCGGACCTGCCGCAGTCATGCCTGCGGGAGGTCCACCGGAGCCCCGGGAGCAGCGGACCTGCCGCAGGCATGACTGCGGAGGGGACGCTCGGCCGGCGGCTCCAGTGGACCTCCCGCAGGCATAACTGCGGACGGTTCGCTGGTCCCGCGGCTCGGCTGGACCTCCCGCAGGCATGCCTGCGGCAGCTCCACAGGAGCCGCCGGACCAGCGAACCGCCCGCAGCTGCGGGAGGTCCAGCTGAGCGGCGCGACCAGCGGACCCTCTGCAGTCATGCCCGCGGGAGGTCCGCTGCTCCCGCAGCTCGGGGGCGCCTCCCGGGCATGACTGCTTGGGGCGGCCAAAAACCTAGAGCCGCCCCTGAAAGTCGGCATCCTATTAAACATTCACCAGTAACAGAGGATGATATAAGCAATAGGTTACATACCACAGTTAGTAGTTCTGCAATTTATATTTGAGTTCCTTCAGAATGCTTGGCTAAATACCACCTGGTCCTGGTGACTTATTACTGCTTAGCTTATCAATTTGTTCCAAAACCATCTTTATTGACATCTCGATTGACATTCCTCAGATTTGTCACCTAAACAGAATGTCTCAGGTGTGGGAATCTCCCTCAAATCCTTTGGAGTGAAGATGCCTTTATTATGTTTTTTTTTTAAATTTTCCATGCAGCTTGCAGGCATTTCACTTTTGTGACTGTTCCTTTTAATTTCAGTTTAATTAGCCGCCTCATTTTTATGTAGCTCCCCTTTTTGAAATTAAATGCTACGGTGGTGGGTTTCTTTGGAATTTTCCTCCCTACAAGGACGTTAAATTTAATTACATTATGGTCACTATTACCGAGTGGTTCAGCAACATTCACCTCTTAGACTGGATTATGTGCACCACTTCAGTCTAAATCAAGACTTGTCTCTCCCCTTCTGGGTTCCAGGTAAGGTGACCAAATGTCCTGATTTTATAGGGACATTCCTGATTTTTGGGTCTTATTTTTATATAGGCTCCTATTACTCCCCAACCCCTGTCCCGATTTTTCACATTTGCTCTCTGGTCATCCTAGTTCCAGGACTAGCTGCTCCAAGAAGCAGTCATTAATGATGTCTAGATATTTTATCTCTGCATCCTGTCCCAAGGTGACATGTTCTCACGCAATATGGGGGGGCGTAGTTGAAATCCCCCCTTATTATCGGGTTTTCTGTTTTTATAGCTCTCTAATCAACCTGAGCATTTCACAATCACCGTTACCATCATGGTCAGTAGGATATTCCCTCCTGTTATACTCTTACTGTTCAAGCAAGGAATTTCTGTCAGAGATTCTATGATACTGTTTGATTCATTTAAGAGTTTTACTATATTTGACTTGTTGCTTGCTTTCACATATTGTGTCACTCCTCCACCAGCACAACCTACTCTGTCATTCCTACACAATTTGTATCCTGGTATTACCATGCCCTATTAATTATCATTACAATTTCTGTAATCAGGGCCGGCTCTAGAGTTTTTGTCGCCCCAAGCAGCGCACTGAATTGCCGCCCTGGGCTGGGGGGGCAGTCCGTGCGCCCTTAGGGCGGCAGGCGTGTCTAAAGGGCTCTGGGCTCCCCGCTGCGGGGAGCCCAGAGCCTTTTAAATCCCAGCCGCGGCTGGGAATCAGAAGGCTCCGGGCTGCCCGCGGCGGCGGGGAGCCCAGAGCCTTTTAACTCCCAGCCGCGGCCGGGAATCAGAAGGCTCCGAGCTTCCCGCCGCGGCGGGCAGCCCGGAGCCTTTTAACTCCCAGCCGCGGCTAGGATTTGCTGGGGCGGGGGCGGCGCTCTGGCGGTTGCGGGTCGGCGGCTCCGGTGGACCTCCCGCAGGCATGTCTGCGGGAGGTCCACCGGGGCCATCTGCCGCCCTCCCCAGGATGCCGCCCCAAGCGTGTGCTTGGCCCGCTGGTGCCTAGAGCCGGCCCTGTCTGTAATGCCTATTATATCAATATGCTAATTTAATACCAAGCATTCCACTTTGCTTATCTTCTTATCCAGACTTCTTGCACTTCTACGCAAATACTTATAAAATGTGTCAGTTTTAATTGTCTGCCTTCATAGGATGGAATTGGACTCTTTTTTGTTTGACTGTTTCTCTTCAGTTCCTTCCTATACTTACTGGGGATATGTGTCTCGTTTGTGAGTACTGCACCCTTGCAAGAAATGCAATCTTAAACCAGGGGATTTAGGGTTTGACATGTCTAAGCCACGGTACCAGAAAAAAAGATATACAAAGTTAAAATTAGAACAGGAGTACTTGTGGCACCTTAAAGACTAACAAATTTATTTTAGCATGAGCTTTCGTGAGCTGCAGCTCACTTCTTCGGATGCATAGAATGGAACACACAGACAGGAGATATTTATACATACAGAGAACATGAAAAGGTGGAAGTATGCATACCAACAGGAAGAGTCTAATCAATTGAGATGAGCTATCATCAGCAGGAGGAAAAAAACTTTTTGAAGTGATAATTAAGATGGCCCATAGAAGGTGTGAGGAGAACTTAACATAGGGAAATAGATTCAATTAGTGTAATGATCCAACCATTCCCAGTCTCTGTTTAGGCCCCAGTTAATTGTATCTAGTTTGCATATTAATTCGAGTTCAGCAGTTTCTCTTTGGAGTCTGTTTTTGAAGTTTTTTTGTTGCAAAATTGCCACCTTCAAGTCTGTCACTGAGTGGTTAGAGAGGTTGAAGTGTTCTCCCACTGGTTTTTGAATGTTATGATTCCTGATGTCATAAAAAAAAAAGTTAAAATTGAAACCTATCAAAAGCATGTGGCAATGGACAAAAAACCTAAAGCGATGCACTAATGCCAACAGGGGAACTAGAAATATACACAATAAACTAAATAAGATTGAAACAGACACCAGCTAGCACTGGCTCACAGCCATGGGTAGCAAGAAGGAGCTGAGTGGAGGCTGGGCAGCTCTGCCTATATGCCCTCAGCACAGGGCATGAGGACAGTGAGGGTGCATGGGCACTGCTAGCCTAAAGACTCTGATCTCAGATGCATGGGGCAGATGAACCCCAAGAGTGGAATAATATAGACAAATGTTCCAAATGTTTAAACTTAGTTCTAAGTTCCAATGCAAAAAGTAATCCCCCCCCCAAGGGGTCCAGCTGCAAGCCAGCAAAAAGTTAATAGGGAAAAAAAAGTTATCAGCCGGTTTCCAGTAATAATGGTTTGTTTTCTTGGAATTGGACAAGTTAGTTGGAAGTGATCCAAGAATGGACAGTCTCCAAAATATGCAAATTGCAAAATATTAGACTATGGCGGTATTAGTTATGATTCCATCATTAAGGTTGGCACCAGAAGTCTATGGTAAGCTTAACGTCAATCCCCCCACTCCCATACATACAACCCTCTCTGACTTTTATGGGACAGGACAGTCTTTGGTAAAAGGGTTAATCATGCAATGTCTGTTGGCCTCCCTGGCAGAGGGTTAGTATTGTAGGAGGACAGGCCTGACTGCCCCTGATCCTGCATTGCACCAGCCTCCCCCACAAACTGCTGATCAAGTTTGGTGGGTGGATTATGGACTCTGATAAAGGCTGAGTGTTGGGTTTGGGTTGTGTCCAGAAATCTCCTGGCTGAATGATATCATTTGCAGAATGCTCTCTGCTCCAAACTTGCCCTCAGCTTAACCACGAGTGAAGCCCTTTCTGCCCCAAATTTACCACTGTTAGGTTTTGTTTGTATTCTGGGTTAGATCTAATACCAGAAGAGGACCTGTTTTTCCTGCTCTTGCTTGAGCATGGCTGACGCCACTTTTTTTTAATTTAAATTAATATTACAGAAAAACAGTGTAGTTCCTCCAGCTAGTCGTCTTGTGCCTCCTCCGAGCCCAGGGACACATGGGACTGGGCTGGGATGTTGGATTTTCACGAGTGGGTTCACTCCAGTGCCTGCCCTCACAGGCCATAAAATTTCACCCAGTTACTGAGCCCAATCAGTTGTGTTTGACTAAAGAATATTGCCAGAAAGGCAGCCAATCTTTATTTGAAAATCTCAAGAAATGGAAAGTCCGCCACTTCATTTGTAGTCTGTTCCAAAAGTAAATCTTCTTCACCATTAAAAAATGTGCAGCTTGTGTGATTTGAAATAGTCTGGTTCTTGTTATTCCTTTCTCTGCCAGATTAAGGAGCCCTTTAGTATCTGGTCCCTATTTCACAAAAGTCTGAAGATAAGAAGGCAAGGTATACACTAAAGGATTGAATAGCTTGTAACTTAACTGGTGGAATAGAACCACCTAAGCATAAATGGTTCAACTTGTCCATAGCCATGGTGATTTAGTTTAAGAACTCTCCCACTTTTGCTCTGCATCCACACTGGGATTGTTCTCATACTCAGACTTTTAGGTTAGAAAGGGCCATCACCATCAGCTAGTCTGTCCTCTGGCACATCACAGGCCACAGAACCTCGCCCACTCATTCCTGGAATAGGCCCGGAACCTCTGGCCAAGTTACTGACATTCTCCAATCATGATTGAAAGATTTCAAGTTCCAGAGAACCCACTATTTGCACTCATTTAAACCCGCAAGTGACCTTTGCCCATGCTACAGAGGAAGGCAAAAACCCTCCAGGGTCTCTGCCAATCTGACCCGGGGGAAAATTCCTTCCTGACCTAAAACCTGGTAATCAGTTGGATCCTGAGCATGTGGGCAGGACCCAGCAGCTGGACACCTGGTAAAAGAATTCTCTGTAGTAACTCAGAGCCCTCCCCATGTAGTGTCCCATCACTGGCTATTGGAGATATTTGCTGCTAACAGTTTCAGACCCTAACCCTAATCCTTTCTTCTTTTTCTAAATCATTTCAGTTGCTCAAGGAGCCTGTCCCAGAGCTCCTGCCATAGCTTCCAGAAGCAGTGCATTCTACATCCTAAAAGGTGCATTAAGGGACAGAAATGAGAGGACTTGTGTAATCGGTTTGTGTTGATCTCCATCCACAGTGGCACCAGAATGATTCCAACTTAAACAGCCAAATTCTAACCAGTTCTTAAATCAGCTCAAAGTGAATCTACAACAACTGGCTATTAGACTGCTTGGAGAGAGTGAGCATGCTGGGGTGTGTGTGTGTGTGTGTGTGTGTGGAGCATTGCATATCTAGTTCTTAGGATGGCAAATAACAGTGCTGACAAGCCTAAAAAGGACTATGAAGAACAAAGCATTAAGGAGAACTAGCCATCTCATGGATGGCAAGGTGTCTGCTGTAACTCCATGCTGCCTTCAACCACAAGACAAGCAAAACAATACACTCCAGCATATGGAATCTGCAGACCTGCTATAGAGCTAATGTGAAGTCAATAGCTTCCCCCCGCTTCCTATTAGAAGGGATAAGTGGAATACAGTACCTGAAGACCCAGGTGTGCAAATGGCTTTATCCATCTGGACAAAGCTATAGCTCAGGGATTGGCAACCTTTGGCACGCGGCTCGCCAGGGTAAGCACCCTGGTCAGGCTGGGCTGGTTTGTTTACCTGCCACGTCAGCCGATTGCTGCTCCCACTGGCTGCGATTTGCCACTTCAGGCCAATGAGGGTGGTGGGAAGTGGCAGCCAGCACATCCCTCGTCCCGCACCGCTTCCCGCAGCCCTCATTGGCCTGGAGCAGTGAACCGCGGCCAGTGGGAGCGTGATCGGCCTAACCTGCCGACGTGGCAGGTAAACAAACTGGCCCGGCCCACCAGGGTGCTTACCTTGGCGAGCCGCGTGCCGAAGGTTGCAGATCCCTGATATAGCTACTGTAGAAGGAGATAAGAACCACCTTCTCCGGTCCAGGGTGAACTGGAGGACACATGGCCTGGATGAACACATACTGGTTTTGCTTGGAATCTTTCTTCTTGTCTTTGATGGGAACCTGAATGAGGAGTATCAGAGCGGTAGCCGTGCTAGTCTGGATCTGTAAAAGCAGCAAAGAGTCTTGTGGCACCTTACAGACTAACAGACGTTTTGGAGCATGAGCTTTTGTGCATGCATCCGACGAAGTGGGTATTCACCCACGAAAGCTCATGCTCCAAAACGTCTGTTAGTCTATAAGGTGCCACAAGACTCTCTGCTGCTTGAATGAGGAGATCATGGCTCTGAGAATTCTTCCTGGTTTCAGTCACCAGGACAAAAGATACTTTATGCAAAAAGGCTTTGTAGTGATAATGAATTAAGTAATAGATTGATATTGACAAGACTTAGTAAGAGAAAGTCCATAAAAATCAAGGCCATCAGGAGCCTGGTACAGCCACACACACAATTCCTCCAGCAGCACTTGTAGGAATATTAAAGAAGGTTTATATTAGACATGGTTTATATATATGAAAAATGATTTATTGTTAATTGAGACTTTACATTTAAAGGTTTACATTAGAAATAAATGTGATTCCCGAGATTTAGCCTCTAACCTGCAAGCCACCAGCTGTGTCTGTGTGAAGCCTGCTCAAAGAGATATTTTGTATAAAACTTGTTAAACGTCAATTGACTCTAAGTGCCTGTTCTCTAAGTGAAACTTTGTAGTCGCTACTTTACTTTGTAACGGCAGCTGTAAGCTGTTAATTGGTTAACTGACCCTGCGCCGCCAGCCGCTAATTGACTCTGTAATCGCTACTTTGTAATCACCAAGGTAAGCCCAAAACAGTAGCTGTTATAGTGCATAGATAGAAACCCCTATCTTCTGTAAGTTTTTATCTCACTTTATTTTTGAATAATAAAAGACAGGGAGTCTCACATAAATTGGTAACACCCCAGAAGGTAAAATAGATGGGATTAAGATAGAAAATGTATGTGAATGAGTGCCTAGTTTAAATGATGAATGAATGGTTAGGGAGTTGCCAGCCTAAAGAGTTCAGTGTCGGCTGAAGAAGGTGTCAAGTGGAATCAACCAGATGACTCCCCGGAGGGCGAACTGGAATCCAACCCAGCACCTCAAAGGAAGGAAAAACAAACATCTGACAGCACGGAGCCAGCCACCTGCTGACTGATTTAACAACAGCAGGATGAAGCAACTCTCATGAGCTAACATAGGGAAAAATCCCTATAAAACTGGACTCTGAAGAATAAGGACTCTGAGGGCTTGGCTACACTTACAAGTTGCAGCGCTGGGAGTTACAGCACTGGTCATGCAGCTGTGTAGGGCCAGCGCTGGAGTGTGGCCACACTGACAGCTACCAGCGCTGCAGTGTGGCCACACTTGCAGCACTTTCCAGCGCTGTATTGAGAGGTGCATTGTGGGCAGCTATCCCACAGAGCACCTCGTCCCATTTTGGCGCTGAGTATTGTGGGAAGGGGAAGGAAGTGTGCGGGTCATTCCGCTTCCTGTTTGCCAGCGCCCCGTGGTGCATCGCTTCACATCCCAGCATTCACTCTTTCCGGCAGCGTTTGGCGCCATTGTGAGTGTCTTTCTGTTTTACTCTCTGTGTGAATCGCGATTTCTGTGGCAAATGGAGCCCGAGCTGCTGAGGACTGTGCTGATGAGTGTCGCCAGCACAACACGTTTTGGCAGTCGAGCTATTCCTTCAGCTCCAAAGTGACAGTGAGGAGTCTGACGATGATATCGATTCTCCTGCCGCATGTGACACCAAAGTGCTTGTGGCATTCACAGAAATGCTCAGCACCGTTGAACGCCGCTTTTGGGCTCGGGAAACAAGCACTGAGTGGTGGGATCACATCGTCATGGAAGTCTGGGATGACGAGCAGTGGCTTGGCAGAACTTTCGTATGAGAAAAGCCACTTTCATGGGACTGTGTGCTGAGCTGCCCCCACTCTGCGGCGCAAGGACACAAGATTGAGAGCTGCCCTGACGGTGGAAAAGCGGGTGGCTATTGCAATCTGGAAGCTGGCAACTCCAGACAGCTACCGGTCGGTCTGGGAACCAGTTTGGTGTGGGAAAGTCGACCGTGGGAATTGTTTTGATGCAAGTTTGCAAGGCAATTAATCGCATCCTGCTAAGAAAGACCGTGACTCTGGGGAGCGTGCAGGACATTGTGGATGGCTTTGCACAAATGGGTTTCCCTAACTGTGGAGGGGCGATAGATGGGACGCATATTCCTATTCTGGCCCCCCCCCCCACCTGGCATCAGAGTACGTTAATCGTAAGGGGTATTTCTCTATGGTTCTCCAGGCGCTTGTGGATCACCGCGGGCGTTTCATTGACATTTACACAGACTGGCCTGGAAAGGTGCATGATGCACGCATCTTTCGGAACAGTGGCCTGTTCAGGAAGATGCAGGCAGGGACTTTTTTCCCAGACAGGAAGATCACAGTAGGGGATGTCGAAATGCCCACTGTGATCCTTGGAGACCCTGCGTACCCGTTACTGCCTTGGCTCATGAAACCCTATACAGGGAAGCTTGACAGGAGCAAGGACCGGTTCAACTACAGGCTGAGCCGGTGCAGAATGACTGTGGAGTGTGCTTTTGGGCGTTTAAAAAGCCCGCTGGAGATGTCTGTATGGGAAGCTAGACTTGGGGGAAAGCAGCATCCCCGCGGTTATATGCGCTTGCTGTACCCTCCATAATATTTGTGATGGGAAGGGTGAAACATTCAGTCAGGCATGGACCACCGTGGTTCAAGTCCTGGAGGATGAATATGCACAGCCAGAGAGCAGGGCTAATAGAGAGGGCCCAGCACAGGGCTACAAGGATTAGGGATTGCTTGAGGGAAGAATTTGAGGCTGAAAGCCAACAGTAATGTTTTGCTGCCTTGCATGGGAGTGAATTGCACTGCTTTACACTGTTAATTCTATTATCCCTAATAATAATATGATTTGCAGTGCCTCTTTCTTTACTGGGCTAAGTTATCTTTAACTATCTGCTATAATAAAGACTGTTTTCAAAGCCAAGAATTGTTTTATTGAAAAGAAAAAAACTTCCTTGACAGACAGACAGACACACAACATTTCATGAACACAAGAGGGCAGGGGTGTGGGTTGGTGAAACTGTACAGTCACAAGTTTGCATATGTCCTGTCTGGAGTGCTGTTTAATGAATCCTGCACTTCAGGGTGCATATACTGCATGGTGATGGGGGTTGAGTGCAGAGGGTAAGGGTGGTGGTAGGTATCAGGGCTGGTTGGTGTGAACGTACAGGTGTTGGAGGCAGCTGGTGTGGTAAGAACCTGAATGCTGGGGAAAGGCGGTTTGAGCTGACATTGGGGCACAAGGCAAAAAGCTTTGGGACGGGGGGGGTGGGGGGGGAGTAGTAGCACGGTAGTGCTCTGCTTGCATGGCAACGAGTGACTCTATTAGAGTCCGCTTGGCGCGACAGGATGCTTAGCAGCCGCTCCGTACTTTTCCTCTTGGCCACTGCATTTCTCTTGCGGATCCTTGCTCTCCTTCTCTCTCCACTCCTTCAATTCTTTACTCTCTCGAGCAGAGTGATGAAGAACAGTTTTCAGCATGTCAGCTCTTTGCTCTTTTGGGGATTTTTTCTCAAATTTTGAAGCCTCTGTGATGTTGAACATCTGGGCAGTCCAGTAGTCAAGGTCACTGTAGAAACACAGAAATGACAACATTTAACACGGGCAGCATTGTATTCACTATCTCCAGACATGAATTGTTACACTGAGGGAGTTCTCACTTTAGCATTCTTTTCCCAAACGCATAACACAACAGAAGCCACGAAAAATGGTGAGTGAGGGGTGCTTATAGAGGGAGAAGTGGGGCTTGAGTGATAGAGGGGAGCTGGTTTGCTTCGGGTAATCTGGAGTGCTAGAGAGGTTGAGTGAAGATGCAGGCTGCAGGGGTGATCTTATCTCCCTATCTCTTCACTAAAGAGTCTCCCAACATTTTTCACAGGAGTTAATCCTGGAAGATGTCTCCTTGCTGCGAGTCACTAGGGAAACAGCGGGAGGCTCTTTTAGAGCAATGTGGATTCCGCCCGGGACCCTACGCAGCTTGCCTGTGTTCAGAAATGGTCCCCCCACCACTGGCAGCACAGTGGCGCGGACGCGTCACCGTCACTGGGACAAGGGACACAGTGGCTCTGCCTATAAACCTGCGCAGGCATATTGCCCACGCTCTGGATGAAACTTTTGCTGAGATAACTGAAGCAGATTACCGCGACGTGATAGACCACATCAACAGGCTATTCCACATCTAGAGGCTGGCATGCATGCAGCCATAACCCCCCTTCCTCTCCAGAAACATTTCCACCCAGAAAATAAAAGCCGTTTACCGTTAACCCGCTCCTCTGCTTGTCCTTCTGCAACTGCTGGCTGCTGCGATTGGGTACTTTCCTCCTGGCTTGAGAAGAGCTCCTGGCTGCATGCCCCCATCCCAGTAGCTTCACTCGCAGTTTCCTCCCCCCCCCGCCGCCGCCTCCGCCTCCTCCTCCTGTCCCCCAGCCTGCTCAGAAGTGTCCATCGTTATCCTGGGATTGGCAGTGGGGTCACCCCCAAGTATCTCGTCCATCTCCCTGTAAAAACGGCAGGTCGTGGGGGCAGCTCCGGATCGGCGATTCCCCTCGCGGGCTTTGTAATAGGCACTCCGCAGCTCTTTAACTTTCACCCTGCATTGTAGTGCGTCCCGATCATGGCCCCTATCCAGCATGGCCCTTGATATCTGCTCAAAGATATTGTAATTCCTACGGCCGGAGCGCAGCTGTGCCTGCACAGATTCCTCCCCCCAAACACTGATGAGGTCCATCAGCTCGCCATTGCTCCATGCTGGGGCTCGTTTGCCACGTGGAGGCATGGTCACCTGGAAAGATTAACTGATTGCACTCCACACACACCTGGCTGCAGCAAACAGGAAGGAGATTTTTAAAATTCCCGGGGCATTTAAAGGGCGGGTCACCTGAGGCAAGAGCAGTAGAGTGCAAACTGATGAGCAGAGTGGCTGAACAGGAATTCTGGGATAATTCCTTATTCCCTGGAGGACACTTAGGGTATGGCTACACTGGCGATTTGCAGCGCTGGAAAGCCTCTACCAGCGCTGCAATTAGTAAGTGGCCACACCTGCAGGGCACTTCCAGCGCTGCAACTCCCTGGCTGCAGCGCTGGCCGTATACCTCACTCGGCATGGGGAATAAGGATTCCAGCGCTGGTGCTGCAGCGCTGGTCATCAAGTGTGGCCACACACCAGCGCTGTGATTGGCCTCCAGGGTATAAGGTGTATCCCAGAATGCTTTTATAAATTACTCTCTTTGTTATGCAGCCTCTCTTTGTTTTGTTGTGAACAAGCTCCGATCGGAGCTCCGAACAGAGCTCCTGTTTGCTGTGATCATCTGTACCTGGCTGTAAACAATCAAATGAGAGGCAGGGAGAGTGAATGAAACAGAACCGATCGGAGCTCCGAACAGAGCTCCTGTTTGCTGTGATCATCTGTACCTGGCTGTAAACAATCAAATGAGAGGCAGGGAGAGTGAATGAAACAGAACCGATAGGAGCTCCGTTGAACTGCTAATCTAAAACAAACACTGATCACAGCAAACACCACAGGGAATGAGTGAAACAGCGGGGGGGAGTCCGTGTTGGAGGCAGGCTGTATGCAATTAAGAGTTAAGACTAAGGGCTCATGAACATTTTGTGATTTTTCCAATCCAGGAAGCTAACACACAACAGTGTTGGCTCCAAAAATCCACTCTATCTTCCCCGCTCCCTGTCACAGTACACCACCCTCCACCCCCCTCTTTTGAAAAGCACGTTGTTGCACTTGAATGCTGGGATAGCTGCCCATAATGCAGCACTCCCAACAGCGCTGCTAATACTGCAAATGTGGCCACACACCAGCGCTGGTAGCTGTGAGTGTGGCCACACACCAGCGCTGCTCCTACACAGCTCGATGACCAGCGCTGCAAACTACCAGCGCTGCAAACCGTAAGTGTAGCCATACCCCTAAAGCGCTGGTGAGTGTCCACACCTGCTGAGCAGCGCTGGATCACCAGCGCTGCACTCCTTATACCCCTGCCGGGATGGGTTTTCAGCCAGCGCTGCAGCCAGGGAGTTGCAGCGCTGGTTGTGCCCTGCAAGTGTGGACGGGGTGTAATTGCAGCGCTGGAAAGCCTCCACCAGCGCTGCAACTTGTAAGTGTAGCCAAGCCCTGAGTCTATGGTTCTGCTACCACCCTACAGGAGCATCAGGTGCGCACCTGACCCGGACTCGGCTCCACTCTTCTGTACAGGATACCTGGCTAGTATTCTGTCACAAGCAACTTTTAGGCTGGTAACTATAACATCTATACAGAACTTGTATGAATGATTGTGTGAATGGATATATGAGTGTATAAAAAATAAGTAAGTAGTCATAGGAATAAGTAGCCAAACAATGTTGTTTACTGCTATCCTTTGATTTATTATGGTATTTACAATAAATGTGACAGATGTCTTATCCCCTTTAATAAGATCCTGCTAGTTTTTATTGGTATAACACACTGAGGTGTCATAAGACAGTGGATCTGCTCAGTGGAGAAGACTCTCGGTGTAGGGGGATTCCCTGGATGGCATAAAGCTAGCATAGGTGGCTCTTTGCCTTCCCCTCTTGCAGCCTGTGTCATAGCTTGTATGCTCTGAGGAAATGGGGGTTTGACTGAAGCAGGCTCTGTACTCAGGCTACCAGCACCCTACAGGGAGCTGCTGTGTGTAAATTAGAGTCGCTTTGAGGATGATCTCAATTATGCCGGAGGCTGGACCCAGAGTACAAAGAGGTGGCTTAAAACTGTATCAAATGTACCTGGGATGGAACAGATAATCCAGACTTAAACAAACAACCTCATCTATGGAAACTGTATTCAACATGTGGATAGGGCTTTAAGACCAATGTATTCTCCAATCAAGTCCAGATACTCACCAAAAATATTACATCTCCAAAATACTGTATAATCGAGGTGCTGGTTGCGACTCTGTGATTAAAGTTGATACCATGAGTCTATTATGGTTGCACCTAAGGATGGCTGCTTCTGGCTGAAACGAACGCCAGATAGACACATGCTCTGTGGCAACTTCACTACAAACAGACCATTGCAGGAGGAACCACTTAGAAACAGAGCGACTGTAGGAGCAGAAAGCCATGGAGATTAGTTACTGACAGATGTCCAATAAATAATAATTAGCTCTTAGATAGTACTTGTCATCAGTAGATCTCAAAGCTCTTTACAAAGGCCAATGTCATTGCAATGGGGGTGCACTCACCTCTCATGAGCACCCCCTGGCTGAGTGTGTGTGCCTGGACACACTCTCTACCCAGTTTGTGGTGGGCCTTTGCTGACTCAGCTCTCCAGCTGAGTCACACACAGTCTGTATGTGAAATAACAAAGCAAACCCCTTCCAGGGTACAAGTCCAACAGGGGCCTCTCTCAAGTTGTCCCTGCCACTTTATAGAACAGTGGCCCAGGGCTCCCTCCCTGGAGGCAATGTCTTCACCGTCTCAGGGTCTTTCAGGCCACAGCTCTTCAACTGGGCCACTACAGTTCAGTTCCCTTTCTGGGGTGCCTCAAAGTCCAGGCCTCTTTCCCAGTGGCTGGTGGGGGAACCTAGGCCTGTCCACCCTCTATTCTGGGTCCCAGCCAAGGGACCCTATAGATAGCAGTCATCCACTATGTCCCTTTAAATAAATGTGTTGCTGTGACAGTTCCCTGGATCACTTCCCCTTGGTTCCTGCACACTCTTCACCCTTACCTCAGTGCCTTGTCTTGGTGGAGTCCAAGCAGCCAGCCTGGAGCACCATCCGCTCTCCTCCAGCTCTACCAAGGAACTGATCTCAGGCTGGCCCTGCAGCTCTTCTTATACTAACCTGCTGGGCCCTGATTGGTTACTTCCCACACGGCCACTTTAGACCTCTCTACTGCCATTTTCTGGGGGAGGGTGTGGCAGGGCCACAAGGCCTCCAGCAGGGAGCCTCAGGGCCTAGTCCACCCTGTCACAATCATTATACCCATTTTACAGATGTATAATTATAAATAAAATTCTGGCACCATTTGTTTTTAATTGTAAGTTTGTCCTGCATGTATTTGGTGTGTATCACATGACTAGTTTTTATTTGTTTGTTTTTATTTTGTTGCAACACAAGTCAATTTTATAGTTTTATTTAATTTGAGTGGTACCACACTATTTTAATATTGTGATTGGAGTATAACCATCATAATATTATTAATACCAATTTTTTTGCAAAGTTCTAAAAGGCATCAATTATAAATACCGGTATATGTACATATATTTTTTGCCTACACAAATAATGCAATTGCAAACAATTTTTTTTTATTCAAAGAAAAAAATGTAAGGGAAAACTGCAACATTAAGGTAAAGGTAATATTAACGAAACATCAGTTTCTTGTGTGGATTTTAATAAACTTGTTTGCACTTTCAAATGAGGTTATAAGAATGTTATAGCAAAAATTATTTAAAAAAAAAACCAACAGTTTATGCTATGTCTGGTTATGCTGCAAAATGTTAAAGCTAACCAAACAATTTCAGCAGGTTTCCACCTTTGTCTCCCAAACAGACTGAAGTATCATGAAAGTTTAATACATCAAAGTATTTGCATACCTGTATTTAAAATTCATTTTGGTTTATTTTTTGTTCTCTTTTATGTTCAATGGAAGTAGTGGTTGTTAAAGTTTCTGCGTCTAAACAGTTAACAAAAGTGGAATTGGTATCACAAGCAAATTAACAATTGTGATAGACCCAGGCCAGTTGGGTACAGCAGAATAGCAGAAGGCAGATATACTGGCCACTGGATTAACAGTTTTCTGTTCCCTGACTGATCAGAGCAGGGGCTGCTCCAGGCTAATGAGAACACCTGACTCTAATTAACCTGTAAAGAGTCAGGTGAGGCCATTCAGTTAATGTGACCACCTGACTCTAATTAAGGCCCTGCTGATACTATAAAAAGGGCTCACTCCAGTCAGGCAGCCAGGAGCCAGAGGAGAGGAAGTGTAGCTGAAGGACTGGTTACTGAAGACACCCTCAAACCATCGTTAAAGGAGCCCTAAGGTAAGGGTGAAGAGGGGAGAAGCAGGAGAGCTGTGGGGAAGTGGCCCAGGGAAATGTAGCAACTCTGGCAGTGAAAGGTTGGCTGCCAACAACTGCTACCATTAGGGTCCCTGGGCTGGAACCCGGAGTAGAGGGTGGGCCCGGGTTCCCCCCAACCCACCACTACAGGAACAGCTCCTGGAAGGGGAAGTCAGGTCCCTGTCAGGACAGGAGGCTGAACAGAGACTGTGGGAGTTCTCTCACCAACCTCCTTGCAGGCCTATGATGAAAAGGGCTCAGTAGACTGTAACCCTGGCCCTAGAGAGGGAAGGGCTGTGTGGAGGGTCATAGTGAGCTACTGAGGCTGGCATAAACCGCCTAGAAGCACAGGACCCACGGGAGCAAGATCAGAGCTCTGCCACACAATATAAAGCTTGGGTAATATTTCTTTTACTAACTCTTTTGCTAAAACAGAGTGCTCAGCAGGGGAAAGCAACACACTTTCTCAGAGAAGACTGTGAGCATCTATTTGAGCAGTTAAGCATTATATTTAATGTAAAATATTAGTAATGCACCTCAAGTGAAAATAAGTGTCTATATAACAATTGCAAAAGCATGGTTTGTGTTATAAAAGATGTGGTCCCCATTACAAACTAAGTTAATCTGTGTATTAAATTTGGATTACTGAAAACAAGAGAAATTTAAACAAACAAGCAAAAAAATTATCATCTTAACTAACTTGAAGCTGTTGAAGGTTGCAGCCCACAGACCGAAGACACCAAAAGATATCACACCCCGTAGACACCAGAAGATAGCAGTATACAGTCAAGATACCCTCAAGCATCAAAAAAAGAAAAATGAATTGCTTTATAAATAACAGAGTGGTCAACTACACCTCATTCTACCATATATGGACAATTAAGTAGACAATCAGCTAAAAACCATTAGCTGGACCAGGTCTAATTGTCATTTAAATTGTGTACTATTAAGCAAAGTGAATTCGTGTGCCTTTGGTTTTAAATCTTTAGCATCAAAATATGGATGAATTTGACTACAGTGTAAAAGCAACTGTCTTATGGCTGTATTACTGCGTTATTGCTGTACACATTTACAAAGTTCATAACATTGTTAAACCGTTTCACCAACACCACAGGCAGGGCTGGCTCCAGGCACCAGCTGACCAAGCACGTGCTTGGAGCGGCACCTTGTAAGGGGCGACCAATCTTCGGGTGGCGAGGCAGTGCTCGGGGGTGGGGGTGGGTTGGGTTTTTTTGGTTAGGTGGGGCAGTGCTCGAGGGGTTTATGGTTTGTTTCGGCAGGGAGGCACTTGGGGGTGTTGTTTCGGTGGGGCAGGATGGTGCTGGGGGGGGGTTGTTACAGCAGGGTGGTGCAGCGCTCGGGGGGGCTGTTACAGCGGCGCGGTGCTTCGGGGGGTGTTTCGGCAGGACAGTGTTGGGAGGGTCATTACAGCGTGGAGGGGCAGCACTCGGGGTGTTTCGGTGGGGTGGCACGGGGGGGGTTGTTACAATGTGGCGGGGCGGTGCTTGGGGGGTTGTTACAGCGGGGCGGCACGGTGCTTGGGGGGGTTGTTTCGGCGGGATGGGTGGTGCTGGGGGGGTTGTTACAGTGCGGTGGGGCGGCGCTTGGGGGTGGGGTTTGTTTCAGTGGAGCGGTGCTTTTTTATTTTTTTTTTGCTTGGGGCAGCAAAAAAGTTAGAGTGGGCCCTGACCACAGGTAAAAATTAACAAATGACTGACAGCAAACAACATGAAGGCAAGAGAAACAAAAATCAAATTGGCAAAGAAATTATTATTAAGTTACACAATAACTATGATTTGGATAAACAAATTCCCTGTTAGTACCAATCATAATTTAAGTCAATGACACTGCATCCTAACTGAGCACCTGTTACTCAGAACAATCTGGTTCAATGTCTGGGTATCAATACTAAATCTCGACACAGCAATATTTGATCAATTGGTTACTGTCCATTCAGTAGGTTATCTGGAAGACGGCATCCATAAGAAACAACTGGATCTACGTCAGAGCAATGCAACCAGTGGAACAGAGAAGCTAGCCGACTTCCTGTTTCCTGTCCAGCAAAGCTTACCAGAGAGGTTGGACAGTATTGTGCAGTAACTAATAACAAGAATTTACACTTTAAGGCCTCATTCGTAATGTCACTACTCCAAATTTCTGTTTTACTTCTTTATATACATAGCACTGTGGGGACACTGTAATAATGCCTGTCAAAACACTTGCCTACTGTTAATTACAGCCCTGCCAAATTCTTGGGGAAGGTACACACCCAGTTGGATTTTAGAGCATTGTTTATTAGGTGGCCATCCTGGTCTGGATAAGAACAAGGTGACCTCCATGTTGTGAGAGTTTCTAGTTCCTCTATTCTGGGCAAAAGGCGGGAAACTGAAAACAGCATGAATCAGTTGTTGCTAAGTAATCGGTTTCTATATAAACAAATGAAGGGAGGGGCCGGGGCTCTTGAGCGCTGGAATCTTTGGGGCTCAGGCGTCTAAAAGCTCTCCCTCCGTGGTGTGGTACACCTTCCACATTGGTTACTGGCCTGCAGTAGCCACGCACTGAACGAAGCTGTCATCTTGGGGTTTATTTGTTATTTTCTTTTGGGAAGCAGACGTGCACTCTCGGACTAGTTCCAGCTAGTTAGATCTGACAGTCACCCATAGATGACGCAAAGAGGGAGAGAGTGGGTCTGAGATAGGGTTACTTACCTGTCTTCGACACCTGTGATTCACCGTTGGTGTCTATCGCTGATCTCACCAGTCCCGATTCTGCAGCTTCACCTCTAGCAGTACCTGAAGGAGGTAGAAAAACACCTTTGCTTTATTGAGTGTGTGTGTGCATGTGTATGCTTGTATTCCAAATCTCCAGTGTCCTTAATCCACCCCCACTTCTCCTTTAGTAAATAAAGTGTTGTTGTGAGTTCATATCTGTGAAGTGGTTTCTTTTGTTATGGCTCTGATAGATGGGCTTAAGGGGGGGGATCCAGCAGGAGGCATATTGTAAGCTCCCCGAAATCTTCTGGATAGATAGGCTCCTTAAAAATCCTTACACTACTACTAATGATAATACAGGTGGTAACTGTAATTGCCCTACTAGGGGTATGTTGCTATCTGCACCACCAAAGTAAAGGGCCAGACTACCACAGCAGACTGGAAAAACATTGTTATGCTTGGCTATAAGGTGGTGTCATATGTACACACACATGCTATATCTATATATACTACACATATAAATCCCATATCCATATTATCCACATATATTAATGATTTGGGAGTGCCCCCAAGGTTCAATCATAAAACCACATTCCTCAATCAAAGTCCTGGGCCTAACATTTCCAGGCTCACCGTAAGGGACTATAAACCATGGGAAAATAAAATCTGTCCATCAGTTGTAAGAGGGAACGTACAGACTAAGGGACAGATGGGGCATGAATGTATGGATGGTAAAGTAAGGTGACAAAAAACAGTGTTTAGCCCACTGGGTCATTTTCCCGTGCATTATGCTTTTCCAGGATGATGGGTAAATGTCCTCCCCATAAAAAGACAAAAAGTGGAGGAAAGGTTGCCAACTTTCTAACTGCAGAAAACCAAACACCCTTGCCCTGCCTCCTGCCCCACCCCTTCTCCGAGGCTCCATCCCCACTCACTCCATTGCTTGCTCTCCCCAACCCTCGCTCATTTTCACCATGCAGGGTGTTGGGGTGTGGGAGGGAGTGAGGGCTCTGGAGGGGGGGGTGGGCTCTGGGGAGAGGGCTCTGGTGGGGAGTTTGGGTGTGGGAGGGAGTTCTGAGCTGGGGCAGGGGGTTGGGGCATGGGAGGGGGTTTGGGGTGCGGGCTTCATGCAGCGCTGACCTCAGGCAGCCCAGGCATTTTCCAGGGATGGAGGAAGTCCAGGCAGCTCCCGGGAAGCTGCGGTATGGCCCTCTGGCTCCTAGGCACAGGGGTGGCCAGGGGGCTCCGGGCTCTGCCTCCGCCTGAAGGCACCACCGCCACAGCTCTCATTGGCCGCAGTTCCCAATCCCGGCGGGGCAGCACGTGGCATCTCCCTGGCTGCCCCTCCAAATAGGAGCAGGAGGGACATGGCAGCCACTTCCTGGGAGTCGCATGGAGCCGGGCACAGAGCCTGCCTGCCCCGCCAGTGCTGCAGCCAACTAGACTTTTAGTGGCCTTGTACAGGGTCCCTTTTTGACTGGACATTCCTAAAGAGAGCCTGAGACCTGAGGCCTTGTATCAGAGGCCTGGTGTGAGGCCTGAACTAAAGTAGTGGTCAAACCTTGCTAATATAAAGCAAAGTTAGCAAGAGGCAGGCTGTGAGCAGAAGTCAGACTCTGCCTGCGTGCAGGCTCACAGAAACTGGCAAACACAGGGCCGGTACTGCAAAAACACACACATTCCTGAGAAGTGCTAGGCACAGGACACTCCCACAAACACATTTCAGAAGGGTGGTACCAGAACATCCCGATGCCAAATATGGTCTGAACACACTCCCCAAAGATAATACAAGGATACAATGACCCCCTCGGAAAGATAAAGTCAGATGACAGTGTGATGGACAGAGATGTTTTGATTGAACCAACATGTACAAGGTAAAGGGTGGTAACGAACCATGTTGGAGGAGCAATGTGTAACTTCTTTGTATTGGTGTGTAAAAAGGAGTCTCAGACAGAGTGTCTTTGTCTGGGCTGGGAGCAGTGGAAAGTACCACCACTGACTGAGCTGGTCCATTGTCATGGGCCTATGTGTGCTAGTGAACCTGTAGACATTGATCCCTCTCAGCCACACCTCCTCCCCCATTTTCATGTGCTCCTGAACCCCCACTCAGCCAGCCCCCTCCCTCACATCTCTGCACCCACCCCCTGTCCTATATGGCCCAGCACCCCCACTCAGCTACCCCACCCCGTTTTCCTGCACCCCTCTCCCTCCTGTACCCATGTGTTCATGCATCCCCACTTCCATTTAGCACCAGCCTGTCCTCCCACTAGCCCTTCTGAATGCCTGTCTGTGATCCGCTCCCTCGGCAGCCCCATGTGCCCCATGCTGTCTGAGCCCCCATATCCTGTGCCTCATGACCTGGCCCCACAGGCAGAGTGCTGTGAGGAACAGCTTCTTCTCTTCCCTATCTGCAGTTAGGGCTGCTCCCACTCTGGAGCATTCGTGCTCTCTTCTGGCAACACAGCAGCCTCTGGTGGGCAAAGGGGACCATAACACTCAGGTGGAGACATCTCCACTCAGAGTCCCAATGCTGCTGACACTTGCCGCTAGCCCTGTCCTCTTTGGGGGTTTCTCTCCCCTTTCTTCTTATTGTTTTTAGATATATAAAGGGCTGATTTCTTACCCTGGCCTACTGTGTGACTTTTTACCAATCTTTACATAGTCTGCAATATAGCTTTATACGTAACCAACTACTAGGATCATGGGTGCATGAGAAACACCTTAAATTAGCTTAGGATGGACAAGCATGAATGAGTCGCTAGATATGCATAGATGGATATTTGAAAGTGAGTCCTTTGTACCTATGTGTGCCTAGGGTGACCACACATCCCCTTTTGGCTGGGACAGTCCCTTTTTTCAGCCCTGTCCCGGCCATCTTGACTTTTTGTCAAAAAACGTGGGGGGTGCAAAGGAATGTGCAGGGAGGGGGGAGTGACGATACTAGCCCTGCACGGGGTGTGTGTGTGTGAGGCACGACTTGCACAGGGGGAAAGCAGGGCTTGGGCCCTCCCCAAATACAATAATCTGCTGTCAGTGGGAGTCCTGCTTTTGACTTCAAGGGGAACAGGATTAATCTCTTAGTCCCTGTCAGGGTTCCCTCCCCACTCTGAAGTCTGGGGTACAGATGTGGGGACCCTCATGAAAGACCCCCTATGCTTATTTCTACCAGCTTAGGTTAAAAACTTCCCCAAGGCACACATCCTTTCCTTGTCCTTGGACGGTATTGCTGCCACTACCAAGTGATTTAGACAAAGATTCAGGAAAAGGACCACTTGGAGTTCCTATTTCCCCAAAATATCCCCCCAAGTCTCTTCAGCCCCTTTCCTGGGTAGGCTTGAGAATAATATACCAACCAATTGCCTTTAATAAAAGTAAAGGCCAGACCCTTTATTTTTAAGATACTAAAATCAATCAGGTTCATAAAAGAAGAACTTTATTATAAAGAAAAAAGTAAAAGAAGCACCTCCGTAAAATCAGGATGGAAGGTAATTTTACAGGGTGATAAAAAGATTTAAAACACAGAGGAGTCCCCTCTAGGGTCAACTTCAAAGTTACAAAAACAGGAATAAACCTCCCTCTGAGCATAGGGAAAATTCACAAGTGAAAACAAAAGATAATCTAACACATTTCCTTGCCTTTACTTACAATTTCTGTAATTTTATATGTATCATTTCGAGGTATCTTTTCAAGAGATGGTTTACCTGCTTGGTGTCTCTCTCTCTCGCTCCCTCTCTTTCTCTCTCTCTCCAGAGTGAACAACAAAGAGAGCATAAACAAAACCTCCACACCTCCCACCCCCCAGATTTGAAAGTATCTTCTTTTCCCATTGGTCCTTCTGGTCAGGTGTCAACTATGTTAATTGAACTGATTAACCTCTTACAGGTAAAATGATTCTGCACCTCTGCATCTCCGGCCAGGAGGGATTTTATGTTACTGGATATATAAAGGTTGTTACCCTGCCCTTTATATTTATGACAAAGGTGGTTAGGCATCTAACTCCTATTGAAACCAATAGGAATTAGGCTCCTCAAAGCCTATGAGAATCTGGCCCTCAGTGCAACTCTGGAAGCACTAGCACAAACGTGAGGTGGAAACAAGAAGTTGCACAAAGTGGCAGATCTCAGAAGCTTGAAACACTTGGCGAATTTTTCACATGGATCCCTTTTATTATTTTTTATTGTGGTAGCACCTAAAACCCCCAGTCACAGACCATAGACCCTGTGCTAGGAGCTGTATGAACCAAGAACAAAACCACAGCCCTGGCCCCAAAGAGTTTCCAGTCTAAACATGTTTCAAACCATGCAGTTTGAACAGAGGATCTAAGGGGGGGCTGAGACTTTGATGCTTGGAAAGCTCAGTCCATAGCTAACCAAGAGGCAGCTCCCCCACCTCATGACCACATAAGTCCTGAGGAGCAAGCTGATACCAGCCCGGCTGGATACGTTACAGAATTCTGTCTAAGCAGCTGCTCGGTTCGCACAAAGCACTAGGTGGCAGCGAGTATGACATCATGATGGCTCTTGACCATGGGTTCCCATATCCAGTAGCTGTTTTAAGCTAAGACGAATCCCTCATACTGGAGTCAAATTGAATCCTTGTGGATGAAACCCCTTGAGAGGCAGGTAACAGCTTTTTGAGGAGACTAATTATGTAATAAGCACGGCCAGGAGCCCAGCAGAATCTCAGAATTATGGACTCCTCAGGATTGGAGGCTGTTCGTAACTCTGAAATGTTTGTAACTGTGAACAAGCCATTATGGGCTGCTCCTCAGGGATGACTGCTCGGAGTGGGGGCGCACAGCTCTGCAGGGTCTGCCTGGCAAGTGGGGGTGGGGACAGGCAGCTGGTTCTAGCCCCCCGGCTGCAAGGGTGGTGAGTGAGGCACCCTGGGGCACCGCCGTGTCAGTGGGTGCACAGTGCAGGCTGTGGCCCTTTAAAACAGAGCTGCTCCTCCAGAGTGCAGGGTCCAGGCAGGAGCTCCGGCTCTGGTTCTAGCAGCAAAACACTCCAGGCCAGGTTTCAGTAGCAGCTTGGGAAGTTACTTTCCTGGGCTCAGAGCTTGCAAGCTTGTCCCCTCCCAACAAGGAGAAGCCTAGAAGATCACTGGTCTAGATAACATCAGATTGGAATGTCACACTAGGACTCCTGGGTTCTCTGCTCTAAACACTGGACAATATTCCCTCGCTGTTCTGAGAAGAGAACCCAGGAGTCCTGACCCCTAGTTCCCTTTTTCAACCAATAGACATCCCACGTACATGGACATAGCTTCCCACACTCAGGAGCAGAACCCAGAGACCTTTGTCTCCTGCTTTAATTATCCAAATAAATCAGACAATTTGCACTTCTTATGTTTATATATTTTTTTTTGGCCTATATGTTTTGCTTTTCTTTCTCATTCTTTGCGTCTGTATTTTTATGTCTAGCCTGTTTGTCAGAGCTGTTTTAGTTATGTTCACAGGCAAGAAAGGGTCTTCAATCTATCTTCTTTCTATTTTTGCAACCGGAGAAGCCAGCGTCACATTGCAGCAATCTGCAAGTTCAGATTATGTATTAGGTATATTACAGTGGCACATAGGAGCTGCCTCCCTTCATTGTGCTAGGCGTTGTATGAACAAAAACCAAAAAGTCCCCTGCCCCAAAGATCTTACAGTCTGATTATTTATTCTGTGTATCAGGGGAGCACCTAGAGGCCCCGATCAAAAATGGGAGGTACCTGGTTGTAGGTGCTGTACACCCATATAACAAAGAGACAATCCTTGCCCCAGAGAGCAACGTAACTCTGGGGGAGGGACGTGTCAGAGTTGGAAAGTTAAGCACATGAGTGTTTGCCGATCCAGGGCCTGAGTATTAGGGCTGTTTACATGGGCTTCAGCTTTGGCTTTGAATTTCTTGTCAATTTCAGGGGTAAATTTGGGGCAGCTGGTGCTGTATCCCCCAGACACAAAACTGTGGTTACCTTCTTTCCGCCTTGCAAAAATTCAGTGCTTAGAACGGTCCCATTGCAACAGCCCTTTTGTGGGGCGGCTTACTCCCATGCACCCCGTCATGGCCTCAAGCCAGTCCAGCAGACAGCCCCCTGCCTCAGTTTCCCCCCACCTGCAAGACTTTAGCTTAGCAATTTTAGGCCTTGGAGACAAGAAATGAATGTGCAAGTCCATGACCGAGAAATAACCTGAAAACTTATGGGAAAGAGGTACCAACTGGTAATATTGCAAAAGTATAAGGTCTTAAATTTAAATAATAAAATGCTGTAACAACAGATATCGTCTCTAACACGTGCCTTAATCGCAAGGTAAAGGTGGTATGCCAATGTTAATGAGAACCTACACAGCCTATAGAATTCGGGGTCCTGTTGGGTATGGACTGTTGTATTGTTCTCTGGTTCATTACACATAGTTTATTAAATTATGTGTGGGTATCAGACCCAATGATCAGTGATTTTAAGGACACTGTGGCAATCCAAGATGGAGCCTGAAAACTGTCATCTTGTGACTCCATCTTGTGACCTTCTGTTCACTGTCAGCCCGGTCTGGATAAAACTGGTCTGAACGGGTTTTTCCCGCCACTGGGCGCTCCCCAAGGTTCCATCACCTCAGCCTGTTTCCCGCCTTTTTGCGGATTGTACCATGTTTTCCCGTCGTAGATTCTGTAAAAGAGCTGGGGTCACAGGCTGATGGGACCGTCCATCACAGCGACCGTGTGTGCGGTGTCGGGGCTCCGTGGCACTCGTGCGTCAGGGAAGATCACCATTCGTGCCTGGAGTGAAAGGGAAAGAAGACAACACGTTACCCTCTCACCTGTCCTGCGCCTGGGGAACGTCACCATCCAGCGGGTTCCTGGTCCACGTCTTCTGCCCTGACGTCACCGAGGGACTCCCCAGTGCTCCTCCTCCCAGGGTTTCAATGACCGGCGGAGTAGAGGTCCTGGACGTCACCCCGCCGCGCCAGGGCTGGGAATGGAGTGAGAAAGCAATGGGGGTTTCCACATTGAGGGTCAGATTTCCTGAACGCCAGGTGGGTTTAGTTTCATTCTTGGGCCTGAGCCTCATGCTGGCAGGGCTGAGCTGCTGTGTCACTGGGCTGGTTTGTTATTTAGCGCTGAGTCATTTACATTTACCCCTTCGCGATCTGTGTAATTCCCTCCCCTCAGACATTTACCTCTTTGTTCTGAACCTTCTCTCTTGTCAGTTCGATTTATTGTGCCCCACGCCAGCGGAGAGGGGAGGAGATCTGTACCAGGCCACCGCAGAGGGCGGATCTGCTCTTTTGAGAAACAGGAGCTTGTTTCTATGCTAGGAAGGGAGGAGGGGAGGGATAGCTCAGTGGTTTGAGCATTAGCCTACTAAACCCAGGGTTGAGTTCAATCCTTGAGAAGGCCACTTAGAGATCTGGGGCAAAAATTGGTCCTGCTAGTGAAGGCAGGGGGCTGGACTCAATGACCTTTCAAGGTCCCTTCCAGTTCTAGGAGATTGGTACATCTCCAATTATTATCTTTATTACCTACAGCACTTTCCACATTCAGAGTTATCTTGGCTCCCCTTTGAGATAACAGTCCCTTGTGTTTCCAGGGGACACAGACCAGTAATAAAGAGCGGGTTGGGATTTCGGGGTGCCCAGAGCAGGAAATTGAGCTTCCTATGGGAAACCCACACAGGAACCACTCCCATATTGATCAATCCATGAGCCAACAGACTCTAGCACCATCTTGGACAGGGGTGGGCAAACATTTTGGCCTGAGGGCCACATCAGGTTTCCGAAATTGTATGGAGGGCCAGTTAGGGGAGGCTGTGCCTTCACGAACAGCCAGGTGTGGCCAAGTCTCCGCCCCTATCTGACCCCGCCCCATTTCTCATCCCCTGACGGCCCCTCGGACTCCTGCCCCATCCATTCCTCCGTGTCCCCTGACCGACCCTGGACCCCCTGCCCCTGACTGCCCCCTGCTGTCCCATCCAACCCCCCCTCTCCTTCCTGACTGCCCCCTGGGACCTCTGCCCCATTCAACCCCTGCCACCCCATTCTCTGTCCCCTGACAGCCCCCCTGGGACACTGCCCCATCCAGTGCTTCCCTGTCCCCTGACTGCTCCCCGGAACCCCTGCTCCTGACTGCCCCTTGCCACCCCATCCAACCCCACTCTCCTTCCTGACTGCCCCCCCAGTACCCCTGTCCCATCTAACCACCCCTTCTCCCTGTCCCCTGACTGCTCCCGGAACCCCTGTCCCTGACTGTCCCCCTTTGCCCCATCCAACCTCACCCTCCTTCCTGACTGGCCCCACAGGACTCTGTCCCCATTCAATCCCCTGTTCCCACCCCAATCGCCCTGACCCCTGTCCACACCCCTGCCTCCTGACCACTACCCCAAACTCCCCTGCCCTCTATCCAACCCCCCCGCCCCCTTACTGCGCTGCCTGGAGCACCAGTGGCTACAGCTGTGCCGCCCAGAGCACCAGGACAGGAGCCAGCCATGCCACTGTGCAGCACAGAGCACTGAGTCAAGCCGTGACTCTGCAGCTGCGCTGCCCAGCAAGACCTCGCAGCCTCACTGCCCACAGCATTGCATTGGTGGCACAGTGAGCTGAGGGTGCGGGGGAAGGGGAACAACAGTGGAAGGGCCAGGGGCTAGCATCCTGGGCCAGGAGCTCTGGGGCCGGGCAGGAGGGTCCCGTGGACTGGATGAGGCTTGCGAGCTGTAGTTTGCCCACCTCTGATCTAGGAGGATGTGAGTATGTCAGTAGGTATAACTAGTACATGGTACTTATCTCTAGGAATTGTATACGCTGTGACATTTATAACTTTGTTGGTAACTTTAATAAAACTACTAAAAGATAGACACGCTTGTAAGAGTCGGTGCTATTTACCTATGATTTCATGTGTTCCTATGAACTCTAGATCCAGAACAAACAGAGATAACTCTGTTGAACTTGAACTCTCATGATTTTCCTGCAAGGCTCACGAGATTTGTGGTTGGCCTTGAAGCTCCAGCTTCCCTGAGTCCTGTGAATGGTGAGGATCTCAACTTTAATTGACATCAAATGCAATTTTCTAGCAGCACTGATCAGTGACGAAAGCTTGAAAACGCAGCCTGAGCATGACCCTAAAAGGCTCAGAAACCCAAAGATAAATAAAAAGAACCCCCAGATTGTTTTTATAAAAATCTTGTGTGTGTCCAACCAATCCCGTGATTTTGGAGGCCTGACTGGTCTTTTGAAGGCTTGGTGTGGGCACTGCTGTGCCATGTCCAGGGACCAGATTTTTCAGCAGAGACTAAGCACCTTTATAAGGGGTCTTGGGTTTTTGAGCACCCGCCCCTCTGAAAATCAGGCCTCAAAGGTGCGTGAAGTTGGGCACTTAAAAAATGCAGCCCCCAAACTCTCCATTGTGGATTTTGGCCAGGGTCTTTTCAGGGGACTGCCCCATTCCCACAAATATGTAAGGGGTCCCCTTACTAAAACTCAGTGGGGGTCTTTTGGTTGGCTAGCTCCCAGTAGCAAAAGAAAGAGGAAGGGTTGATGGGAAATGAGGACCCTGAGACTGACAGTCCCCAGGAACAATGGGGAGAGGCCAATGCTCCCGGTCAGCCCGATTGATGGGGGCCAGGCTAATCAGGGAGTCAGGAGGCCAGGGAGGTCCCATCCTCCCTGTTAGCTGGAATTGCCTGGGTCAGTCAGAGTGAGGCCGAGCTAAGGAGAAAGCAGGGGCCCAAGCTGAGCTGGGGAGCAGAGCCGTGCCAGCCAGAGGGGCCAGAAAATCAACCCAGGAAGCAGGTCAGAGCTGGGAGCAGAGTCACAGAAGCAGCCCAGGGAGCTGGAGGCAGAGCAGCCTGGAGTGGCCAGTATTATTTTTTAGAATCCTTGTGGGTCCCCATCTTCTGCACTCAAAGTGCCAGAGTGGGAAATCAGCCTTAACAGGTGTGTACACCTCGGAATTCCTAAGTTCTATCTCTGGCACTGGGAGGAGAGTGGGGTCTGGTGGTTAGAGTGGAGTATATATTAATACTTGGAACTCCTGGTTTCTATCCCCAGCACAGGGAGGAAAATCATGTCCAGTGGTTAAAGCAGTGTGAATACTGGGATTCAGGATTCCTGGGTTCTATCCCCAGCACTGAGAGGATAATGTGGTCTAATGGTTACATCAGTGTATATACTGGGATTCAGATCTCCTGGGTTGTATGCTCAGTAATGAGAGGAGAGTGCAGTTTAGTGATTAGAGTGGTGTGTATACTGGGACTGAGAACTGCTGGGTTCTCTCCCCTGCACTAGGAGGAGAATGGGGTCTAATGGTTAGAGCAGTGTTTATACTGGGCCTCAGGACTCCTGGGTTCTATCTCCAGCACAGGAAGAAGAGTGGGGTCTAGTGGTTAGAATAGGGACATGAGAGTCAGGACTCCTGGGTTCTAATCCTGGCTCTTGATTTGGAGTGGTTCCTAATTTACTTTTCACCCACATAGCACAGAAGATACTTTGCATGTTCAGTGCCCTTTACAAACAGGGTCACTGCCCTGGGAGGAAGATGGGGTGGGGAAATTGTATGCAGGGCTGGGGCAAGGGGTTGGGGTGTGGGACAGGGTGCAGTGTGTAGGAAGGGGCTCAGAGCAAGGGATTGGGGCAGAGGATGGGTGTGGGGAGTATGAAGGGGGTTAGGGTATAGGAGAGGTGTGCGGTGTACGAGGGGGGTCAGGGCAGGAGTGCAGGAGGGGTGCAGACTGCAGAAGGGGCCTCAGGGCAGGGTGTTGGGGTGCAGCAGGGGTTTGGGGTGCAGGAGGGGTGCAGGGTGCAGCAGGGGGCTCAGGGCAGGGGTTTGGGGTGCCAGAGGGGTGCAGGGTGTATGAGGGGGCTCAGGGCAGGGAGCTGGGTGACAGGGTGCAGGCGGGGTTTGGGCTCTGGCTTGGTGCCGCTTACCTAAAGCAGCTCTGGGGTGGCAGCGGAGGGTACCGGGGCCAGGGCAGGCTTCCTGCACACCTGCCCTGTCTCCGGCCCTGCACCGCTCCAGGAAGCACTACGGCCCCTGGGGCAAGGGGGTTGGAAGGCTGCCCTTGTTGCGCCTCCAAATACCTCCCCCGAAGCACCCGCTGGCCGCGGTTCCCCCTTCCCAGCCAATGGGAGCTGCAGGGGGTGGTGCCTGGAGGCAAGGGCAATGCAACGGAGCCCTCTGCCCCCCCGCCTGGCCACATCTGAGAGCAGCGTGGGGCCCATGGCCCCACGATGAGGGGGCGGATCCAAAGCCCTGAGGGGCTGGATCCGGCCCGCGGGCTGTAGTTTGCCCATCCCTGCTCTAGTTGCAGCCCCCCAGGACTACTACAATTGCTTGCTCATTACTCATTGCCAAGGTTAGACCAAGTAGCAGGAGATGCTGTGTGACGCAGCTACGAGAGCGGGTGAGCTGTAAGGCCGTCCAGATGCTAGCAAACTGGCATGCAAATAATCCGATTTGCAAATAATGGGGCATGCAGTTAAACACAGTGGTATGACATGCCAATAAACCAATATGCAAAAAAAATTGGTATGCAAATCAGCAGCATGCAGCAAAGCTAATGGGATTCTTCCAGCTTTACTCTGAGCGCAGTAACAGCAGTTTTTAGCCCCTGGTACTAAGGCCCTGCCTTTCACTGAAAATCCCCACGGGTTTCCCCTTCTCATGTTCCCCCATTGTTTGCAAATTGCAGCAGGGGCCTGTTGCCCAATAAATCCTTCCTCGGTGGAGTATTGAACCTAGTTCTTTATCCAACCGAGATCACAGTCCATCCATGTGTTTGTTCAATAACTTGCGCAGGTTATCTGTGGGTTGGAGGGTCAGGGCCATGTTCATCTGAATCTATCTAGTATTAAATTATTCAATGTGAAAGGTGGCATTTTCCAGAAGCCTGTGTCTGAAATTCAGCAAGTGTGCCTAGATGTGTGCCTAGTGGGGAGGGATAGCTCAGTGGTTTGAGCATTGGCCTGCTAAATCCAGGGTTGTGAGCTCAATCCTTGAGGGGTCCACTTAGGAATCTGGGGCAAAAATCAGTCGTTGGTCCTGCTAGTGAAGGCAGGGGGCTGGACTCAATGACTTTTCAGGGTCCTTTCCAGTTCTAGGAGATAGGTATATCTCCAATTATTAAAAAGCATGCAGTTCCTGGATATTTCACACAGCAGCTACAAGGTGGCTCACTAATCCTGTAAATCACATGTCTTGGGCACACTGCATTTCTTTTATGTTCTTTCTGTAGCAACTTGTGGCAAATAGTATAAAGTGCAGATCTTAAACTGCAGTTCCTGGGGGTTGCCTCAGGCTAAACTTACTGTTATGACATTTCTTTCTATTTCCAAAGTTGCACTGTTTGGCTTTTGTGTTTTCGTGTTTCACTTTTCATCATCGCTCTGATTTCACTGAGAGCATTGTTTTCATGTGTTGTCGAGCAGCGATTTAGTGTGCACTTGAGTGCAGGCTTTGTGAAATGGGGCCCAGAAATAGTTTTTGGGAAATACCTGGACTCCTCCTACCTAATCCCCTGATTTCCAATTACATTTTTCAGGAGTTCCTTTCCTGACCTTTCAGAAGAATGCGCTGAAATGAACCAAATACTTTATTGCATAAATTGAAATACACCCCTTGAATTCTGCTTGCAGCTCTGGTCACCCCATCTCAAAAAAGGTGCATTAGAAATGTCATAGGAATAGAGAAAGGCAACAAAAATGATTAAGAGTTTAAGCTTCCATATGCAAAGAGATTAAAAAGTCTAGAGCTCTTCAGCTTGCGGAAGAGATGGCTAATGAGCAATATGACAGAGGTGTGTAGAATCAGGACTGGTTTGGAGAAAGTGACTTAGGAAGTGTTATTTACCCCTTCACATAACACAAGAACCAGGGGGGTCACCGGATGAAATTAATAGGCAGCAGGTGTGAAACAACCAAAAGGAAGCACTTCACACATCATGCAGTCAGCCTGTGGAGCTCATTGTCAGGGGATGTTGTGAAGGCCAAAACTATAACAGGGTTCAGAAAAAGAGCTACATAAATTCATGGAAGATAGATCCATCAATGGCTATCAACCAAGATGGCCAGGAATGCAACCCCATGCTGTGGGGGTCCCTAAGCCTCTGATTGCCAGTTGCTGGGACTGGATGACAGGGGATGGATCACTTGATTATTGCCCTGTTTTGTTCATAACTTTTGAAACACCTGGTGTTGGCCACTCCCAGAAGACAGGATACTGGGCTAGGACCATTGGTCTGACCCAGTATGGCCGTTCTTATGTTCTTATCTTAATAATCCTCTTTCCACTGCTGGGAAGTCATCGTTAGGACAGAAAGGGCAAGATTAACCCTTTCATTGCAGGGCCACTCATCCCCCACCAGTCCTAAAATAGTCAGAGAATTACTGTGTAGGACAGCCTGGCAGAGTGGTCATGGTCCAGCCTTTGTCTGGCTTCCTTATTCAGATTGTAAACAGTCTCTCATCATGAATCTGTGCAGCACCTGGTACAATGGAGCCCTGATCTCAGCTGTGGCAGGGGCTGTCTCTCACTGTGTGTCTGTGCAGTGTCCAGCACAATGGGGCCCTGATCACAGCTCGGGCAGGGGCTGTCCCTCACTAAGCTACTGTGCAGCGCCTAGCACAACGGGGCATTGATCTCAGCTGGGGCCTCCAGGCACTGCTGTGATATTAATAATAACAAATATTCATTAACGAGGGCACAAAATCTACTTGCCCATTGATAGTGGGACAACTAATGCCATTTTACCTGCCTGTTAAAATAAATGTGCAAGGCTGGTGTGTGGATTATGGATTATTATTGTATACTCACCCCCAAATCATGACCGGATGCCTTTCTGGAAAGTATATGCTTTAGTGGGTCACCAGTTATTGGGCTCAATACAGGGGGAACTGAGTGCAATACAATAGCCTGTGCTTTGCAGGAAGTCAGACTCCATGATCAAATGGTCTCTTGAAAATCTGTGCGTTTTGGACCAGATGTTGCCTCTGCCAGTGTAAACAGGTGTTGTTCCACTGACATGAGTGGGGGTAAACGGTTTGACATCCGCTGAGGGTCTGTTCCATTCAATACTCACTACTCATTCAATACAGTAACTCCACTGACACCAGCCTGTGACCTGACCCTGGGTGTATAAATTAACCCTTTGGGGCAGGGACTGCATCTTGCTGAGTGTAGGTACAGTGCCTAGGACAGTGGGCCCCCGATCTCAGCTGGCGTTTCCATAACACCAGGCCACAAACACGACTTGCTCCCCGTCACCTTGATGGAAAAATTAAAAACTTGCTTGTAAAACAAAGGGCGAGGCTGATTATTACGGTAGATTCAAGTCTTAGGCCTTGGGCTCACACACGGATTTGGGGCCAGCGCCTCGGCTGGTGCAAACCAGCATTGCTCTAACGAAGTCAATGGCAGTAGGGCCGCTTACGCCAGCTGAGGAGTCGCCCTCGGGTTTTAAATGGAGCTAATGATGGAGCATCTGCCCAGCTCTGTATTTATTATTCATACGGCATTAGCACCTCGAGGGCCCAGCATGCTAGGCACTGGTCATACATGGGAAGAGGCAATGGCTCTGTCCCAGAGATTCATCATCCAGAGGCAATGCTGCAGGTCACACCGCAGGTCAGGGGCAGAGCCTGGAAGAGAATTCACATCTCCTGGATCCCAGGCGACTGCTTTAGCCATGACACAATGTTGCTTTTACTTTAACCGCTCCCATTCTATTGGTTCCTCCTTGGCCCCGCTAGCCATATGGCATTGTCACCGCTCAGACTTGTGACACTCGTTGTTAGGTAAGCCCACTCAGCTTTTTAGCCATAAGTAAATATGTTGCAACTGGATGTCTTTGCATACTGTCCAGACTGAAGCCCTGTCCAAATACCACTGCCATGAAAAGAAACCTGTTACTGGAAGCCAGCTGATAACCTGCCTTCCCCCATTAACCCTTCCCTGGTTTACAGTGGTTTGCTTTTACCCAGAGGAAGGAAAAAACAGACTCTGTGCTAGCTGCTGTGCAAACATAGAGAGCAGGTGTAGATGATGGATGGTTGAACATGCAGGTGCCCTTTCTTTATTAGTACTCCCACCATTGTTATCAGCAGTGTAGATTCCCTAATAGAGTGTAGAGGAGTCCTGGCCTAAGAGACAGTTTCTGCCCCAAAGGTTTTACAATCCAAATGAGTGGGATAGACAGAGAGATCCACCCTTCTGGGGCTCCCTTCACAACTGGGACTGCTTTCCCTACTGAAACATCCCAGGACTTGCCCAAGATAAAACAGAGTAAAAAGGCAGATCCAGGAACAGAATCCAGGAGTCCTGATTCTCAGCCTGCACTCTTGTTGTAACTCAGTAGGTCCCACCCAAGCATCCTGACTCCTGGCCCTCCCTTCTTTAACCCACTTGATTCTATTCCTCCACAGCTGGGAGCAGAACCCAGGAGTCCTGACTTCCAGCCCCCTCCTGCCCTCCATGCAAAACTGAACTGCAGTATTTATCAGTGCCTCAACATTCTGATCAGTGGCTATCACCTGGGCATGGAGTAAACACAACCACAGCCTCAGGTCCCTAATTCCAACTCCCCCGCTTGGAAAAACAAATAAACTCTTGTGTCAAGGGAGTGAAGAAAATATCATTTATTCTGAAATTTTCAGGGTTCCTGGGCTCCTCCTGGTCACTGACTAACCCACCCAGCTGTTTGCACAAGGGCTCATTTTACAGGCAACTCTGAGGATAAATAGCCCAGGAGGAGCTACTTCTCCTGACTCTCCTGTCCTCACCATGGGGGGCTCTGCTCTCTACCTGGTGGCCGTGTTTGCTTTCTACTTCCCGGCTGTTTCTCACAGCCAACTGTAAGTACCCCCGCGCTTCTGCCACGGTGATGAGGATATTAAGCTGGGTTCGTTACATGGCTGCTAATGGAAACCAAGCTCAATTTTCCTCTCTTCTCTGCTACTGTGTGTGGAGTGGGAACAAGCTGCAGAAATTCTCTTCCTCACCTGGTCCAACCCTCTTCTCCCTTGCTCAGTTCTGAGGTTAATTTTGGGGTTTGGAAGATGGAATTTTTTAAAGAATAAACTGGATTTTGAGCCTCACTTGGTCTAAATGAACCAGGTGTAGACTGGGAGTAACTCTATTGAAAACAATGGGGTTGCACCCTCCTGAAATGCGCTGAAATCAGTGGGGTTGTCTTTTCCTTGGTTTCATTGGGCTTTGATTCAGGCCCTAAAAGGAGACCAGAATCAGGTTCTATAGGGCCACATCTTGAACTCCTTGCTCAGTTTCTACGTCTGCAAGACACCCAGTGGGGCTTAATTCTATTTTCAGTGTAAACTGGTGCAAACCTGGAGTAACTCTACTGACTTCAATGGGTAGTTACTCTGGTAGTTAGTTACACTGGAATAACTCCATAACTGGGGGGAGGGGGCTTCTTAAAGTTTCATCCTACCTCAGGGGCCTGCTGAGCCAGTGAGAAGCCAGAAGCTGCATGAGAGATGCATTGATCTGTCAGGATGATCCAACTCACCTATGGAGCCTGGGTCGGGTCCCCACCCTCCCCATGGGGCTGGAGGGGCTGCCATCTGGGTGCCAGACTTCGGGGTGATAGACAGACGTCCGGATGTGGGGCTGGGTTTTGCAGCTTGACCCCACTGGGAATGCACCAGGGTGGGTTGCAGGCCAGACACACAGACCTCGGTGCAGCTTTCCTCAAAGGGTTCCAGAGATTTATGAAACCTGTTTCTGAGCCTGGGCCAACTTTCAGGAAAGGAGGAGGGAGGGTTACCCCAGGAGGGAGAGAGGAGATTTGGTAGCCACTGTGCAGGGCTCACTCCAGGTGTCAACCCTGACCTGCCTCTCTAGGATTTCTAGGAGAAACATCAGGAGCCTACCTGGTCCATTTTGACAGCGCTCTGGTGGACGGCTGGTACCAAGCACACGCCCTGCATAGGTGCTCCTGGTATTGCCTGCAGAGCAGATGAGCAGTAAACATGGCCCGTGCTAGACGACTCCCCAACGCAGCATGCTCCTCTCTAGGCAGGGTCAGGCCATGCAAAGGGCAGCGCATTCCAGAGGGCTCCGTAACAGGGTCACACATGCTGGCTGCAGACCGTAGGATCGCAGTTGGTGGAATGCAGGAAGACACAGTATGGCCCTCCCCACGGGGCACTGGGATCAGCACTGGCTCAGACGGGACAGCGCCTTCTACTGACCCACACACCCTGCTCCCTGCAGCACAGCGCCCCCTAGCACCTCACTGGGGTATTGGGGTTAGCACTGACTGCTGGGGGAGCGTGCCCCCTTCTGAGTCCCCTACCCTGCTGTCTGGAGCACAGCACCCCCTAGCACCACACTGGGGCATTGGGGTTAGCACTGACTGCTGGGGGGATAGTGCCCCCTTCTGAGCCCCGCACCCTGCTCCCTGCTGCACAGCGCCCCCTAGCGCCACACTGGGGCATTGGGGTTAGCACTGACTCCCAGGGGACAGCGCCCCCGCTGAGCCCCCATCCCCCACAGTGCCAGATTAAAGAATTTTGTGGCCCTGTGTTCACTATGGCAGTGGTTCTCAAACTTTTTTTTTCACGGACCACTTGCAAATCACTGAGGGTCTCGGCAAACCACTTAATGATCTTGCCAAATGTTGTTTGTACTGTTAGATAAATATTGTAAAGCGCTTTGGATAAAAGCTCTCTATAAAAAAACCCCTCATATTTTAACATCAGTAGTATCAGTAGTATTACCTTCCTAATGTGATGGATGTGCCCTCTCTCCCCCACCACGGCTGCCCCCGAGCTGGGCCTGGGAAGGAGTGGGGTCTCTCCCTCTCTTCCCTGCCACAGAGCTGAGACTGGGAAGGAGGAGGGTCTCTCCCACCGGGGCAGCGTCTGAGCTGGGGCTGGGAAGAAGCGGGGTGAGACGTTGCACTCCATATACTTTATAAAAATATGTTTATAAGTGTGGATATGATGTAATTGGAATATGCTTTATGCAAAAGGTCTCTTGTAAGGTATCATTACAAAGCTTCTAATCCACTGAGTGTGGTTATCCTATTTGTATGAATGTATCATTCTTGTATCTGAAACTAGGAATAAGAAACCAGCAAAGAATCCTGTGGCACCTTATAGACTAACAGACGTTTTGCAGCATGAGCTTTCGTGGGTGAATACCCACTTCTTCAGATGCAAGTCAAAGAAGGAATAAGAAATATCACTCTGAGGTCCTATTGTAATTATGCAAAATGTGGGCCATTAATGGTGGTTTGGAATCTTGATGGCTCCCATGAAGTCTTACAGTGACGTGATCATGTCACCTGAACTGGAATCCATCTTAAACCTGGTGCTTTTCCATTGAGAAGGAGAGGTAGGGACCCAGAGAGACAAAGGATTCCCGCCATGGACCAAAGCTATAAAAAGGCGTTGAACAGAACAAAGGGGGCTGCCAGTCATGAAAAATCCCTGAGTTACCATTGAGCTGAAACTAACAAGAGCTCTACCAGGGGAAAGGATTGGACCCAGACTAGGAAGGAGTCTAGTCTGTGTAAGAAGCTCATTGAAACATCTCTAAGGATGAAATTTACCTGTATTCAGTTTCTTAATGTATTAGGCTTAGACTTGTGTGTTTTGTTTTATTTTGCTTGGTAACCAGGGGCGGCTCTAGCTTTTTTGCTGCCCCAAGCATGGCAGGCAGGCTGCCTTCGGCGGCATGCCTGCGGGAGGTCCACCGGTCCTGCAAGTTCGGCGTACCTGCTGACGCCGAGGGGACCGGCAGACCTCCCGCAGAAATGCCGCCGAAGGCTGCCTGACTGCCGCCCTCACAGGGACTGGCAGGGCAACCCCCGTGGCTTGCCGCCCTAGGCACGCGCTTGCTGCGCTGGTGGCTGGAGCCACCACTGTTGGTAACTTACTTTGTTCTGTCTGTAATTACTTGGAACCACTTAAATCCTACTTTTTATATTTTTGTTTATTAATTAACCCAGAGTAAGTGATTGATACCTGGGGGAGCAAACAGCTGTGCATATCTCTCTATCAGCATTATAGAGGGCAGACAATGTATAAGCTTTATACAGAGTAAAATGGATTTATTTGGGGTTTGGATCTCATTGGGAGCTGGGGGTCTGATCGATCAGAGCTAGCACCTTTGTGCCCTAGTCTGCATTTAACATTTAGGTCAACCTAGCTACATTGCTCAGGTGTTTAAGCAGCGCTGTAGTTAAGCCAACCTAACTGCTGGTGTAGATGAGGCTAGGCTGATGGAGGAACAGATGGTGCATTATCTACACCGACAGAAAAACCCCTTCCATGTAGGAAGCGTCTATGCTACTGTCGCACATTGTGTAGACAAGTCACGCCTCCCAGTGGCTGTGTACACATAACCGTAGGGGCAGGAACTGTTTCTTACTCAATGTTTGTACTGTGCCTCAGTCGCTGTTGGGATTTCGAGATGCTGCTGTAAAGCAAATAATAAATTGTAAACCGTGGCAACAAGCTTGGTATAAAACCTCGCTGGGGATGTGGGAATCGCAGTCAGTGGGGTTTTAAATACTGACTGAATTAATCACATTGACCTTTTACCATTCACAGCTACTCCCTGATCACACCCAACGTCCTGCGGGTGGAGAGTGAAGAGACGGTCGTGGTGGAAGCCCATGGCCTCAGTGCCCCAATTGTGGTTACAGTCAATGTGCTTGACTTCCCGCTTAAGAAAAACATCTTATACCAGGTCCAAACCAACCTCAACCCTGCGAATGGGATGATGGGCACAGCCGTAATAAAGGTGGGTAAAACTCCAGTCTCAGGTCATCCAGTGAAACAAACGGTATCACTTTCAACAGGAGCCTCCAATATTTTGGCTCCCAACTCTACAATACCGAGACGTTCAGACCCTGTCCAGGCTGGATGTCGTTCTAAAAGACACTCTAGCCCAGCATGAAGTTATGAGCTGGAATTGCTGGGTGAAAGTCTATGGCCTGTGTTATACATAGGGCCCTACCAAATTCACAGCCATGAAAAACACATCATGGGCCATGAAATCAGGCCTTGTCTGTGAAATCTAGCTATTGGAGGGGAGGAGAAGGGGCAGGGCTGGGGGCGCCCCAGCCGGGGGCTCCTACCATGCCCCTGGCTCCAGCTGTTAGTCCCCTCAAGGCTGGGGAGGGACAGGACTTACTGTTACCCTGCACAGCTGCTCTCTGGGAGAGATCAGACCCACCTCTGGGTACCTCCCCTGGCTGTAGGAAGCTCTAGTGCTGGGCAGGAGCCCCAGAGCTTCGTGTAGCCACAGGAGGTTGCCAGAGGTGGAGGTGGGTCTGATCTCCCCCATACTGCTGGGAACGCCCCAGCCAGGGGAAGTACACAGAGGTGGGTCTGATCTCCCCCCAAGGATTGTGCAGGGGAAAAGGAAGTCCTGTCCCTCACCAGCCCGGCCAGGACTAGCAGCTAGGAGCCCCTGGCTGTGGCGCTCCCAGAAGCCTGGGGGAGATCAGACCCACCTCCACCTCTGGGAAGATCCTGCGGCTGCAGGAAGCTGAAGGCAGTGCAGAAGTGAGGATGGCAATCCTATGACCCCCCTATAACAGGTTTGTGACCCCCTCTCCATGAATCCCTTTTGGGTCAGGATCCTCACGGTTGCAACACCCTAAAATTCAGATGTAAACATCTGAGAACATGAAATTGACTATTTTTCAAATCCTATGGTCATGAAATTGACCAGAATGAACCCTAACCCTAACCCTAGGAATCTATTAGTGATGGGGGTGTATAGCTAACTAGTCAGATGCTCACTGGGGGGGTCTCTTGTTGGGGACATAAAAACTGAGGTGCCCCAAATTTGGAGGTAGAAGGAAAAGTTGAGAGGAAGGGTGGTCTGGTGGTTAGGGTGCTAGACTGGGACTTAGAAGACCTGAATTTGATTTCCAGCTCTGTCACAGACTCTCTCTGCATCCTTGGATAAGGTGTTCTGTGCCTCAGGGTTTCCCCATCTCTGAAATATAGATAATAGCCCTTCTTTATTCTGGGCACAGGGGGAGGGCATGCTGTGAGGGAAAATGCATTAAAATTGAGGCACATGGGTAACAATATACTGACATGGTAATAGGGGCCATATAATAACTTAAATAGATAAACTGAATCACAGTGAGATCTAACATCAAACCACATTGGACAGATATTAGTTCCGTTGCTTAATGCCCGACTGGGAGATACTCAGGTATTGCAGTGGTGGGGGTAGTACAAGAACCTGTACTGAACAAAACATGCAAATGACATGATTTTGTTCATTTTTTGACATTTTCCATTGGAAATTAAAAAAAAAAAGATGACTATGAAATGGTTAAAGTCACAAACGTTTTGGTGGATACCTTGGTCTTAATTCCTGTTAACACTTCAAAGCGAATTATTTGTGTCTCAGCTGACTTGGGAGCTTTTTCATTCAATGCACCGAGGTTCTGTGGTCAGGTACATAACCATATGCCCTGTGGCTCATGTTTGCACTGCCTGGGAAACTTGCTCAGAGCTTGCCAAGTCCTGTCCCTCATTAGCACTGGGCACAGCATCATTTCTGGGTGGGGTTCCCTGGTGGAGCAGGATTCTCATTTTGAGTTGATCCACAGTCCTGGCCAGGAATGGAGAGTTGGGGGCAGAGAGGGAAGGTCTGCAAGATGTTACAGTTTTAGGGGAGCACAGTAGAAATAGTTGGGAGCACATCAGTGCAGTAGAACTGACCTCAGCGGGGCACCTATGGGATGCCCTTTGGTTAACAAAAAATCCATATAACAGGAGGTGACCCAATGGGTACAGGGCCATCCAAATGGTCTGGCCTGACTCACTGGTGGTGACCTACACTGACTGTGCCATCCTGGGAATCCCCCTCCACCTGGGGTATTCCCCAATGAGGAGACCCACCATCTTATGGCAGCTGTGTAAGCTGCTGGAGGAACTGCATGTAGAGTGGGTTAGTAAAAGGCCATCATTTCTTATGGATTCTTTCCATGTATAACTTAAGTGTTGTTAAAACTGCAAAGGTCTTTTGCGTAGAGCATCCCTTGTGGCAGTGAGTAAAAACAGGAAGCACTCATCCATGTTCTTCTTCTCATGCAGGTTCCCACCAAAGACATAAAGAAAGATTCCAAACGAAACCAGTATGTTGTGGTCAAGGCTAAGTTCCCTCAGCAAACCCTGGAGAAAGTGGTTCTGGTCCATTTCCACAGTGGATACATCTTTATCCAGACGGATAAAACCATCTATACCCCCGGGTCTAGAGGTACTTCCTTCCCCTGGTCTCTTCTAATGGGAAGGGGTGGGAACTGCTGATGTCATGCCATATCTACAGCAGGGCTGCGGGGTCCATCCTGTGCATATTGCTTTGCTTGTTGTCTGCCTGAAGATGGAGGACAGTTGGAGCAGAGACTCTGCCACCACCAATTTGCAATACTTCATCCTTCACCATCGTCCTAGCTGTGATGTCCCATTGAGTGTTAGATACCGAAAGATTGGGTGGGCCATTGGATTGAGAATGGGAGGTGGAACTTTTCAAATCCCAGTGACTGGTTCTGCTCCATCTTGTACCAAGATACATGTCCCCATCTGATGGCTGTCCCGAAGCCTGTGTGAAATAGAGGCAGCTAATCCCAGCCCATTCAGAGCAGGACAGGTCCCTGCAATGACAAAGCCCTCCCACCTGGTACTTAGCGACAGGGGAGAAGAGCAAGACAATGCCCTAAAGAAAAAAAGCCATGGAGATCTCCGACTGTAGAAAGAGGCTATCGTGAAACAACCCCTGATAGGGGCTGATAGCTCAGATCTTCCGTGGAGTTAGGCACCGAACTCCCATTGGTTTCAATCAGATTTAGACACCTAAGTAGCTTTGAGGATCTGGGCCAAGGTGTCTATCAGTTAACGACATCCCTCTCGTCTCTCTTTATTTTCTCAGTCCTCTGCCGGATCTTCACCGTGGGACACAGACTGGAACCAGTGTCTAAGAGAGTGATTGTGGAGTATGAGGTGAGGTCACTGTTCTGAGTGAGCCCATGGAGGGATAGGTGGGTTTAGCCACTTCTCTGGGTAATGTGCAGCAATTTATTGTGACTGAGGAGGCTGCATAGAACCCCTGCATGTAGCAGCAACATGGTACAGCTGGGATGATTGTCTGAGGTCTCCCCTTGCAAATCCTCCTCCAGTTATTAGGGAGGTTACAACGTTTGCAGGGGCAGCAGTCAGGCAGCTCTCAGTGGAAGTCCCGTGGTTCTGCAATGGTGTTAACGCTTGAGGAAAGTTGCATGGAGTTGTTCAGGAAGAGCCAGGCAGGTGGTTGTCTGGGAGGGCTGAAGACAAGGAGCCACTGCAAGGAGCCCTTTGAAGGACGTGTAAACTGGTGGCAGGAACAGGGATTATAGCTCCAGGCATCAGTTCTGTTAAGGCCCTTTCCACTGGGCTTTATAATCCATAAAATAAAGTAAATCAGCTGAAAAACCCTGGGCAATAATCCTCCGGGGTTTTCCTCACCTCAGCCAGCTGGGAGGGGAGAGAACACATCTGACCCTTCAGTTCCTCTTTGACTCAGTTCCCCTTTCTTTGACACTCTGCCCTGAGCAGCAGCATAGCCAGCTGGGACCTTGCGATGGGGAGTAGCTGTGGTTGGCAGAGCGATTCAGCCCTTTGGGCAGCTCCAAGGTTTGCAGATAGCTCAGGGTTAAGTCTGGCATCTGCAATTCTGCCGTGGAGGCTCTTTAGTCTTTCAAGCTGCTTCCTTGAGTTCTTTGCTGGCCTTGCTGAGCCAGGTCAGGAGAGATTTGTTGGTTTTTCCAGTGTCTCTGGCTAGTTAAGAAATTCAAACCAATCAGTGGTGTCCAGATTGTTACATGCTATTGTTGGAAGTATGGAGAACCCTCCACCGGCCCAGGAATGTAAACGTGGCAGATGATGTTGTGAAGAGCAATTGGAAGCATTTTTCTCCCTAAACTCTTAGCTTGTTTCCTTTCCAGACCCCTGAGTCCATTATTGTCAAGCAGATTTCCATCTCCGCCCCCTTGATATCAGGCATCGTCTCTCTGAACTACAGCTTGCCGGAGATTGTCAGGTAGATTGCCCGGATGTTACTATGCCTGGACGGAGCAGAGCTTTGCAGGAGTTGGGCAGGGAAGCAGAAGAGATGATGTGGAGCTAGTTACTGTGTGTGGCCCACCAGCTAGATCGTCTCCTACAGGCATTTCCAAGTGACGTGGAGAAAACACACTCTCCTGCCACATACCCAGTATTGGCATAATTTGATTTGTATTTCTTATAGTTTGGATGGATAATCATGTTTATCTGTAAGCCTTTTTTTCCAGTTTCGATCATGTCAAATGCTCAGTTGGGCAAAATTAAATTATGGGTTTTTATCGTCCCCCATTCTGATTTTTAGCACTTTACATTTTCACAGGTGGGGGAAAACATGGGGACCAGGCAATAGTGGCGGAATCTGACAATAATTATTTAATGACTGTAGACACTGAGATTCAAAATAGGGAAAGCTTTATAGCCATTAAAACACAAATTGTCAACATGGTATGTCCAAATACACAAAGTATAAAGCCTTAAATCAAATTGTAGTAAGTTCTCAAGCAGCATTTTTCTTGCTTTGCCTATCTGTAAATTTCGATATTATTGATGGAAATGTGTTTTTGTCGGTATACAGTGAAATCAATGACACGTATCGATAAAAAACTAATCTTTCCAAGTCTACATAGACACCAGAATGAAGCTGCACTGACTTCCTTGCCATTACTGCTGATTATTTCCAGAGTATGTGAAGGCAGGATTAGGCCCTGCTGGCCTGTTTTTCAAAAGTGCTGAGCACCCTACCTCCCATTCAGTAGGATTTATGAATATTTAACTACTCTGAAAATTACATCAGTGAGCTGGTGAGCGAGGGGCCAGATTTTTGTATGGATCGGAGTTTCCTTACATTTGAGGGTGTTTGGATTGAGGGTTTTGGTCCACGCAGACTGTAGAAACAAGTGCTGGCCACAAAGTTTAGATCCAAACTTCCCAAACCTTGCTGGCCAAAGGTTGAGGGAGTTGTGGATCAAATGTTTTGTTCCAAGTCCCTACCTCTAGTTCTGGTTCATGAAAACATCAAGGTGCAGCAAAAAATGACTTGTCTGAGGTTCCCTGTGGTTCCCTGAAGATGGCTTGAGTTCCATGTATGGCTCAGATTTACCTTCAGGAGCCGATAAAATTACCGGAGAAACAAGTGAGCCAGGTGGGCCTTGTGAAATGTGTGTGTTAAGTGCATTCAGTGTTCCTTCTTATTTCCTTCCTCCAGTCTGGGAACCTGGAAGATCATGGCCAGGTATGAAGACTCCCCTCAGCAGACCTTCAGTGCACAATTTGATGTTAAGGAGTACGGTAAGAATCCGGCACCCACCAGGCCCAGGCTCAGGGAGTGGGTCTGTCTCTACTCTCCTGACACCATCTTGGAACAGTCTCTCCATTTGGCTTGGCTTTGCTGGCAACCCACCCACCCTCTCCTACAAGCTCAATGTTCTCCTCTTCCCCTCTCGTTTCTACAGTGTTGCCGAGTTTCGAAGTCATATTGGAACCATCTGAGAAGTTTTTATACATCGATAGCAATGAAGACTTCAGGGTTTCTATCACTGCAAGGTGGGTCTGTGAGCGGATGGAAGGGATCAGCTGAGTGGGGTAGCAACCACAGGTTTTAGTGCAGAAGGAAACCTAAGACTTGCATCACTTTGGGAATGTTTTCCACTCAATGTTTTTTTCATGAAGAGCATCCATTTTCCAAGGAAAATTCTGATTTTTTTTTTCATCCAAAAACCAATGTCCAAAAATGGAGAAAAAAAAATTGGCTGAAAACCTCATGATTCAGAAATGCTGGCGTGGTGTCTCAGGGGAGTTGGCATTTGGGTGTCTCATTCTTCCATTCTTCTCCATGGGCTGGGCTTGTCAGCTGGACTTAAACTCCTATGATGCACCATAGCCATGATGGTCCCCTTCTCCTTACCGTGGTGGATCATGAGAGATATAGACCGACCAAGGAGCTGGGCCTATAGAGGAGAATGGTGGCATGAGGCCATAATATTCAGCGATAGGCAGGGGTGGAAGTAATTTAAAGGACTTACCGGTACGCTGGAGTCCTGAGCAGGGGCCGGGGCCTCAAGATTTAAAGGGCCCAGGGCTCTGGCTGTGGTAGTGGCGGCTGGGAGCCCGGGGCCCTTTAAATCACCACCAGAGCTATCAGCTATCAGAGCTATCAGCAGTGGCTGCTGGGAGACACAGGGTTCTGGAGCAATTTAAAGGGCTGGGGCTCTGGCTGCCACGAGTGCAGCGGAACCTTGGGCCCTTTAAATCTCTGACGGAGCCCCGGGGGCTCCCAGCTGCTGCCACTACCTCAGAGCTCAGGGCTCTGGCAGAGATTTAAAGGGCCCAGGGCTCCACTGCAGTAGCAGTGGCTGGGAGCCCCAGGCCCTTTAAATCACTGCTGAAGCCCCGCTGCCGCTACCCTTGGGCTCTGGCAGTGAGGCTCTGTCATAAACAGTTAGTTAAGGGTTAAGGTCTCTTTTACCTGTAAAGGGTTAACAAGCAGTACCTGAAAAACACCTGACCAGAAGACCAATCAGGGACAAGATAATTTCAAATCTCTGTGGAGGGAAGCCTTTGTCTGTGTTCTTTGTTAGATTGTTCGTTCTCTCTTTGGATCTAAGAGAGGCCAGACATGTCTCCAAGTTCTCCTGAAGTATTTCCTACTATCCAGTATAGTAAGTATTAGAAAGGTGAATTAGTCTTATAATTTGATTTCTACATTTGCAATTGTGTGTTTGCTAAAGAAATAGCTTTATTTCTGTTGCTGTTGCTGATTATTCTGAGGAGGAGGGAGGGGGAAGTCTCTCCAGTTTTTATAAGTTAGACCCTGTATTTTTGCATCCTGGTAATACAGAGAAAGTGTACTTTTTTCTTTCTTTAATAAAATCTTTTCTTTTTAGAACTTAATTAATTTCTTCCCTTGTTTGGATTTTAAGGGAAGGGGAGGGGGAAAAGTGAATCCCTCTTTGTTTGATTCAAGGAGTTTGAATCAATGTATTTTCCCAAGGACTAAGGGAAGGGGAGGGGGGAAAGTGAATCCCTCTTTGTTTGATTCAAGGAGTTTGAATCAAGGTATCTCTCTCTCCGGAGCAGGCTGGAGAGAGGGAAGGGGGGTGGAGGGGAACTGGCTGTTTCTTGCTCTCTGGTGGGATTCAAGGGGTTTGAATCTGTGTTTCCCAGGGAAAGTTTGGGGGAACAGGCAGTGTGTTACTCACTTAAAACGTAACTGGTGGCAGCGAGAACCAGATCTAAACTAGGATTTTAGTTTAGAGGAGTCCATGCAGGTCCCCATCTTGGAACCCAACAGCTCCAAGTGGGGAATAAACCTATGACAGGATCCAGCAGCGATTTAAAGGGCCTGGGGTTCCCGGCAGCAGCTGGAGCCCTGGGCCCTTTAAATTGCCGCCCACGCTCTGCTGCTGGAGCCCCTGGGGTTGTGGTGGGAGCCGGGGCTCTGTGGTGATTTAAAGGGCTCTGGGCTCCCAGCCACCTCTACCACAGTGAAGCCCTGGGCCTTTAAATCGCTGCCCAAGCCCCAGGGCTCCCAGCCGCCTCCGCTACCTGGGGGATCTGATAGCAATTTTAAGGGCTCAGGGCTCCAGCTGCTGCTGGGAACCCCAGGCCCTTTAAATTGCCTGTCTGGGGAAGCTTTTCTGGTACAGAGTACCTTACCGGACTGTACCGGCTTACTTTCACCTCTGGAAATAGGTTTTCTTGTGGCTTCTCTTACCCATCCCTATCTCCTCCAGGTATCTATATGGGAAAACACTAGATGGCTATGCCTTTGTCCTTTTTGGGGTGAAGATGGATGATGAGAAGAGGAGTATCCCACAGTCTCTCAGGAGAATCTCGGTAATTCCTGTTCTCAGCTAGAGGATGGGGGGGATTGGATTCATGCTTCCTGGGGAACTGTGTGGGTGAGATAATGAAACTTTCTCTCCCTTTCTAGATAGAAGACGGAGATGGGGAAGCAACGCTGACCAGAGCGATGCTGCAGGCTCGGTTCGTCAACCTGAACGAACTGGTTGGCCACTCGCTCTATGTCTCTGTCATCGTTTTGACAGAATCTGGTGAGCATCAGCAATAAGTGCACAGCCAAGTGCTTTATTCACTGGGTGTTCCAAACCGGTGCCGAGTGCAGTTCAAGGTGTTGATTTAGATGCATAAAGCCCTATCTGCTTAGGGTTCTGCAGATCTTAAAGGCTGCAGGCTAGATTCTTACCTCATTCACTCTGAGGTAAATCTGGTGTGACGGGTTCCTCTCCCCCGCTGGGGTACCACTGAGCCTGCCCTTTCCACCAGCCTAGGCTCCCTTACACTGTCCTGCTGATCCAGGCCCTCTCAAGCCTCCTCCAGCACAGACACAGGTAGGGGGACACCCAGCTGCAGAAAGACACAGACACTGAAATCAGTTCTGCACGGGAAGGCTTCAGCTAAGGAATTTCCCAGCACTCAAGTGCACACCCCCTCTGGAGTGTAAACCCAAAATTGTACCGTCTTGTACTGCACAGAGAACTGTCCAGCGTACACTCATGAAATTCACCCCCTCCCTCAATGTGGAGGATGATATGCACAGCTTTTTGCTCCCCAGTTATGAATTCCACAAACTGGTTTTAGAGAAAACAAAAACAAGTTTATTAACAACAAAAGATAGATATTAAGTGATTATAAGGCATAGCAAACTGATCAAAGCAGGTTATCCAGCAAACAAAACAAAAATGCAATATAAACGTAGACGCTAAAGGCACTGGTTACAAGCAGTAATTTCTCACCCTAAATGTTGTTTTAGGCAGATTGCAGAGTGTTTTGAAGGCAAGCTGCTCTTGCTTGCAGCTTCAAACTCCAGGTATTTCTTTCATAGGCTAGACACCCTCTAGCCTGGTCAGTCCTTTCTTTCCAAGATCAGTCTTAAGTGTTTAAAGCAGTCATTTTGGGCGAAGATTCAGTGAAGAACCGACCCTGATTATCTCACTTCCCTGCCTTAAATAGGTTTTACATATGGTAGGAATCCTTTGTCTTCCAGTGTGATTCCCATCCCTGGCCAGTGGAAAAGTACTAATTTTATTATGGAGTCTAGTATTAGGTGACTTTATCACATGACCCTGCAGCCATAACTCAAAGTCCATTTGCAGCGTTCTAGGAAGGTGGGAGATTACCCTCTTCAAAGTCCTATTGTTCTCCCTAATAGTCTATTGACTTGTATCCAGCCAGCCAGACTGATGGCATTTTGTCAGGTGAGCATTCTCCAGGTGCAAATACTTTTGTAGTACAGTTATATAGTCAATATTCCTAATTTAAGAGACAATGATACATGCATACAAATGAGATTATCATATTCAGTAAATCATAATCTTTCCAATGATATCTCACAAGACCCTTTTTGCATAAAACACATCTTAGTTATGCTATAATCCTATAATAACAATATTTCTCTGAAGAATATGGGGTGTAGTGTCACACCTGGAGTAATTCCAGATTTACACCAGCGAAAGTAGCTTGAAACTGTTGCACCTTTGTTTTTTGTCCATTGCACCTTTTCATTTCTAAGAGTTCTGGGTCAGCTCTTAGGGAGTGTCTTGGCATACTTACTCCTGCCTCAGTGTGTGGAATAGACTAGATGACTTCTTGAGGTCCCTTCCAGCTCTACATAGCTATGATTTCTAAACTTTCCCTGCAGAGGGAGCAGCCATTCTGTTCCGAGCAGCTGTAAGCTCATTACAGATGAAACTAGTAGCTGAAAGCCTGTGCCATTGCACGGGTGTGGCAATTGGACCAAGTAATCCAAACAACCAATGACATTACTGCATGCAAATTTAGTTGTAGAGTAAAGGTGGTGATTGGTTGAGTTTTGTGTGATGTGATATAATGGTCTAGGACTCTTGGCATGGCACATGCCTTACTGGAGCTGTACACCAGGCTGGTAAAGTCAGAATGGCTGGGGACTTAAAAGTTGGCCTGTAACAGACTTCAAATCCCGGTGACAATTGAACCTGGTGATATTGTAATTAAGAAGAGTCCTTCTCTTGCTTATAGAGCTGCTTCCATCACTTCACACAGATGCAACAGATGTTCTAGGCTTCAGAGTGGTACATGGACAGAGTGACAATCCTGGAATCTTATTATATAGATAGATACACACACACTGTGCGCTCTCTCGCGCTCTCTCTCTCTCTCTCTCCCTCCCCCAGAGACTTTGTTTTTGTTCTTTCTTGTTGCTTATTTAAAAGCTAAAATAAGTTGTTTTAGCATGAAAGGGACTGATTCTGTTTTCATTGCTACAGTGCCACTGACTATAGGGGAGTTATTCCTGATTTATGCTGGTGCGAGAACAGAATCAGGCTCAACGGCCTGCAGTAATGCCAACCCCAAACATGCAAAAATCACAAGTCATTCCCCCTGCTCCCAAAATCAAGAGATCATATTAAAAATCATGAGGATTTTTTTTTAAATAGTAAACTTTGGGTGTTTTTTATTTCCCTCCTGGCTTTTGAGGCATTAGATTGCACTTGGGACATGTTTTCAAGCTTTTCTCTGCAACCAGGAGGGTTAGAAACTTATTTCTTCTTTTAAATGACAGCTGAGATTCTCATGCCATATGGTGATTCTAGCAGCTGGGGCTTGAAGACAAGGAATTTAAACAGGAGACTCATGATAAAATCACAAGAACCAGCAGCACTCAATCAACATTTGACCATGGCCTATTCCTTGTGTTTTACCCTTAAGGACAAAATCTGTATTGCCTCGCTCAGTTTTAATTGACCTATGGCTTTTCTCTGTAGGCAGCGACATGGTGGAAGTGGAGAAAACTGGAATTAACATTGTGATATCTGCCTATCAGATCCACTTCACAAAAACACCCAAGTACTTCAAGCCGGGGATGCCATTTGAACTCATGGTAATATTTCTTCTTCTGGATCATGCCTACTGTTGCCTGAGGTGTATAAAGAAGAGAGAACTATGGGTACTAGGGTGATCACGGTGGTATAAGAACTTGGAATAGAACAGAAGCAAAGGGCCACATTCCGATCTCAGTTACACCAACCTAATTCCACTGTGACTCCACTAAATGCAATGGAGTCACTCTAGGTTTGCACCAGCATAAAAAGAGCAGAGTCTGCCCAAAAGCTGACAGCAAATACAAGGTATGGAATGGCACCTAACTAGAGGCTTGGCCCAAAATGTGCCCTGGGGTCACTCATGTACTGGGGGATAATATTCCCTGGACTGTGTGTTAGTTGCTGGTGCTTCAAGCTTTTCTGACTGTAGAGGGGAATTGGGCACAGGTGTAGAGTTGCAAAGGGGGGGGGCATTTGCAGAAATAGGGGGCAGAGGGATCATTGCGGATAGGAGGATGTGGGGGGATTTCAAAATTGACACTGACAGAATGATTCTTCTCCCAGCGAGTTGGGCTGCATTACAGTGGGAGAAATATTATGCTCCTAAAATTCTGAACCAATCAGCCTGAGTCCTCTTGTTCACAGAGAATGTTTTTGTGGTCCCACGCTTCTCTGGGGCTGAAGAGTTTGGGAAGGGAATTTAGTAGTTTTCTGTCAGTAGGCGCTTAGGACTATAAATTAGCAGAGAACTGAAGCAATTCTTTTTGACTGCAGACCAAAGGTGCATGAACAAATAATCTGTGACCACAGTAATGAGCAGGTTAAGTCTACTTCTTATCTGGATATTTGCGTTATGTACAGTGGTGAATGGGATAAACATAAAAAGGAGTCGAAGGGCTGAACCATAAGATCCATGCAAGTTGCTGTCTGTTTTTCTTGGGTGCCTGGGGGTAATTTAATTGCACCGGCTCTCTGAATGCTTAGGGCTATGGTGGGTGCTCAAATTTTATACCGTGTGGAAATTTGGGGCTGGAAAGATCTTAGGTCAGAGTTGCTGACTTTCTGATTTCCTGGGGGGTAGGGTGCTCGACCCCTGCTCCATCCCAGGCCCCACCCCCACTCCACTCCTTGCCCCAAGGCCCCATCCTGCCTCTTCTCGCCCCCACTCTGCCCTGCCTGCTCCTCCCACTTCCCCCTCCCAGCACCTCCTGCCCACTGCTGAACTGATCCTTGGTGGGCGGGAAGCGCTGGGACGGAGGGGGTGGAGCTGATCAGCAGGGACTGCCAGTGGGTGCTGAGCACCCTGTGACAGGTTGGGTCCCAGAAACTGCCTCAAGAGTGTCACTAGATGGGCTGGGATACCACTGAGAACAAACCCCCTGCCAGAAAAGGCTTTCCTCCACTCCCGTCTTGTTGAACTAGGCACACCAGTCTGCTCCTGCACAGAGCAAGAGGTTGGACCACATCCCCCTGAAATTAAGGTTCACTTAGCCCAGGGGCTTCTCAGTTAACAGGGACTTTCCCAGAACCCAGTATTCAGTCTTTCTGGGAGCCTAAACCCCAAATAAATCAGTTTTACTCTGTATAAAGCTTATACAGGATAAACTCATAAGTTATCTGCCCTCTATAACACTGATAGAGAGATATGCACAGCTGTTTGCTCCCCCAGGTATTAATTACTTACTCTGGGTTAATTAATAAACAAAAGTGATTTTATTAAGTATAAAAGGTAGAATTTAAGTGGTTTCAAGTAATAACAGACAGAACAAAGTAAGTTATCAAGCCAAATAAAACAAAACACACAAGTCTGAGCCTAATACATTAAGAAACTGATCACAGATGAAATCTTACCCTCTGAGATGTTCCAATAAGCTTCCTTGACAGACTGGACTCCGTCGTAGTCTGAGCCCAATCCTTTTCAGACCGATGTTGTAGTTTATGGTCTGGGTCCAGCAATCACTCACGCCCCCATAGTTACTGTCCTTTGTTCCAGTTTCTTTCAGGCATCTCTTTGGGGTTGAGAGGCCATTTCTTGAGCTAGCTGAAGACAAAATGGAGGGGCTTCCAGGACCTTTTATATTCTCTCTCTTGTGGGCGGAAACTCCTTTGTTCTTCTGTGCAAAATCATAGCAACAAGATGGAGTTTGTAGCCACCTGAGCAAGTCACATGTCCATGAAGATTCTGCTTTTTGCAGGCTGATGCCATTGTTTACATATTAGTTTGACTATTCCCAGGAAAGCTCAGATGTGGACTGGCATCTTCCAAAATCCATTGTTAGTTAAGTACTCTCAATTACTTGAGTAATCCCTTCAGTGTCCCTACAGCAAACACTTTAAATACAAGCATAGAGCCAACGCTCATAACTTCAAATATAAAAATGATACATGCATACAAATAGGATGAATATATTCAGTAGATCATAACCTTTTCAAAGATATGTTACATGGCATATCTAGCATAAAACATATTCCAGTCATGTCATATTTACATTCATCAGCATATTTCTATAAAGCATTATGGAGTGCAACATCACACACCCACTTTCCCCCCTCATGGGTACTCCAGCCCTGGAGCACCCACAGAGTCGACGTCTATGCTTAGGTCGTTAGAGGTAGTGCAAAATACATTCTTGAGGAGAATACTTGATCTTCTTAATTAAACCCCAGCTGATTTATATAGGACAGAGGTGGGTGAATATTCTATTTCAGCTAAAGCCCAATATGTAAGGGTTGGTTTCAGAGTAGGAATGAATTTACATTGGCTACCAAGGTTCTGTCTGGAGCAACAGGGATAGCTCAGTGGTTTGAGCATTGGCCTGCTAAACCCAGGGTTGTGAGTTCAATCCTTGAGAGGGCCGCTTAGGGATCTGGGGCAAAAATTGGTCCTGCTAGTGAAGGCAGGGGGCTGGACTCAATGACCTTTCAAGGTCCCTTCCAGTTCTAGGAGATTGGTATATCTCCAATTATTACTTAAATTAAAAACTTTAAAATGCCCTTGACTTTTGTAAGACCATTGATCTCTGCAGTCTTGAGGGTTTTCAGACCCAGTCAGCACTCGAAGGGTATGTCTAGACTGCAGTCACGGGGTGCAACTGGAGCTCTAGCTGACATTGCTGAACTAGCTTCCATCACCTAGCTTGGATCCAGAAACAGTGAAACTGCAGCAGCGCTAGCTATACAAGCCCACCCTGGCCCCTGGATAATTACTCACGGGGCTAGCCCGCGCTGATGCTCACGCTGCCTTGGCTTCACTGTTCCAGGACCCAAGATAGTGAGATTAAAGCTACAGTGGGTATGTCAGCTCAAGCTGCATTCACACCCTGTGGTCTGTTGGAAATATTTGGAAGTCTTGACTAACTGGCTTGACTACGCAGATCAACTCTACTCCCATCCACTTCCTATGTGTTAATTGCCACTTGAGAAAAAAAATGCCTATTCTTCTTCGAGTGATTGCTCCTATGCATTCCAGTTAGGTGTGCACGCCGTGCGTGCACGGCTCTTCGGAACATTTTTACCCTAGCAACTCCGGCGGGCTGGCTGGGCGTCCCCTGGAGTGGCGCCGCTATGGCGCTGAATATATACCCCAGCCAGCCCGTCCGCTCCTCAGTTCCTTCTTACCGCCCGTGACGGCCAGTTGGAACAGTGGAGTGCTCCCTTTCCTCCACAGCCCTAGCGTTTCTCTACTCTTGAGTGTACATAGTTGTTTAGTTTACTTAGTTGTTAGTTTGGTTGAATAAGTTTAGTTAGCTATAGTATAGAATAAGGGAATAAGAGGGGTTTACCCCTCTTCTTCCGCAACCGGTGCGGGCTCATGCCCAAGGCACCGGGGTTTAAGCCCTGTGCGACTTGCCAGCGGCACATGCCTGTCGGGGACCCGCACAACTCCTGCCTGCGCTGCCTCCGAGAAACCCACCGTCCAGATAAGTGTCCTATCTGCACGGTCTTTAAGCCTAGAACAAGAAAGGAGCGGGACAGTCGTTTAAAGCAGCTCCTTATGGAGGCAACGCTCCAGCCTCCCGCACCAACCCCGGTGGCACCGAAGTCGTCATCGGCGCGCAGCGCACTGGCGGCCCCGAGCCGCTCCGGTACCGAGGCTCCTCGACCTCTGCAACCGGCACCGACGACCCGGCACCGTTCCCTCTCCCCAACGAGGAAACGTAAGCCGGCGAAGACGGCCTCGAAGCCGCATCCTCCGGGGCCAATAGCCCAGCCACCACCGACGCCTCCGGTACCGGCTGTGGCGGCGCACAGACCGTGCACGGTACCGTTGACTCCGGCGCCGCAAGGGCCGTTGAGTCCGGTACCACCCTGCTCCCCGGTGCCAACCGCGGTCGAGCTACAGCTCCTGTCCACGCCCGAGACGTTCTCGATGGCGAGAGAGCTCATCGAGCTCACAGAGGCACAGAGCCTCCGGCCCCCGGCACCGCCAGTGCGGGCTGTTAAGTCAGCGGGTAAGCCGCCTATCATGTGGCCTCCTTCCCCTGACGGATGGGATAGGCGGTGCTCCAGGTCTCGGTCTTGATCCCGGTCCCGAAGACGGTCACCGTCATGCCGCTCCAGGTCCCGGCACCGCTCGCCATCGCGGTACCGTTCACCTTCTCGACGCCGGTCGCAGTCCCGGTACCGCTCAACATCGTGGTACCAGTCGCACTCCCGGAGACGCTCCCGGTCCCGGTCGCCAGCCCGTCGGCACCGCAGAAGGTCCGATTCCCGGCACCGTTCCTGGCACCGTGACTCCCGAAGCTGCTCCCGGCACCGCCGGTCGAGATCCCGGTCGAGCTCCCGGCACCGGTCGAGCTCCCGGCACCGCGGCAGTCGATGGTCCCGCTCTCCATCTTGGCACCGTGACGACCGGCACCGATCCTCGGCACCGTCTGGGGACAGATTGCCAGCATCGACGGCGCAGTCCGTGAGTGCCTCCGCCCCTCCGTGGCCGTCTCGTCACTCCTCGGTCGCTTCGCGGGCAGACAGCTATGGCCATCTTCAGGCTGCCCCGCAAGGACAAGTCCACGGTGCGCAGCAGTGGGGCTTTTGGGTCCCCTGGGCCCAGTACGAAACTCAAGGGCTCCCTTGCCCCCAGTGGACCCCAGCCTCCGAATGCAGGATGCCGGAGGCCGCAGTGAGCAGGCCGCCCCCATCACCACCAGGTGAGGCCCAGTCACCTCCTGGTCCTGCGGAGCATCCGCGGTCCGAGACAGTTGCCCACCCCATAGAGGAACCACCTTCGGAGGCCATGGTCCAAGGTCGGTCCTCGTCATCCTCGCCAGATGAGGTGGTGGCGGGGGCGTCTACGGCGGACCCTCCACCTATTGACTTGCAGGCCCACCAAGACCTTCTTCGCCGGGTGGCGAAGGCTATTGACCTCCCGGTGGCGGAGGTCGCTGAGGATGATGACCCGGTGACTAATGTAATTGGGGCTGAGGCCCCAGTGCGGGTGGCCTTACCATTCATCCGCACCATTCAAAAGAATGCCACTACCATCTGGCAGTCACCGGCATCTGTCCCTCCCACCGCTCGCGGTGTAGAAAGGAAGTACTCCGTTCCCCCCACGGGGTACGAGTATTTGTATACCCATCCTGCACCAGACTCACTCGTGGTCCAGTCGGTCAACGACAGGGAGAGACATGGCCAGCCAGCTCCAGCGCCGAAATCCAAGGAAGCTAGGCGCATGGACATGTTAGGTCGAAAGGTCTACTCAGCGGGGGGTCTCCAGCTCCGGATCGCCAACCAGATGGCCCTCCTCGCCCGATACACCTTCGACATCATGGTGTCCCTGGCGAAATTCTCGGAGCTGATCCCGACAGCCTCACGCCAGGAATTCTCGGCCCTCCTGGAAGAGGGCAAGAAATCCTCCAGGTCCTCCATCCAGGCCACTCTGGACTCGGCGGACTCGGGTGCCAGAACCATAGCCTCAGGAGTGACCATGAGGCGCATCTCCTGGCTGCAGTCCTCCACCCTGCCACCGGAGGTGCAGTACACTTTACAAGACCTCCCCTTCGACACTCAGGGTCTGTTTTCGTAAAAGACGGATTCCAGAATTCAGACCCTCAAGGACGGTCGAATTGCCATTCGCACTCTGGGTATGCACACACCGGCTACCCAGCGAAGGTCATTCCGGCAGCAACCCTACCGGCCCTTTAATCAGCCCAGGTCACGACCCTATAAAAGCCGGCGACCTGGCCTGAATCGCCGTAGACCGTCGGGCAACAGGCGCAACCAGACCCAGGCGCCTTCCAAGGCCCCTCAAGGGCCCAAACAGGCCTTTTGATGGGACGCCCGAGGACGGCCCATCAGACTATGTACCGGATCCTTCCCGATTGTTTTACAACTGCCTTTCCCACTTCCTTCCGGCGTGGTCCCAAATAACAACAGACAACTGGGTGCTTCGCACAATCCAGTCTGGTTACCGCCTTCAATTTGTTTCGCCCCCTCCTTCCCACCCGCCTTCCCCGTCCCTCTTCAGGGACCCCTCTCACGAGCAATTCCTCTTACAAGAGATCGAGACTCTGTTGAGCTTGGGTGCCATAGAGGAGGTGCCTCACGACATGTGGGGCAGGGGATTCTATTCCCGATATTTTCTCATCCCCAAGGCGAAAGGAGGTCTACGTCCTATACTGGACCTCCGGGGGCTCAACAGGTACCTGCTCAAGCTCAAGTTTCGCATGGTCACCCTGGGGACCATCATGCCCTCCCTGGATCCAGGAGACTGGTTTGCCACCCTCGATATGAAGGACGCGTACTTCCATATCGCGATTTACCCTCCCCATCGACGCTACCTGCGGTTCATAGTCAACAACGCGCACTACCAGTTTGCGGTGCTACCCTTCGGCCTGTCAACCGCGCCAAGGGTCTTTACCAAGTGCATGGCAGTGGTTGCCGCAGCCCTCCGCCATCTTCGCATACATGTCTACCTGTATCTCGATGACTGGCTGGTTCGCAGGACGTCCCGGCAGCTGGTAGTGGACCAGATGACAGAAATACTATCCCTATTTAGGTCCCTGGGCCTTCTCATCAATGCCGAGAAGTCCACCCTAACTCCATCGCAACGAGTGGAGTTCATCGGAGCGGTCCTTGACTCCAGTTTAGCCAGGGCCTGCCTCCCTCGATCTCGGCACCAGAGAATGGTCTCCATCATCCGGGACCTACACACCTTTCCCACGACGACGGTGCGGTTCTGCCTACGCCTCCTGGGCCACATGGCGTCCTGCACATTCGTGACAACGCACGCCAGGATGCGCCTTCGCCCATTTCAATCTTGGCTGGCGGCGGTGTACCGCCCACATCGCGACCCCATAGACATGGTGGTCACGGTCACGAAGCCTACCCTCGACTCGCTCAGCTGGTGGCTGGACCCAGAGGTCGTGTGTGCAGGAGTCCCATTCCGCCCTCCTCGTCCATCCATCACACTGACCACGGATGCCTCGGCGTTGGGCTGGGGGGCTCACCTGGGCGACCTTCACACCCAGGGTCTCTGGTCGCCCCTGGAGCTCACCCTCCACATCAACGTCCGGGAGCTGTGAGCGATCCGCTTGGCGTGTCTCGCCTTCCACGCCCGTCTGCAAGACCGCTGCGTGGCAGTGTTCACAGACAACACGACGGCGATGTTCTACGTGAACAAACAGGGCGGAGCCCGCTCCTCCCTGCTCTGCAAAGAAGCCATGCTCCTGTGGGACTTCTGCGTGACCCACTCGATTCGCCTGGAAGCGTCCTTTCTTCCAGGAGCGCAGAACACGCTGGCCGACCATCTCAGCAGATCGTTCCTTTCCCACGAGTGGTCTCTTCGTCCGGATGTGGTGCACACAATTTTCCGGAGGTGGGGGTTTCCCCACATAGACCTGTTTGCCTCCAAGGAGAACAGGAAGTGCCATCTGTTTTGTTCATACCAGGGTCGCTCCCCAGGCTCCCTGTCGGACGCATTCCTCTGCTCCTGGACGGATCACCTCCTCTACGCCTTCCCTCCGTTCCCGCTCGTACACCGAGTGCTACTGAAGCTTCGGAGGGACAGGGCCCATGTCATACTCGTCGCTCCGGCCTGGCCGAGGCAGCACTGGTACACCCTGCTGCTCGAGCTCTCCATTCGGGATCCCATTCCCCTTCCGTTATGGCCGGACCTCATGACGCAGGACTTCGGCAGACTCCGCCACCCGAACCTTCAGTCCCTCCATCTTACAGCTTGGTACCTGCGTGGTTGACCCACGCAGAGAGGGACTGTTCGGCGGCAGTACAACAAGTCCTACTTGAAAGCAGGAAGCCTTCCACTCGCTCCACCTACCTCGCGAAATGGAAGCGTTTTGCGCTCTGGTGTGATCAGTGCGGCCTTAATCCCTTCCTAGTCCCTATCCCTACAATCCTGGACTACCTCTGGTACGTTAAAGAACAAGGACTCGCGGTCTCCTCCTTGAAGGTGCACCTGGCAGCCGTGTCCGCCTTTCGTCCATCCATGGGAGGTCAGTCCATCTCCTCCAACCCGATGGTTTCCCGCTTCCTTAAAGGCCTGGACCGCTTGTACCCGCCGGTGCGGCGTCCTACCCCGACCTGGGACTTGAATCTCGTTCTGGCCAGGCTTACGGGACCGCCCTTCGAGCCCCTGGCCACATGCCCTCTACTCTATCTCTCCTGGAAGACAGTCTTCCTCGTCGCAATTACATCAGCAAGACGAGTTTCTGAGCTCTGTGCCCTAACGGTTAGTCCACCATACACCGTCTTCCACGGAGACAAGGTGCAGCTTCGATCACACCCGGCCTTCCTCCCTAAGGTGGTGTCAGCCTTTCACCTTAATCAGCAGATCTTCCTCCCGGTCTTCTTCCCGAAGCCGCACGCCTCACCTCGTGAGCAACAGCTTCACACCCTGGACGTCCGCAGGGCCCTCACTTTTTATATCGAGCAGACGAAGCCCTTCCAGCGTTCGCCACAGATGTTTGTAGCAGTTGCCGACCGCATGAAAGGCGAGCCGGTCTCCTCGCAGCGGATTTCCTCCTGGGTGACGGCATGTATCCGGACATGCTACGAGCTTGCTCGCGTGCCACCATGCCGCCTCACCGCTCACTCGACGAGGGTGCAAGCCTCGTCGGCCGCCTTCCTGGTCCATGTCCCCATCCAGGACATTTGTAGAGCGGCCACCTGGTCTTCTGTCCACACCTTCACTTCCCACTACGCGTTGGTGCAGCAATCCAGAGACGATGCAGCCTTCGGCTCAGCAGTCTTACACTCTGCCACGTCTCACTCCGACCCCACCGCCTAGGTAAGGCTTGGGAATCACCTAACTGGAATGCATAGGAGCAATCACTCGAAGAAGAAAAGATGGTTACTCACCATAGTAACTGTTGTTCTTCGAGATGTGTTGCTCCTATCCATTCCAGACCCGCCCTCCTTCCCCACTGTCAGAGTAGCCGGCAAGAAGCAACTGAGGAGCGGACGGGCTGGCTGGGGTATATATTCAGCGCCATAGCAGCGCCACTCCAGGGGGCGCCCAGCCGGCCCGCCGGAGTTGCTAGGGTAAAAATGTTCCGAAGAGCCATGCACGCGCGGCGCGCACACCTAACTGGAATGGATAGGAGCAACACATCTCGAGGAACAACAGTTACTACGGTGAGTAACCGTCCTTTTCCAATCTTGGCTCAGAAGCCTTTTGTCTCATTAGCTCAAAAAGAATATTTGTTAGGCACTGATTGTGTTTTGGTAAATGGGCAGTTGCCTTATTTGCCTGGGGTCAAAACAAGAAAAGACTAGCGTGAAATTAATTTCCTTTCTGGCCTACATGAATCAGTCTATTCTTAATTTTTGTATATTGTTTTGTTGGGTATATAAAGGTGTAAACTGAATTTAGGAGAAGGGTTGAAGTTGTGGTTTTATATTTTTGTATGCTTGTAGTTTTTAAAATGTGTGTGCATTTTGTGGTGTGATACAGCAGATCATTAATACCTCATCCCTGAGAATTATTTAGGTGCCTAATTCCCATTGAAATCCATGGAAGTTAGGCACCTAAATACCTTTGAAGCTACGGACCTGAGATGCAGATTGTGGAAGAAAACAGAGTCTTCACTCTCAGATTGGTTGCAACAAGCCAGAGTCAGCTTTATTTTCAAACAATTGCAAATGCTCGGGAGAGTACACAGGGGCAGGTCTCCGTTAAATAAACAATTAGAGCAAGCTTTTATACCTTTTGTGACAGGCAATAATGAGCAACATTGGTTATACATATTTCTTCCTGATATCTCACTTTTCTCATTAATTTCTGCTACAGTCTACATTCCATTCTTATCTAACACTAGGTCAAAACAGTATCTCTTACTGTCTGTTCCCATTCGCTTTCTCGCTTTCTACCCACCAAGGCCTTCAGGTCTCGTGTAATTAGAATCCGTGTTGGCCTGACTTTGTTAGCCTGACTCTTGCTCAGAGACAAACTAAGATCTCTATGTTCAGTTCCCTTTATCTCTTTCTCCCTTCCACAATACGTGACTTTGATTTGAAGTTAGGATGCAGGGAGCGCTGCACCCCTTATTTGATGCATCCCTTTTTGATCGTGCCCCTCAGGTCTACGTCACAAACCCTGATGGCTCTCCAGCCCCCCGTGTCCCAGTACAGGCCGAAGGATTCCATTCGGCTGGGTTGACCCAGGGAGATGGAACTGCCAAGCTGATTATCAACATGCCCGGGGATAGGCCACAGGTTCCCATCACGGTGAGTAACCTTCTAACGCTGAGTCTAGGCTAAGTACTATATGCACCCCGAGGGCAATGCCCTGTTGGTGGCATTCACTTCCCTCTCATGCACTGAGCAGGGGGATAACTGAACTCTGTGTGTTCCATCTGCGCCTGGGGTCAGTTTCATATATACCAGGGGTCAGCAACCAATGGCACGTGTGCCAAAGACGGCACACAAGCCAATTTTTTTAATGGCACACTGCTGCCTGCTGGGGTCCCGGCAGGCAGCACACAGCGTGCCATTAAAAATCCTGCCCAGCCCGGCTCGGCCCTCTCTTCTCCGCGCTCCGCCCGCCCTGCCCTCCTCGTGGGCAGGGGATAGAAGCTTGGTCCTGCCAGCTCCCCTGCCTCTTCCTGTAGCGTGCTGGGTTCCTGTCCCTCCTCCTCCTCTCTGTCCCTCCCTCCCTCCCTGCCAGCCGATCAGCTGATGACCCTTGCGAGGGAGGCGCTGGGGGAGGAGAGGGGTCAGCGTGCTCGGAGCTCCCGGTGGAGGAAGAGAAGTAGCAGGGGCAGGGCCTTGGGAAAGGGGTGTGCAGAATGGGGCATATCCCCTCCAGCCCCCTGCCGTGAGCACCCCACGACCCCAGCCCTCTGCCCTGAACCTGCCTCACACATACCCAGCTCTCCGCCCTGCAGCTTTGCACACCCCGCAGGCCCCTGCCCTGAGCCCTACAGCCCCGCACACACCGCAGGCCCCTGCCCTGAGCCTTGTACCCACCTCACACACACCCAGACCTCGGCTTGACTCCTTCCCCAATGACCCCAACCCTGACTCTGGCACACCCACACATACCCAGGCCCCCCGCACCCCATGCCCTGACACCTGCACCCCTCACATGCCCCCAGCCCTCTGCCATGACTCTTGCATCCCCCCACATACCCAGCCCCCCACACTCCATGCACCCCTCACACCCTGACTCTTGCACCCCCACATCCCCAACCTCACCCTGAGCACCAAACAGAAACTCCTGCACCCCCCCCCCCACATTCCCACCTGCACTCGCACCAAATGGGAGCTGCCCAGGTAAGTGCTCCACACCCAAACCTTCTGCCCCGATCCTGAGCCCCCTCCCTCATTTTGGCTCCTGCCCAGACCCTACACCCCAACCCTCAGCCTGCTCCTTCACCCACAGCACTGAATTCAGTGCACTCCCACCCTCAGCTCAGTGCAGAGAGAGAGGAAGAGAATAAGCCAGAACCAGGGAGAAGGTAGGTACCCACTGTATGTGGGCAGGGCCGGGACCCCAGACCGGCAGCGGGCTGAGCGGGTCCGGCAGCCGGGATCCCAGCTGGCTGGAGCCGGCAGATGGAACCCCTGAGCAGCAGCGGGCTGAGCCGCTCAGCCCACTGCCAGTCTGGGGTCCTGGTCACCAGCTCCGCACAGTCTGTTGCCAGTCTGGGGTCTAAATGAATACTCGGCACACCACTTCTGAAAAGTTGCCGACCTGATGTATGCCACTGGGTTTTGGAGATGCTCCGATCACTATGTAACCAATGCTTCATTGTGGGGCCAGAAGAGATCCCAGAAAACATTGACATAGGCATAAGCAGGTCCAGATTAGTCCCCTTGCCACACTGAAGGTACCCACCATGCAGCAAAGGAGGCCTGCAGACAGCACATGGCTGCTTAGTGTGAAGACCCTGTGAGGTGACACCAGGCTCAAGCTACAAAGCCTGAGAGAACACTGGATCTATCTGTGTCCAGCCGCTTCAGGAGAGAGTCCCTCTGTATTCATCTCACCCCTCCTGCAACGGGCAAGGCTGTATCCTCTGTTCAGGGACACGTTCTCTGACAGTCCAGAAATCTGGAGTTCCAGCTGAAGTGACAGGCCAATTAAAAGTGGCATTTGGTGTTTCTCTGAGGTATCATGCTTAGAATGGCTGCTAGCAGCAGAATCCACCAACAATGGCATCTCAGGGAAGCTTCTTTTGCTATTGCTCATGGTGTGACCCAGCGTGAGGGGCTAGAGACCCTAAGCTGTCTCCCAGATTCAACTAGGATTTCATCTCCATCTCCCCTGCAGGTAAAAACTGCCCATCCCAACCTCCCAGCAAACCGCCAAGCCTCTAAGTCCATGGTGGCTGAAGCCTATCAGTCCCAAGGAGGGTCTCGGAACTATCTCCGTCTGGCGGTGATGGCTTCTGAGCTCAAACCTGGAGACAACTTACTTGTGAATTTCCACCTGACGTGCAACAATCCAGCTTTTCTGAACCAGATCCAGTATTTCACCTACATAGTAAGTGCTGCGTCCCTGGGTACTGGGATCTCCTGGAATTTAGGCATCATCTGAGTTTCCACCTGTCCTTTAATAGTCCCATTGCATATAAGGAGAACCTGTAGCAGAGACTTATTCCCAGTCGGGCAGTATATTGATTTTGTGTGTAGCAGAGTGTGGCAGGGGCCCCTTGGCTTTTGCCTCTACTAGGTTCACAAAGTCACTCTGAGACCCTGGGTTTGGTAACCACCGGTGCACTTTATTCTCAGGCTTGTTCCCGCCACCATTTCATCACGTACAGGTAACCCTTCACCATCTGCAGGTGGGAGGGAGGGAGAAGCTACCTCCCTGCTTTCATTCCCTGCCTTTCTCCTTTTCTCCTGCTCTCCCTGGCTTCCTTCTCCTGAGATTTTTATGCAGCCACAGTCTAATTAGGTAGCAGCTGTCTCTGCCTCTCCAATTAGGGCCAGATTACCTCCAGCCTGCTCTAATTTGTTCCCCTAACGAGGAGCAGGCGTGACAGAGGTCTGAAACTGCAACCCTTTGCCCAGCACCCTGTCGCAGTGTGAATGAAATGAAGTCAGTCATGGAGATGACCCCTTATCCACTTCTGGTTACTGACTCTGGGCCCTGTGATAATCAATAGCGCCCACTTCCTCCAGGAGCTGGAGACAGAACTCATAGTGTTAACAACCATCCCTCTGCACTCGCTACTAAACCATACTTCCTCTTCGATCTGCAGATGGAACCAGGAGTCCTGACTCCTCCCCGTGCACTCACTAGAGCATATTTCCTCTTTGAGCTGGGGATGGAACCCAGGAGACCCTGCTCTCAGTTCCCTGTTCTAAACACCAGACTTCACTGCGACTTTTTCAGTGCAGAGTAGTAGGTCCACTGTGTTATTTTTAGAGCTGGATAATGAAATAATAAAGTTGCCATATAGCACGGATATGAAGTATATTTGGCAAGTGGGATGGGGGAAAGGAGGGGTGGTCTCTGTTGGTGAAGCATAAACAGTGCTCAGATTTGGAAATCAGATTTGGTGAATATTAGCACCACCGCATCTATAGCCTATTCCTGCAACACATGGATTTTAGCTTATTTTCCTCTCTCTGCTCAGATGTAAATGCCCATCTGAAAAGTTGCAAGTGACCGTCTCTTACTTGTAGAAAACAGGTGGATGGAATCTGAGTCATCAATTGTGCTAACCTTTGTGGCCTTTAACAATCCACGTCTCGTGTTTCCCTGTTAGATCCTGAATAAAGGGAAGATCATTCGTGTAGGGAGACAGGCCAGGCAGGTGGGACAAAATCTGGTGATCATGTCCCTGCCCATCACTCCAGACCTCATCCCTTCATTCCGCATCGTGGCTTACTACCAAGTAGGAAATTCGGAGATTGTAGCAGACTCGGTCTGGCTGGACATCCAGGACACTTGCATGGGAACGGTATGTTGATATTCTAGTTGGCCTTCTATATGTTAATTCCTATGAAGGTATCGTTACGGGGGAGTTTTTCCTAGCCTGAAAGTGCCCACTGACTCTCAAAAGGGACTCTAAAAATGGCACCGTGGAACTGCTCATTGATTGTCTCCCAGCAAATTCTGGATCAGATTTGATTGGTTTATATGTACAAAGATGTTCCCCAGTCCTCACAAGCCAATGCTGTCAACCCACTCTAGGATCCGGGAGTTAAGCTGTGGTTCCTTCTAGCTCAGCAATAAAGACTCTGTGGATTGAAGTGGATGGAGCTGTACTGACTTGCACCAGCTGAGATCAGTGATCAGGCCCACAGAGCAGATCCATTACAGTTCACATTTCTTTGTAGATTTCCCAGGGCTGCCTGAGGGACAAATTCCCCTGAATCAGGCTCCGTGAATAAGAGGGCCCTGTGCTCAGTGGCCTTTTTTTTTTTTTTACTCACCTGGCGGTGCACCGGATCTTCAGTGGCACTTCAGTGGCAGGTCCTTCACTCACTCCGGATCTTCGGAGTGGCACTTTCCCAGCCAGAGCGCTACAAGCCCCCGGCCCCACTTCACTGGCCGGAGCACAGGGCGGAGCGTGGCAATCCCCGCAGCCCCGCTACCCCGGCCGGAGCCAAGCAATCCCCGCAGCCCCGCTTTCCCGGCGGAGTGCAGCAATCCGAAGTGCCGCCGAAGACTCGGTGTGCCGCCAGGTGAGTACAAGCCCCACGAATCGGGCCCCACACTTGCTAAATCTGGCCCTGGTCACCTTTCCATGATGGCTGGAACAAAGTGACCTCATGGACATTGGGTCCGATTCTGCTCTTAGTTACACCAGCATGAATATGGAGTAACAGCACTGAAGTCAGTGGAGCCACTCCAGATTTACACAGCTGCCCCTGAGATCAGAACTAGGCTTTCGGATGCTCAAGAAACATGAGGTCTGACGTCTTTTTCTCCTATGTTTTGCAAAGGAGGGTTCTTAGCTGCTCCCTCTGCTTTAAAACAAAACCTCTCCCTTCCCTCTCTTTCATACAGCTAGTGGTGAATGGAGCTACTGAAAGAGACAGGAGAATCCATGAACCGGGAACTCCAATGAAACTCAAGCTGGAAGGAGACCACAGAGCTTATGTCGGCCTGGTGGCTGTGGACAAAGGAGTCTACATTCTGAACAAAAACCACAAGATTACACAATCTAAGGTGGAGCATGAAAGATGTTGGTTGTAACTTGTGATGTTTATAGCGGGAAATGCAGCTGGACTCTTACCCTTGCTTGACGCTCCAGGGATGGCAAAAAGGGAAGTGAGTCTTTTGTTTGCAGACCTGCCTTTGGGGTGTGAGCTCGACTGTACTTTAACTGAGCTGGGCCGGGCCAGGTCAGTACTTGGCTGGGAGACACCCAGTGAAACCCAGGGTACTGCGGGGAGCGCTGTTCTGGACACACTAAAGGACACCCTGTCCTTTGGACAGTGTTGACCCAGATGGTGCTGGGTTGTAGGGGACTGTGTGGATGATGCAGTAGGGGGCGCTCTCCCTTCAGAGGCAGTTTTCACCTCAGTGCCCATGGTGGTGCTGTACATCAGGGAGTGGGGGTGTGCTCAGTAGGGGGCGCTCTCCCTCCCCCAGTCAGAGCTGCACCCAATGCCCCCAGTGTGGCGCTAGGGGGCACTGTGCTGCAGGGAAAAGTGTTAGTGACTCAACAGAGGGTGCACTTTCTTCTGAGTCAGCACTGATCCCCGGGCCCTATCAAGGTTCTAGGGGACGCAATTCTACTGAATGTGCCATTTCTCAGCTGACATATCAAACCGAGGTTCTGGTCATTAAATGTCCTGTGACCCTTTCCCCTGGGTGCTCTGGCTGAATTCTAACTTGGGTATTTAATTTCTCTCTGCCTAACATCCTCCTCTGTCTGGGTTCAACTGGCTGCACAATTCTTTCTTTCTTCTCCTAAAATCGGTTGTGTTGCTGGTGCAGAATGGCCGGTGTGTTCCATCCTAGAGGTGGATGCATTTCAGTGGGGATTGAATTGCAATAAATCCTTTACTTACAGCTCAGATTTTGCTTTCTTTTACACTGCTGCAAACACAGAGCTACTCAAAGGAAGTCAGTGGAGTTACTGCAGATTGCACGGTTATACCTGAGACCAGAATCTGGCTCACAGCCTGTATAATGCTTTGGGATCATGCTGGATGGCACCGTATAAATGAGAAGTGTCATTGTTAACAATAACCTCTCAACCATTGTGTTTGCATCGCACAGATCTGGGACGCGGTGGAGAAGAGTGACATTGGCTGTACGGCTGGCAGTGGAAAGAACAATCTGGGGGTATTTACGGATGCTGGACTGGCCCTGGAGACAAGCAGTAGGATTTCCACCCCCCAGAGAACAGGTATCACTCTGAATGGTCGCCATGAGCGATGGAGGAAGGGAGGAAAGAGTCAGCAAAGCAAGGCACAGTGACCTACACCACAAGCCCAGAGTAGGGACATCGGTCAAGCAGGGCAAATCCCACTGGAACGGCCTAGGAATGGAAATGTTGGGGTTACAGTGGGGGATGAGAATAAAGTCCTGAATTCCCACTGGCCCCCACCTATTAAAAGGGGGATTAATTTTAAGAATAGGATGGTTCCGAGGAGGGGATTCAAAGACCTTCTCTTCTAGTCCATTGGGTTTCTCCCACTTCCAAAGTATCTTTCTTCCCCCTGGCCTGGAAGGGATGGGCAGATGGTTGATTCTTCTCTCTGACTCTCTCTACCCCAGGCTGCAGGCTTTTGGGGGCAGCGCACGAGGAGGGAGGAAAGAATGAAGCCTCCTTCACTCTCCTCTCTTTCTGGTTGCTCTGGCTGGCTGTGCATCTGCCCAACAGCTCTTATGTGGCTCCCAGCTGGGACAGAAAGGAGCAATATGTTAAGTGCCAAAACAGCTTTTCTGGTTTTCTGATTTCCCCCTAAATCAACAGGGTTCTGCTCATTGAGGCCTGGACACATCTAGGAAATTTGGGAACTGACCAGATGAGGTGTTCAAAAGTTACCCTGTTACATCCAGACAGAGAAATGGCAGCAAGTTCAGTGTAGGGCCTCACTCAGTGGGTGGATTTTTATTTTCTGTTTCTCACTTCCTTCTGCAGATCCAGAGTGTCCCCAGCCAGCAAAACGCAGGCGTCGCTCCGTTCAGCTCATTGAGTATAAGGGAAACAAAGGTAGGTACTAATCAGGGGATTCCCTAGCGTGCCCAGTTTCACCCTGCTACAACCTCCTGCCAGCTGCATTTCCTGTAGCAGGAGACGGGGGAGTCTGGATAGAATTCCACATGAGATTGGAACTGGTCAGTTTATAGAGAGGATGCTAGAGAGGGATAGAAAACAATGAATGGTAAATTGCTCTTTGGGGCACGGATCATCTCTCTGTTCTGTGTTGGTTCAGCCCCCAGCACTGTGGGGTTCTGGGCCATGACTGGGGACCCAAAGTGCTACACAACTCAAATAACAACAACAGGTACATTGTTACATTACCCATAGAAGCACAAGGAGACACTCAACCCAACTGAATGGTTTCTAATTAAGAATTTATAAAAGGAACTATTTTCTTACACGATGCATAACTAACCCATAGTACTCACCACCACAGGATTGTATTGAGGCCAAGAGCCTAGCAAGATTCAAAAAAGGATGAGCCATTTACATGGAAAAGGAGGATGTTCACCATTCCATAGGATAGGATTTTCTAAGAAGACCTATACATCCTCATGCTTCAGGTCATGAGCCAACCTCTAATTGGAGTCAGGAAGAAACTTCTCTGTGGGCAGGTTATTCCACTCTGGGGTTTCTTGCATCTTTCTCTGAAGCTGCTGGTGCTAGTCACTGTTAGAGACAAAATACTGGATTAGACAGAGCAGAGTGCCAGTTCCTATGTTCCTTCTGTGGCCATGTCTACTAGTAAATGAGGGAGAGCAAGCGAGAGAGAGAGAGCGTGAGGACTAGAAGAAGCTTGGTAGGAATGACCTTCTGGCTTGTACATTTCAGCGGCAGATTACCAGGACCGGAAGCTGAAGAAATGCTGTGAAGATGGGATGCACGAGAACCCCATGGGGCACAGCTGCGAGAAGCGGGTTGGGTACATCCTGGGTACAGCCGAGTGCAAGAAGACCTTCCTCGACTGCTGCAATTATATCAAGACCATACGGGACAAGCTGCAGCGGGAGCTCCACCTGAAACTTGCAAGAAGCAAGTACCAGGATTTCAATATACTCAGAGGAGCAAGGCTGGGGGGATTGTTAGAGAATTAAGACCACACCACATGAACCAACCCTGCTAATGTTCACAGATTCCCCTGGTGAGAGATGGGCATGAATGCAGTGACAGCAATCCTGTTAGTCTTGCACCATGTTGATATGGGGACCAAGATGAGTCAGGGTAATAACCTCTTCACAGGTTGCCCCTGAGGTTTAACCTTTGTTTCTAAAGCACAGTCCTCTACCACTTGAGCTAAAGGGGTAACTCCCCTAGCTAGAAGTAGTAGTAGGCTCTTACCCTTTGCAGAATACCCACTAGAGGGCACACATGTAGCACTGAGCCAGAGGCTTATACCAGTGTTACAGGAGCCCAGAAAAGGCTAGCTCATGAGGGAACAGCAAGGCAGGCATGGAGAGAAGAAGCCTGTGGCTTCCCCTCCAGCCATTCAACCACATTCTAATTCATGCTCTTCTGGGCTAGCAGCATCAAAACTTGGCAATGTAGGTCAAACCAGGGATGCTTTCAGGTCAATTCTAGAGTAGGCCAACCCCCAAGTCCTTTCAGATTTGCCCCATCCCAATCAGTGTCACAGCAAAGCCAGACGGTCTGTGATTTAACTTCCCAGGTGACTTGGATGAAGATTTCATGTCCGAAGAAGATATCACCTCAAGGAGCCAGTTTCCAGAGAGCTGGCTATGGCAAGTGGAGCAGCTGACTGAGCGACCAAATGAACTGGGGTAAGAGCATGTGGCCGTGCCACTCCCATTCATCAAAGGGCCACATTCAGGCGTGGCATGGTGCAGCTCCCACTGAAGTCAGTGTCTCTCCACAGCAAGATCCCCAGTGGAGCCGGCTGGAGTATTTGTCATGAATTATGGCTGGAATTCAGCAGCTGATCCATATTCATAGTCACTCCTAGATTTTAAGGCCAGAAGGGGCCATTAGATCATCTAGTCTCACCTTCTGTATAACAGAGACCAGAGAATTTCATTCAGTTACTCCAGTTTTGAGCCCATATTTAGGTACCTAAAAGAACTGGCCCAACTTCCAGAGGTGCTGAGCAGCCAGCGATATCCCCTGGCTTCAGCCCTAATGAAAAACCAGGCTGCTAATTTAGGTGCCAAAATATGGATGTAGGTGTCTGGCTGTTTAGCTTTGGCCTTTTATCCTGTTCAGGAACCGTTCCTCATTTCCGTTTGTTATTCAGGGTGTGTTATTGGGTTGCTGAGTCCTGAGATATTGATGTTGCTTTCTAACTGGATGGCTGAACCTCTTTTTAAAAAAAATGGTAAATGAGACGCTGGGCCAGGAATATAATTCCCCTGCTTGGATAGCGCAGTAGTTTAAGCATTGGCCTGCTAAACTCTGAGTTGTGAGTTTAATCCTTGAGGGGGCCATTTAGGGAACTGGGGTAAAAACCTGTCTGGGGATTGGCCCTGTTTTGAACAGGGGGTTGGACGAGGTGACCTCTTGAGGTCCATTCCAGCCCTGATATTCTATGATTCATTGAATTAGACTTGGACACTACAATTAATGTCCTTACCCTTAAGACCTTTAAAGGAGGATCTAGATCCTTAGCAGGGGAGTGTCCATGAGTCCTAGCTCCTTCCTTCTGTAACAGGCTCTGTCTTTCTCTTTCCATGTAGAATTTCTTCCAAGACGGTGCCTTTTTTCCTGAAGGATTCCATCACCACCTGGGAAGTCCTGGCTGTGAGCCTTTCAGAGACCAAAGGTGAAGAACACCACAAGCTCTTCGGAGAACAGGCAGAAAAGCTAATGGGGAAAAGACCCCAGGCCACAATGGGCCTTGGAAAGGTCACAGTGAGATGGAACAATTGAGAAGACAGCAGACACATTTCAGGAATAAAGTAAAAGCCCCCCTGTCTCTGACCCTGGGTCTTTCCCCATTGCAGGGATCTGTGTGGCTGACCCCTATGAGATAAAAGTAATGAAAGATTTTTTCATTGACCTCCATCTGCCCTACTCTGTAGTGAGGAATGAGCAGGTGCAAATCCGGGCTATTCTCTACAACTATCGAGAACAAACAATTAAGGTAAGCTCACCGCCTCATGGGGCTCTGCAATGGACCTGAGGTGTCAATGCTTTGACAGACAGCCAAACCAAAACAAAATGGTGGAAGGCTTGTTCTTCTAGGGCCTGATCCCTTTGGGCTGGACACCTCCCATTGACTTTGTTGGGTGCTCAGCACCTTGCAGGATCAGGGCTGTGGAATCTACCCATTAAGAACATAAGAATGGCCATACTGGGTGAGACCAGTGGTCGATCTACCCCGGTAGCCTGTCTTCCGACAGTGACCAGTCCCAGATGCTTCAGAGGGAATGAACAGAACAGAACAGAATGATTCATCCCCTGTTGCCTATTCCCAGCTTCTGGCAAGATTGTATGATATAGAGGGAGGTAAATAAATACCCTTCTGGCTGCCATTCTTCTCTGGCTGGGCCTCAAATCTGTGAGTGGGTATCAGGTTCAGAGATTTCTGCTGACTCACACCGGTAGCCAGACCAGGTGGGTCTCATTACTTCCACTCAGGAACACCACAGGCTGTGGGCCTCTCTGAGGCAAGACAGAACTGGGGATGGTCCTGAAGGGCCTCTCAGGAAGGAGGTCAGGATACAGTCACATGCTTTGTAAGTACAGTCCTGTCTGTTATTTATTAAGATTAAAGGCAAACTCCAGTCAGAGGGTATGATTTGGATCAATGCCCTACAGTGTCATGGTGTGCAGACTGCCTGCTCATGAATCTCTGTTCTCTTCTCAGGTCCGGGTGGAGCTGCTGCACAACCCAGTTTTCTGCAGCGCATCCACTTCCAAGGCTAAATACCGACAGATCCTTGACATCAAAGCCAAGTCCTCCCTGGCCGTGCCATTAGTGATTGTCCCATTACAGCTGGGATGTCACTACATTGAGGTCAAGGCAGCGATATGGGGCAGTTTTGTGTCTGATGGCGTGAGGAAGAAACTGAAGGTTGTGGTAGGTATCAGGTGACAGGGGCATGATATCTGCTGGAGAGCAAGAGGCTGGAGGCCAGATTGGCTGGGTTCTGGAATTGGTGCTGTACTTTAACCTGTTACATTAATACCCTGCATCTCCATCCTCGTCTCACTTCCTCCCCTCCCCTGTGGCAACTACAGCAGGGCTGGGGCTGGCCTGGTTATCTTGCACTCGATCCTCTGAGTCGTCATATAAGAGACCTAAGTTCAGTTCCTCAGGCCCAGGGTCTTGCTCCTTGGACCAGTGGGTGCTGGAATCAGCGCATCCAGGGAGAACCTCATATCACTCAGCAGAGAGAGCTGAGCAAATGAGTAGCATTGGTGGGTTGTGAAGGGCGTCCCATTGGCCTGTCCCAGGAGATCACTGCAATGCTGGGTGAGAGAAAGATCCTCCACTGAAGATCAGGGCATAGAAAAGTCCTTCAGGGAGGTCACAGAGCAATGATGGAATTAATTGAGCTTCTCACTTCCTCGCCCTGCCAGACTCTGTTGTCCAGATTCATAAGAATGGCCATATGGGGTCAGACCAAAGTCCATCTAGCCCAGTATCCTGTTGTTAAGGCTAAATTCCACTCTGGTACTTCTAGTGTAGAAGGTGGGGGCCCGCAAGGATTCTAAAAATTAATACTGGCTACTCCAGGCTTGTATTAAACTCCCAAAGTTACAGCTTTTCTCTGACCTTGGCTTGGTAAACGCTGCCACCACCCAAATGCAAAAAAAAGCTCATGGAAGGCATGAGAAAAAAAACAAAGGAAATTAGTTGTAGTCACCAGCTAATCAAACAGCAGATGCACAAACCTCTTAGCACACAAAAATCCAAATCCTTCTTAAAAATGGTAAATTTTATTAAAAACAAAAAGGAAGAAAGTACATCTGGAATTTAGGTTTTTGCTAGATTTTAAAAGAACAATTCCAAAAATCAAGCACCCAAACTAGCTTTCTTGGGGGTTCAGCTTAAAGGTTACACGCAAACAAAAGCATCAGGGGTTAGCACAGAGGAGATCCACAAGCCAGAATAAGAAATAAACCTGATTATGTCTAACTAAACATTCCCTATCCAAATAATTTCTTCTATGTATGGAAGATACTTTTTCATACCTGGTTCAAACCTTCTACAGCATTCCTGCTCATAGCATTGCTGCTCTGTGTCCCTGCAGCCCAGAGAACAACAGACAAAGGGAAAGTTTCTTTTCCAATTTTTAAAAGTTCTAGCCTTCCCATTGGCTCTTTTAGTCAGGTGCCCACTTTTTTTTTCTTTACTGGGGCGACTTTTTAACCCTTACAGGTAAAGCAAGTAGGAAACAGCTACCAAGAGGGATTTTACAGCTAACTGGCTGGCTAGTGTCCATCAAAGGGAGTTACCCTCCCCCCCCTTCATTTATCACACCTGTCTTCCAACAATGGCCAATGCCAGGTGCCCCAGAGGGAATGACTAGAACAGGCAGTCGTCAAGTGATCCTTTCCCTGTCGCCCATTCCCAGCTTCTGGCAAAAATTCCTCCCGTTCATCTGTGGTGGAATCAGTGGTGTTACGCTTGGGATGAATTTGGCCTAGGGACTTCTTCTTGGATGAATCCTAACCACGATCCAAAACAAAAGAGGATGCTGCCTGAGGTTGAGGTCAGATTCCAGACTCATTGGGATGGAGCCTGATCTCAGTTTCACTTGACCGCGGACTTCCAGTGGAGTCACTCCTGATTCACACTGATCACAAGATCAGCAAGTTGCTCACCTTTTCCTACTGCTCTTCATTGTCTCTGGATGCTATTGTGCTTACTATGCTCTTGTTGTTCCTTTCTAGCCTGAAGGGATGAGGATGACCAAAACAATTATGTCTGTGGTACTGGATCCATCTGTGAAAGGAGCAGGTGAGTAGCCGCACTGCTTTGCCTTTATGTGGTGCCTCTCATCCTGAAGGTCTCAAAGAATTGCACAATCTATATCTATGTGAGAGCATCTCTGTTTTTGGAGTCCTTGTATCCAACCCAAACCCTTAATCGAATCTGCAGCAAACTTCCCTGAAAAAATCTGCCCTGGCATAGAAAAAATCATAGAAAAATCATAGAATTCAAGATCAGAAGGGACCATTATGATCATCTAGTCTGACCTCCTGCAAGATGCAGGCCACATAAGCCGATCCACCCACTCCTGAAATAATTCTCTCCCTTGACTCTGCTGTTGAATGCTCCAAATCATGATTTAAAGACTTCTAGTAGAAGATAATCCACCAGCAAGCGACCCCTGCCCCATGCTTCGGAGGAAGGCGAAAAACCTCCAGGGCCACTGCCAATCTACCCTGGAGGAAAATTCCTTCCCGACCCCAAATATGGCGATCAGATGAACCCCGAGCATGCGAGCAAGACTCTCCAGCCAGACCCTCTGGAAAAAGGCTAACAATATCCTATCATTGACCCTTTGTACTAATTACCCTTGTGGCATGTTATTGATCTATTGACTAAACCCGTTATCCTATCATACCATCCCCTCCATAAACTTATCTAGCTTAATCTTAAAGTCATGGAGGTCCTTTGCCCCCACTGTTTCCCTCGGTAGGCTGTTCCAGAATTGCACTCCTCTGATGGTTAGAAACCTTCGTCTAATTTCAAGCCTAAATTTCCTGACTGACACGTGCGAGATTTCAGAGGGATTGGTTTAGTGTTGGCTGAGATGGAGGTCAAAATCAGGCTCATCACAGAAGACTAGAATCAGCAATATGCAGAGCAATACAGCTGCCACTGAAATGCAGCCACCTCTGCCTGCCCCATATTCATAGCTTCCTGATTCCTATCTCAGCTGCCCCCTCCCTCCCTTTGCCCTAGCACATCAGTGGATTGTGCAGGGCTCTCTATGAACAAAGCTCAGCCGGCTGGACAGATTGCATTTCACTATCTCTTCTCCTCATCCTTCCTTTTCAGGGGGAGTCCAGGAAGTGAAGGTGAAAGCGGCAGATATAGATGACATGGTTCCAGACACAGAATCGGAGACCAAAGTCAGCATCCAAGGCAAGGGCCTCTGATTTGAAAGTGTTTTATGCTTTAGAAACAGAGTGAAGGGAGCAATGAATTCTTCTCTGGTAGCCACACTCGCAGGAGGTGGACCGATTACCCACTTGGTTCTGTTACAACTGTCTACGTGCACTATAGAGCATTAGTGGCCAAGATAGAGGAAGGTCATTGTCAGCGTGTGGCTAAACAAGGTGCTGACAGGAGAGACAAGTGCACAGAAATAAGGAGCACCCAGGGAGCAGCCTATGTCATTGGACAGGATGGCCTAGTGGTTTGGGCCCTAGCTTAGTATTTCAGAAGCCTGAGTTCAAGATCTTGCTCTTCCACAGACGTCCCTGGTAACTTTGGGCAGCTCCCTTAGCCTGTCTGTGCTTCGGTGCCCCCATCTGTAAAATGTGGATAATACCCCTTCCTTTGTCCCCATTCAGTTCAACCAGCAAGGGCTGGTGCTTTCAGAGTGGGAGTGTCGAGGTTCTATCCCCCACTGCTGGCAGAGCTGGAGTGAAGTACCTAGGAGGGCTTGGTGAGAAATGCTCAAAGCATTGTAGGAACTTTGTCGGCCCAGATCAATTTTTGCTGGGATAGGATCTGACTTTCATGAGGTTTGGGTGTGCTCAGCACCATGCAGGATTGAGCTCTCAATCTGCCCCTGCCCGCAGAGAGGTCTGTCTGTCTCTCTGTCCCCACCAGTGCCTGCTCTCCCTGCTTGAATTCACACTGCGTTATTTCCTTGGCCAGGAAACCCTGTGACAATCATTGTCGAAAATTCCATTGATGGGGCCAACCTGAAGCACCTCATTGTGACGCCGTCTGGCTCTGGGGAAGAGAACATGATCGGCATGACCCCCCCAGTCATCGCCACCATCTACCTGGACAGCACCGAGCAGTGGGAAAGGATCGGGGTGGAACGTAGGGCGGAAGCCATCAAGTTGATCATGCAAGGTAAGTACTTCTCATGCCAGACAGCAAATCCCTCTTCAGGCTCGTGTTAGGGACACAGGACTGGCCTCGAGGTCCATCTAGCCCAGTAGCCTGTGTCGGAGAGTGGCCGGTACCAAATGCTTCAGAAACCTCACGTTAAGCACATTGGGCAGTAGATAGAGAGCCCAGGATCAGGCAGCTAGTCTGGCACTCAGGGGACCCCAGTTCAGTTCCCTGCTCTGCCACAGACTCCTGGTGCGATGTTGGGCAAGTCACTTAATCTCTCTGTGACTCCATTTCCCCCTCTGCAAATGGGGAGAGTCTCAGTGCCCTGCTGGCAGGGGGGTTGTGAGGGTAGATGGCAGGAGCTCCGCAAGCTCCCACTGGCACCCAGATTGTGGCCTCTTCCCCATGAAGCCCTGCCCCCTCTCTGCCCCTCCCCCTGTGGGCCACCCACGCTCCGCCCCGAGGCCCTGCCCCACTAGGCTCCTTCCCCCCGAGGCCTTGCCCTTGCTCCACCTCTTCCCGCCTCCATTCTGCTGCTCACTCCCCTCCACCCCCCATCACTCACCCATGAGGCAGGAAAAAAGCAGGAGAGGCCATGTCCCCCTGGCACCCCCCATTCCGGCACCCCTGGTAGATACATTGAAGAATGTGAGTCACCCGGGTACTATGGGAATGGGGGCCAGATAAGCCCCTGAAATAGAGAGAGAATCTGCCTCCCACTTTAGGTCTCCTACTCCCTTTAGAGGTTGGTTTAAGTTCTGAAGCATGAGGTTTAATATCCCTCCCCCAGTGTACACCGGCATTACTCATGATAACTCGGAATAGACCTTCCTATGCAGAGAAACACCCAACCCCATTTTCAGTCCTGCTGGGCTTTTGGGTTCCTGTTCATTGCTAGCCCATGGCTGTTGTGCGGGGGATGGGATGGTCGTGGGGTGGAGGCCATTCACCCACAGTTCAAATCCATGACAGGGAGCGAGGAAGGATAGAAAATCTCATGACCATCGAGAGAACTTGGTAGGTTTCAGCCTAGCTCCTGAAGGAACAGGTGTCCCTTTCCCTACACCGCGGGCCCCTTTGTGGGCTGCCTACATTAGGCGTGGAGTTTGAACTACAAACATCCCATCCATTAAGCTTTTACAATATGGGGAAACTGAGGCAGGCAGCGACTTGCCCAACAGCACATCACACAGTGAGTGACAGAACTGAGAACTGAACCCAGGAGTCCTGACTCACAGCATCTTGCTCCAAACATTAACCCACCCTCCCCTCCCAGAGCCTGGCATAGAACCCAGGCAATCCGCCTCCCAGGTCCCCATACACTGTAATCACTTGGCCCCACTCCCACCCCGAAGGGAGGATTCATGCTGGTGAGGAACAGGGCAGTGCCCATGCCAGTCGGCTTCCCCACCCGACAGCTTTCTGCCTTTGCTTCCCTTGAGTTGCTGTGTCCCTCCTGAGAGACACCTGCAGAAAAAGGGAGAGCCTCCCAACTCAGACAGCAGCGGCAGGGGTCACAGCTCTTACTTCATTTGCCTTATGCATGTAAAGTCCTCATTAGATGCTCGCCAGACATGACACAGCTCCTTCGTACTCTCCCTGTTTCAGGTTATACACAACAGATGGTTTACAAAAAACCCGACTTCTCATACGCAGCTTTCAAAGACCGGCCATCAAGCACTTGGTGAGGACAGTGGGTTTTCTAATGCACCCTCTTGCTCAGCGTTAGCCTGATCCTACACATGTAATTTGTGAGCCAGAGCAAGTCAGTCTCCAGCCCAAAACCAGAGGGCAAAGGTCAACATACACAATGGGAAAAAAATACCCAATCCAACTCCCACAGATGGCAATGGAACGACACCCAAAGATGAGACAGGCACCTGGCAGGATTTACAAAAGCACCTAAGCAGAGTAGGGGCTTAATTCCCTTTGAAAGTCAATGGGACTTGGGTGCCTAACTCACTTAGGCACTTTGGAAAATCCCGCTAGGTGCCTATTTGCATCTTTAGGTGCCTAAATACATTGTAAATGTGGCCCCAGTGATTTCAGTGACAGGTCAGTGTGGGTGAGCGGATAGCTTGAGAGATTGGGAATGAATAAAGCGAAGATTTAGTCATGGGTATTTTTAGTAAAAGTCATGGACAGGCCACAGGCAATAAACAAAAATTCACGGCCCATGACCTGTCCATGACTTTTACCAGAAATACCCCATCAGGGTGTCACATCCCTGACTAATTCTTAGCTGCTCCTAGGGCACCACTGCTCTGGGGGTCCCCAGGGAGCTGCTGCTCTGGGGGTCTCCTTGATGCTGCTGATCTGGATGTCCCTGGAGCGCTGGGGGATTCCCGGGGGCTGACAGCTGGCTCCTGCTCCGGCGGCAGGGTCTGACTGCATCCGGCTGCCCACTGTTCCAAGGCCCCCGGGACTGCGCTCCGACGGCCTCTGGGGCTGCTCCCAGGACCGCTGCTCCAGACCCTGCTCAGACTGCCCCCAGGGTGGCCCCTGGCACTGCTGCTGCTCAGGCGGTCCCTGGGGACGCCCCCAGGACTGATGCTCAGGCGGTCCCGGGGCCAGCCACACCAGCTGCTGCAGCTGTGGAAGCCATGGAAAGTCACGGAATCCATGACTTCCACAACCTCCATGACAGACTTGCAGCCTTAGTAATGAACTCCAGATCCTTTCCTTTTTAGGTGGCTAGTTTGTAACTGGCTCAGACTAATCGTTACCATCTTGACGGCTGTTCACTGGCTTGTGTGAAGTTGAGTTTGGTGACTCTCCGGTCCAGTTCCCAGTGGCCAGCTGTCCACAGAGCGCCCCCAACCCCACCATCCTGGTCATACCACTGCAGGCAGGGAGAGTTCAGCTGGCTTAAGTAGAGCCAGCCGTAATGGGGAGCAGTGTCTGGATGCGCTTTCCCAGACAAGTGGTGACATTTTCCCTAGCTCCCGCTCACTCAGATTACCATAAACTGGCCTACATGAGCCTCCCTCCATTTACTGCTGTGAAATGTCTCAACTCATACCTGAGTGCAGACGGTCCAGCTTTCACACTAAGGGCAATTCCAGGAAGGCAGGAGTGACCGTGATGTGATTGATTCTGCCCTCAGGCTGACGGCATATGTGACAAAGGTCTTTGCCATGGCAAAGAAACTGGTGCCCATTGAAAACCAAGTTATCTGTGGGGCGGTGAAATGGCTGACCCTGGAAAAGCAGAAACTGGATGGAGTCTTCCAAGAAGATGCCCCCGTAATCCATGGAGAGATGGTTGTACGTGTTTCCTTTGACTTTTACACACACTTTTACACACCAATCACTACCCACCTCAATCATACAGTCTCCCACAGTATTCTTGCCAGCATGTTAAAGAAGTGTGGGCTGGATGGTAAGGTGGATAGAAAACTGGCTAGATGGTCGGGCTCAACGGGTAGTGATCAATGGTTCCATGTCTCATTGGCAGCCGGTATCAGGTGGAGTGCCCCAAGGGTCGGTGCTGGGGCCGGTTTTGTTCAATATCTTCATTAACGATCTGGAGGATGGTGTGGACTGCACCCTTAGCAAGTTTGCAGATGACACTAAACTGGGAGGAGTGGTTGATACGCTGGAGGGTAGGGATAGGATACAGAGGGACCTAGACAAATTAGAGGATTGGGCCAAAAGAAATATGATGAGGTTCAACAAGGACAAGTGCAGAGTCCTGCACTTAGGACGGAGGAATCCCATGCACTGCTACAGACTAGGGACCGAATGGCTGGGCAGCAGTTCTGCAGAAAAGGACCTAGGGGTTACGGTGGACGAAAAGCTGAATATGAGTCAACAGTGTGCCCTTGTTGCCAAGAAGGCTAATGGCATTTTGGGTTGTATAAGTAGGGGCATTTCCAGCAGATCGAGGGATGTGATCATTCCCCTCTATTCAGCACTGGTGAGGCCTCATTTGGAGTACTGAGTCCAGTTTTGGGCCCCACACTACAGGAAGGATGTGGATAAATTGGAGAGAGTCCAGCGGAGGGCAACAAAAATGATTAGGGGGCTGGAGCACATGACTTATGAGGAGAGGCTGAGGGAACTGAGATTGTTTAGCCTGCAGAAGAGAAGAATGAGGGGGGATTTGATAGCTGCTTTCAACTACCTGAAAGGGGGTTCCAAAGAGGATGGATCTAGACTGTTCTCAGTGGTAGAAGATGACAGAACAAGGAGTAATGGTCTCAAGTTGCAGAGGGGGAGGTTTAGGTTGGACATTAGGAAAAACTTTTTCACTAGTAGGGTGGTGAAGAACTGGAATGGGTTACCTAGGGAGGTGGTGGAATCTCCTTCCTTAGAGGTTTTTAAGGTCAGGCTTGCCAAAGCCCTGGCTGGGATGATTTAGTTGGGTTTGGTCCTGCTTTGAGCAGGGGGTTGGACTAGATGACCTCCTGAGGTCCCTTCCAACCCTGAGATTCTATGATTCTATGATCACAGCAACTTGTTGGTTCATAATTCAAAGGGACGTCTTACTGGGCTACATCCCAAAGTCTGTGCTCACGCAGACTGATCTCCTCTTTCTCTCCCGGTGCAGTTACATGGGCAGCAGTGAATGGGGATTCAGGCCCAATGGACCAGAATGTATCTATTTAGTCCTTAGTGGACTTCCTGGAGTCTTTGGCACTTCTCCCTTGTTGGGGGTAAACATTCTGTTGTGGGTAGATCATTTTGGGTTTTGTTGTTCGAAGTTTAGGAGTGAAAGGGGGAGTCATTGTTGGAGCTAGGGGTGTTAGGGTTGGGATTTAGGGGTGCCAGGGTTTAGGGCATGTCAGTGTTAGGGTTTATTAGGTAAAAGGGGGTGTCAGTGTCAGGCTTTTGGGGGTGTCAGTGTTAGCGTTTAGGGTAGAAGGGGTTGTCAGAGGCGAGGTTTGGGGGTTTCAGTGTCGGTTTAAGGTGTAGAAGGGGGTATCGGTGTCTGGATTTAGGTTTTTGGGGTCTTAGTAGTGGGGTTTAGGGTTTGAAGTGTTAGGGTTTAGGGATTGAAGGGGTGTCAGGGTTTAGCAGAGGTGCTGGAACTAGGGGTGTGCGGAGTGCTGCAACAATCCCTGGCTTGAAGTGGTTTCCATTATATACAGCAGGGGTGGCCAACCGGCAGCTCCAGAACTGCATGTGGCTCAAAAGAAAATATGCGGCTTCTTTCAGAAGTCAACTGTGGGGGAAAAATGGTGGGTGCTCAGCACCCACCGGCAGCCCTGTCAGTCCCTCACCCCTCCCACCTGTTGGCGCGCGCCCCCCATCAGCACCTGCCCCTCCCACCTGCCCACCCGCCGCCACGATCAGCTTTTTCACAGCGTTGTGGCTCTGGGAGGGAGGAGGAGGAGCGAGGAGTGCCCATCCCCCATCCCTCCCCCAACCCCTCCTGCTGCCAGGGGCGGCTCTAGGAATTGCGCCACCCCAAGCATGGCGGCACACCGCGGGGGGCACTCTGGTGGTCGCCGGTCCCACGGCTCCAGTGGACCTCCTGCAGACGTGCCTGCGAAGGGTCCGCTGGTCCTGCGGCTTCGGTGGACCTCCCACAGGCACGCCTGCGGATGCTCCACCGGAGCCGTGGGACCTACGGACCGTCCGCAGGCATGCCTGTGGGGGGTCTACCAGAGCCGCCTGCTGCCCTCCTGCGGCACGCCGCCCCAAGCGCACGCTTGGCGCGCTGGGGTCTGGAGCCGGCCCTGTCTGCTGCGATCAGCTGTTTCGCTGCATTGAGGTGGCTTAGGAAGCAGGTAGGGGGGCTGGGTGCTGCGTCCTCGTTCCTCCCCCTCCCTTCCTGAGCCTCCTGAATGCCGAGAAGCAGCTGATCGCAGCAGGAAGTGCTGGGGGAGGGAGGAGCGAGGACCCAGTGCACATCCTCCCCCCCCCCCAGTCCCCTTGCCTGCTGCCCCTGTTTCGCACCAGGAGGCTCTGGGAGGGAGAGGGGGAGGAGGAAGGACATGGCTTACTGGGGGAGGAGGTGGAACGGGGCAGGAAGAGGCAGAGGTGGGGCAGGGTGGGGGTGGGGACTTGGTGAAAGGGGTGGAGTGGGAGGCGGGGCCTGGGTCAGAACCAGGTGTCCAGCAACCCCTGGTCGGAGCCTGGTCTCCTTCAATAAAGTGCACAGTGACTGCTGGTGTGGAAATTTGTAATCAACATTTTTCTTACACCATCTAACAATGGAAGGCAAGTGCAAACGGAAAAGAAAATACACAGATGAAAATCGAGGCTTCCAACAGGAGTGAGAGCAGAAGTACTTTTTCGTTGAACGTAATGGTAAGGCCATGTGTCTTCTTTGCCAGACGTGCGTCTCTCAGTTCAAATCTTCAAACTTGCAGAATCATTTCGCTTCTAGCCATGTACATATGGATCAAGAATTCCCACAAGGTTCTGAAAACTGAACATTTTGAAAAAACAAACAGATGTAGAAGCCCGGTTCTTCACTGGATTTGCCAACTGATCACGACGGACTTCTATTATGTGTCCTGGCATGTAGCCCATGCAAAAAAGCCCTACTCTGAAGGCGAGTTTATAAAAATGTGCCTCACTGATGTGATTTCAATCCTGTCATCAGAGAACGAGAATCTACAGAAGAGAATTTCTGGCCTGCAGCTTTCATGCCACACAACAGAACGCAGAATCTCCGATCTGAACAGTGACATCGAATCGCAACTGCACTTGCAACTTCAGCAGTGTGAGTGTTTGAGCATCACTTTGGATGAGTCGTGCGATGTACAGGATAAACCTCAATTATCAATATTTGTCCGGATTGTGTTTGACCACTGTGTTGTAAAGGAAGAACTCCTGGATATCGTCCCACTAAAGGACAGAACTCGTGGACGAGATCTAAAGGAGTCACTGATGTTGTTGGCTGCGAAACACCACTTCCCTTTACAGAAGCTCACTGCCATTGCAACAGATGGGGCTCAGTCCATGTGGGGATCTGTGAATGGATTAGTAGGGCTTTGTAAGTCTGACGAGAGCTTTCCTGAATTTTGGATATTTCACTGTATTATTCATCGGGAGCAATTGGTATGTAAAAATCTCAAATTTGATCATGTCATGAAACCAGTCTTGCACATTGTGAATTTCATTTGCTCAAATGCATTCAATCACAAACAATTTCAAAATCTAATCCAAGAACTGGATGAAGACGACTTCCCTGCCGATTTGTCTTTTCACTGCGCAGTTCGATGGCTCTCAAGAGATAAAGTTATTTCCTGTTTTTTCGAGCTCTTGGAACCAGTAAAATTGTTTATGGAGGAGAAGCAAAGAATACACCCTGAGCTTACAGATCCTGGGTGGGTTCTAGACTTGGCATTTCTTGCAGACATGCTGCTGCATTTGGATAAACTAAACATGGACTTAGAAGGAAAATTCAGGTTGCTGTCTCGTCTAGTGCAAAATGTATTTGCGTTCATGAACAAACTGCAGTTGTTTCACAGACAAATGCTTGAGGGAGAGCTGACACACTTTCCCTCAATGTCACAACTTCCAGACAGATCAAAAGCAGATGCAGCAGAACCCCTAAAACGGAGCACAACTAGATATGCGAGCGTGATTAAAGATCTTAAGGACAGTTTTGAGGAAAGATTCCAAGATTTGCAGCAGAAAAGACCGCAAATCAGATTTGTGATTGACCCTTTTAGTGCTAAAGCCGATTGTCTGAAGCCCCCTTTAGTTACTGGCGAAGCAACATCCCAGATGGAAATAATAGAACTTTTGGAAGATGACAGATTGAAATCTGTTCAGAAGACAGAGGGGACCCTCACTTTCTGGAAACCTGTACCAGAGGATAAATACCCCAACATCAGTGGTGCAGCCCTAAAATTAATCTCAGTGTTTGCCTCGACCGATCTTTGAGTCTCTTTTCTCAACACTCAAACACGTGAAATCCAAGCACCAATCCGTTTTGACAGACAGCCACTTAAGAGAACTGCTGCATGTGAACACAACTGAACACAAACCAGACTTCAAGGGAATTGTTGAAAGCAAAGATTGCCAGAAGTCCCACTAAGTAAAACGTTAAGACAAGTTATTGTTATTATCATTAACTATATATTATAAATGCATAATAAATATACATTATCAAATTATATAATGATTGTGTGTGAATATATTACATAATACTGTGGCTCTTTGGCAATGTACATTGGTAAATTCTGGCTCCTTCTCAGGCTCAGGTTGGCCACCCCGATATACAGGGTTACAGTTTGGTTCAATGGCTCTCAGCACCCCACTATAAACATTGTTCCAGCACCCTTGGGGTTTAGGGCTGTTGGGGTTTAGGGCTGTCAGTATCTAGGTTTAAGGGGTCTCAGTGTTAGGGTTTAGGGTAGAAGAGGGGTTATCCGTGTCTGGGTTTATTAGATAGAAGGGAGTGGGGTTAGTGCTGCGAGTGTTGTTCTGGTGGTGGAAAGACATCTCCAAAGGGGATCGTTTTGCAGTGTTTACTAAAAATGCTTAGGCTCTGGCCTGGCCTGATCTCCCCTGGGCATTGGTTCCCCAGCCAGCTCCCCTCAACTGAGAATGCCTTGTCCACGCCTCTCATGCACTTCATCCTGGGCTTAGTGATTTGCATTGCCCCAGAGGAGCGCAGCTGTCTTGGTGCTTCACAGGACAAACTTTGGGGCTTGATCCATTAACTGCACTGGAAGCTGCCTGGGAGCTAGTGACGGGACCTGAGCACTGGCCTGGTGAGCTAAATTCTCTCAAGCTGGTTTAATACGAAGCATCTCTATTGACTTGGATGGAGTTCCTCCACACTGACAAAGGAGTAACTGAGATCAGAACCTGGCCCATTGCAGGACAGGTGTCTGTTAGCCAAAGGGAGGTAGCTTTCTAGGAAGCATGTGTTCTGCTATAATTTCCTATGCTGAGGTCCTAGGATTAATTATTTCTTTTCATGGTACTCGGGGGACTTTCTTATCCCAAATCTGTCCTTTGCTCCCCTTTAGGGAGGGTACAAGGGTGCTGAGCCTGATGTCTCTTTAACGGCTTTTGTGCTGATTGCATTGGAAGAGGCCAAGGACATCTGCAAGGATCAAGTCAATGTGAGTATCTCTGCACCATAGATTCACGTCTACGTTCATACCCAGGTTTTCCCATCTTTCCATCCCCTATCAACCACGCCCCGTGGCGTGTGGAATTTGCTGGGGCAGGAGTTAGTGGGTTGCCAGATAGTCTTCTCTTCCTCACACACCCATTGAGGAGCTCAGGTCTCGAATGCCTGAGACGCAGCCTTCGGAGTCCTCCAACGATCTTGCAAGAGTCTGCCAGGAAAACGAGAGAAGCTGGGCTTGGATATTTATCAGATAAAAAAACAAACAGAAAAAAACGATTTAAAATAACATAGAGACCATCTTCAAAAGAAGCAGTGAGTCCTTATTTGGGTTTGGCTTTATGCTATGGTTTAACGGCCTCTCCATCTACAAAAGGAGAGAATATCAGAATACAAGGCTTTCAGAATTACAAGCTGGGCGGGTTTAAGTTTCCTGTTATTATTATAATTATTATTTATATTGAGGTAACCCCTTGGAGCGGCAGTCCATGACCAGAGATCCCGTTGTGCCAGGTGCTGTACAAACACAGAACCAGAAGACAGTCTCTGCTTCAGAAAGTTTGCAATCTAAGCATGCAGGAATATTAAGGGGAACTAGACGGGTCACGGGATTAGTTACGGGACATTGATTTACATATTTAGATTTAAAATAATTTTTAAAAGATGCATATGCAATGCTCTAGCACAGGGTGGGCAAACTACGGCCCATGGCCCACGTCTGGCCTATCAGACCTTTTAATCTGGCCCTCGAACTCCTGCTGGGGAGTGAGGTCAGGGTCTGCTCTGTGTGGCTCCCGGAAACAACGGCATGTCCCCCTTCTTGTTCCTACATGTAGAGGCAGCCAGGAGCTCCGCACGCTGCCCCCCACTCCAAGCACCACGCCCGCAGCTCCCATTGGCCAGGGAGTGCAGCCAATAGGAGCTGCAGGGGTGACGCCTGTGGATGGGGCAGCGCACAGAGCCACCTCGCCGTGCCTCTGCGTAGGAGCCAGAAAGGGGACATGCTGCTGCTTCCAGGAGCTGCTTGAGGTTAACACTGCTTGGAGCCTGCATCCCTATCCCCCTCCCAGGACCCAGCCCACTGCCCCAGCCCTAATCCCCCTCCTGCCCTCCGAACCCCTCGGTCCCAGCCCAGAGCATCCTCCTACACTCCAAACCCCTCATCCCAAGCTCCATCCTAGAGCCCTCAACCCTCCCTCCCCCCAATACCCCAACCCCCTGCCCCAGCCCAGAGCCTCCTGTACCCATAACTTCTCATTTCTGGGCCCACCCCAGAGCCCAAACCCCCAGCCGGAGCCCTCACCCCATCCCACACCCCAACCCCCAATTTAGTGAGCATTCATATTCCATACCCAGATGTGGCCCTCAGGCCAAAAAGTTTGCCCATCCCAGCTCTAGCACCCTGCCACGTCATTAACCACACAGTTATATCCCCCAGGGTTAAAGTGATCATTTCAGTAGGAACTCAGCTGGCCAGACAGCAACAGAACCTCCTTTCTACCCCCTCATCTTTAGGAGAAGCAAACCCTCAGCCCTTTCCAAGAACCCTATCAAAGAGGTGTGTTTTGCAGCATGCTCAGGTCACCACATTTGAGCTATTTCAGGCCAAGCTGGGGAACAATTTCCAGAGTTTTGGAGCCCTTGTAGAGAACAGCCTGGCAGCTGCCCCCTCTCTTTTATAGTGTGGGGGAGCCAGCTGACTGCAGCTGTAGCAGTACGGCATGAGGAGAGAGGAAGTCATCTATAGGATGAAGACAGCATGGCCTAGTGGATAGTGCACTGGACGAGGCTTCAGGAGACTTGAGTTCTCATCCCACCTGCTGGGAGACCTCAGGCAAATAACTTTCCTGCTCTGTACCTCAGTTTCCCTTTCTGTAATATGGGGTTAATAAGACTGACCTCCTTTATAAAGAGCTTGGAGATCTGCTGAGAAGTGTTATATAGGAGCTTGGTATTATTAGATCCTAGGACCCGGTGAAACCAGGACAGGGGGACGACACTACCCTCTCATCTCGCGGAGACTTGCTCGGCCACTACCGTTAGTGGGGCTAAACAGAGGACATCCTCCTCCAGAATTGCCTCCATCTTTCTTCTTCAGGCTTGCCAGTCCTCCATTTGCTCCATATGCACTTTGTCCTCCTGTCCACTGTCTGTCCACTATTTTCTTGGCCAGCCTCTTGTTTTCCACCTGTAAATGTGACTCTCAAACGCCTCCCTAACAGGATTCCCTTCACAAGCGCTGACTTTTATTTTTCCCGGTGGGTGCTCCCCCTTCACTCCGCCCTGAGGCCCCATCCCCACTTCACCCCTTCCCTGCACTTGCTCCACCTCTTCCTGCCCCCGCTCCTCCCCCTCCCTGC